>NC_091440.1:16191661-16855969 GCF_964237555.1 Oryctolagus cuniculus | reverse complement strand
TCTCACTACGCTGACCAGTTAGATCACACATTTATATCCAAGTTTTTAAAAGGCTAAACCAAAAGTAGACTGCAATAATCATCAGATTCCAAAACCTTTGTAGATGAGATGGGAAAAAGATGTTTCTCCTTCCACCTGAAATCATTTGTAATTATACAGCAGACTGTAAGAAAACTCCCTACTAAAGAACATACTTTGAAAATGCTAAACACCTAAATTGTATAAAAAGCGAGATATAGCTAGAAATCTTCACCTCATCCACTGGCTCATGTTAATAAACAATTATCCGCCCTTTGGATCGTGTCCAACAACTGAATCCTGCAGCAATTTCACCTACTAATTCCTACTTATTTTCTTTGGTTTCCATCACATGTCCATTCTAGATCTTCCCAACCAATCAGGGAAACTGTTTGTTTAAGAAAGGTGATTTGCTGCCACACTGAAAGTTATAAAAACAACCACATGCCCTGTGGCAAGAGCTGGTTGGCTGGTCTAGAAGCAAGTCACTCTCATTCTTACCCAATACCTACTCCTATTTTGCACAAAAATCATAAAGTGAAAATCTCTACTGGTGAGTCCAGCAGTTGTATGCATACTATGCTGTGTAACTTTGGTGGGTATGTTCAGTTTACAAGAGTATTAAGTATGAAGACTGCAGTTTTATTAACTGTTTGCACTCACTGAAATATTTTGTCTTGCATAATTACCCTCCACCACCCCCGGAAGCTCTTTGGGTTAATAAGTTATCAATGCAGAGTAGTAACTACACATAAAATGCTGAGACAATGGCTGAAACTTACCATGTACCATCGTTAGACTGGATTTAGCTTCCGAAGTCTGCGAGACTGGGGCATTCACTGAAACATGACACAAAGGGAAAAGCTCACAGGCTCCACGATGAAAGTGTAAGCATCTTAACATGATGATATGCAAACATTCCTCAAGTAAGTCAAGACACATACGGACCCTAAGGGCCAAATGTTTCAGATGACAAAATATTACACAACTAACTTCCTACAACAGTTTCAACGAGACATAATACACCTGTTTAAAACATGCAGTAGCTTTGAGTAAATTCACAGGGCTGTGCCACAACAACCATTACTCCATTTTAGCGCGGTTCCCTGACCACTACCTGCAAAACACACGTACCTTTTGTGCACCCATGCCTCATTTCTACCTTCTTCCCTTGCCTCTGACAATGGTCTGTTGTCTATCTCTATGAATTTTCCTATTGTAGATGTCTCATTTAAGCGGAATCATATAATATGTGGTCCCTTTCACCTGATTTTTTTCACATGGCACAATGTCTTCATAGTTCATACATGTTGTGGCATGTGTCAATATCAACATGTACTTTTATTGCCAAATAACATTCTGTTATATCAATAGACCATCTTCCATGTACCCCTTCATCTGTTGATGGACATTTGGGTTGTTTCCACTTTTTTGGCTATTAAGAATAATGTTGTAATGAACATTCATGTACAATGAATTAATTTTGAAAAGCACTCTGGTCAGTGGACCCAAGACACCAAGTAAAGGCATCAATTCATTCTTAGTCTTTAGAGATTCATGAAAGACTAAATGCTCTCTATTTTAAATCTTCTCCAGAGAGGTAGATTCCACCTCAAATTTGACAATTCTTATCTGAAGATCCTCTCTGGACTATCCAGTTTGTTTTCATGAAATGACACGTCCCTTTTGGTTCTGCCTCTTTCTCTAGTTTATTTAGATAGATATTTACTTCCAATCCTATATGAAAAAAATACTGGTCATAAACTTTAGCTGCCTCCACAGGTATATGTTTTGTGGCCTTACAATGGCGACTAGTGGAAGTGTTCAACTCCTGAGTATTCATAAATTACCAACAACTCTGGAAATACAGGCTTCAAACCCATTTACAGCACCAAGGTTTGGCAAACTACAGCCCATGGGACACATCCAGCCTGTGCCTGTTTTTGTAAAGTTTTACTGCAACACAATCAGCTCATTCCTTTAAGTATTGCCTATGGTTGATCTTGTACTACAATAGCAGAGTAGTTGCAAAAAAGATCATCTACAGAGTCCATGAAGTCTAGAATATTCATTAGCTAGCCCTTTATAGGAAAAAGGGAAGGAAGGAAGGGAGGGAGGGAGGGAAGGAGGAGGGGAAGGGAGAGAGGGAAGAAGGGAGGGAGGGAGGAATGACAAACCCACAGAATATTAACTGTTCCTGCTCTAAGTGTTATTTCAGCTTACAAAATCAAAAAATCTGATTTCACCTAAATTAACCACATCCAAATCTGAATGTATTATCTCCTAAGCTGTCTTTTGCTTCATGATTTGAATTTGCTGATCTTAACTTTAGAACATGTGTGTGTTTTCCTTTTCCTCCTTTTCCATGCCTGGAGAAGGACTCGGGTGAGCCAGCCACCCTAGCCTTCTCACCATGGGCACAAAGTCCTCTCTATGGGGAACTATGGGCCATTTTTTTTCTGGAATTCTCTAGAGTCAGTGGCATCCAAACTTTTCAGACCATATGCTCCAACAGTAAAAGTTACCCCTGGTAGGTGAACACACATATTTATCTAGATAAAAATTTTACATATTATATTTCTCTTTGGGAAGCCTGGAAGTATAAACTGGAGGGACATCAAAGAGTTTTTGGTTGTCCCTTTATTAGACAAATTGCAAACAAGTAGGCATGGCTAACCAAAAATTACACAGATGTTTACCATCCTGGGTTTTGGAACTAAGTCAAAGCCAAAAATCAAAATAAATCGTTATGTAATCTCCACATTAGTTTTCAAAGAAAAGTCTCCTAGAATAATATAAAAGTTATGTTTTGGTTTAGCATTAGAGCCCTGAACCTATACAGAAACTTACTAGATACAGCTGGGGCTGCTGGCTTAGATTCAAAAGCTTGCCAGGTTAAAGGAGTCCCTGAAATGAAAAGAATTCAGTTAATAACAACAGTCACAAGTTGTGGAATCAATGTTGGTGGTGCTTCTCCTAATATGTCTCCCCCAGAAAACAAATGAAATTTACCAATACACACGCCTCACCCAGTAGAATATATTCAACACAGATACTTATAAAGCTCAATTTTTCCTGGAGTGACTTTTACCTAAATATTTTTGCTATCTAAGAAAATACACAGGTATTCCTCACTCCCTGAGATCTCACTCTTCCAAGAGAAGGTATAGGACACCACGACCCTTTCCTTCCCCAGTGCTTTATCTCAAAACAAGGGAGAAGGACACCCAGCTCATGCACCCAGGACCTGTGCCCAATTGGTATTTCTCAAGTAGACAGATTTCTTAATAACTTCAGACATGCAGGAGCCAAGAGTGGGATCGAAGGGAGAGAGACCTGCACGTGTAGCTCCCAGCCTCCCCCCAACCCCGCTCTTGGATGACAGCAATGGGAGAGCTATCATTGCTGCAGCTAGGAGGTCATGTATACTGCTGGTATACTCAAAACCACTGTTCAGCCTCCAGACCACCACAACTGAGAATGCAGCACGCCTTTATAGTTCTTTATCGCGATTAAGAGTAGTAGCAGTAATAACAGCCAGCATGAACAGGTTTGTTTCACACGCATTGTCCCATTTAATCTTCAGATCAAGCCTCGGATGTAGTTGCTATTACTATTCCTAATTTAGAGCTAAGGAAACTGAGGCAGAGTGTCACACAGCTACAATATCTGTAATTCCTCAACTTTCTGGGTTGTGGTAATAGATCTCCTGCATTCAAATATTTTGCAAAATGCCACCTAGGCCAACACAAACCAGCAAAGCAGTTAGGGGGACCACCTCACCTGTGGCAACGCAGTCCCTGTCCACTTACCTCTGGGTTCGTTGACACTGCTTAATGGTTTACTGGTAAATTCTTTAATCTGAAAGAGAAACAGTCTTCTAGCAATGTATACTTGAAACTAGATAGGAACATACTGGATAATGGACAAGTACTGTTGCTAGTCAATTACCCTTTTTACCTAATCACCCACAGGTACAGGGCACAAGGACTTTAACAGCATGGAGGTCAAAGTTGAAAAAAGCAACGCATTGGGATTTGGCTGTTTCTCAAAGTAATTTCTGAAAGAAATTCTTACTTACCTTCAAATTCTCAATTCTTACAGAATAAATCCAGTACTCTTAAATACCTGTTTACAATTTTCATTTTATTGCATTTACTTTACCGAGCAATCACAATGGGGAAAAAGTAGTCCACCTTCTTTACCTTGTATAACTTACAAATGTTCTACACTAAAAACATATGAATTGCTTTGGGAGCGCTGGTGCCAAGCTAATGCAAGACCTACCTGCTGCCTCTGAGTGACAATCAGTTCATTCTGCTCCTGGAGTCTCTGGCCTAGCTCTTCGATCCTTTTCTTGTAGAAAACATTACTTACATTTAGATCATCTATCACTGAGGTTCGGAGTTTCTCTATGTAGGATAGGAGCTGAAAAAAATCAAGAAAGGCATCATCTCCAAGCTGCACTAAGCATGGCTTCAAGCTGCCTACGGGCATGTTCTGCCCTCTTTGCTGGCCTTATGCCATCCGTGAGCATCCAGTTGTTGAAACTCTGTGATCCCTGCCTATGAAGGCCCTGGCTGTGCTATGTGGTTCATTTGTGTTTGGGGAGGTCACGATGTAAGACAAGAACCTCACAGTGTGGCTCAAGTGGTCAACTGAGCCCACATGAGGATGCTACATGAAGTAACACACGGATGGGCTGTTCCTTCTCCCAGAGCTGTGCTCATGCCACACTGAACTCCCATGCACTTCCATCCCTTGCAAGTCTACAGGTACCATCCAGGCCTGAAGGGGTGTCCCCTGAGCCACAGGGTATGTCTTCATTATTTTTGTAATCCCAACAACTAGCATGATTGCTGGCCCTTACCAAAGTTTTTTTTTTTTTTTTAATTTTGTTTAAGATTTATTTTATTTATTTGAAAGGTAGAGTGACATAGAAAGGAAGAAATAGAGATTCTATCCACTGGTTCACTCCCTAAATGGCCCCAATGGTCAGAGCTGGACCAGGCCAAAGCCAGGAGCCTGGAACTCCATCCGGGTCGCCCGCGTGATTGGCAGGGGCCCAATTACTTGGACCATCGTCCACTGTTTTCCCAGGCATACCAGTAGGGAACTGGATCAGATATGGAACAGCCAGGGCTTGAATGGGTGCTCCAATAGGGGGTATGGGATGCTGGTACCGCAGGCAGCAGCTTAACCCAATGCACCACAATGCTGGCCACCGTTTTCATTTTTTCTTTTTCCTTTTAACTGACACATAAAAATGGTATATTTTATGGGGCACCATGAGATGTTTCAATTAATGTACACTCTGTATAATTTCCAAATCAAAGTAAACATATCTGTTTCCTCAAACATCTTTCATTTTGTTAGAGTGAAAAGATTCAAAAATCCCTTCTCCTAGCTTTTATCTTTTGTTTAAGCAATATGCAGTGCCTCATTGTCGTCTACAGTCACCCTACTGTGCAACAGAACAGCAGAACTTTCTACTCCTCTCTAACTATAAGGTAATACCCATTAATCAATCTTCCCCAACTCTCTAGCCTCTGGTAACCACCGTTCTACTCCCAAATTCTGTGAGGTTGTTATTATTTTTAGATTTGCACAGACTAATGAGATCATACGGTACTTGTCTTTCTGTGCGTGGCTTATTTCACTTACTATAAAGTCCTCTAGTTCCATCCATGTTGTTGCAGATGACAAGACATCATCCTTTTTATGACAACTGTGAGTAGTAGCCCACTGTGTCTATGTACCATGTTCTCTTTATGTCCGTCAGTTGATGGACATTAGGTTGTTTCCACTTCTTGGTCATTGTGAACAGTGTTACAGTGAAGTGTGCAAGTGCAGATGTTTCTTCAACAGAGTGGTCTCATTTCCCTTGGATTTATACTGGTAGGAGGACCGTTGGATCCTATGGTAGTTCATTTTTTGCTTTTTGAGCAACCTCCAAATGATTTTCTACAATGGCTGTCCTCATTTACATTCCCACTACAAGGGTTTCCTTCTTCTTCCTTTAGCAGGTTTTTAACAAATGCTCACTGAGGAAAGGGGGGCAGGGTGGAAAGAGACAGGAAGGAATGCATGCAGGGAGGGGAAGCAAAGGAGACATGCAGAGGACACGGGGATCCAGAGAGGCACAGGCGGATTCATCTGTAGATTACACCAGGGAAGATCATTCACTGGACAGAAAGAATTCAGTAATTTCTTCTCAGTAATTCGGGGAAAGGCTCCTAAAGCAACTTCAGTAGTTGCTTCCACAAGGGAATAAACAGGCTTGGTAACTAGGACTAAGGATATTCCAAGCTTGAGGGATGGAAGTAGAGACAAGGTGTGCTGATCAAATGAAAACCAGGACGCATATACCTCTGAGATGGCTCTGTAACAACATCAAGACTGGCATTTCCCAATTTGCTTGTTACTTTTTAATCAACACTGTGTACTAGATGCACTTCATCTTGTTTAATGTACACCACTTTGTTATGGATGTATCTTCAAGCCCATTGTAGGGATGGGGAAACTCTGGCCCAGATTCAGAAAGCTGGAGAGACAGAGCCCAGACCAAAATCTGACTCTCAAGTTACCACTGCCAGAACACACAATGCATGTAGCCTTGCTTTGGAAGTGCTCTGTGTCCTGTGAGGCTGGACAAACACTGAACCAGCCTAGAAAGACTATCTGACTGGAGCCTGCAAAACAACTTTCAGTCTTCTAGAATCTTCATTGCATTTTTACAGAGCTCTGGAATAGTGCTCCCCAAGCAATCTGGATAATGCTGAGCCAGAAATGAGACAGAAAGGCCAACAGAAATGTCCAGGCTTTCAAATGAAGGTTTAGGGTCTGGGATATGATCAATAATATGGGGAGTTGTCCAAGGCCCCAAGAAGAAGGGAAATAACTCCAGTTTGAACATGGTTTGTCCCCTCCCAAACTCATGCTGAAATGTGATTGCCATTGTGGTGATGTGGGCAAGTGGGGCTTTTAGAAGACAATTAAGTGGTGAAGAGGGAGTCATGACCTCTCATAGGAATGTGTTATCACTCTTGAGGGACTGGACTGGTTACCCCAGGAACGAGTTGCAACAGAGCAAGGCTCCCTTTGTGCTTTGTCTCTCTCACCTGTGCCCCCTTGCCCTTCCACTCTCTGCCATGAGCTGAATTAGCGTGAGGCTCCACCAAGAAGCTAAACTGACACTCTCAGACATGCCTGCCCCCAGAACCATCAGTCACAATAATTCTTGATTCCTCTATAGATTTCCCAGTCTCAACCCAAAACAGACGAAGGCATGGGACACATGGAAAATTAGGTGTATTTATTAGCTTTTTTCTTTAACTATAACTAAATATCTGAAACGAGCTACTTATGGAGGAACAAAGAGGTCTAGTTTGGATCACGGTTTTGGAGGTTCCTAATCTGAGATTGGCAGCCCCATCTGTCTGGCCTCTAGTGAATTCTTTCCTGATGGCAGAGACCCATGGGGACAAGGAGCAGCACATGGGGAGGAGAGTGTGTCTGCCCATGCCTCTCCTTTTAAAGCCACCATGATCCACTCACAGGGGCTCCAGGCCAACAACTTAATCCAATCTCATCACTGCCAAAAAGCACTGCCTCCAAACACAGTATTTGGATTGAGTTTCTATCTTCTTAGTACCATGCACCCAAGACTTTTTAGGGACTAAGCCTTGAACACATGGGCCTCTGGGATACACCCAACATCCAAACCAATATCCAAACCATAGCACTAAGGCATGACATCATTGTGATGCTGGGATTAAGAATGGGAGAAATTACCAGCACAAAGGTTTGTTTCTAAATTTGCCTTCTAACTTTTTCTGGAGATGGTCACTAAGCTCCATAAACTACTATTTAGTGAAATAGAATTTGCCTCTACTCTAAGAAATGTACCAGGCAAACAACACAAATATTACATGGGCCTTGACAAATTATATATAATGTACCTATTATATCAATGCAAGGGGTTATATCTTAATAAGGTATGAGGTTAGGTATACAAAAGGAATAAAATTTTAGGGGGGGGGGGCAGGTAGGGAATGAGAAGAATGGGCCAGAAAAGAATTAGAGAGGAATGTGGAGAGTCTAAGCCCAGAAATTATTTCAAAAAATGTGTAGCCTGAGAGCCCATATTTTTTGATCTACCATATCAAGTTCTATGCTTTTTTCTACACCTGTCCCCATCACACCTCCTCTCTTCCTTTCACTGCATGGCCATTCTGCACCTCCCCAGCTCTCAAGCATCTTGGGGTAGGTCATGAGGGCATACCCATCACTTACCTGTGACTTTCTTTGAACTCCTACCAATGTTATTTAAAAAAAAAAAAAGACTGCCAAGAATCTAGGTAAGGCAATAAAAAGTTGGCAAACACAACTTCCCCTAAACAGAGAAATACAATATGTGCATTGTGGGCACAGTAGGCACCAATCATGTGGAATAATTAATAGTTAGGTCTTGGGCAGAGATTACTAAACCTGATTGAATTCACCCTTCTGTTGGGCTTTAAGAGAAAAGAAGGAAGGTATGAGCAACTTCTAAACAGGCTAAACCAGCAGATGAGAGAGCAGCGCAGCCTGGTGGCCACACACAATTCTGAATATCCAAGGTGACCAGGACCCAGGAAAGACCTGCCCCTCTTCTTTCATGCAACCAAAGTTGGTGTTCTGTGCAATCGCAACTCACAGAGAGAAAGTACACAAACTGCAGCTTGAGTTCTGTTTCAGCGAGAAGGTCATTGAAATTTACAGGAGTGCCTGGAAAGCAGTGGGTTTAAAGCCTGCTCCCTATTAACAAGGAAACCTGAATTCAGTTCAGTTCCTAAATGCTCTGAAGATGCTCTTAGTGATGAAGAGTAGAGATTTTAGTGATTTAGTGTAATGGATCCTTTTTTTTTTTTTACAGGCAGAGTGGACAGTGAGAGAGAGAGAAAGAGAGAAAGGTCTTCCTTTGCCGTTGGTTCACCCTCCAATGGCCGCTGCGGCCGGTGCACCGCGCTGATCCAATGGCAGGAGCCAGGTGCTTCTCCTGGTCTCCCATGCGGGTGCAGGGCCCAAGCACCTGGGCCATCCTCCACTGCACTCCCTGGCCACAGCAGAGAGCTGGCCTGGAAGAGGGGCAACCGGGACAGAATCCGGCGCCCCGACCGGGACTAGAACTCCGTGTGCCGGCGCTGCAAGGCAGAGGATTAGCCTAGTGAGCCGCCGTGCCGGCCTTGTAGTAGATCCAAATCAGAACAGCCAAATCGTTTTTGTTTCTTTCTAAAATATGTACATCCCAGACCAAGCTACTGAAGCGGATTTAGGGGGCACTGGGCACACGTACTTTATAAAAGGGCTGCAGGTGATTCTGAAGTGCATCCCTGGTTAGGGACTCTGAGGGGTCTGAGGAATGCTCATGGAAAATATCTTGAAAAAATTATGCATGGATTTCAAAACTGTTTTGCAGCCAAAAGAACTTATCTTTTTGTTCCATTTTCTATGAAATTTTTGAAGTACCCTGTACTGGTACGTTAGAGCATCTCAAAGGAAAGAGTCTTCATCCTTACGGGAAAGCAGCCACTGTGCCCAGTCCCTCTCTTTCCTCCTCTCCACCAGCTAAGTCCCTGAAGCACAACAGTATGGCCTGCATTTAAATATCTGTGATCGTGGGGCAAGACAGCATCCTTCAAAGCCTCATTTGTAAAATGGGTAACAATACATACCATACAGAATTCTGAGTAGCATTAAATCTAAGGTAACCTCCAATCTCAGTTTATTTCTAAATGTTCCCAAGAACCCAGTGGTGTGACCATTAACCAGTTTTCACAACAAAAAATCTCTATAAAACTAACTACAGGCTGGCGCCGCGGCTCACTAGGTTAATCCTCCACCTAGCGGCGCTGGCACACCGGGTTCTAGTCCTGGTCGGGGCGCCGGATTCTGTCCCGGTTGCCCCTCTTCCAGGCCAGCTCTTTGCTGTGGCCAGGGAGTGCAGTGGAAGATGGCCCAAGTGTTTGGGCCCTGCACCCCATGGGAGACCAGGAGAAGCACCTGGCTCCTGCCATCGGATCAGCGCGGTGCGCCGGCCGCAGCGTGCCAGCTGTGGCGGCCATTGGAGAGTGAACCAACGGCAAAGGAAGACCTTTCTCTCTATCTCTCTCTCTCTCACTGTCCACTCTGCCTGTAAAAAAAAAAAAAAAAAAAAACTAACTACAAAACACTCTGATTGATTGATAAGAGATAGATACACTCACAAGCTGACACAGGCCAGCTCCCGCACACCTCTACAAGGTAAAAATGGGCCATTTACTTCCCAGTAACATAGAGGGACAAGAGAGAACATTTCTTGTCTAATAGATCTGTTTAGGACACAGAAAAACTATCCAATGCTCTTGGGATCCCATATCTTGGCTGGTGAAGGTAAAACATGCTGGGAGCTGAATGTCATCATCCTAAATACAGGATAGGATTGTCACGAGCAAGGACTGCCTGGGCCCATGATGAAAACCTAGAGCAAACCAGGCATAGACCTACAGACACCTCTTTAACCCTACAGGGAGCACTTACTTCGCTATCTATAAGAAAAGAAGGCTGAGTGATCCCCAGGCTAGATGGCCAGCTACCTTCCACGTTCATCCTGCCAGTATTTAATGAGTGCCAACCATATTTTAGGTACATTAGTGGATGCCAGCAGACAGTGGAGAGCTCGAGAGTTCGACCCCTTCACTCAGAGTTCTGTGATCTGCTGGAGAGACAGGCCATAAACGAGCACCGAGAAGCAGACTGTGTGCAACATTGATCAGAGCTGCACCTGGGATGTGACAATGACAGAGGGAGGGACTGCCTACTTAGATGGAGTGGCCTCTGGTGACCTGTGCACAGCGGCCAGAGGAGGAGCTGGGCAGAATTCTAAGATGGCCTTCAAGGTTGCAGCTTCTAGTGCATGCACCGTGTATGGTCTCTTTCCTTGGGCTGGGTGGCACCTGCGGATGTATTCATGTGGTGGATGGAATACAGCAAAGATGGTGAGACTGCACGTACAGGACAGCCCCGTCAACTCTGAGTTCACAAGAAGGAAGCGCTTCCTGCCTGGGCACGTTTTATGCGGCTGAGTTCCTTAACAAGAAGTTCTAGGCTTTTCTTGAAGGGGAGAATGAAAGCAGGAGAGACACTTTCCAGCTGGCCTTGAAGAATTCACCCAGTCATTGAGGGAGAGGGCGTGGCCTCTGGGAGCTGCAACTTCCACCATACAGTTAACCATTAGGAGCTATAGTTGAGAACACATGTGACTGATTCCATGAATGGAGCATGTGAGTCAAAACTGTGTGACAATGATTCTATCATTTGAAGCCACCCATTTGTGGCCCAAGGACTTGGGGCACGCACATGGGAGCGCCAGATGAAGCTCCTTGAACCTGGCTTTGGCCTGGTCCAGCCCTAGCTGTTGTAGCCATTTGGAGAGTGAACCAGCAGATGGAAGAACTCTCTCTCTCTCTCTCTCTCTCTGCCTCTGCCTCTCCCTCCCTGTAACTCTGCCTTTCAAATAAATCTTTTTTTTTTTAAACTCTTTTTTTTTTTATTTGACAGGTAGTTATAGACAGAGAGAGAGAGAGACAGAGAGAAAGGTCTTCCTTCCATTGGTTCACTCCCCAAATGGCCGCTACAGCTGGCACTACGCCGATCTGAAGCCAGGATCCAGGTGCTTCTTCCTGGTCTCCCATGTGGGTGCGGGGGCCCAAGCACTTGGGCCATCCTCCACTGCCCTCCCGGGCCACAGCAGAGAGCTGGACTGGAAGAGGAGCAACTGGGAATAGAACACGGTGCCCATATGGAATGCTGGCACCGCAGGCGGAAGATTAACCTAGTGCACCACGGCGCCAGCCCTCAAATCTTTTTTTAAAAAAATAGGAAAACATTTATAATACATGAGGTGAAAAGCATATAAAGCTATAAAGTAAAATCCAAGTTTCGTAGTCCATATAGACAGAGCTCTAGACTTACAGAAATGCAACATTTATAATAGCGTGGACAGAAAACTGAAAGAAATTATAATGAGTAGTAGCAGTGGTCATGTTTGATATTGGAATTATAAGTAGTATTAATTGTGTTTCACATTTTTGCACAAATGTTACTAGGTGGACAAATACTACATTTACTAAAAAGAAAATGACCGGCACACAGGCCCTTGGTTTCTTAATCTTACCTGATTCTTTTCTTTCTTGTGTTCTTCATGAAGAGCTTGAACTTGAGCTGACCACTTGCTTTCCTACAGAAGAGTGAAACAAGTAATTTGAGTGCAGCTGTAACAATGAAATCTGCTAAAAACAGGAGCCTCCTTTTTAGTGGGAAGTCCAGCTGTCTATCTGACAAAATTTTAACTTATTTTAAAAACTATGCACAGCTGAAAATGCTTACACACATTTGCTAGTGGTTTCAATCTTGTACCGTAAGGTGGGAGTCGACACAGATCGCCCATTAAGCTAATAGTTAATATTTTAGGCTCCGGTGCCTGGACAACTTGTTCACAATCATTGATTGTGGAAGAACAGCCGGAGATACAACAGAAATGAATGCGCTTGGCTCTGTTCCAGTAAAATAGTATTTACAAAAATAAGTGCTAGTTTGTCAACAAAAGAAGCCAAAAGGAACCACTAAGGTTTTTTAGTTCATGGATGGGGTTATGAACAGAGCTCACAGCAAGGGGACAGAAGAAGCGGGTGGGACCTCCAGACTTCAAAACCATGTCCTTCCATTTGGGGAGACAAGGTGAGAGTAAGGTTCCTGGTCCCCTAACCACACGCTGGGCACCAGGCTGAGCAGCCCCTGGTGGACTGAGAGGATTAAGGAAGGCACTTCTGTGTAGACACAACAACAGAGTTGCCTTCTAAGGTGTCTGGTCCGGTGTAGAGCTCCATAGAGATGCTATGACCCGGATGTTCAGAACACTCTGAGCTGCCCCAGCAGAAAATGCTCATCCCTCAGTATCCAAGGGGACCAGCTCCAGGGTGCCCTACAACACTGACAACCGAGGATGCTCAAGTCCCTCCTATCAAACTGTGCACTAACTGTCTAGGATCTGGGCAGTGAACTAGCAGATGGAAGATCTCTCTCTCTCTCTCTCTGGCTCTATCTCTATCTGTAACTCTATCTTTCAAATAAATAAAATAACTCTTTAAAAAAAAAAATGTTCCCCTATGCCACTACCACTGACCAACGAATGTAGCCAAGGCAAAACTTGTGCTAATTACAGAGGTTCACTTCCACATGATTACAGCTATGTTTGAGAAATGTAAAAGACCATCAGTTTGCTGATGGAGTGGCATATTTCAGCTCTGAAAATAAATATAGGGCTTCAAAACGCCTTTCTACGCCTTTTGAAAGTGAGACCTATGTCTGAAATATGGAAAAATAAATAATAGTAACAGTTTAAATGGACATTGTTAAGAAAACAGGAAACAACTATTTAGCTGTATTCATAGCTATTAAGCAACAACAAGCACTTAATGAACAGCTATTACAAAATTAGGTATGCTTTTAGAGACAATAAAAAAAAAAAAGAATAATTCCCCTCACAGACAATGAAAGACAGGGCTTTCTGCAGGTGATGCTTCCAGTAAATGACTTCACTAAGAAAAATGCAGGCGGTTCTGACCCTTTTTTACATACCTGACTGTCGAGAAGCTGCATAACATGTTGGATATCCTGAGGATTCGCAGCATGGCCATCTTTCAGCTCCTGTGCGTCTCTCAGCGTGCCGATATTGGACTTGATCTGCATGTTGGATTTCTGGATTTCCAACAATTGCTATAAAATAAAATCCAACATTGCCAGCGTGGCTTCTGTACTTTGGGAACACTAAAACACTGAGTAAAACCCAGGAGCACAGCCACGTCTTAAATCTCACTGTCCTCCTGGACACTCCTCTGGCTCCTCCCTCTTCCCCCTCCCCGGACTGTCTTGTCTGTTTCTCTCCCAGTGTTTACAGGATGAAAAAGGAAAAGGAAACTTTCTAATCTTTAACAAGAAGTCTTTAAAAAAAAAAAAAACTGGTGCAGGGGGCAGATGATGAATACATAATGGTTGCCAGAATCATGAGTGCAACTGGTTCTGCAGTGAGAGGTCCACACTGCCCAGGGACCCGGAGAGTAAATCTATTAGGGGTTTGCCACGGGGTAAGTACAATGTCGCTCCCAAACCCATGCAGGACTGCAAACCCTGAAGTCTTAATGGTACTGAGAGGGGAAATGTAATGTATTCATGGTAGTGAGTTTCTTAGGTCACTGGGGGCATGCTCTCGACAGTGGTCCTCTGATGCTTTCTGGAGTTCTTAGGGGCTGTTTTACAGACCTGAGTTTGGGCCCACCCACTTCCTCTGCTTTCTGGGTGCCCACCCCCTTGGGGATCCTTCCCCTGCACATGCGCCACACTCACCAGGTGCCACACTAATCTTGGATTTGAATCTTCAACACCCTGAGCGAAATACATCTTTAGAACTACTTGCCTCAGGCATTTCTTTGTAGTAATGAAAGGCTGACTAATACACAATACAACATTTAAATTTTACTTTTTTTTTTTATGTTACTCCCGAAGTTACTTGTAGAAAAAGAGCCCTCAGAACACCATGAAGGTATTAAGCTCCCTTCCAGACCAAAAGGCTGGGGAGCGTTTTCTCCACTCCTTAAACGTGGCTGCTCAAAATGGCTTCGTTTCAAAGAGTGCGGTATGGGCAGGGGAGAAGGCGTATCTTTTCAGCAGAGAAACCCGCTCCTTGACAAATACTTCCCCAGCCAGGGGCAAAGGGCCAGTATCCACAGTCATAAATCATGTTGTGTCTGCCCTTTGTACAATGCAATGAAAGCAGCACTGTACTTCCTCCCTCAAACCTTATCAAAGTAAAACCTATAACCTCACTCTCCTCATGGGGAAACTATCAGATAAACCCCAACAGCAGGGCCCCCTGCCATACACCTGGACCAGTACTTCTCAAAATTATCAAGGTCATCAAAAACAAGTCTGAAAAACCTGTCACAGACAAGAGGCATTGTTAAGGAGGCATGACAGCTAAATATAACTGTGCCAGGCGAGATAGGATCCTGGAGCAGAAGAAGGACACTGGGTAAGGACAAGAGAAATCTGAATAAAATGTGAACTTTAGCACTCAAATATCAATACTGGTTCAGGAAGTCCACAGATATGCCAACATAATGCATGATGTCAGTAATGGGAAACTGTGCAGGGTGGAAGTGGTCTATGTAGTACTTTCTATACCACCTGCTCAACTCTTCTGTAAATCTAAAACTATCCTAAACAATAATGTCTACTGTTAATTTTTTTTAAATTTATTTACATTTTACTTGAAATTCAGAGGGAGAGAGACAGAGACAGATACAGGCAGGCAGGCAGGCAGGCAGGGAGACAGAGTGAGAAAGATCTTCTATCTACTGGTTCACTCCCCCTAATGCCTGCAACAGCCAGGGTTGGGCCAGGCCAAATCCAGGAGCCCAGAATTCAATCTGGGTTTCCCACACGGGTGGCAGGGAACTAATTACTTGAGCCATAATCTGCTACCTCCCAGGATGTGCATCAGCAGGATTAGAAGTGGAGCAGCCAGAACTCAAACTAGACACTGATAGGGGATGTGGGTATCCCAAGAAGTGACTTCACCTCTGTGCCAAATGGCTGCCTATGGTTAATTTCTTAAAACCATGTAGACAAAAAGGACAAACAACTCAAATGCTTATCTACTGCTAGTGGACAAAGAAAATATGGTCTGTCTATGCAATAGAATGTTATTCAACAATAAAAAAGAATGAACTACTGATACATGCTACACAAACATATTATGTGAAGTTAAGGAAGCCATTGAGAAAAAGTTGCCTACAGTGTGATTCAATTCATGTGGATATCCAGAACAGGGAATCCATGGACAGAACACGGATCAGCCGCTGTCAGAGCAGGATGGGGAATGGGTGCTGATGGGTGCACAGTTTTGTGTTGAGTGATACAATGTCCTCAGATGACCATGAACATGGCACCATGACTCTGTGAATGCACTAAAAGCCACGGGCTTGTACAGGGTGTGAACTACGCCTTAAAAAGAAAAACCAGCAGGAGTAGAACAGCTGTGGGGGGAGAGCCCTGTTCCATAATTATGCTGAGGCAGGAGGCAGGAGTGCAGAGGGACTCTAGGGCCGAAGAACTGAAGTTGGCAGCGACTCACTGTGGAAGAAATAAGTGTGGCCTTCACGGGGAAGTCGCAAGAAGCCAATCCTGCAGGGAACGATGTCAACACCCACTCCAGTGGGTCATACTGTGTCGCGCTTAGAGGAGGCACAGATGGGAGATGTGAATACCCCAGAGCAGAAGTGGTACAAGAAACCATACAGGGGCCGGCACTGGGGTGTAGCGGGTAAAGCCGCCGCCTGCAATGCCTGCACCCATATGGGCACCGGTTCGAGTCCCAGCTGCACCACTTCCCATCTAGCTCTTTGTTATGGCCTGGGAAGGCAGTAGAAGATGGCTCAAGTCCTTAGGGCCCTGCACCCACATGGGAGACCCAGAAGAAGCTCCTGGCTCCTGGCTTTGGATCAGCGCAGCTCTGGCCATTGCAGCCATCTGAGGAGTGAACCAGAGGATGGAAGACCTCTCTCTCTCTCTCTCTCTCTGCCTCTCCTTCTCTCTCTGTGTAACTCTGACTTTCAAATAAATAAATAAATCTTAAAAAAAAAAAAGAAAGAAACCATACAAAGGCGTCAGCACCTAGCGTGCTGCTGCTATTGCAAAGCACTGGAACTGCAGGGGGAGCGTGGTGCTGTTCTCTGTGCCCGCCCGAGGGAGGCTGACGCAGACAGCTGCCCAGAGGAATTTCTCTTCAACTTTTTATTTGAAAATGGCAACTTACAGAGAGACTGAAAGAACAGCACAGGGAACGCCACTTCACCTTGTGTGATGGTGAATATTCCACCACATTTGCTTTAGGAAGGTATATGGAGCTGGCAAACTTTTTCCAGAAGCACCAGAGAGTAACTGTTTGAGTGTTTGAGTCACACAGTGTCTCACTTAAAGCCTTCAACCCACTGCTCCAGCGAGAAAGCAGCACAGGCTGAGCGCAAATGGACGTGCACGCCTGTGACTCAGTGAATGTTCACGTACGGACGCGAAAATGCAGAACTTCACGTCACTGTCATGTCACAAAAGTCTCCTTTTGGTTTTTTTTCCTAACCATTTGAAAACGTAAAACCGCTCTTAGTTTGCAGCCCATCAAGAAAGCAGGTGGGCCATCAGATTTGGGTCTTGGGCCATGGTTGGCTGACCTTATGCTAGAGCTCAGAGTGTTGGCGGAATTCCAAAACAGCCCTCTCGCCTCCTGTATAAACCGTGGTGGCCCCTAGGGGGAGCTCCAGGATCTCCCCTGAGCTCCCTTCCTTCCTTGGCCCACAGGATAACTCGGCTCAAAGGAGCTTGCATGGTGAGCTCAGGATCCCAGTGGGAATGGATGGTTTCTGAGGAAGGAATTCTGGGAGGAGGAGACACTCTGACCCAGTGCTGTTGCCACAGAGGCCAAGGCCTTACTTAGCCACACCTTGCTTGCTTGCAAGACTGTGCACTGCGGTAAGGCAGGGCCCTGTCTAGACTGGCTTCCTTCTCCCGCACTGGTGATCTGTGTCACCCTTTCCAGCCATAATGCTGGAAGTTCCAAAACTTGGTATCAGAACTTAACCATATACGGAAAGGGTCAACAAAGCAACCTGTTTGACTCCTTCTGTCTTCCGTAGGCCTCAAGCAATCCCGGAGCCCCTAGCAGGGAGGGGTATCTGTACCTGGGCACAGTAAAACACCTTCCAGGTCCTTTGGCCACAATGCCACACTAACAAACCTCTCAAGGAAACCAAAACTATAGAAGCCACTAGGATTAATACTTACATACTCCAATGCTGAATTCTTGGAAGTTAATTCTTTAAATTCCTTCATAAACATCTCCTTGACTTTTTCCATTTCACCAACGAGTTTCTCCTTTTCTTCTTCTTTCCATTGATCAAACAACTTCAGAAAGTCTTCCTCTTTTGTTTTCTGCATTTCATATTCCTAAAATTATTTTAAAGCATGGTTTTAAAAGTTTTGACGTGGGCCAGCATTGTGGCATAATAGGTTAGGCTGCCATCTGCGATGCCAGCATCCCATATGGGTGTCCATTCAAGTCCCAACTGTTCCACTTACACGCGCATCAGCACGTGGGAAAGCAGTGAGAGATGGCTCAAGTCTTTGGGCCCCTGCCATGTACTTGGGAGACCCAGATGAAGTTCTGGCTCCTGGCTTCAGCCTGGCCAGCCCCAGATGTTGCAGCCATTTAGGGAGTAAACCAGCACATGGAAGAGCTCTCTATCTCTCCCTCTTTCTCTGTAGCTCTGCCTTTCAAATAAAAAATAGACAAATCTTTAAAAAATAACAGTTTTGACATGAAGCTAATATGAAAAATTTTAAAAGGGAGGCTGCAGCTGATAGCCTAGTCCCAGCTGTTGCAGGCATTTAAGAAGTGAACCAGTGGATAGAAGATCCCTTTCAGTCTCTCCCTCTCTCTGTGTCACTCTGCCTTTCAAATAAATAAATAACAATTAAAAAAAAAACTGCATGAAAGCTAATAACACCAGAATAAATGGGAAGACATCCACGTTCATGAATTTGATGATTTAACATTTTTAACGAGCAATACTCTCCAAAGAAATCAACAGATTCATATTGCAATCTCATTCCAATATCCTTTTTTGAAGAAATGGAATGCCAATCTTCAGTTCAATGGGGGGAAGAATAGGCTCTTCAACAAAAAGTGTTAGGTCAACTGTATAAGTACATGTGAAACAATACAGTGAACCCCTACCTCACACCATAAACAAAAATAAACTCTAAATGGGTTAATAATCTAAATAGAAGAGCTTAAAGCTATGAGACTACTATAATATATGAGGAATATATACAGAGGTGAGTGGAGAGTTATTTAATGGGGACAAAATTTTAGTTTTATCTCAGAAAAAAGTTCTGGATATTGGTTGCAACAATCTGAATATAATAGTCCCTCCTTAAATGCAGTTTCATTTCCTGTCATCTCACTTACCTGTAGTCTGAAAATATTAGACAATTTATAAGAAAACAATTCATAAGCTTAAAATTGTACATTATTCTGAGTAGCATGATGAAAACTTGTGCTGTCCTGCTCCATCTGCCTGGGACACAAATGGCCCCTTTGTTCAGCATATCCACCCTCCTGTTAGCCACTTATTAGCCATCCTGGTTATTAGATTGGCTATCATGGTACAGTACCTGCTTATGTCCAGATAATCCTTATTTTACTTGATAATGGCCCCCAAATGCAAAAGTAGTGATGCAAGAAATTTTATTACATTTTTATAGTTGTTCTATTTTATTATTGTTGTTAACCTCTTAGTGTGCTTGTATAAGCTGACCTCTATCATAAGTTCACATGTATAGAGAAAATATAGCATATAGAGAGTTTGATCCTGTCTCTAGTTTCAGGCACCCACTTAGGTCTTGGCATGTATTTTCCATGGTTAAGGAAGAGCTATTCTATACTTCACACTACTGAACTGTATTCTTTACAATGATTAAACATGTAAATTGTGTGCTGTATGAATTTTATGACACTTCAGAGAGTGAGAAAGAGAGGGAGACAGCGGATGAAGAGACAAGAGGGCTCCACCCCATCTTCTGTGAAATAACTTGCCATTTCACCTAGAAAGTCAAACTTCCTGTCCTCCAGAGGAAACAAGAAAAAAACTGAGCATAGTATTACTTGTAGTTCAGTAGTGACAAGATAAATGCTCTCTCCTGGTCTTATTTGTTCCATGGAGTGCACTCAGGTCACTCCTCGGTTGGATCAGCGAAGGCAGACTTGGTACCCACAGCAGTTGGATTTCAAGCATCACGGCTGTCTTTCCTCCTGAGGCCTTCATCATCCCTAAGTAACTGAATCAGACCTTCCAAGTACTCAACAGGGCTCACAAACAGGTCAAAAATATGATGGGGGCCGGCGCCGTGGCTCACTAGGCTAATCCTCTGCCTTGCGGCGCCGGCACACCAGGTTCTAGTCCTGGTCGGGGCGCCGGATTCTGTCCCGGTTGCCCCTCTTCCAGGCCAGCTCTCTGCTGTGGCCCGGGAGTGCAGTGGAGGATGGCCCAGGTGCTTGGGCCCTGCACCTCATGGGAGACCAGGATAAGTACCTGGCTCCTGCCACCGGATCAGCGTGGTGCACCGGCCGCAGCACGCCGGCCTCAGCGGCCATTGGAGGGTGAACCAACGGCAAAGGAAGACCTTTCTCTCTGTCTTTCTCTCTCACTGTCCACTCTGCCTGTCAAAAAAAAAATATGATGGAAAAGAGAAGACACCTGATGCAGGAGAAGGACTGGACCCACTGTTGGTGGCTTTGAACATGGAGGAAGAGGGCCGTCAGCCAGAGAACACAGGCAGCCTCACCGGGAAAGCAGTGGCAGCCCTCAGCAGACAGCCAGCAGAGACCTGAGCCCTACAACTCCAAGACACTGAGTTCTGCCAGCAACCTAAACAAGCAGGAAACGGTCTCTTTCCACGGCCTCTAGTAAGGGCCATGGCCCTGCTGACACCTTGATTTTAGCCTAGTGACACTCACGTCAGACTTTGGGCTCACAGAAATGTAATGTAAGATAATAAATATGGATTGTTTTAAGCAGAGAGAAAGAGAATTATATTTCCAGGATGTGCTTTGTAGCAAGATACTAAAGAGTAAGATTGGCAGTACCGAATACAACATTTTATCAAGTTCTAGAATCTTCTAAGGGTCCTGTTTATGAGAGTCCATGGCACACATGATTTAGGTAGAACTGTAATTAAAATGCTATTGTTTCAGAGTTTTGTGTCATACCTTAGAGAACCGGAGGGCATGGGCATGCTGGGAGGTCTCCAGCTGAGACTTGGTGAGCTGCAGCTGCTCCTTCAACATGTCGATCTCACCCTGCAGCTTATCGGTCTGTGCCTTTGCCTTATAGTCTGTTCCAACAGAAAGTCTTGTCAAAACAAGATCACAGACGCCATCTGAAAACTTACAGGGTACAGTCCTATGGGTGAGAAAGGAAGCTCTTCCTTGGGTTATTATTACTGGTTTCATCCCACGTGAGCCCATTTTTGCTCTGTAGTTCTTATCTGGAGCCCTTTATGTTATTGGGAAAGGAATTATTTTTGGCAGATTTGTTCAGCCACTGTATTGAGGTTGGGTTATCTGATGGAGACAGTGTGAGAGCGCTGTGTGGGGAGCAACAATGGTGGCAACAAATAATCCTGGCTGCTTTGACACAATGGCAATGTGGGCTCTTCTTAGAGATGCCTGTCTCCATGGGAACAATGGCTTCCACTGCAGGTGCCACGGTATAAAAGTCTCTAGGTCACCATCCTTTGGGCTCCCACCAAATGCTCCTGAGGACCCCATCGGTGCTAACACAAGCAAAGGGCGGGCATTCCAAATGCAAAACTTGGGCCATTCTCAGTCAGCTGGGGCAAAAGCGAAGTACTGAAAACTTGCACAAAGTAGAGACAAGTGAAGGGAGAGTACTTAGGTACCTGTACTTACATGAAGATGTACACATGACTGAATGGATATACATGTGTCTGTGAGTGTAGACATGAAAGGGATGGAAACCAAAGTAGAAAGTCAGAATCTCAAAGATGACCTGAAGAAATAATACTCATTTCAGAGTCTGAAATGCTCTCTGATACGAGTATGAGATAGAATAAGATACTGAAACAGAAGAGAAAGAAGGTCAGTGTCATACTGAAGAATGATAGATTACGTAAAATAGTGCATCCTTCTAGTCTTTACCATATACTGCTGAACTGTCTCTGTGGTCCATAGCTTTTAAGTGGAATGTTATGCTTATTCTTTTGTTTCTATAAAGCCTAGTTATTTCCTAAATACATCTATTTACCTAAAAGGGGCAGAAATAGAAAAAGACTGGCCCTAAATGGAGGTGGGGAAAAAGGCTCAGGTACTGGGTAACAAGCTAGCAACAAGCACTTCTGGATCCTAAGAATCAAAATGAGAATGACTGACAACCTGCAGAGCTTCAGTCTGCTGGAGGGGACGGACACCCTGCATTCTTTGCATTTGAGGACACCCACACAGCAGGAAGCCTCACATCTGGGAACCACTTGGAATCACCCTGCTGGCCTCCTCACTTCCTCCTCTGTTCTGCTTAGTTCCCATCAACAGTCAGGCACATCTTAATTTCCCTTCATCCCGCCTTTTGGTCTAGACGATGTCTCTCACGTCTCCGTTTTCCTCCCCAGCCAATGTTGTTGGAATCAGGGTCTGTATTCTATAGCACTTACTCCCTCACAATTCCCAGCTCACTCAAGTTGAGCATCTGGACAACAGTCAGTTCTCAGGCTTCCTCCTACCCAGTGCCCCAGGGACAGTCGGTGCAATGGACCACCACCTCCTTCCTGAAAGACTTTGTCTCTTGGTTTCCATGACAACACATCCACAGAGTTCCCTCCTGACCCCTGTAGATCTACTGCTCCCTCTCCACTGTGCTGCTCTTCCGGAGTGCCTAGGGTTGGGAGAACCTCAGCACTGGCCTCTGCCGTTTCTATCCTCTGTTGAATGACCTCAGCCAACACAGCTCTCCCACTGACTCCCAGATTCCTATCTCCAGCTGGGCTCTCTCCCTTGAGCTGCAACCTGCAGCATTCCCCACATGCATGTAGATTATGTGTGTGATGGAAATGTACCCATGGCCAACACAAGCTCCCAATTCTCCTTCCTACTGCAAACTAGTGCCATCCCCTGCCCTCCATCACAGTCAACATCATGGCCATTCCTCCACCAAGGAGGAAAGCAACCCAGGATCAACTCTGCATTTCCTCTTGCTCTCGTGCTAAGTCACATCTCTATAGCTTTATGTCCAAAACACCTCATCTTCATTTCCCTCTGCCCTGGGACCTTCTGGTCCAGGCTACCACCATCTCTCACCTGGGCTGCTGGGACAGCCTCCTCACTTCTCCACCTGCTTCCACTGCTGGCACCACGCAGCAGCTAGAGGAATCATTTTCAGGTACAAATTAGATCATGTTCCTCCCCTAGTTCAAATCCTCCAGTGACTTCCCACTGTGCTCAATAAAACACCCACCTTCCAGCCTAGGTCCCTCAAGGTCTCCTGTGGTCTGGCAACTCCCTCTCCAGCCTCATCATAGACCACCTTGCTTGCTCACTCTACTCCACCAGCTTCCCTTCTGTTCCTCAAACACCTCATCCTACCTCCCCTGGGACCCTTACAATTAGCGTTCCAGGTGCCTGGGACACTTTCCAGATTCTCACCAGGCTGGAACCTCCTCATCATTCTGATCTCTAATATATACCTTCACTGACCACCTGGAGTCCTGATTTTCCTGCTCTTTTCACATCCTCATGGCCTTTGCCACCAACTGAAAAGACTTTCTCATATACTTGTTTGCGTGCGGCTCCTTGGCCCCACGCACTGGAGGATGTGAGATCAAGAGAGCAACGCTTCTCTGCTGTGCTACAGCTGCATCCCCAGAACTTACGGCATTGCATGCACATAGTAGGGGCTCAATATTTACTTACTGGATTGGCAGAACTATCACACGTAAAAGGACTGAGAAATGCACTGGACCATGCCTCACTGAAAAAAAGAAAAAGGGAACGCAAAGGAAACAGTTCTGACATAGATCTCATTGCTTACCAAGGTGAGGATCTTCAGGGTGGCGGCGTTGAATGTGACTTTGTAGAAAAGCTTGGTTCATAAAGGCCTTGTCACAAAAATGGCACTGAGAAGAGAGTAACAAATCTCTAAATCTCTAACAAATATCTTTCTACCCAGCATTTAAAATTTGGGCACCTGAGACACTAACTCTTGAAGGCTTTCTTCCCAAAAGATACCATCTTGGCAAATGATACTGGAAGCCTTCCTCATGCTTCATGTGTGCTACCTCATGGAAGTCTCAGAATCACCCTAGAAGGTAGCTACTACTAACGAACCCATTTTCCAGATGAGGAAAACAAGGTTTTGAAGTTAAATGCCTTTGAAATATTTACATTGGAACAGCTGGGCCTCACACCCAGGTGGTCTGACTATGGAAGTGTCACCTTAAAACACAGGGCTCAAAGACCCATAAAGAAACAATGGCAAACTCCTTATAGAGGACAGAGTGTAGCCCTCCACCCAAGTAGGAAAGCTGGCCCGGTCACTTCTACCTCTTCATGTCATGCCTGAGCACTCCACAAAGTCAACACTGTCATCCAGAGTATCTTCTGAGTTGCCAGGAGTTGGCAGGTGTCACTTGTTTGATAAAATCGAGTCTTCTCCCTTTTATCCTTATCTATCACCCATCTTTCAGAATCTTTATTTACCAACAGCTTTTTCCAAGGCAGTGAAATGAAAAGATGTTAATAAGCAAACAGGATTTTATACAGTAGGCCTGTTACGAGATAATTGTCAAAGCTAGAACACAATAAACTTTAAAATGCTTCAAGAGAATCTATTCTGTGTGCTGTATAAAAAGACATCATAGCACTATCTGTAAATATTTGATTCTCAAGTGACATTTACACAACAGGCCTTAACCATGTTAAGTATGATTTCAGAGGGCCAGCACTGTGGCATGGTGGTTAAAGCTGCCGCCTACAGTGCCGGCATCCCATGTGGACACCAGTTCGAGTCCCGGCTGCTCTACTTCCAATCCAGCTCTCTGCTATGGGCTGGGAAAGCAGCAGAGGGTGGCCCAAGACCATGGGCCCTTGCACCCACGTGGGAGACCCGGAAGAAGCTTCTGGCCCCTGGCTTAGAATTGGTGCACCTCCAGCCGTTGCAACCCTCTGGGGAGTGAAACAATGGATAGAAAACCTCTCTCTCTCTGCCTCTGCCTCTGCCTCTCTGTAACTCTGCCTTTCAAATAAATAAATAATCTTTTTTTTTAAAAAAAAAAAAGTATGATTTGAAGGTTACACCTCATGGTTGCTCACCCAAGGTCAGACACAAGCCTCTCAGAGAATTCTTTCCTGACTGCTCATCTAGTTTGAGAACACTTTAGTCCAGTAAACCATCTTCCACTAAAATGACTAGAAAGTAAGGGTGTGAAACTGATCTTGTCACCCTGTTGCTTACTTTAATATCATTTCCAAACACTGTTTATACCTTGTGCACTTCCTCCATCTAATCAATTAGTAAGAGGTAGATTGATTTGTTATGCTAAAAAAAAATTGCTATATTGGCCAGGAGCCACGGCTCACTTGGCTAATCCTCCGCCTGCAGCGCGGGCACCCCGGGTTCTAGTGCCGGTTGGGCGCTGGATTCTCTCCCGGTTGCTCCTCTTCCAGTCCGGCTCTCTGCTGTGGCCCGGGAAGGCAGTGGAGGATGGCCCAGGTCCTTGGGCCCTGCACCCGCATGGGAGACCCTGAGGAAGCACCTGGCTCCTGGCTTCAGGTCGTCGCAGCGCACTGGCTGTAGCGGCCATTTGGGGGGTGAAGCAACGGAAAAGGAAGACCTTTCTCTCTGTCTGTCTCTCTCACTGTCTAACTCTGCCTGTCAAAAAAAAAAAATTGCTATATTTATCTTGGGCTCAATGTGTAACCCATAGCAGCTGTAAATTAAGACTAGAAAAACAAAAAATGTTTAATTCTCTAAATGCTGATGCAAGCAAATTCTCTTGGTCTGAGGAACTATACACGTGGAAGTACCGGGGAGTCCCCAGCTCACTGAGAAATGGTTCAGAGGCAAGAGCGTAGGGCACACAGAGTTGGAGGAAGTCCAGCCGAGTGTTAATAATTGGTGAATGTGGGTGAAGCGTGTATCAAAGTTCTTTGTACGCTTGTGGCCACTTTTCTGTCCATTTGAAAGTATCCCAAACTTTCTAAAAATGAGACAACCCCCTAAGTCTAATCACTCCACATGGTTTTGGGGCCGCCTTCCAGAGCAGCCATTGGTCCACGGCTGGTCGTTCAGGACATCCATTAGCAGGAGGAAGCGCCTCCCACAAGCGCATTTGGAGCACTTCAGTGAGGTCCTCGGACAACCTAGCTGTTTAATGATTGAAGCCCTGGTGCTGCAGAAGGTAACCACCCAGGCCAGCGGTCGGCTACGGGGGGGGGGGGGGGGGGGGGGGGCGGGAGCCACCCTGAGCGGCGACCTCACCTGATAGTAGCTGGTTTTGGCCTCGATCATCAGCTGCTGCGTGGAGATCATCTTCTTCCGGCGCTTGCACTCCTCCTTCAGCAGCTTGATCTCGCCCGCCTGCTTGGTGAGCAGCTTCCGGCTCTGCTCGCAGTCGCTCAGGCTCAGGCGCAGCCGCTCCTCCAGCGCGTGCACCTGCGAGGTGAGGAACTCCTGCGAGTGCAGCAGGTACTCGATGGTGAGCTGCGCCAGGCGGATGAGCTTCAGCAGCACCGGGTCCACCCCGGACTGGCAGTGCGGGCACTTCTCGTCCTCCAGCTTGCAGAAGGTGATGTTCATGATGTTCTCCTGCAGCGTCAGCACGTCCACGGCCCCGGCCACCTTGTCCACGTCGATGGCGCTCAGCCGCCTCCAGTCCACGCTCTCCAGCCGAGGCCGGAACTGGAAGAAGGGCTGGGGGCCCAGCCCCGCGCTGGGAGGGAAACACGCCATGGCGGCTGCCCCCGCCGCGCCGCCGGCTGCAGAGGCGTCGGGGCCCTCGGGGCAGCCGGCCAGCGGGTAGTACACGTGCTTCTGGAAGGGCTGTGGGAGGAGGAGACGGCGTGGTGGGACGCGGGGCGGGGAGCTGGGGTCCCGTGGAGCCGACGTGCCCGCTGCGCACCCCGGGATCCCGCCTCTTACCATGCTCGCAAGCCAGTCGGCCGCGTGTGCCTGCGTCGGGGGAGCGGGGCGGTCTCCTCTACCCGGCCGGGGCCGCCGCCGCCACCACGGCCTTCGGGAGCGGGAGAAGGCCGGGTTCCCCGCGGCGGCGGCGGCGGCGGCGGCGGCGACCTAGGGTCTGGGCGTCCAGGGCCGTTACTATGGCAGCGCCCGAGCCCGGACCGGAGCGAAGGGCGCGTCCCCCTGCGCGCGCTCAGCATGCGCCCGGCGCCCTGCGGGACCAGAACAGACCGAGTGGTGACACCCGTGCTCCCGGAAAGGGCGCCAGCCCGGGGAGCTTGCCTTCTTAGGTGCCACCCGCTGTCGTTCTACAAATCTATCCATCCAAAAGACCGTGTGTGCATTTAAGGGGGCCGGCTGCAAAAGGGCTCTGGGAAACTTGGGGATACTAGAAGTGCCCTACATTTTGACTGTTGTGTTGATTACCCCGGGGGTATATATACATGTCACAGCTTTTTAAAAATTGCACGCCTAAAATTAAAGGTGCGTTTTAAAATACCACATCGCGATCCAGCTGTGATTATAAAGTAAACTGGGAGTTACTCATATAGGATGGCAGGCTTCCTAAATGTCTTCCTGCTCAGCTGCTTTTCAAAGGCGTTTTCGTCCTCTAAAACCGGCGGAGGGGGCCTTTCACCATCCTCGCGTCCAGTTCCACGAGGCCGCGGTATTTACCTTCCCAGCTTGCGTGTGGTCTGCATTGCTTTCCGGAGAGAAGCCAGCGCTGTCCTAGCAGCGACCTGCAGACCTGAGGCCTCTCATCCTCGGGGTGGTCTGGCGGCTGCCCGTGGTCACCACAGAGCTCAGCGAGCAGAGGAAAAGCCAGACATTCCTCAGTCCACCGGGGAGACCCTGCTCGGACCAACCATCGGGAAAATGGTTTTCTTCCCTAACAGCCAAATAGGTGAACAGAAGAGAGGGAAATGCCGTTCAGAGTAACTGGAAGCCAAGTTGTAATATCAAATACGTTTAGCACTTTCCAGACCCCGAAATAAACCCATCGGAAAGCATCCAGGAAACAAAGCATGCACGTCCCATGGCGCCCAAACTGTTTCAGGGCCCTTGTGAAAAAGTAAATAAATAAACAACTACTAACGACCCACTGCAGCCTGGCATAAAAGCCCTAGAGACATACACACTCGTAGATGGGCTGTGGGTTTGATTCTTGTTTTCCTGCTGCCTGACCGAGAACAAGATGGTCAGCCCTGGGCCTCGGCTTCCCCATCTGTTTAAGGCGTCAGGATACCGACCTGGCAGGTCTGTAGGCTCTGGGCTCCATCCACTGGGCTGCAGGATCCGCAGGAACGAGGGCCGGGTCTCTCCTGCTTACCGATGTAGCCCCCAGCACCTAGCACGGGACGGGCACGGAGAGGGCGTTCAATCTCCCGAACGGAACGATCGAACGAATCCGGCGCTTGCTGGAGGAAATGCCGGCCCCTCATCCCTCCTATTTTCCCTTCCCCTGGTCTGTTGGAGGGATTAACCCGTGCTCGGAGGTGGACGTGGGGGCTGCCTGTGCGCCCCACTGCGGCCGGAGCGAGGAGGCGCGCGGGTCCTAGGGTTCATCTCGGTTCGCCGCAGCCTCTCCAAGCCTGGGACCGCGCATGTTGGCCGTCCTCGCCCCCTTGGTCAGATCTCGGTTACAAGATGGCCGGATGAGAAAGCAATGGGCCCGCTTTCGCCTTCCCTCCGCCCCCCATCTCGGCAGGGCCCCCAGCCGTGCGCCGGAGCCTCTGGTCCCCGGCGCGCGGCACTGCGGGCCCGCCGAACCCGCTAAAGACAAAGGCCCTTAGGACGCGGGCAACAGTGGGGCCTCGGCGTCCCTCCTAAGCAGCCAAGCGGGGACTGGGGGGCTGCAGCGGCCACGCCAGCGGGATCTGGAGAGGCTCGGTTGGTAGCCCGGAGAGGCCGGAGGCGGGCCCGTCT
This sequence comes from Oryctolagus cuniculus, assembly GCF_964237555.1. Classification (NCBI taxonomy): domain Eukaryota; kingdom Metazoa; phylum Chordata; class Mammalia; order Lagomorpha; family Leporidae; genus Oryctolagus; species Oryctolagus cuniculus. The sequence goes on along the minus strand of NC_091440.1, from coordinate 16,827,143 downwards.
TCGCCGGTCCTGCCTCGGACGCCTGGCGCATCCCTGCCCTCGGCTCACCCCAGCTGCGCGCTCCAGGGCAGATGCCGGGCGCTGCGAGCGGACCGGGGCGACACAGGGGACCCAGATCCCAGGGGCGCTGCTAGCGCAAGCGGGGCCGGCGGAGGCCGAGGAGCGGCAGAGCGCGGAGAGGCGAACAGGCGCCTTTTTTCCAGCGAGCAGGACGCAGCGCGTCTCCACCGGGCAAGTCGTGGCGAGACTGGGCGGCTGGCGCGGTTCCTGGTCTCCTCCGACTGCAGGCCGCCGGCGTCTCGAGGTCCCCCACCCCCCTCCCGCCCCCTCCCCTCTGCGATCCTCCTCGGCTTCTTCTCTCCGCAGCCCCGGCTCCTCTGGCAGCTGGGCGGGCCCGCGCGCGTCTAGACCGCGGCTCCGAAACGCTCTCTGCCAATCCCGTCGCTGGTGCAGACACGTGGTGCCGGGGCGCGCTCTGTTGCTGGCCCCGGGAAGGCTTTTCAAAGAGAAAAACAGATTTCGCTCCTACTCGGTGGTCAAACAGGCCGACAGATAGCTGATTTCCAACAAACGCTGTGCGGGAATTCTCTTCCCAGAAGAGATTCGTTCCAACCGCGGCAGTCGGCAGCTGTAGGCCCCTTGCAGAGCTGTTGTTAGGCAGCCCTGCATTTGCGTGATGTGAAAATGAGACTGGCACTCTAGGATTTAAACCCACGCAGGTTTCCGCGCCTCCTTCCGTTGTGCCCAATTTAGGATTAAAGGTATAGATTCCTACTTCTAGATAATTGGGCAGTGGGCGTCGAGAGAGAGCGGTTGTGGATCAGGAGCTGTGTGACTGTTTCTCTAAGTTAAAATTAGAACGTGGGTTCTGGCAATGGCTCAAAATTCAGTATTTTGAAATAAGGAGTAATCCAGAAAGTATGTGTAAGCCATTTTAGCAACCCTGAGGTTGATGCACACTTGGGTGTATCTTTTGCAAAATCCTGGAATCTACTATAGCAAAAGAGAAAAAAAGTTCTTAAATTGGAAAATAGTAGCTGCAGGATTTATACCAGACAACACGTGACTGTCAAAATACCATTTGTGCTTCTTTCTCCCTGACTGAACCTTGTACCATATTTAGCACAAGGCTTCAAAGCTCAGTACATAATTTATGTTCAATTCGTTGAATTTGTTTTCCTTGAATTCTTAAGGTCTAGGATAGTGTGACATTTTAGATTTATCTAGTTTCAAAATGATGTGAATCTGAAAGAGAACTCAAGATCCCCATAAAAATCCTATAAATTCTTTGAGTAGATGTTTCTAGGTACACATTTCAGGCAACAAGAGATATATAGGGCCAGAGGTTTGTAAATCTGTACCCTGTGTGTGTGTGTGTGTGTGTGTGTGTATGCATGTGGGGGGGGTAGTTGTTTAATTATTATTTGATAATATATTTTTGGGTTATGTGTATGCCCCATTTCCTACTGTCAGTGTATTTTTTTTCTCAGGTGTAGAATTAGAATAAATGATTAAACAATTGACTTTGACAGAGCCTAGCAGCCATATCTGTTCTTAATACTTTGCATAAATCTCTTATACCAATTATTGCATTAAACATTCTTTTTAAATTATTGAGATATCTCTCCTCCATCAGATTATGAGAACACCAAGTATTTTGGCGCACTGAGCATAAAGTAAGTCCTCAAATAAATGATTTTTTTAAAGATTAATTTATTTATTTGCAAGTTAGAGTTACACGGTGGGGGGGGGGGTCTTCTATACGATGGTTCACTCCCAAATTGGCCTCAATGGCCAGAGCTGCGCCTATCCAAAGCCAGGAGCCAGGAGCTTCTTTCCAGTCTCCCACATGGGTGCAGGGACCTAAGGACTTGGGCCATCTTCTGCTGCTTTCCCAGGCCATAGCAGAGAGCTGGATTGGAAGTGGAGCAGCAAGGTCTCGAACCAGCACCCATATGGGATGCTGGCACTATAGGCCAGGGCGTTAACCTGTTGTGCCACAGCACCAGCCCCCAAATTGATGTTTTTTTTGAAGGGAGACACTCCCAAAACTTTGACATTGTCTCCCACAACCTGTTTTCTCTCTTTATTATTATTATTATTATTGTAAAGATAATCAGGGTCAGATATCTGGTGGACATTGTGGTTTTTTTATTTTTTAGTTTTTTTAAAGATTTATTTATTTTGAAAGACTGAGTTACAGAGAGAGGTCTTCCTTCTGCTGGTTCACACCCCAAATGGGTTCACTCTCCAAATGGCGGCAATGGCTAGAACTGGACCTGTCCGAAGCCAGGAGCCAAGAGCTTCTTCCCAGTCTCCCATGTGGGTGCAGGGGCCCAAGGATCAGAAGCAGAGCAGCCTGGGCTTGAACCGCTGCATCACAATGCGGCCCCCAAGTTTGCATTTTGAGTGGAGGAAGCATCCAAAATTTTTGAAGCCATGTTTGAAATCACCAGACCAACCTATACCACAACCTCCTTTTCTTTAATTGTTTCCTGATGGCCTGAATGAAGAAAATGGCCAGGTGGCAATCTTAATTTCCAATTCAACCAAACCATGAATCTGCTTCACTGAATTAATTCAGGCATGAAAGACAGGTTAAAAAACCAGCAACATCCAAACTTACCACTCAAGGAAGGTGCCTCAATCGTGGCATTTGGGGTGGGGGAGGGTAGGAAGGGTATACAGTAGACAAGAACATCTGGTTTGAAGACCTGTCACATTCTGAAGCCCCTGATTCACTTGTCACAATCAGCAGTCCATGAAAGTCAGACTGTATTTGGCATCTAATTACATGGCCATGGTTCTGCCTATTAGGATCCAGGGGATTGATGTGCCTTTAATGGTTAACAGCTTCCATAGGAGCTCAGGCACCTGAGTTCTTCCCATCCCATTTCAGTGGTGGCTCCTGCACTCAGCATGCCACCTCCAGAAAGAGATTTTAGTAAAAAGCTGCCTGCCCTCTCAGATGGATGCAGTTGCTTCACTTCACCTTCACGCTCTTTTTTTTTTTTTTTTTTTTTTTTTGACAGAGTTAGTGAGAGAGAGAGACAGACAGAGAGAAAGGTCTTCCTTCCATTGGTTCACTCCCCAGATGGCTGCTACAGCAGGAGTTATGCCAATCTGAAGCCAGGAGTTAGGGGCCCAAGCACTTGGGCCATCCTCTACTGCCCTCCCAGGCCGCAGCAGAGAGCAGGACTGGAAGAGGGGAAACTGGGACTAGAACCCGGCGCCCATATGGAGTACCGGTGCCGCAGGTGGAGGATTAACCAAGTGAGCCACAGCGCTGGCCCCAGCGCTCTTTCTTTTTTAATGGGCCTTCCTACTGTGTATAGACTAGTAAGCTAAACATCATGCTTCCAGACTCCTATTCTGGAAGCAAATTGGTTTCTGCCAACCGTAAGTTACTCTTAATGACTCGAAAGATGGAATGGGGCAGAAGCCATTTTCCCGATGCTTTCACTGGCATGGTGGATCATGAGGATCCCAGTATTTTTTTTTATTTTTTATTTTATTTATTTTTTATTTGACAGAGTTATAGACAGACAGACAGAGAGAGAGAGAGGTCTTCCTTCCATTGGTTCACTCCCCTAATGGCCGCTACAGCCAGCGCTGCACAGATCCGAAGCCAGGGGGGACCCAAGCACCTGGGCCATCCTTTGCCGCCTTCCCGGGCCACAGCAGAGAGCTGGACTGGAAGAGGAACAACCGGACAGAACCGGCGCCCCAAAACAAGGGGTGCCAGCGCCGCAGGCGGAGAATTAGCCAAGTGAGCCATGGCGCCGGCCTGAGGATCCCAGTATTAACAAGAAAAAGTAAGCCGGCGCCGTGGCTCAATAGGCTAATCCTCCACCTTGCGGCGCCGGCACACCGGGTTCTAGTCCCGGTTGGGGCGCCGGATTCTGTCCCGGTTGCCCCTCTTCCAGGCCAGCTCTCTGCTATGGCCAGGGAGTGCAGTGGAGGATGGCCCAGGTGCTTGGGCCCTGCACCCCATGGGAGACCAGGAAAAGCACCTGGCTCCTGGCTCCTGCCAGGATCAGCGCGGTGCGCCGGCTGCAGCGGCGGCCATTGGAGGGTGAACCAACGGCAAAGGAAGACCTTTCTCTCTCTGTCTCTCTCTCTCACTGTCCACTCTGCCTGTAAAAAAAAAAAAAAAAGAAAAAGTAGCAGCTGAATTCGGCATGTCTGGTCACAATTTTCAAGGGTGTCACATGGCTGCAGAGACACCAGTGGCTGCAGTGGCTGGGACTGTATCGGGCCAAAGCCAGGCACTTCTTCTGGTTCTCCCAGGTGAATGCAGGGGCCCAAGCCCTTAGGCCATCTTCCACAGCTTTCCTAGGTACGTTAGCAGGGAGCTGGATCAGAAGCGGAGTAACCAGGATTCAAACCGGCACCCGTATGGGATGCTGGCACTGCCGGTGTGGCTTAACCCACGACACCATCATGCCAGCCCCTGGATTTAATAGTTCCAAGGCTACTCCATCCCCATCCCTCATTCCTGCTTCTCTAGTGGCCTTTCAATGATTTCTCAAGCATCTGATTCTGTACAAGCTCCCTAACTGCTCCAATACTTACAGTGGCTTTGATTTCCTGCACTAAAACTATACTGATACCCCTTATCAATCTCTATTTTTTATTACCAAGATAAACATTTCTATCAAATGAAAAGATGCCTGGAATAGATGAGCATAATCTACTCAGTCTTCTATTCTCTTTTCCTAAAGTCTTTGAATTCCTTCCTTTACAGTTATTAAGGAAGCTTAGACATTTGAGATGTAATTTGTTGTAGGAAAAGCTCAGTGCACCTTCTCATTGTTCTCTGTGGCTTGTCAACACAATGAATGTCTACTCTGTGGGAAGTGCCCAATCTGTTCATTTGGCCTGACCCAAAATACGGCACATGTTCCTTGATCTAGCAACTTCAAAATCTGTTCCCACGTTCTCCCAATTTTTTTGAGGATACAAATTAGCAAGTTCCTACAACTACTTCCAGATTTCTAACTCTTCTATACCAAGATTCAGTATTGCCTTATAAGACGATGCTAAATTAGCACTCTGGTTGCTAGAGCAACAGTTTGGCGTGGCTCCTGAAAGGGAAATTAATGGTTCTTACATGCAAAAGTGGCAAAGCTTCCTCAAGTAAAGGCAGCCGAGAGGTAGTCTGAGGACTTCAGATCCTCAAGTTAGTAGTTACAAAATTTCATTAGTTACTAGAAGACTTTTTACTAACAGACAGCTGTGTCCCCAACCTAGTCTCTGATACAGTATGCCTGGGACAGGTCAGAGATTTTTGCATTTCTAACAAGTTCCCAGGTGATGCTAATGTCCTTTGTCTGGGGGTCACACTCTCTAAGGAGCTCTGCACTCCATCTTCAGAATCCTTTTAGATGTTGCCATTTTCACTTGTCAGGATTCACTGTCTTCTTTTTTTTTAACTTTTATTTAATAAATATAAATTTCCAAAGTACAACTTTTGGATTATAGTGGATTTTTCCCCCCATAACCTCCCTCCCACCTGCAACCATCCCATCTCCCACTCTCTCTCCCGTCCCATTCTTCATCACGATTCATTTTCAATTATCTTTATATACAGAAGATCAATTTAGTATATACTAAGTAAAGATTTCAACAGTTTGCACCCACACAGAAACACAAAGTATAAAGTACTGTTTGAGTACTAGTTATACCGTTAATTCACATAGTACAACACATTAAGGACAGAGATCCTACATGGGGAGGAAGTGTACAGTGACTCCTGTTGTTGATTTAACAATTGACACTCTTATTTATGACGTCAGTAATCACCTGAGGCTCTTGTCATGAGCTGAGGATTCACTGTCTTCTAATTAGTTCTCCAAATTTCTTAGGATAGACTTAGAAAGATTATGAACTGAATTTACAAAATCAGTTTCTAGGTTTGGTGTATGTGTGCCCTCAGGCTTAAAATTTTAAAAAGGAACTGATGTTTTTTCACCAAATTTACAGAAAGAACTAGAATATCACAAAAGTAAATTTTTGAGATTTGATTTTGTTCTACAAACATGATCACCATGCCTAGTTGTCCAGCCTTCTTCATTCTTTTAAATTGCTCAGTGTCAACTGCGTAGTTCTCAGAGCCCCAAACTCAGTGGATGAATGATTCCAGAAAGAATGTTGTTGGAAGCCTCACATTAGCCCAATAACCAATTCCAAACACCCCATAAATTTTCTAAGGATGCCATTCTCGGTGTCAATTTCCATATTAGGTCAAATTTCTTTGCTTGTCAACAACAAAAGCTGATTATGTTAAAGGGGTAGTGTTGCTGATGGAATATTAGGCAGCTCAAATGATCAAAGGGCAGGGCCAGCACTGTGGTACCCAAGGGTAAGCCACACTTGCAATGCTGGCATTCCATATTAGAGTGCTGGTTCAAATCCTGGCTGCTTTGCTTCTGATCCAGCTCCCTGCTGATAAACCTGAGAAGGCATTGAAAGATGCCCCAGGTACTTGGACTGCAGATGGAATTTGTGGCAACTTTAGCCTCACCCAACCCTGGCTGTTACAGGCATTTGGGGAGTGAACCAGTGGATGAATATTCTCTATTGTTGTCTTTCAAATAAATAATTTAAAATATTATCAAAGAGAAATCCAACAGTCACACCTGATGAAAGACCATAACCAGATGAGTTTTCTGTAACATAGGTGCAATTTTGCTGCCACAACCCCATTCACTTTCTTTTTTTTTTTTTTAATTTTATTTTATTTAATGAACATAAATTTTCAAAGTACAGCTTATGGATTACAATAGCTTCCCCCCCCATAACTTCCCTCCCACCCACAACACTCCCCTCTCCCACTCCCTCTCCCCTTCCATTCACATCAAGATTAATTTTCAATTATCTTTATATACAGAAGATCAATTTAGCATATATTAAGTAAAGATTTCCACAGTTTACACCCACACAGAAACACAAAGTGTAAAATACTATTTGAGTACTAGTTATAGCATTAATTAAACACCTAAGAGTAATTGTGTATTTTTTATTTTATTTTATTTTTTTTGACAGGTAGAGTGGACAGTGAGAGAGACAGAGAGAAAGGTCTTCCTTTGCCGTTGGTTCACCTTCCAATGGCCGCAGCGGCCAGCGTGCTGCGGCCGGCGCACCACGCTGATCCGAAGGCAGGAGCCAGGTGCTTCTCCTGGTCTCCCATGCAGGTGCAGGGCCCAAGCACTTGGGCCATCCTCCACTGCACTCCCGGGCCACAGCAGAGAGCTGGCCTGGAAGAGGAGCAACTGGGACAGAATCCAGCACCCCGACCGGGACTAGAACCCGGTGTGCCGGCGCCGCTAGGCAGAGGATTAGCCTAGTGAGCCGCGGCGCCAGCAATTGTGTATTAATTACAGAGTTCAACCAATAGTTTTAAGTAGAACATAAAAAATACTAAAAGGTAAAGTATTAAGTTCTTTTTTTTCTTTTTTTTGTTTGTTATATGGTTTTTTTTTTATTTAATAAATGTGAATTTACAAAGTGCAACTTGTGTACTGTTGTGGCTTCCCCCCAACAAACTTCCCTCCCTCCCGTGGCCCTCCCCTCTCCCACTCCCTCTCCCATCCCGCCCTTCATCGAGTTTCATTTTCAATTACCTTCATATACTGAAGATCAACTTAGTATATACTAAGCAAGGATTTCAACAGGCTGCACTCACACAAGTGCACAAGGTATAGGGTATTGTTCGACTAGTAGTGTTGTTTTTAAGTTTCATAGTAAAACACATTAAGAACAGAGATCCTACGTGGGGAGCATGTACCCAATGACTCCCGTTGTTGATTAACAATTGGCACTCTTATTTATGATGTCAGCAATCACCCGAGACTCTTGCTATGAGCTGTCTAGGCTATGGAAGCCCCTTGAGTTCACCGACTCTGAACTTGTTTAGCCAAGGCCATATCACAGTGGAGGTTCGTTCCTCCCTTCAGAGAAAGGCACCTCTCTCCTTGCCCATTCACTTTCAGTCATTTGAAATTATCCTGGCTGGTGCCGTGGCTCACTTGCCTAATTCTCCGCCTGTGGAACCGGCACCCCGGGTTCTAGTCCCAATTGGGGCGCTGGATTCTGTCCGGGTTTCTCCTCTTCCAGTCCAGCTCTCTGCTGTGGCCCTGGAAGGCAGTGGACGATGGCCAAGTGCTTGGGCCCTGCACCTGCATGGGAGACCAGGAGGAAGCACCTGGCTCCTGGCTTCGGATCAGTGCAGTGTGTCAGCCTTGGCGGCCATTTTGGGGGTGAACCAATGGAAGGAAGACCTTTCCCTCTGTCTCTCTCTCTCTCTAACTCTGCCTGTAAAAAAAAGAAAGGAAGGAAGGAAGGAAGAAAGATTATCCTTAAGATTCAAATTCTGGTGCGAGAGAATGTGATGGATCTAGTTTGGGCCATGTTTCTGATAGGCCATCATGGTGGAGGTTGGCAAAAGAGACTTTTTTGGAGACACTGTCAATGGTATTATATCCAACAAACTGCATGGAGTAGAAACAACAGGTCCCAAAAGTGTTTCCCCCACCTCCTCCTCATTTCTGTTCCATCAACATGTTTATCTTGGCTTAAACTCCAGCTGAGTCCTTTTGTTTGCTTTCTCATTTTAGTTTACATATCATTGCCATGAATTTTTAATGGGAAATTTCTAACAGAGATTCAACAAGTGAACCTTTTATGCCCTCTTGCTTATTTGTTCTTTCAGTAGCTCTCAAAACTGTTTTAGGCTATGCTTTTGTAATGCAGCTAAGCAGCAATTAAGCAAATGAAGATAACTTGGTAAAATGAAACATCACTCATTCCACTAGGAAAAATAGCATACTACCTGATCTTACAGTCTCTTATTTTTTTCCACAATAGAATCTAAAACTTTAAAAGACTATGTTTTTCTGGTAGTATCTGTTTTCACTTTTAGTTGTTGTATGTTAAGCATGACACCAATAATAGATGTAAGAGAAAACTTTCATGCTAAAGTTAGGCTGAGTGGCAGAAGTGGTGAAAGGTCATCATGTTTGATGACATCCAGGTTAGATTCTAGCTGTCCAACAAAAGTATTGGGGTTTTTTCCTGCTAAAATTTTTTCCTACTAAATGAATTTTCAGCATAGTTCCTATTTACTTATGCATTTCATTGTGGTTATCATTATTTTGGGAATGAGGGAATAGAATATGTAAACTAATTATATGATTTGGTTATTTTATGAAAATAATGATCTCATTTCTATTTAAAGACTTGAAAAAAAAATTTTTTTTAATTCTCCTGATCAAAAGGCAGAATTGGCCTTCAGTGACCTCTGGTGGTTATAGGTACACATTTTGTTTTCCATGATCCTTTCTGTTTTGTCTGCTGTGGTTTAGCTGTAGAAATAACTAACAAAAGGCCAGAAGTCATTGCTATGGCTGGGATTAAATGGATAAGTTTCAAAGGTGAGCCCCAACAATTATGTTCTGGATTTTTATCTCTTCTTGACTTCTCAACGTTTGACTCTTTCTTTAAAAAAATTTATTTTATTATTTGAAAGGCAGAGTTAGAGAGAGAGGTAGAGAGAGAGAGAGAAAGAGATCTTCTAGCTGCTGGTTCACTCCCCAAATGGCCACAATGACCCGGACTGGGCCAGGAGCTTCTTCTGGGTCTCACATGTGGGTGCCAGGGCCCAAGTACTTGGGCCATCCTCTGCTGCTTTCCCAGTCGTATTAGCAGGGAGCTGGATTGAAAGTGGAGCAGCTCGGACTCAAACCATAGACAGTGTCTCCATAAAAGTCCTTTTTGCCAACCTCCACCATGGGATGCCAGTGCTGTAGGTGCTTTAACCTGTGGCTCCACAGCACTGGCCCCTAATGCTTGGCTCTTAAAGCTACCATCTTCATTATGCATCACTAAGGATCGCTATTAGAAACATCACTGCTATTGTTAAACATACTGTAAAATCTTCTTTCATAAACAAAAATGTGAAACATTTTTTCTTAACTACCACATTCCTTTGAGTATAGCTCCAATTGCTTTGCTAGCTTCCAAGCAATATTCATTTAAAACAACATCAACGGCCAGCACCGCGGCTCACTAGGCTAATCCTCCACCTTGCGGCGCTGGCACACCGGGTTCTAGTCCCGGTCGGGGTGCCAGATTCTGTCCCAGTTGTCCCTCTTCCAGGCCAGCTCTCTGCTGTGGCCAGGGAGTGCAGTGGAGGATGGCCCAGGTCCTTGGGCCCTGCACCCGCATGGGAGACCAGGAGAAGCACCTGGCTCCTGCCTTCGGACCAGCGTGCCGGCCGCAGCGGCCATTGGAGGGTGAACCAACGGCAAAGGAAGACCTTTCTCTCTGTCTCTCTTTCTCACTGTCCACTCTGCCTGTCCAAAAAAAAAAAAAAATCAACAAAAATTTAGTGTGGAAATTTTGAAACACATAATTATCAACATTTTGTCCAAGTTTAAAAAAAAATTCTTGGAAGAGTTGTCTGTATTTATTGGATCCACTTTATGACATTTCATTTAGTCTTCAACATACTCTTATTTGGCTGCCATTGAAACTCTTCTGTTAAAATCACCCATGTAGAAGTCACATTTTTCTTCTTAGTTCTTACGTGGCCTCTCAATAGCATTCATTCACTTCTCTCTCTTGAAATAGTTTCCTTCTTGTATTCTTTTTTTAAGATTTATTTATTTATTTATTTGAAAGTCAGAGTTACACAGAGAGAGGAGAGGCAGAGAGAGAGGTCTTCCATCTGCTGGTTTACTCCTTAATTGGCTGCAACGACCAGAGCTGTGCTGATCTGAAGCCAGGAGCCAGCAGCTTCTTCAGGGTCTCCCATGAGAGTGCAGGGGCCCAAGGGCTTGGGCCATCTTCTACTGCTTTCCCAGGCCACAGCAGAGAGCTGGATTAGAAGAGGAGCAGCTAAGACTAGAGCCTGCGCCCATATGGGATGCTGGCGCTTCAGGCCAGGGCATTAACCCATGTGCCACAACGCCGGCCCCTCCTTCTTGTATTCTGTGGTGCCCTACTCTCCTGGTTTCCTCCCATATCCTGGTCAACTTTACCATCTCTCCTTCTTTAGTGTACTGTCAGACGCATGGTATTCTAGAGCTCTGACCTAGGTCCTTTTTACACATTCTCTTTAGCTGATCTCATCCAGTCATATGGCTCCTGCCCATTCTTTCCCCTGAAATCCACACCCACAAATCCAATTGCCTGCTTGACATATCCAAGTGGAATTTCAAGTATAACATGACTAAAATAGAACCCTGCACTTTCATCCTCCCCAGTAGCCCCAGTAAATAAATACATCTCATGCTAAGAAATGACATTACTTGATTACTTGAACCAAAACTAAGGATTCTTGATTTCTTGCTTGGTTCCATGCCCACCCATCACATTTATTCCCACCTTAATACATGCCAAATCTGTTTGATTTTCTCCATCTTTATCTCTGGCGCTGCTACCATATTTCAGGCCATAATTTTTCACTTGATCTACAATAGTCTCCTGACTGAGCAGCAAGCCACAGCTCCCTGTAAGCCACAGAATCATGAGGGACAGCAGCCAGTATTCTATAGCATACTTTGTTGCTAGCTATGTTGCTAGTTCAGTACGTATATTAAATGAATTTTCTAAAGCTTCTATTTTCAACTTACAATGGAGGCAAAATTCATCATTAGACGAGGAGCACCCTTGCCTACCATCTGTCATGATGTTATTCTATTGTCCTCCAAGTTTATTACATTGACACAGTCTTCCTAAAACACACAAAGATTGCTCCCATTTAAAAGCCTTTTTACTTTCTGCTTTCTCTGATAGGCTCCTAAAGTGACTGGATCCTTCTCATAAATCGGGCCCCATTCACCACTCCCACCTCCATGTATCAGCAGTCCCATTGGCTCGGTCTCCAAAATACATCCAAAATCCTATCTTCACTGTTGTGGCACTCATGTGTGATATTCTTCCAACTGTAGCAGATATATTAGGGATCATTGACTTTTTTTTTTTTTTTGACAGGCAGAATGGACAGTAAGAGAGAGAGACAGAGAGAAAGGTCTTCCTTTTGCTGTTAGTTCACCCTCCAATGGCCGCCGCAGCTGGCGCGCTGCGGCCGGCGCACCGTGCTGATCCGATGGCAGGAGCCAGGTGTTTCTCCTGGTTTCCCATGGGGTGCAGGGCCCAAGGACTTGGGCCATCCTCCACTGCACTCCCTGGCCACAGCAGAGAGCTGGCCTGGAAGAGGGGCAACCGGGACAGAATCTGGCGCCCTGACCGGGACTAGAACCCAGTGTGCCGGCGCCGCAAGGCGGAGGATTAGCCTAGTGAGCCGCGGCACCGGCCGGATCATTGACTTTCTATGTTCTCCCCAAAAACTTTCCAATCTCTTTGAAGTTATATGGAGTCATGTTGGCAGTTATAGCCAATGGAATTGTAAATTACATGCATCATTTCTGAATCTAAGATCTATTTTTCTCTCCCTACCTTGGCATCTGTAGGACCAGGTATGGAGATGGCAGACCCACAATAGTATGGATACATTACTCACCACTTGGAGGAGCTATCTTGGAGTTTCATAGGAGCTGCCCTAGACTTTGTGCGTTTTTTTATATTCTACATTTTCTTGATTCAGTTTAAAATCTCTTCTAATTTCCTTTGAGGCTTCCTTGTTGACTCATTTTATTTATGTGTGTTATTAACATATGTTGGGAAATTTTTCCCATCACGCTACTATTATTGATTTTTAGGTTAATTATATCATGGATACAGCATGTACTTTGTACGGTTTTGATTCTTTTAAACTTAAGTATTGTTTTATGATCGATGATATGGTGATATGATCTCTCTTAAGTACATATGCACTTAAAAAGAATGTGTGTTTTGCTATTCTGGGTCTCAGACTGCTTTATAAATGTAAGATTTAGTCTGTTGACCAATTTTTCTGATTTTTGTCTATTCCTTCTATTACTGAGATGAGTGTGGAAGTTTCCAACTATAACTGTGAAATTGTCTTTTTTCTTTTCAGTTTTGCCAGTATTTGATTCATACTATTTTGGAGATCTGTTGTTAGGTGCATATCATTAGGATTGCTATGTCTTCTTCATGAACAGATCCTTTTATCATGTGTTAAAGCCACTCCTTTTCACTGCTAATTTTGTTTGTTCTGAACTCTATTTTAGTGTCACTTCAGGTTTCTTTCTTCTTCATCATCCCCTTTTAATGCTTCTCCACAGCTGTGCTACAATTTTTTTTTTTTTTAATTTAGGTAAAACTACTTAACGCAGTGGGTTAAGCTGTCACTTTGGACACACCCATCCAATATCAGAGTGGTTGAATCCTGGCTACACTGCTTATGATCCAGCTCATGGTTAGTACCTGGGATCAGCTCAGGCACTTTAGCCCCTGCCATCCATATGGGAGATCTGGATAGAGTTCCTGGGTAATGCTTTGGCAGGGCATAGCCCTAGCTGTTGCAGGAATTTGGGGAATGAACCAGCAGATGAGACATCTTTTTCTCTCAGTCTCCTCCCCTTTCTGTTACTCAGCCTTTCAAAAATAAATACATAGGGGCTGGCACAGTGATGTAGGGGGTAAAGCCTCTGCCTGCAATGCCGGCATAGGCACCGATCTGGCTCCCTGCTAATGTGCCTGGGAAAGTAGCAGAAGATGGCCCAAGTTCTTGGGCCCCTGCACCCATGTGGGGGACACAGAATAAGCTCCTGGCTTTGGATCGGCCCAGCTCTGGCTGTTGCAGCTATTTGGGGAGTGAACCTCTGGATGGAAAACAACTCTCTTTCTCTCTCTCTCTCTGCCTCTGCCTCTCTGTAATCCTATCTTTAAAATAAAATCTTTTTTAAAAAATGAAAATACATAACAAAGTGTGTCCTGTTAGCCATTTAAAGTGTATTGTTCAATGATGTTACGTATATTCATATTTCTGTGCAATAGATTGCTGGACTTTGTCATCTTATAAAACTAAAATTCAGAGCCAGTGTTGTGGTGCAGCAGTTTAAGCCACCGCTTGTGACACAAACATCCCATTTTGGACTGCTAGTTTAGGTCCTTGCTACTCACTTCCAATGCAGCATCCTAGTAATGAACCTGGGAAGGCAGTAGAAGATCATCCAATTCTTGAGCTCCTGCCACCCATATGAGAGACCTTGGAGGAGGGAGTTCCTTGCTCCTGGCGTCGGCCTGGAACAGAAATGGCTGTTGTACCTATTTGAGGAATGAACAAGTAGATGGAGGATACCTCCCTCTCCCTCCCTCTTGATGTTGTTCTAATGTCCAAATAAATAAATTTTTTAAAAATATTTTTTAAAAAAGATTTATTTGAAGAGTAGTTAGAGAGAGAGAGAAAGAGAGAGAGAGAGAGAGTTCTTGCTTCTGCTGGTTCACTCTCCCAATGGCTTCAATAGACATGGTGGGGTAAAGCCTAAGTCAGGAGCCTGGACCTCCCAGGTCTCCCAGGTGGGTGGTAGGGGTCAAAGCACTTGGGCCGTCTTCTGCTGCTTTCCAGGGCACATTAGCAGGGAGGTGAGTCAGAAGCAGAGCATTTGGGCTTGAACTGGCGCTCCAACATGTGATGTCAACATTGCAGCTAGTAGCTTAACCTGCTATACCACAACACTGGTCCTCAAAAACAAAAAACAAACAAACAAAAACTCCAAAACACTGAATAATTTATTTTGCCCTCTTCTTAGCAGCAACCATTTAACTTTTTTTTCTTCCATGAGTTTACTACTTTAGGTATCTACTCCAACTTTCTGTTATTGTTTGCAAGATGTTTCTCCATCTTTTTACTTAAAACGTTAAGTTATAATTCACATGACATAGTTCACTCACAAAGTGTGTAATTCAATGGTTTTTGTATATTCTCAGGCTCATGCAACTATTACCAACACCTACTTTCAGAACACTGTCATCACCCCAAAAAATTTTCTGTCCTGTGTATTTGCCTATCCTGGATGTTATAAATGACTAGAAATTTTCTCTTAGCATACTTTTTTTTTTTTTTTTAAGATTTATTTATTTATTTGAAAGGCAGAGTTACAGATAGGCATAGGCAGAGAGAGAGAGAGAGTTCCTCCATCTGCTGCTTCACTGCCCAGGTGACCGCAATGGCCGGAGCTGTGCCGATCCAAAGCCAGCAGCCTCCTCCAGGTGTCCCACACGGGTGCAGGGGCCCAAAGACTCAGGCCATCCTCCACTACTTTCCCAGGCCACAGTAGAAAGTTGGATTGGAAGTGGAGCATCTGGGACTTGAACCAGAACCCATATGGGATGCCGGCATAACAGGCGGCAGCTTTATCTGCTACGCGACAGCACTGACCCCAGCATAATACTCTTTTAAGATTCATTCATGTTGTAGAACTTAGCGGAATTTAATTTCTTCCTTTTCTGAAAGATTTATTTTATTGATTTGAAAGGCAGAAATAGAGAGAAGGAGGGAGGGGAGAGATCTTCCATCTGCTAGTTCTTTCCCCAAATGGCTGGAACTGCCAGGGCTGGGCCAGGCAGAAGCCAGGAGCCAGGAGCTTCTTCAGGGTCTCTCACGGGAGTACAGGGGCCCAAGCACTTGGGCCATCTTCCACTGCTTTCCTAGGTGCAGTAGCAGGAAGCTGGATTGGAAGTGAAGCAGCCAGGACTCAAGCTGGTGCCCATAGGGGATGCTGGCACTGCAGGTAGAGGCTTTACCTACTGTGGCACAGCACTGGCCCCTTCATTTCTTCTTGGAGCTAAATAATGTTTCATTTTATTTATTTTTCAGTTTGTTTATTCATTCTCTTGTTGATGGATATGTGGTCTAGTTCCACTTTTTGATTCTTATGAATATAAGTAGCTACAAACTTCAAGTACAAGCTTTTTATTTTTGTGAATGTTTTAAATTTTGACTATATATGTAGGAGTGGAATTGCCATGTCATATGGTAACTGTTTAATATTTTGATATTTAATTGTTTTCTAATATGGCTGCACCATTTTACATTCCCCACAGGAAAATGTGAGTGTTCCTGTATCTCCAGCAAGGCATGCTGTGGTTCATCTAGATTATTCTAGTGAGTGTGACCTGGAATCATACTGTTTTGATTTGTATTTTCTCCAATTGCTAATGAAGTAGAACATCTTTTGTACTTAGCTGCCACTTGTGTTATCTTCTGTGGAGAAATGTTCAGATGCTTTTTTTAATTTGAGAGAGAAGGAGTGGGGGGAGTGAGTGAGAAAGAGAGAGAAAGAGAGAGAAAGAGAGAGAGAGAGAGAGAGAGAGAGAGAGATCCTCATCCACTGGTTCATTCCCCAAATGCCTGAAAAGATCAGGGGAGGTGGTGGGGTAGGGTGGTGAAGCCAGTACTGGGAATTCAATTCAGGTCTCCCAAGTGACTGGCAGGAATCCAGTTACTTGAGCCAACACTGCTGCCCCCCAGGGTTTGTATTTGCAAGGACCTGGAATCTGGAGCAGAGATGGGAATTGAACCCAGGCATTCAGATTGCAATGCAAGCATCCTGACATTTTAATTGCCAGGTGGGATATCTGCCCCATTTTGTTCACTTTTCAACTTGTCTTTTTATTCTTGAGTTGTAATAATTCTTTATATATTCTGGATCTAAGTCCTTTATCAAACAGGCTTTATTGATGATGTCCTTTGAAACACAGGAGTTTAGAAGTTAGAAGTTTTATGAAAATTTTCCCTCTTTGCTTATGATTTTGGTGTGGTATCAAAGGCTTTACCAAATTGGGTATCATGAAGATTTACTTCTGTTTTCCTCTATGAATCTTATAGGTTTTTTTTTTTTTTTTTTTTTTTTTTTTTTGACAGGCAGAGTGGACAGTGAGAGAGAGAGAGAGAGAGAGAAAGGTCTTCCTTTGCCGCTGGTTCACCCTCCAATGGCCGCCACGGCTGGCGTGCTGCAGCCTGCGCACCACGCTGATCCGAATGCAGGAGCCAGGTGCTTCTCCTGGTCTCCCATGGAGTGCAGGACCCAAGCACTTGGGCCATCCTCCACTGCACACCTGGGCCACAGCAGAGAGCTGGCCTGAAAGAGGGGCAACCGGGACAGAATCTGGCGCCCCAACCTGGACTAGAACCTGGTGTGCCGGTGCCGCAAGGCGGAGGATTAGCCTAGTGAGCCGCGGCGCTGGCCATGAATCTTATAGGTTTTATTTTTAGGTCTATGATAGAATTTGAATTAGTTTTGGAGCGTGATCTAAGGAAAGGGTCCAACTTCATTCTTTTGCACGTGTACATCCACTTGTTTCAGTATAACTTGTTGAAGACTATTCCTTCCTCCATTGAATGTCTTGGTAACCTTGCTGACAATCAATTGACCATAATGTAGTTTCATCCTTTTCATGTAGTCAGCTTATAATCATGTAATTTAAAAAAAATTAAAAATGTTTTGAGAGGCAGAGAATGAAGAGATCAGCGATCTAGCAAGAAAGAATTCCATCTGCTGGTTCACTCCCCAAATGCCTGCCATGGCTGGTTTCTCATGTGGCAGCAACCCAACTACTTGAGCCATCACCTGCTGCCTTCCAAGGTATACATTAGCAGGAAGCTGAAATTAGGAGAACTGGAACTCAAATCCAGATACTTCCTATATGGCATGTGAGCATCCCAAGTAGCATCTTGGTCACTACACCAAATGTTTGCCCCAATTTTTAAAAATCCATTTTGACAATCTGCCATTTAATTAGTGTTTATAACATTTACGTTTAACACGTTTGTTTATATGGGGGGGGTCTTCCAAAAGGTCATGGAAAATGCATATTATGAAAACATCATGGGGGCCAGCACTATGGTGCATCAGGTTAATGGCCTGGCCTGAAGTGCCAGCATCCCATTTGGGTGCCGCTTAGAGACCCAGCTGCTCCACTTCCAATTCAGCTCTCTGCTATGGCCTGGGAAAGCAGTAGAAGATGGCCCAAGTCCTTGGACCCCTGCACCTGCATGGGAGACCTGGAAGAAGCTCCTGGCTCCAGGTCGGCCCAGTTCCAGCTGTTGTGGCCAATTGGGGAGTGAACAATTGGATAGAAGACCTCTCTCTGCATTACTTGGGACTTTCAAATAAATAAATAAATAAATCTTTGAAAAAAGAAAACACTATGTGGGGATTTCAAAGACTTTTTGCACCAAAATAAACTTATCTGGTCAATAGTATGTTTCATAAATTTCTGAAGTACCCCCATATATTTGGATTTAGATGTAAAGATCTGAAAAATAATAAGTCCTTATGATTTTTATTACAGGATTTTTATAAGGTCAAACCTCATTATAGACATCAGTCATGATGTTATCTAATTTATAAATTTAGAAAGTTAAATTTTGAAGTTTGTCCATTGCCTAAAATATACTTTACTATTATTAATTTCATATAATAAAATCAAGACATAAAGATGTCTTTTAAATCAATATTAATTATTCCAACTGTAGAAAGATTCATCTGTTTATTAGAAATATTACATGAATCTTTTAAAATACAAATTTCAAACTTTGTACCCTAGAACCGAATGTTAAATCATAAATTCAAAATTTTTATGACTATTATTTAAAATATACTTCTCACATTTCAAAAATAAAGTGTTTGAACTTTTTCTTTCTTTTAGATATTTTGATATAATATCTGGACTAGAATATCTGTAAGGTAGAGATGTAACAAGAGATATTTTTCAATTAATTAAGTAATCCAGAATTTCCAAAGTGGGGAGTAAAGAGAGCAGAAGAAAAAGGAGAGAAGAGCTGATTTGCGGCAATTATTCAATTACCTCTATAAAGTGCTAATTCTGTCTCCAGGGAGATGGCAGAAAGTTTAGATGAAGAAAAACTCATTTGGACACAAATACACAAAAGAAGAGTCATTCTATTTAATTTTAAAATACACATGCCCTTTACAATATTTTAAATGTTTATTTTTAAAATAATTTTACATTTAGAATAAAGGTACAAGGATGGTACAGAAATCTTGAACACATCTCTTTTTTTTCTCATAAAATGCATAGCTATGGTACATTTATCAAGAAAGTAACAATGGTACACTGCTATTAACCAAACTGAGAATCCATTCAGATTTGTTTTTCTCAAATTTTGACATTTCCTATTACAGGACCCAGCTTAAGATAGTACATTGCATTCAGTCATCAACGAAGTCTCCTTAGTTCCCTCTGATATTTTAATCTTAATTTTTCATGACTTATTAGTTTTTTGAGGATTACGGATCAGGTATTTTATGGAATGTTTCAATTTTGGTTCATCTGATTTTTTTTACATGTTTAGACTATACTGGGCTATAAGTTTTTAAAAATATTTATTTATTTGAAAGTCAGAGTTACAGAGAGAGAGGAGAGGCAGAGAGAGAGGAGAGGCAGAGAGAGAGGTCTTCCATCTGCTGGTTTTCTCCCTAATTGGCTGCAACAGCCGGAGCTGAGCCGATTTTGAGCCAGGAGCTTCTTCCAGGTCTCCCACGCAAGTGCAGGGGTTCAAGGACTTGGGCCCTCTTCTACTGCTTTCCCAGGCCATACCAGAGAGCTGGTTTGGAAGTAGAACAGCCAGGTTTCGAACCAGCACCCATATGGGATGCTGGCGCATCAGGCCAGGGCATTAACCCGCTGTGCCACAGCGCCGGCCTCCAGGGCTATAAGTTTTTGAGAAGACTGCGTTGCCCTTCTTATCTCACATTAACGGGTATATGCTACCAACATGACTTACTATTGATGACATTAATTTTGACTACCTAACCAACCAACACATATTTGCAGGTTTCTCCACCATAAAGTTACAGTCCTCTTATCTTTCCATAGTGGTTATATGCTAAGTACAGCTCACACATGGGGTTATGGGGTCTGAGCTCTACCTCACAAAGGGGAAAGTATAATTTTACATTGAATGGTATTGAATAGTCTCCCAGAGATTTTATATGTAATAAATGATGAAACATTATCAATAATGGAGGGACTGCAGTTCTGGTGATCTCTGGAAAAATGAAACATTAAGTGGTACACTCCCCGGTGGAAGTGGGTTAGAGGCCTGGGACAGCCTGGCACAGCCCTTCCTTTTGGCCTTTTGCCATTGTGGGCCATGCTTCCCCGGGTCTCCAGGACACGTGGCCTTCGGGCCACCTGCCCCATTTCCTGGCCTCCATGCTCTTCCACGTGGCTGGCTCCTGATACTCAGTGTGAATCCAGATTTCCCTCTCTCCTATAGATAGGGCCCTCACTCTCCTATGCATTTCTCTCACTGAAGAAAAAGCTTAAAACTTAAAAAAAAAAAAAAAAAAAAAAACCCTCACCAAAAAACATGTGGTATTTATTTGCAGGGAAACATGGTTCCTCATGTTGAAATTTTTTTTAAAGTTTTATTTATTTATTTGAAAGGTAAGAGTTATAGGCTAATCCTCCGCCTTGAGGTGCCGGCACACCAGGTTCTAGTCCCTGTCAGGGCGCCAGATTCTGTCCCGGTTGCCCCTCTTCCAGGCCAGCTCTCTGCTGTGGCCAGGGAGTGCAGTGGAGGATGGCCCAAGTGCTTGGGCCCTGCACCCCATGGGAGACCAGGAGAAGTACCTGGCTCCTGCCATCGGATCAGCGCGGTGCGCCAGCCGCAGCGCGCCGGCCGCAGCGGCCATTGGAGGGTGAACCAAGGGCAAAGGAAGACCTTTCTCTCTGTCTCTCTCTCTCTCACTGTCCACTCTGCCTGTCAAAAAAGAGTTACAGTGAGAAAGAGATCTTCCATCTGCTGGTTCACTCCCCAAATGGCTCAAATGGAACTGGGCCAATCCGAAGCCAGGAGCCAGGAGATTCTTCCATGTCTCCCACATGGGTGCAGGGGCCCAAGCATGGGGCCATCTTCTGCTACTTTCTCAGGTGCATTAGAAGGGAGCTGGATTGGAAGTAGAGCAGCCAGGACTTGAACCAGTACCCATATGGGATGCCAGTTTTGCAGGCTGTGGCTTTACCTGCTGTGTCTCAGTACTGGCTTCTCTCATGTTGAATCTACATCAGTTTGTTCCACTAGAGAAAACTGGCAATTCAACACACAGATGTATCTATATATATCTTCGTGTACCTATACATGTATCTATATATACACACACGTATCTATATACATCTACATCTCCTGTTAATGTTACTTTTTTTTTTTTTTTTGACAGGCAGAGTGGACAGTGAGAGAGAGAGAGACAGAGAGAAAGGTCTTCCTTTGCCGTTGGTTCACCTGCTAATAGAATCCAATGGCCGCTGCGGCCGGCGTGCTGCGGCCGGCGCACCGCACTGATCCAATGGCAGGAGCCAGGTACTTCTCCTGGTCTCCCATGGGGTGCAGGGCCCAAACACTTGGGCCATCCTCCACTGCACTCCCTGGCCACAGCAGAGAGCTTGCCTGGAAGAGGGGCAACCAGGACAGAATCCAGCACCCTGACAGGGACTAGAACCCGGTGTGCTGGCGCCGCAAGGTGGAGGATTAGCCTAGTGAGCCGCAGCACCGGCCAATGTTACCTTTTAAAATACAAGGGAATTTGCAGATGTAATTGAGGATCTTGAGGGGAGAAAATATCCTGGACTATCTGAGTAGGCCTGAAATAATTACAAGTATCCTTAAGAGAGAGGCAAGGTAAAAAATGAGAGCAGGTGACATGAAGACAGAAGCAACAACTGGAGTGATATGGCCAGGGGACAAAAAACATTTTTTTTTTTTTGACAGGCAGAGTTAGACAGTGAGAGAGGGACAGAGAAAGGTCTTCCTCCTGTTGGTTCACCCCACAAATGGCCGCTATGGCCGATGTGCTGCGCCAATCCGAAGCCAGGAGCCAGGTACTTCCTCCTGGTCTCCCATGCAGGTGCAGGGGTCCAAGCACTTTGGCCATCCTCCACTGCCTTCCGGGGCCACAGCAGAGAGCTGGACTGGAAGAGGAGCAACCGGCACAGAATCTGGCACCCCAACCAGGACTAGAACCCGGGGTGCCGGCGCTGCAGGTGGAGGATTAGCCAAGTGAGCCACGGCGCTGGCCAACAACATCTCTTTAAGAGGTGGTCAGTTAGAAGACAGCACAGGGGCTGGTGCTGTGGTGCAGCATGTTAAAAGTCCTGGCCTGGGCTGGTGCTGTGGCTCACTAGGTTAATCCTCCTCCTGCGGCACCAACATCCCATATGGGCACCAATTCTAGTCCCGGTTGCTCCTCTTCCAGTCCAGCTTTCTGCTGTGGCCCAGAAAGGCAGTGGAGGATGACCCAAGTGCTTGGGCCCCTGCATGCGCATTGGAGAATGTGGGGGGAAGCACTTGGCTCCTGGCTTCAGATCAGCGTAGCTCTAGCCATGGCAGCCATTTGGGGGGTGAGCCAATGGAAAGAATACCTTTCTCTCTATCTGTCAAATAAAAATAAATAAACATTAAAAAGTCCTGGCCTGCAGCACCAGCGTCCCATATGGGTGCAGGTTTGAGTCTACTTCCAGTCCAGCTCCCTGCTAATGTGCTTGGGAAATCAACGGAGGGTGGCCAAAGTCCTTGGGCCCCTGCACCCATGTGGGAGACACTGGAGCTCCTGGCTCTTTGGATCACCTCAGCTCCAGCCATTGTGGCCAATTGCGAAGTGAAGCAGCAGATGGAAGACCTCTCTCTCTCTCTACCTCTCTGTGTAATTCTTTCAAATAAATAAAATTAATCTTTTAAAAAAATGTTTGCCATCATTCAGCATTGACCCTTGCTATTTTTTAATTCAAATACCACAGTCTATCAACTCTTTCATAATTTTGAATTTCCATCCTTAGAGCTTTTTCCTCAAGAATAGGATCACATAAAAAATAAAGATTTAAAAAAAAAGAATAGGATGTTACTTCATTGTCTAGGAGTACTGTGTTTTGCTTATGACGTTCTTTCCTCACTGTTCATCATATTGTTGGCTGCCTTGGCCATAGTACCTCATCTGTATGATGTCTTCAGTAGCTTGCCTGTGGATATTGAAGTCTGCCGGTTTCTCATTCACACTGCCTTGTGGTATCAAAAAGTGTGAACAACAACAATGAAAGACACAAGGAATTGCTGAAGGAGTCTCTTCATTATTCTGCTAATAGAATACCTGTAAAATACTCTACAAGAACTTTCACCTGCTTCATGAAACCTCAAAACAAATCTCTGAGGCTATCAGGATCAAGCCCACTTAACAGATGAAGAAAACTTACAGAACATTCATGGTGTTTTCTAGATTTGGATCCTCTGTTCTTCACATAGTGCCTTCTTCGCTACCAATCAGGAACTCAGCATTTTTCTTTTCCTTCCTAGAAAGCATTTCCTTCATATCAGTTTTGTCTAGAATATTTACCATTCATCTTCTGTCGTCTTCCTTAGTTATCTTCAGCAAATCACAAATTCACTGTTGCTGTCTTTAATTCATGAGTTCTTCTAAAGCTTCAAGTAGCACCAAGGTGGCAAAGTTTGGTAAATTAGTACATAGTTGACAATAATTAACACAAAAAATCATTTTCAGTCCATATAAAACACTGCTGATAGGGCAGGCATTTGTCTTAGTGGTTATGACTCTGCTTGGGACACCCACAACCCCTACTGCAGTGCCTGGTTCAAGTCTGGGCTCAGCTTTCCATCCCAGTTTCCTGCTAATGCAGCCTCGTGTTTGCCACTCACAGCTTTGGGTTGGCCAGTTCTGGTTGTCCTGGGCATTCGGGGAGTGATGAGCCAATTAAAGATCTCTCAAATAAAGTAAAAAAATAAAACTAAATCAAACCAATGGCTGGTGTGTATAGAAAACGGCCATGAACAAATTTGATGCCAAGCTTAATAACCCAAAGTCTTTCTTGTTCGCAAGATGCTAGCTCCGTTCCAGTTGTTTTCGCTCCCTCGACGCGGGCTGCACTCTCAAGGGCCCCTTGTCGTCTGAAGACACCGCGCCTCCTTGGGCTCCTCCGGAACGGCTCTGTTTTCCTGGACACTGGTTTGCTGGACATTGCGAGTGGCTGGGGGCGGGGGGGCTCCCCAGTTTCCAAGCCACTGTGACTTACCTGCCGTGGCTCACTGCGGTTGTCCCTGAAATGCCATTAGGTCACCCACTGGGCCGAGCCGCGCCTCTGACCGTTTCTGGCCTGCTCTTCAGTCAGTATTTGTTCCGGAACGCCAGGTGGGAGATGGCGTTTATCCCCTCCCCACTTCCTGGGGGTGTCCGGCCTTCCCATTCCGGACGCGGCGGCCGCACCTTCCTGTCCAAACACCACACCGGAGGACCTCGGAACCGCTCCCGTCGCCCTCCTCACCGGCCGGCCCCAGAAGGCTTCCGCGGCCTGCGCATGCGGACTCGGCGGCCGCCTCAAGGACTCTCCCGCCGCCTCCCTCCCGCCGGCCGCGGCGGTTTGGGGCTCGCTGACAGCTCCACGACCGACGGACGCAGCCTCCTCTCGAGCTTCCACGTTATCCTATCAGAAACGGGGCGGGGCGGGGGCCTCCGCAGCCTATCAGCGCGAACCACGACCCAGGCGAGCCCAGTAGGAAAGCGGCCAGGAAGAAGGCGATTGGACGGCGGCGTCGCCGCGGGGCGTAGCGTCGGCACGGCCCCGCCCACCGCTGCCTGCCTCGGCTGGCGCCAGCAGCCTCTTAGGCCTGAGCGAGAACGCACGGCGGGCGGGCGGGCGCCGCGGAAGCTTGAGCGCCGGCGCGGGCTGCTGGGCCCGGCACCCTTCGGCGTCCTCGGACATGGTGGCCCCCGGCTCAGTGACCAGCCGGCTGGGCTCAGTGTTCCCCTTCCTGCTGGTCCTGGTGGACCTGCAGTACGAAGGTGAGTCCAGCCCTGCCGTGGCGGAAGGAGTGGACTCCGGGGCCGGGCCCCACTGCACCTCCTCGTCTACACTCGGGGCGCGAGTGTTGGGGTGGCTCGGGCAGTGGGGCGAGGGCGACCACGGCCGGGCCTGGGCCTGAGCCCGCGGCTGGGCGGGGGCCGGAGCCCGGTTCCGGGTTTGTCTGTGGAAGAGGTGAGGGGACCGGCGGGCCGCGGGGCCGGAACAGCGAGTTTGGGGTGAGGAGCGGGGTCCGAGGGGGCGGCCGTGGCGCTTCCCGGGCGGCGACCGGGACGCCGAGGCTGGGGCAGCCGGCGGGTCCCCCAAGGTCTCCTGGGACCCTGGTTGGCGCCCGGGGATGCCGTGGGTCAGGAGGGCCTGCAGGAGGTGGTGGAAGTGGCCAAAAAGGGGGTGGTTTCTTTGCCGTGGAGTTCGGGGCGGCGGTGGGTGGGTGGAAGTGGAGTGGGGCGGCGTTGGCTGTTTAATGAACAGAGTGACCATCCCTCTTCCGTAGGCTGCGTCGCTCGTGGTGGTCCTTAAGCTGGTGCATTTAGAGCTAGGGTTGGCTTGGGGCTCCCGGGGGGCAGCGCGCTGGGTTTGTCGTCTTGCAACTCCCGACGTGGTGTCATGCCACTTAGGTTCGCCTTGCTTTTCTGAGTTCTCTGAGAAAGGGCCCCTCACAAACTTAGGAGAGCTTACGTTTCACTTGGGTCCTGTAGTCTGGAGTGTTGGCCTCTCCCACGGAACAGCCGAAGTGGAGAGGAGGCAGAGTTAAAGTCGCCTGTGCCAGTTGGACCAATGCTCCCGTCTTGGTTGCTGTGTGAAATATTCGAGTATAATGACATATTGGTCACGTGCACTGATCTATTTTCATCCCCATAAAAAGGGCTCCTTGGCAAGGAGGTCAAATTAAACACTCGAATATTCCATTCACAGGGA
Source organism: Oryctolagus cuniculus (assembly GCF_964237555.1). Classification (NCBI taxonomy): domain Eukaryota; kingdom Metazoa; phylum Chordata; class Mammalia; order Lagomorpha; family Leporidae; genus Oryctolagus; species Oryctolagus cuniculus. The sequence goes on along the minus strand of NC_091440.1, from coordinate 16,801,463 downwards.
GTGAGGAAACAAAGTTAGAAATTGTTGATGGTAGGGGCCGGCGCCGGGGTGCACTAGGCTAATCCTGCGCCGGCACCCCGGGTTCTAGTCGCATTTGGGGCGCCGGTTCTGTCTCGGTTTCCCCTCTTCCAGTCCAGCTCTCTGCTGTGGCCCGGGAGTGCAGTGGAGGATGGCCCAGGTGCTTGGGCCTTGCAACCGCTTGGGAGATGAGGAAGAAGCACCTGGCTCCTGGCTTCGGCTCCGCGCAGCTCCGGCCGTTTTGGGGGGGTGAACTAACAGAAGGAAGCCCTTTCTCTCTCTCTCTCTCTGTCTCTCTCTCTCTAACTCTGACTGTCAAAAAAAAAAAAAAAAGTTATTGACGGTAAAATCCTCTCCAAATGTTGAACTCTTTTGTTTTTAAAAAGATTTATTTATTTGAAAAGCAGAATGATGGAGAGAGAGAGAGAGAGAGAGAGAGAGATAGATAGATGGAGAGAGAGATCTTCCTTCTGCTGGTTCCCTTCCCAAATGGCTACAACAGCCAGGGCTGGGCTAGGCCCAGTGCAGGAGCCTGAACTCTGTTGTGCTCTTCCACATGAGTAGCAGGGTCCCAAGTACTTGGGCCCTTTTCTGCTGCTTTCCCAAGTGCATTAGCAGGAAGCTGGACTTGGAAGCAGAGCAGCCAAGACTTGAACTAACACTCTTTGATATGGGATGCTGGTGACACACACAAACAATGCCTTAACCCGCTGTGCCACAATGCCCACCCTCTTTTGCCTGTTATTTGCTAAGAATAATACTCTCCTCTTTTTAGGTCGTATTCAGCACAGTGGCTTTTTGTTTTTCTTTTTGGTTCACCATTGACCATATAGTTTTTGAATTCCAGTTCAACAGATGTAGTGTGACAGCACTGGGACCAAGAGTTTGACAGCTTGGCTGCCCCCCACCCCAGAATATCTAGTCACATTAATGTGGCTCATATATTTTATTCCCTGGCATCTTCTAATTCTTAATCTCCCTTTTCCCCCTTCTGTAGTATTTATTCTGTAGTGATAGCATTAATGATTTGGTTTGAACACTGAAGAGAAAGTTGCTTGTGCTCTGCTTAATGTCATTTTTAAAAAAAGTTTAAGTCACAGTGGTGCACTTTTCTATAATTTTCATTTTTTTTCCCACTAGCTTATAGATCACCTTTTAAAAATTGTTGTTCTGTTTATGATTCTATAAGACTCTCAACACTTCATTTCCCTCTTGTGGTGTTTTCCTTAGGAGAACTTCATTAGGTTTACTGTAAGGTGTTGGTGACATTTCTCAGAGTATTCCTTTCTTAGGAGCATTGCTTGTGTAAAGTAGCAGGGCCCGAGTACTTGTGATGAAGAAAAGAAAGGAGCCTGTCTGTAAGCCACTTACCCATAGCCATATGTGGTGCTATTCCTCCTTTACTAATGGGGGAGCTGAGGATCCTACAGCTTGATGAAGGCTCATCTTGTGTGCACATTGGAGACAGAAGTTGTTTACAACACTTGTGGGTCTAAGCATTTGGTAACTGAGAACTAGTTTTTTTTTGTTTTGCTTTTTTTTTTCCGGTTGTTACCCTCTGACAGTGATTAACAGGAAGGGGATTTTTCTGGCAGGTTTACTACAGTGGTTCTCAAACTTAAGTATGCACCAGAATCTCACATGGAGGACATTTAAAAGCATAGTGCTGGGTCCCACTTCCAGAATTTGATTCAGTAGGTCTTGGTGGTGCCTGAAAATTTTTTTCTAAAAAAAATAACCAAGGTAGCAGGTGGTTGCCCAGGTGCTTGGGTGCCTCCCACCTGTGGCCCAAGTACTTGAGTCCTGGCTTCAGTCTGGCCCAGCTGGGTTATTGCAGGCATTTGGGAAGTGAGCCAGTGGATGGGAGAGATCTCTCTCTCTGCCTTTAAAGTAAAATTTAATTAAGATTCCAGGGGACCACATGTTGAGGACTACTGGTATAATAAGCTATATGGAGAAGTTAATTTAGTTTTCTATTTATATTAAACACTAGATTTTGTGTTGGGGATTTAAGATGCTTTGCTTTGAATTAGCAAAGTTCCTGTCTTCCAAATATGTTCTGTGTCTGGATTCACAGACCTTCTAGTTTTCAGGGAGGCATCCTGGTCCGAGGGTGCGCATGCTAGGCCGGGTATTGGTGGCAGAAGAAATAAAGTAGAATGGGGTGTGAGAAGAGCGAGTTTGAAAGAAAGAGTTGCATATGGTTAAGAATGTTACCAATAATTAGCTTAGATGGCCTAGTTTTCTCTGATTTTAAAATATTTGTCTTTTGTTTTCTTTTGAACTTTTCTATTAACTAATCCAAAGAAGGAAAACCTTAAGGTTGTAAGTTGAGAAGCTGGTGCCTAGCATCTACTTAAAGGCCTTTGAAAGGGAAGTCCAGAGCACTAGGTTAGAAATAGGATTTTTGGAGTAGAAAGAAAACTTTAGCAGTATGTATGTTAGAATGCTCTTGCTACAGGTATAGGAGTTATTTTGATTATTTGTTATGATTTGTTCTATTTAGTGATTTAAGTAGGAACACAGCCTGGGAACCAAACTTTTTCTTTTATCATAGTTTTATATCTTTTTCTTCCTTGTCTGGACTTTTTTTTTTTTTTAAAGATTTTATTTGAGAGGTAGACAGAAGGAGAGACAGAAAGGTCTTCCACAATGCAGGCCCCTCAATTTTTCTTTTATTTCACTGAACTGAGTTGAATATGTCATATAATTTGGCCACAGGGAAAAGAATAGTTGAAAATTTATATGGATTAAAATCATGATTTTTATTTCAACCTAACTTACTAAAATAGGCATGCTTTGTCTTCTGTAAAATTTCTTGACATAAAGACTAAATAAAGTAGCAAATATGAATGAATTTAATTTATTTAAACTATACAGATAACTTCTAGAATTACTTTAAATTCTTTAATAAGATAGTAGTATCAGTAGTACCTGTTAATTGGAGTAGTTTCATTTTTTGAGAGTACCTGGAAATGCAGTAATTTTCATTCTGTGAGATAGGGGAAGTTCTGAGATGGAGTACCTTGTAGTAATTAGGCTTTATTTTCCTGTATGAAACTAATTAATTGTGGTTAAGTTTAATGTCTATCACCATGTTCTTTCTTTGATTAATTTTGAACAGTTACGTCATGGGAACATAGTCACCTGTTCTCAAAAACTCAAACATAAATTTATTTATCTTTCCATACCTCTTGAAAGTTGCATTTGTTGCATTTGGAGTTCTGGAATATGGGAGTGGCTTGTTTAATCAGTCAGCAAAGGTTTACCTTGTATCTTTTGGAGAGGTAAACATAGTGTAAAACTCATGGCTTTTGCCTTTGCCTTTTTAGACCAATTGGTAATATGAGACATGGATTTGTGAAGCATCCATGTCCTTTTTCTCTCCTTTCTTAGATTAGATTAAATGGTGTATCATCATAGTCACTTCATTGCAAACATCATTTACTTTTCTTACCCCTGTATTCTTTGGTTTTTGTGTGCCTGGAGTATCCTAACACTGATTAAATCCAGCTTGGCTGGTTTTTTGTTCTTCAGAGCTGAAAAGTGCTGTCCACATCCATATTTACTGCACTACCTTTTCTTTTACTGAAGTACATGAAACATCTCTAGCTCTATTTTCTCTCCTGAAAATTTTGCCTCTAAACTTGTGTCTTTGTGCTGCTTTAACAGAATACCACAAAATGGTAATTTATAAACAACATAAATTTCTCATAGTTCCAGAAGCTGGGAATTTTTGTGTGTGTGTGTGTGTGTGTGTGTGTGTTTTTCAGGCAGAGTTAGACAGTGAGACAGAGAGGAGAAAGGTCTTCCTTCCGTTGGTTCACCCCCCAAATGGCCACTACGGCTGGCGCGCTGTGCCGATCCGAAGCCAGGAGCCAGGTGCGTCCTCCTGGTCTCCTGTGCGGGTGCAGGGGCCAAGCACTTGGGCCATTTCCACTGCCTTCCTGGGCCACAGCAGAGGGCTGGACTGGAAGAGGAGCAACCGGGACAGAACCGGTGCCCCAACCAGGACTAGAACCCGGGGTGCCGTCGCTGCAGGCAGAGGATTAGCCTAGTGAGCCGCGGCGCCGGCCAGCTGGGAATTCTTTGATCAAGGTGATCAAGGTGCTGGTGCACTTGATGTTGAATGACGGCCTTCTTGTGAGTCTTCATGTGACAGAAGGTGAGAATGCCATGGCTGAAATGGCAGAAGGTAGAAGGGCATAAAGGGCTAAAAAGAATACCTTGTTCCCTGTAGCCTTTTCTTTTTCTTTTCTTTTTTTTTTTAAGATTTATTTATTTACTTGAAAGTCAGAGTTGCACGGAGAGAGAAGGAGAGGCAGAGAGAGAGAGAGGTCTTCCATCTGCTGGTTCACTTCCCAATTGGCTGCAACGGTTGGAGCTGCGCCAATCCAAAGCCAGAGCCAGGAGCTTCTTCTGGGTCTCCCATGCAGGTGCAGGGGCTCAAGGACTTGGGCCATCTTCTACTGCTTTCTCAGGCCATAACAGAGAGCCAGGACTCGAACTGGCGCCCATATGGGATGCCAGTACTGAAGGTGGCGGCTTTACCTGTTGTGCCACAGTGCTGGCCCCTGTAGCCTTTTCTTTTTTCCTTTTTTTTTTTTTTTTTCTGACAGGCAGAGTGGACAGAGAGAGAGAGAGAGAGAGAGAAAGGTCTTCCTTTGCCGTTGGTTCACCCTCCAATGGCCGCCGAGGCCGGCGTGCCGCGCTGATCCGAAGGCAGGAGCCAGGTGCTTTTCCTGGTCTCCCATGGGGTGCAGGGCCCAAACACTTGGGCCATCCTCCACTGCACTCCCTGGCCACAGCAGAGAGCTGGCCTGGAAGAGCGGCAACTGGGACAGAATCCGGCGCCCCGACCGGGACTAGAACCCAGTGTGCTGGCTCCACAAAGCGGAGGATTAGCCTAGTGAGCCACGGCGCCAGCCTGTAGCCTCTTCATAAGGTGCTAATCCTGAGAACTCATGAGTGATCACTTCCTAGAAGGATCCTGCTCTTAATGTGACCACAATGGGATTTTATTTCAGCATGTGAGTTTTGGGGGATATTCAGACCTGTGTTACTGCTTTTTTCTTTATTGAATCATTGTATCAGCCTACAAATCATATATAGAACAATGGATTTAGAAGGTTAGTTGGTTTTGGTGCAAAAAATTTTGAACTCCATTTTTTTTTTAAAAGATTTATTTACTTATTTGAGAGGTAGAGGTAGAGTTAGAGAAAGAGAGTGAAAGAGAAAGGTCTTCCATCTGCTGGTTCACTCCCCAAATGGCTGTGACAGCCAGAGCTGAGCTGATCCAAAACCAGGAGCCAGGAGCTTCTTCCAGGTCTTCCACGCACATGCAGGGGCCCAAGCATTTGGGCCATCCTCTACTGCTTTCCCAGGCCATAGCAGAGAGCTGGATTGGAAGTGGAGCAGCCAGGACAAAAATGAATGCCTGTATGGGATGCCAGTTTTTCATGCCGTGGCTTTACCTGCTGTGTCATAGCACTAGCCCTATGTGTTTTTGTTTTCTGTCTTTTTTTATAACAGACATTTCCATGAACTTTTTGAGTACCCTATTTTCACCTTAAACCGCCTTCTACTGTCATTTGTTGATGATGATACAGAATTTTAAAGTTTGTTGGTAGCCTCCTTGTTTCTTCTGTTCTTTCCCTAGCACATTACTTCTGTAGTACTGCAAAATGTTACATATCTTGCATATACTATTTTTTTTTTTTCAAATTTGACAGGTGGTTATAGACAGAGAGAGAGACAGAGACAGAGAAAGGTCTTCCTTCTGTTGGTTCACTCCTCAAATGGCCGCTACATCTAGTGCTGCGCCGATCAGAAGCCAGGAACCAGATGCTTCTTCCTGGTCTCCCATTGCATATACTATTTACGTTTCCAGCTTCTCCCCTCCATCACCAGGCTCTCATTACATCAGCTTCTTTTACTTCCAAGTGTCAAGCCCATTTTTAAGCATGTTTATTGTGGTTTGTTGGGACATGGGAAGATCTTTTCTGAGATTTTCAAATGAGCCTTTATGTTTTAGAGAGACCTTCCTGACAAATCACCCTCTGCTTCAATTAACATTTACTTCACCTCCTTGTATTTCCTACAGGAAACGACAGGATCTGAAATACTTCATTTATTTTCTTGACTGTTCCTTTCGAATATAAGCTTTATGGAAGGGACCCTTTATCTCTGTACTTAAATGTTTAACATGAAGTAGACAAGCAATGAATGCTTTTAAAATGGCTGCCTGACATTGACTCTGAGCTGGTTTTTGCATAAATTTATTTTTCAATTTGAAATTCTTTTAGCAAGGACCCCATCACAATATTTATACTTACACAGTTCAAACAAAGATGATGTCCATTGAAATTGAGCAAACTTGGTGCTATGTTCTGACTGTTGGTTCCTCTCCCAGAATTCATGCATTGGCACTTAACACCATAATAATATTAAAAAAAGCTGGTACTTTTGGAAGTGATTAAATCACAAGGGCTCCACCCTTGTGAATGGGATTAGTGTCCTTATACAAGGGCTTTGGTAGATTCCCTTGCCATTGGTCATGTGAAGATGCAGCAGTGAGGCACCATCTGTGAAGCTGAGAGCCTTTATCAGTCACTGAATCTTCTGGCACCATAGTGTCCAGAACCGTGAGAAATACATTTCTGCTGCTTATAAATTACCCAGTCCAAGGTATTGTTACAGCAAACTGAATGGACTCAGACATATGGTTTCAATATATTTTTAAAAGTTCTTATTAATATAAAGATAACAGATGTCATGTGTTTCATAGGTACAATTCTTTTCCATTCTTTTGTTTAAGATTCATTTATTTATTTGAAAGGCAGAGAGTTAGAGAGGCAGAGAGATGTCTTCCATCCACTGGTTCACTCCCCAAATGGCTACAACAGCCAGAGCTGGGCTGATCTGAAACCAGGAGCCAGGAGCTTCTTCCTGGTCTCCCATGCGAGTGCAGGGGCCCAAGTACTTGGGTCATCTTTTACTGCTTTTCCAGGCCATCAGCAGGGAGCTGGATTGAAAGTGGAGCAGCTGAACTTTAACTGATGCCCATATGGGATGTCAGCACCGCAGACACATGCTTAACCTACTATGCCACAGCATGGGCCCCCGATCATTTTTTTTTTTTTAATGTGTCTTAGCCATTTGTGTTTCATCCTTTGAAAAAAATTTCTGTTAATATCCTTTGCCTATTTCTTAACTGAATTGTTTTGTCATTGTTATATTTCTTGAACTCTTTATAGATCTTGGATATTAATCCTTTATCAGTTGCATAGTTTGCGGATACTTCCTCCCATTCTGTCAGTTGCCTCTTCACTTTGTTGCATGTTTCTTTTACAGTGTAGAAGCTTCTCAGCTTGATGTAATCTCATTTGTCTATTTTTGCTTATATTGCCTGTGCCTCTTTTCTGGTTCACTTGAGAAGATTTTGTTACAGACATAGTTCAAATGTATTATATAATTAATCAGCTTTTTGTTTCAGTCTGGCTGTGGGGATGAAACTAACTTTTAGGTCAGGGTAATTGGAGAGAGGTGCTTATAACGCCTAAGGTCTATAGCTCAGTGTGTTTTTATTGAAAGTTTTGTTAATCATTGTTTCTTGCTTGACTATGGAATTGCTAAGAAGGGAATTGTCTTATTGTGTTTTCCCTTGAGGTTTCTTCAGCCACTACTCCACCTAGCTTGGATCTTAGGGTTTTCCTCATTCTTCATAATTTAAGTGTTCCCACCTGAATAACCACTCCCGGGCTAGCTATCTGGTTTGATTCTGAGTGTCTCCACATCATATGTTTAACTCTTCACCTTAAATTTCTTCACATTCTTTTTTATATATCTCAGAATTTTAGAATAGATCTTAATACTGACCTCAAGGGAAAATGTAGTTGAGAATTCCACCTTTTTCTCTGCTGTGGGGAGCAAACCGGACTAGACTGAGTTACTGGAATTAAGACTTGTTCTATGCATCTGCTCTCCCACAATATGGCGCTGGGAGAGAAGTAAACAGCTTCCGCACAGCTGCCTCCAGTTCAACCAATTAACTGTAGGACTTGCTCCTGATTGGAGAGCAGCGTACTCAGCGTGTGGGCAGCCGAGTTAGGATTGGCGGAGGAGGACTATAAAGGAGGAGAGAGACGGCATGCACCAGGAACATCTATGGGGAACATCTAAGGGAACCCGTGCAGCCCCCGAGAAAGCCGGCCGGCGGTGTGCCGCTCCCCTGCGGAAGTGGGGAATGTGGCCAGGGGGAACTGCCCTTCCACGGAGGTGGAAGGGATAGTAGCCAACCCGGGAAGAACCAGCAGCAAACCCGGGGAGGGCCGAGCAGACAGAAAGAACAGCGCAGGGTCCTGTGTCGTTCCTCCATGAAGAGGGGGAGCGACATAATGGTGCCGTGACTCGGATATGAAGCCTAGGCAGGGCTTGGTGTCGTTCCTCCACGAAGAGGGGGAGCGACACTCTGCCCTTCCTGTTTATTTTACTGACCTATGATTGATACTTGTCTATGGAGAAATCTGTTACTTAATACTGATTAGGAAGTGGCATGATGTTTGGTTGTATTATCTCTTAGAAAATAATGCTCGGCGCCAGCACTGGTGTAGTGGGCTTTAAAGCCCTGCAGTGCTGACATCCCATATGGGCGCCGGTTTGAGTCCCAGCTGCTCCACTTTTGGTCCAGCTCTCTGCTATGTCCTGGGAAAGCAGTAAAGGATGACCCAAGTCTTTGGACCCCTGCACCTGCCTGGGAGACTTAGAGGAGGCTCCTGACTCCTGGCTTCAGATTGGCCCAGCTGTGGCTATTGTGGCCATTTGGGGAGTGAACCAGTAGAAGGAAGACCTTTCTCTCTGCCTCTCTGGAACTATGCCTTTCAAGTAAATAATAAATCTTTGAGCATTATTTTCTTTTTTTTTTTTTTTATAGACCATGTGGCAAAGGAAAACAGTTGATCTGTGGCTCAAAATAGAGTTGATATATTGCAAAAAAAAAAGCCAATAATCTATGAATTCAGATGTTAGTGTCTATGAATTGTTGATCATCTCAGTTTTATTTGATAATTTTTGTTAGGTATCTTAGATTATATTTTGAATCATAATACATTTAAGTAAGAGAAATTCATTCAACAGATATTAAGCAAAGTATTGTCTAGGTGATATATAGAAGAAATGGCAGTTCTGCTCTTAGCTCTTAGATCAGATTTGTGAGAGACAGGCAAACTGCAAATGCTAATGTCTTGAGATAGGGGTTTTGCAAAGCGATGGCATGTAATTGTGACTGGGGAATGCAAAGGAAGCAGAACCCATAGAAGGAGCTTCCCTGCTAGCCCCCCCCACCACATATATACACACACACTCACACATACACTCTGAAGTAAAGTAAGGCTTCACAAGGGAGCTAGCATTTGAGGGCAGCATCTTTATGGATGATTTGGAGTTTTCTAGGTGGGCAGGTAAGGAAGGATGTTTCTTGAAACAAATGTAAAGGGGTGTGAGGTATGACATAGTATGTTAAGGGAAGTAGAGTCAGCCCATTTTGTTATGTGGCTATAAAGTGATAAGTAGGGCAATGGTAGATAATTGAGCCTGCTACTGAAGGGTGTTGTTAGCTTTTTGTAAATTTTTTAATTTTTTTATTTTTTTGACAGGCAGAGTGCACAGTGAGAGAGAGAGAGAGACAGAGAGAAAGGTCTTCCTTTTTCTGTTGGTTCACCCCCCAATGGCCGCCACGGCTGGCGCGCTGCGGCTGGCGCGCTGCGGCCGGCGCACTGCGCTGATCCGAAGGCAGGAGCCAGGTGTTTCTCCTGGTCTCCCATGGGGTGCAGGGCCCAAGCACTTGGGCCATCCTCCACTGCCTTCCCGGGCCACAGCAGAGAGCTGGCCTGGAAGAGGGGCAACCGGGACAGAATCCGGCGCCCCGACCGGGACTAGAACCCAGTGCCTCTAGGTGGAGGATTAGCCTATTGAGCCGGCTTGTTATTTGCTTTAGACCTAAAGGGATTCAGATTGAATCTAGCCAGTGATATGCAAATAGTGCAGAATTTTTGGTCAGAATACTTTTTAGAAAGACTGGTCTGGCAGCGGCATAGTAGATGAATTTGGAGGAAGGTGAGAGTCGGGAACATCCCAGTTAGGAGGCATTACTTCTCTTATGGGGGAAAAAGAGTCTTTACAACCAGCTTTTAAACTGGAACGTTTTGTTTTCGAAATGTGATCACAGTCTGCCAAAATAATAATTCTCTCTGGATGATTTGGATAGACCATGGGGATTTTCATAGAGGAAGTGATGTTTCCTTGTATAGTTCAATGAAAACTACAGCGGATAAATTGTAACATAAAGATTATAGGGGCCAGCACCATGGCACAGTAGGTTAATCCTCCGCCTGTGGCACTGGTATCCCATATGGTTGCTGGTTCTAGTCTTGGCTGCACCTCTTCGATCCAGCTGTCTGCTATGGCCTGGGAAAGCAGAAGATGGCCCAAGTCCTTGGGCTCCTGCACCCCGTGGGAGACCCAGAAGAAGCTCCTGACTCTTGGCTTCAGATTGGCCCAGCTGCGGCTGTTGTGGGCATTTGGGGAATGAACCAGTGGATAACGACCTTTCTCTCTGTCTCTCCCTTTTGCTATCTATAATTCTACCTCTCAAATAAAAATTATAATTTTATTTTGAAAATATTTTTTTAAAGGATAGAGAAATGCTGGATACCTTTTTTATTTTTATTTATTTATTTGGAATTCAGAGTTACACAGAAATAGGAGAGGCAGAGAGAGAGGGAGGGAGGGAGGGAGGTCTTCCATCCACTGATTCACTCCCCAATTGGCTTCAATGGCTGGAGCTGCTCCGATCCAAAGCCAGGAGCCAGGAGCTTCTTCTGGGTCTCCCATGCGGGTGCAGGCCATAACAGAGAGCTGGATTGGAAGTGGAGCAGCCAGGACTCTAACTGGCACCCATATAGGATGCCTGTACTGTAGGCAATGGCTTTACCCACTTTGCCACAGCGCTGGCCCCTGGATACCTTTTTAATACCATATGCAAGAGAAATTTAGTTTGACATGTCTAACTCAGCCTCTGGGGTATGACATGACATGACTTAGCAGTTCAAAGACTTTTCTAAGTTCTTTCTTGACTCCCACTGGACTTTAGGTTCAGCCTGTGTGCTTAGAAATGATTATGATTAAAAAGGAAAAGCACCTGGCTCCTGGCTCCTGCCATCAGGTCAGCGTGGTGCGCCGGCTGCAGCGCGCGGGCCGCGGCGGCCATTGGAGGGTGAACCAACGGCAAAGGAAGACCTTTCTCTCTGTCTCTCTCTCTCACTGTCCACTCCGCCTGTAAAAGAAAAAAAATGTTACTTTAACTGATGGGTTCAGTGACTGAAACATGCAAGCAAAGCTTTACTACTAGAACCCTTAGCATTTACATGCAGAAAAGGATCTTGTATTGTGGTGAAAAGAAAATTAGGTTCTGGAAGTAGATCTTGTTTTAATGGTTATTATAAATCCTTGGGCAGAAATGTTAACTTATTTCAATCTCACTTTCCCTAATTATGTGAATGCATGGAAGATGTTTACTTCCTAGGGTAAGGAAGATAAAATAAAGACATTGAAGTCTCCAGTGCATAGTAGATTCTTAAGTCTTTCCATGTTCTATTTTTTTTTTTCCCCATTTTATATGAAAGGCAGACAGGGGAGGAGAGGAAGAGAATCTTCCATCCTATGGTTATCTCTCCAAATATCTGCAATTACCAGAACGGACCAGGCTGAAGCCAGGATCCCAGAACCCATTTTGGGTGTCCTAAATGGGTGGCGGGGATCCAAGTACTTGAGCCATCATTGCTACCTCCCCAGGGTGCACATTAGCAGAAAGCTAGATCAGAAGTGCAGTAGCTGAGACTCAAACCAACCACTCCGATGTGGATGCAGGTATCGATGTCCTAAGCAGAAACTTAATGGCTGTACCGAATGGCATCCCCACGTTACACCTTTTCTGTTAAACATTTTCATGGATGCTTAAGGAAAGCATTTCACCTTTTTTTTTTTTTTTTTTTTTTTTTTTTTTTTTTTTTTACTAATGGTTTATATCATATATAACTTTCTTCCCCTTTCTTCCCTCCTTGAACAATCTTCTATTCAGTAGGTTGATCTGATTACCCACCCCACTGAGGAAATGTTTCATAAACTTGTAAATTTTACTCAGTGAACTGTACGTGTTTGTGACTTGATAGTTTAGAAATTGTGACTTTAGAAATTACTCTTAAAATAATCAAAATGTGCCATCTATGCCTGTTTTCATTCCTCACTGCAAATTCCTTAGGTATTACATAACCTAGGGATGATTTAAAGTATATGGGAGCATGTGCATAGTTGGTATATAAACACTTCACTTGTTTATTTATTCACATTTATTTATTTGAGAGGCAGAGAGAGAGAAGACAGAGACAGACATCTTCCATCCGTTGTTTCAGTTCCCGCAATTGTCTTCTGTAGTCAGGTTTGGGCCAGGAGCCACGAACTCAATCCAGGTCTCCCACATGGTAGCAGAGACCCAGATACTTAGGAACCGTCTCCTGCTGCCTGCTAGGGTGTACCTTAATATATGCTGTGTGGTTTCCTGAGCAGATTACCTGTTCCTTATTTGTCTTGCTTTCTGTTAGAATCTCAGTTTCCCTGTGTTTTAACCTGATGGAGTAACCTGCAAACTTTCATTCCTGAAGAATCCAAGTCAGTTGATCTGCTTGTTTTTTTTTTTTTTTTTTTTCTGTTTTGTTTTGTTTCCCTATTGCTGTAGTTTTTCATCAGCTTTATTGTTGAGCAATGGGAGTACTAGGACATGACCTAGCGAATCCCCTGAGTTCCGTGTATCCTCCTTTGTCTCCATTGTATAAAATTACTGGTGTTATGGGGAAGGAAGTTGAGTGACATGCCCAGAGCAGGTCATTTTATCTACATAATAATCTCCTTTGCAGTGGATGCCTTTTTACAGTAGATGTTCCCACCTAGTCTGTGATGGTTAAGTGCTGTTACTTAAGCCTGTACTGAAGTCAGAAAGTACATCTCAGTGGTGACATAAACCCCCCAGTCATACCTGTCCTGCAAAGGGGAGTGATCACAGAACTTTGAAAAGGTTACAGGTGGTTCCTCACTAATTTGTCTCTTAATGCCTTGCCAAAGAGAGCATCTTATGGACTCTCTCATACAACCCAAGTGTGAGGTTCATGTGTAGGTGAAAAATGATAAGTCCAGTCCAACATTATTGTTTCTCTAAGCCTTTGGATCCTTCCGTCTTATGTTAATGAGACTCTGAAATCTCAGCCTTATTGAATGTAAGTCGTTGTTGCGTTCAACTTTCGTTGAACTTACCAAGTAAGTCGTTAGAATCACTTCCAGCTGTGTGAGTAAACACATTAGATGAGGGACCTCTAGTAAAGGAACAGGCAGACTTTTTTTGTGGAGGATCAGAGAATAAATATTTTAGGCTTTATAGACCATATAGGTTTTGTCACAAGTTTTCAGCCCTGCTCTTTTAGTGTGAAAGTAGCCATAGACAGTATATACCATTCATTAATGAAATGGCTTTGTTCCAGGAAAACTTTATAAATAATTTCTAACTTCTGCTTTGATAAATGTGCATGTTAGTGAATTATACCTGAGGTAGTGTTATATTCCATCTTCTTTGGTCTAACACCTTTATTTTATTATTTTTTAAAGACTTGTTTTATTTATTTGAAAGGCAGAGCTATAAAGAGGGAGGGAGGGAGAGAGTGGGGGAGGGAAGGAGAGAGAGAGAGAGAGAGAGAGAGAGAGAGAGAGAGAGAGATCTTCCATTCATTGGTTCACTCCCTCTAAATTACTGCAAAACCTGGGGCTGGGGCAGGCTGAAGCTAGGAGCCAGGAGCTGCTTCCATGTCTCATGTGGGTGCAGGGGCCCAAGCACTTGAGTCATCATTTTTGTGTCTACTCACCATTGCAGGTAGCTTTACCTGCCGCGTGCCAGCCCCAGTCTAGCACCTTTAGAATCCGTTGCTCTGTGGGGTTCTACTAATCCATCAGCAAAATGTTAAAATTCTTTTGCTCTATCCTTTGGGTAATAATGTATACCTGTGTCTCTGGAGCCTGTTGATCTTAAAAAAAGATTTACGTATTTATTCAAAAGGCAAAGCAACAGAGAGAGGAGGGCAATGATAGGTCAATTTTCCACCCACTGGTCAACTTCCTAAGTGACCACAACAGCCAGTGTAAGCAAGCCTAAGCCAGGAACTCCATCCTGGTTTCTCACCTCTTGGCAAGAGCCCAGGTACTTGGGCCATCTTTTGCTGCCTTCACAGGCACATTAGCAGGAAGCTGAAATGGAAGCACAGCATCTGGGAATTGAACCTATACTCCAGTACTGAATGACAGAATTGTAGGTAGGGGCTTAATCTGACCTCCTGCTGAGACTGGACCATACTTATGCGTTAGTGACAGTGGGAGTGGTTAGCATGGCATGAGGAGGATATACATTCTCTTTCAAGGCAACTGTCTTAGGGTCAGGTTGTCCTAGGGTTTTTATTTATTTATTTATTTTTTAAGATTTATTTAATTTATTTGAAAGCTAGAGTTACAGAGATAGGGAGGGAGAGACAGAGATCTTCCATCTGCTGGTTCACTGCCCAAATCACTGCAACGGCCAAGGCTCAAGGCTGGGTCAGCCTGAAGCCAGGAGCCAGGAGCTTCTTCTGGGTCTGAGCCAGGAGCTGGGAGCTCAGACCAGGTCTCTCATGTGCATGGCAGTGACTCAGCTACTTGAACTATCACTTGCTTCTTCTCAGGGTCCACAACTGTGGGAAACTGAAATTGGGAGTGGAGATGAGACTTGGACCCAGGGCACTGAGAAATAGGATGAGGTGTCCCAAGTGGCATTTTAAATGATATGCCCAGTGCTGATCCCCAACACAGGAATTTAGAAAGGGGAAATTAACGTAAAGAATTATTAAATTTTTATAGGAGAGTTAAGATTTAAAGAGGACTCAAAAGGGTATCTAGAACTAAGAGACAGTCCCTAGGAAGGGCCTGCTTGGAAGCGGAGAGGGGGGCTTTCTCAAAGTTGGGACTCATATCTCATGGAGAAGATAGAGTTGTAGTCCAAGATTGGGGATGGAAAAATTTTCTGAGCTGCTGGGCTAGAGGTGGTCCACAGAGGCTGGGCACACGAGAAACAACTTTCATGTGTAGCTGAGTCAAGGCTGGTTGGGCTATATATAACATATATGTGTATGTGTGTGTGTGTATATGTATATATATGTCTGTGTGTGTGTGTGTGTATATTCAAATATATATAAATATATACACACACACATACAAAGTAGTGGAATTTGGGGTGCTGCTACAGGCATGAAGCCTGGAGTGTGTGGTGTCCTCATTAGGAAGTGCTACCTAGGCTGTTGCTGGAGCAGAACACCCTTCAGTGTCCTCCCCTTACACCCTAAACAGCAGAAGCTGAACAACAGATTATGCTTAGGAGGCAGAAAAAAGTGAAATGCAGCAGCCAGAACCAGGAGGTAGCTTTCCTGCTGTGTGCCCAACATGCTCTTTACTGACAAAGCATAACATTGTGCTCAGTGTAACGGAGAATTGCTTAAGAGCTGTAGTCCATTATCATAATGTAGTTATTGAAGGATGAATTCAGAGCTGAGAAACAATTCATTGACATTTGGCCCCATCAGTAAGATTGTTATTCTACTCAGAATGCCTCAGTAGCTCCCTATTTAACAAGAGTAAAAAACCCAAGGCTGTACATACTCATGCCCTCCACTTCTTTGATCTCATAGTGTTTCCTTGTTGGTTCTGCTGCAGCCATACTTGCTGTTTCTGGAACACATCTACATGCTCCTGACATGGGAACCCTTGCACAGGCTGGACCTTCTTCCTAGAAAGCTCTTTTCTTAGATATCTGGGTAGTAAGGGCCTCTGTTCTTTCAGGTCTAGTTCAGATGTCAGCTTCTCAAGGAGGCCTGCTCTTAATACCCTTTTCTGCCATCAAAAGTTCCCCACACTCCTAAATCTTTTGTATGGCTAAACTTTTTCCACAGCACTTTTAACCTAATGTATTATGTAATTTACTTGTTTATTATGTCTTTTTTTTTTTTTAAGATTTACTTATTTATTTGAAAGGCAGAGTTACAGAGAGGCAGAGGCGGGAGAGAGAGTGAGTGAGTGAGTACAGGGACCCAAGGACTTGGGCCATCTTCTGTTGCTTTCCCAGGCACATCAGCAGGGAGTTGGATCAGAAGTGGAGCAGCTGGGACTCGTACTGTTGCCCATATGGCTTTACCTGCTATGCCACAGCACTGGCTTCTAATTGTTTCTGTCTTTTCCCTCCATAATGTCAGGTGCCAGGAAGTGGGGAAGAGGCGTGGGTTTTTTTCTGCTGGTCACTCATCCCAAATATCTGGAACAATGTCTGGTGCAGTGAATGTCCCAACTGGAACTTGAATATTATAGTAGATTATATAATGTTTATTAAGATGAATTTCTAGTATAACAAAATTATGCTAGAAATTTTATTCAAAACATTTTTACTACTGTGTTATGCAGTTTTTGCCTCTCATCTTATAGATTGCTTATTTTTTTTTGACTGATTAGATCAGTAAGGGCGTATGTATATTTTTGGGCTTCTTATACTCTATAAATAAAGCACTGTATTTTATTGTTACATTCTCTAGATTAAGTCTCACTGTCTCTGCTTTTCTCACTTGTGTAACTGCCTGAGCCACGGACTGTGTCCTTGACATTTTATATTTAGAATTAAATATCATTGTCTGATGATTTTTTTAAATTTGTTTTTAGGTGCTGAATGTGGAGTAAATGCAGATGTTGAGAAGCATCTTGAATTGGGCAAGAAGTTACTTGCAGCTGGTCAGCTGGCTGATGCCCTATCTCAGTTTCATGCTGCAGTAGGTTTGTATCGTAAACCAGATCTCTCAGTGGCTGTCTTAGTGAATCTAACTACTAGCTCTTTTTTTGGATAACATTTTTAAGAAAAGATTCATTTGAAAGGCAGCATTACAGAGAGAGACAGATTTTCCCTCTGCTGGCTCAATCCCCAAATGGCTGCAATGTCTGGGGCTGGACCAGGCCAAAACCAGGAGCCATGAAGTCCATTTGGGTCTCCCAAGTGTAGCAGGGGCTCAAGCACTTGGGTCATTTTACTGCCTTCCCAGGAGTGTAAGCAGGGAGCTGGATTAGAAGTAGAGCATCTGGGATGTGAACCAGTGATCCCAGTGTTGCAGTTGGTGGCTTAATGTGCTGTACCACAATGATAGCCACTGGATAACCTTTTCAATAAATGCAAATATTTGCAAGATTTCAGGTGAAATAGATTAGTAAAATAAATGAGTTACAGTTGAATGTGTATGTATCTTAACGTGAGGCAATTGAGGCTTACTACTAGAAGTATCAAGAATACCTTGTGAGAGAAAGCTTTGCTCAGTGTGTCATGTAATTTTCTACCTGTTAAAATAGATTTCAGTAAGTGTAGCTTAATTTTTTTGATGACTAGGGTTATCAATATTTGATGCCCATGGAGGATCCTGCAGTTCATTGCCTCTTTAGTATTGGCCAAACTCCAACCTCCCCTTCTGCTGTTATTCTTAATGCTTACGTGTGTCTCTCTGTAGTGTCATCTGTGTAGTTTTTGATCACTTAGGACTGAGAGAAGTGAGATGATCAGAATAAACTCTCTAAATGAGGGCTTCTGTGGTTTTCTTAAGACTCACTGCATGAACTTTTGTGCTAGGACTTTTTGATACTGACTGGCCTTGGCGTCATTTTTTAAATGTACTTAGGCATTCTCACCTTGTTTGGATTGGTTAAGACTGGCCAGCCAATAGCCTGACATGTAAGGAGACAAATTTTTAATAGGATATGGTTTTGCTCTCAGAAGAAATGTAATATTGATATAATTTACTATAAAAATGTAGTTAGCTATGGGTTTTTTTTAAGCTCAGACTTTTATTACTGATTTTACTAACTTTGGAATAATAGGAAATACAGACTTTAAAAAAATCAGTTATATTTGAAAGGCAGAGGGTCAGAGAGACACACAGACACAGAGAGATCTTCCATCCACTGGTTTACTCTCCAGATTCCTGCTACAGGTTGAAGCCTGGAGCCCAGCCTCAATTCTATGTGGATGTAAGGGACCCAGCTACTTGAGTCATCACTTTCTGCTTCCCAGGCTGTACATTAACAGGAAGGTAGAATCAGAAGTAGAGCCAAGACTCAAACCCAGGCAGAATCTTTATTGTTGCACCAAGTGCCCACCTTCAGGAAATACAGATTTTAATTTTGTCTTTGCCACTTGGTAATACTGTGGCATTGCTTCAGTTGTTTAAGAAAATGTAGGTTTAGGGATTGGTGTTGTGGCGTAGTGGGTAAAGCTGCTGCCTGCACTGCCAGAATCCCATGTGGGTGCCGGTTCAAGTCTTGGCTGCTCCACTTCCACTCTCTGTTACGGCCTGGGAAATCAGAAGAGGATGGCCCAAGTCCTTGGGCTCCTGCACCCTCGCGGGAGACCCAGAAGAAGATCCTGTCTCCTGGTTTCAGATTGCTGCAGCTCCAGCTGTTGAAGCCAATTGGGGAATGGACCGGCAGATCTCTCTCTCTGTACCTCTCCTTCCCTCTCTGTGTAACTCCGACTTTCAAATAAAAAAATAAATAATAATAAAAAAAGAAAATGTAGACTTAATGAAGTTATTTGTAGTTTCCCAGCAGTTTTTATTTTGCTACCCAAGGAATTGCTGTGAACATTAGGTGAGAAAAATGGATATAAAGATTTCTTTGAAAATAGAGTAATATAATCACACATGGAAAGTATATAGACAGTTATTTTTGTCTCTGAAAATTAAGATTTTACTGAAACAGGTTTGATATGTTAACAGTTTTCATAACTATGTGGAGTTTCTGTTTGGGAGTTTACATTTTAACGATTTTTTTTAAGATTTATTTATTTATTTGAAAGAGTTACAGAGAGAGGAGAGGCAGAGAGACAGAGGTCTTCCATCTGATGGTTCACCCACAATTGGCCGCAACGGCCGGAGCAGTGCTGATCTGAAGCCAGGAACCAGGAGCTTCTTCTGGGTCTCCCACGCAGGTGCAGGGGCCCAAGGACTTGGGCCATCTTCTACTGCTTTCCCAGGCTATAGCGGAGATCTGGATCATAAGAGGTGTAGCCGGGACTAGAACCTGCGCCCATATGGGTTGCCGGCGTTTCAGGCCAGGGCGTTAACCCACTGCGCCACAGCGCTGGGCCCACATTTTAATGATTGACTCACTCTGAGAAGTGTTAGATGCTTAGCACAACCATTTGTCTAAATTACTTTTACTAAGTGCCATTTACTGTGTGACCACATCATCATTAAGTGATTAAAATCCACTTCTTCTTGTGACTCAGACTGTCTCCAGAGCTGCTCAGACTTTTATTACTGATTTTACTAACTCTGGTAATTTATCCTTTTCAGTTATTGTCTTAGGAAAACTGCCTCTCTTAAAACACAATATTCAGTCTAACATTTTAACAGAAACATCAATGGCTGTGGTGTTTTGTTCAAGTAGTCTAAAATGACTGCTGATTTTTCTTTAGTCTCGCCACTGTGTTATTGAACAGTGTGAATCAGTTAAGCTGAGACACGATTATGTATTGGTGAAACTCAGTAAAGAAAGAATGTAAAATGTTGCTAGTGATTTGAGAATTTGAATAGCAGTGTCATTTTGTTCATGATTTGGCAAGTAGCAGTGATTCACCACTGGGGCATACATGATAATTCTGACGAAGACTGGTGGAAGTTGAGAACATTTATCATTCTAGTTTATATCATTTTAATTTATGTCAAACACTGTCCACAACAAACTATTACATCATTGAACTCCATCAAAAAATAAAATCCACCCTTAGATTTATGTAAATATGTCATGGTGCTTTCCTATTATATTTGAGCCTCATTTGTGAAATGAGGACAGACATTACTGCTCACATTTACACAGAAGGAAATAAATAATTCTCCAGTGTCTTTTTAGATATCATGTCCTTGTCCAAAAGATTATGAATTTTTTGAGTATGAGTACTATCATCTTCTTATTTTAATCTCTGCTCTGTGCTCAGTATATGTTTGAATGAAGGAGTATATTGGATTAGGGGAGAGAAAGAATACAATTTTTTCTATTTTTAGAACAGGATGTTTTTCCTTGTTGCCTCCACTACTGCCATTTAAAGCATCCTTTGTAACTGGCTTTCTGATCTGTTTTCTCCAGGAAGTGATCTTAATGCCTTTAGTCAGACTAATATTTCCATATTTGAATTGTTTAATAATTTTAGGATTCTGAATAGACTTTAAATTCATCTCTTACACTCAAATTTCTGATAATCTGGTCACAATGATTTGAATGCTGTATTTCCATTTGTAGGCTTACAAGTTATTTACATAATGAACTGTGTTGTATTGTGGATGAGTAATAGGAAAAGTGATTATTTTCAAGGCTATTGAATTTCATAATGTGAAAAACTAAGTATGAATTTCCTAAATCAATTATTGTTTAGTGCTCTAGAGGTGATGACTCTTGTTCTAGTAACTTTTGATATTTTAAGATGAAGAGCCAGGCAGGGAATGCTATCTTGATTTGCCATGCAAGTGACCTCAACCTTCTAAGAAAAGTTTTGATTCGTATGTTGAACTGTTGTCATCTGATTCTCTAAGGATATAGGTAAAAAAGAAACTCAGTTTCTCCTAGTGTATTCTTTTCTTTCTTTTTATTTATTTATTTATTTATTTTTTGACAGGCAGAGTGGACAGTGAGAGAGACAGAGAGAAAGGTCTTCCTTAGCCGTTGGTTCACCCTCCAATGGCTGCCGCGGCCGGCGTGCTGCAGCCGGCGCACCGCACTGATCCGATGGCAGGAGCCAAGTACTTATCTTGGTCTCCCATGGGGTGCAGGGCCCAAGTACTTGGGCCATCCTCCACTGCACTCCCTGGTCACGGCAGAGAGCTGGCCTGGAAGAGGGGCAACTGGGACAGAATCCGGCGCCCCGACCGGGACTAGAACCCGGTGTGCTGGCGCCACAAGGCAGAGGATTAGCCTAGTGAGCCGCGGCGCCGGCCACTAGTGTATTCTCATAGTACAGAGTACTTCTGTGACATCTAGTCACTAAATACATGGATATTTCTCCCACAAGACAGTCCTACAAATTCTTCAGTGAACCCCAACTGGCTATCCTCCAATTCAAGTCAATTTTGACATAGTGTGTAAGACGGCAGTGTTAGATCCCACAGGTGGAGATTTTGGTCCCGCGGGCTGTCCCACTTGCAAACCTGTCTTTTAAAAAAAATTATTTATTTGGAAGGCAATAAATGAGAGACAGACATATCTTCCATTCTATAGTTCAGTCCCCAAATGGCCACCCTCAATGGTCAGTGCCAGGAGTCAGGAGATCCATCCTGGTCTTCTATGTGGGTTACAGGAGCCCAAGCTCTTGGGCCATCTTCCACTGTTTTCCCAGGTGCATTAGCAGGGAGTTGGATCAGAAACAGAGCAGTTGAAACTTGAACTGGCGCTCTGATAAGGGATGTTGGTGTCTCAGGTGACAACTTAACCCACTGTGCTACAGTACTGGCCCCATGCCTCAGATATTTTCACCTTTCTGACTGACCTGCTATGAATTAAGATTCCCGTAACATTCTCCTTGGGTCCAGTTAACTTGCTAAAGCAGCTTGCAGAACTCAGGGAAACACAGTTGATTGTTCATTAAGTAACCAGATTGGGAGCATATCATATTCTGGGAACCTTCACGTGTTCAGCTGTCTGAAAACTCTTCCAAGCCCTGTCCTTTTTGGGTTTTTCTCGGGGCTTCATTGTACAAGCTGGATTGATTACATCGTTGACAATTCATGATCAGCTGAACCTCCCAGAGAGTCTGAGGGGTTGTATAACTGAAAGTTCCAGCCGTGTAAGATCGGTGTTGGTTCCTCTGGCAACCAAGCCTTATCCTGAAGCCATCTAGGGGCCTCCAACCTTCTCATTAGCATTTCATTAGCATACCACACACTTAAGACTGCAGAGGTCTAAAGGGCTTTAGGAACTGTTTGTCCAGTCATGCACAGCATAGGTAGTTTCCGTCAGCAAGCTGCATACACATAGTGGTGCTGTATTGTGTGGCCTAGTGATTGTGAAGCCATTTTGGTCTATGTGAATGTACTCCATGGTGTTCACACAGTGACAAAATCAACGAACAACACACTTCTTATCTCTGTTGTTAAGAGAGTTATGACTCTATGATTTACATATTTCACAATCCCATAGTTCTCATATTTACATAGGCTCAGTGTTAAAATTTGGGATTCCAAAACCATTTCCTAAAAACTGTGTAGTGAAGTTACTGAGAGTGCCTCAAAAATACTGTATAAAAGATCTTCAAAAAGTTCATGGAAAATGGATTTTAAAAAATTTTAAATGTATTTTTGTGAACCTTTTGAAGCCCCCTTATCTATACACATATTTTATATATGTATTATCAGATAGATAATACAAAGTTATGTTATACATAATCCTTTTTAAAAGTTTTTCTTCATGGATTGGAGTAGTCAGGTTTTTTCCAAATAGAAGTCTAATGCAATTTACTGACAGTGCCCCAATGTAGCAATAAGTATTCTTTACTTAAAAACTTATACGGAATTAAATATAAGCTATACCAGTTTTAGAAAATGCCATTGCTGATTACTTGAGAATGATCTGAATGTCTTGATGAGACACATCTGTTTGGGAGCCATTTCTGTGCAAACTTCTTTAGGTCCCTGCCTTGTCTAAGGTAGGTGTCAGTGTTGGCTGAAGTTGACCTTGGATTGTCAATGTTTGTTACAATTGTCAATAGTTTGCTTACACTTCCTTTCCTTTGAGTGTCTACTGTGGGCCAAGTTCTATGGAGTCCCGAAAGTGAATAAAACATAAATCCACCACTCAAGGAATTTTTTTCTCTGGACTAAAATATGTATATAAATAATTTATCAATGATAAAATGTTAGATGCAGTAAGAGGTATATGGGATCTTCAAAAAGTTCATGGAAGACATGTATTATGAGGGGATGGAACAAAGTGGCAGCTCAATAAGGCATCCAGTGGTGTCCCTACAGAGATGCCAATTTGGACGGCTACTCATATACAAGCCACCTTCCCAAGAGCCAGGGAAGTCAAATGAGAGACCACAGTGAAGAAGACAGGGCAAAAAATTGTTACATTATCCTCCTCCTCACAACTCCCAGCTGTAAGCAGTGCAGCTGCATGTTTTCCATCGCTGGGAGGGAAAGGGAATTAAGTTGAGACTTTAGACTTGAAGCCCAGTATCCAGCCTGTCTTGGAAAACTCAGTGCTGGCAGGGCCCCACAGGCCCTGCATCAAGGCCAGTACCTTAAGACTGAGATTTTGGCCAGGTCTCCGACCTCTGCCAAGACAGTGGGCCAGAGACTCCAGGCACTGGGGAATAGGGTGGGAAAGTTGGTATAGGACTTGCTTTAGAGCTCAATGTCAAGCTTGCCACAGTAAGATCTAGCACCAAAGGCCTCTATCCTAGACTAGTGCATACAGATGGTACACCAATTACAGATTTGGAACAAACCTAGGACTGAGTGCTTCTCATGCCAAAACAGGAACTACACAACAACCGCAGACTTGCAGCAGACTTTGTCTTAGGGCGCCATCTAGTGTCCCAGTAGTGGAAGTGTCGAAGGGCTCAGAGAAAAGAAGCAGATTGTTTAGAATTTCCAGAAGGCAAGCACAAAGCCAGATTATGAAGACCAGAAAACATTTCTACTCCTTTAATGCACAGATGATATTATACACTAGCCAACTTCAAGAACTTTTATGGAAACACAAACTCCCTTAAGGTATCAGAAATTGAACAAAAATAATACATGGAAATTCATGGATGCAGAATTTAAAATAGTTGTTTTAAGGAAACTCAACAAGATTCAGGAAACCAGGGGTATGAGTCATTATTATAACAAACTCAACAGAGAGAAGGAAGTAAATACTTGATTTGAAAATTTTATTAAGTGAAATTTAAAAATGATAGAAGGTTCCAATAACAGAATAGATAAAACAGAAGAAAGTATGAGCTCTAAGAGAGGTGATTTGAAAATACATAGAAGAGAAAAAAAATTGAAGAATGAGGAAAGCTTATGGAACTTTGGGACAGCCTCAAAAATGCAAAACCAGTTACTTGGGATTCAATAGAAAGCTTCTCAAGTATAGAGAAAGATACGGCTGTCCAGATACAGGAAGGTCAGGGGTAACTAGTGAGATTCAGCTCAACCAAATCTCAAGGTTGAAATCTTCAGGAGAAAGGAAGCAGCACATAAGGGTGTCCCAGTTCACCTGACTGCAGACTTCTTGGCAGAATCCTTACAAACCACAGAGAGCGGGCTGAAACTTTCTTGGTACTGAGTGGGGGGGGGGGCAAAACTGCCAACCAGGGGTGTCCAGCAAAGCTATACTTTAGATATAAAAGTAATTTCCAGAAAATAAAAGCTGAGGAAATTTATCAGTATAAGGCCTGCCCTACAAAGTACACTAATAGAAAAGATGTGCATACAAGTAAATAGAAAGTATCAGAAGATAGAAAATTTACCGAGCAGAATAAACTTGTTTGTCTATGGACAACTGATTTATTTTTATTTTTAGATTTTTGTTTGAGAGGTAGAGTTACAGTGAGAGGGAGAGACAGAGAGGTCTTCCATCTGCTGGTTCACTCCCCAAATGGCTGCAATAGCTGGAGCTGAGCTCCTGAAGCCAGGAGCCAGGAGCTTCTTCTGGGTCTCCCAAGTGGGTGCAAGGGCCCAAGCACTTGGGACATTTTCTACTGCTTTCCCAGGCCATAGCAGAGAGATGGATTGGAAGTGGAACAGCTGGATCTCGAACCAGTGCCCATATAGGATGCTGGCACTGAAGGCAATGGCTTCACCCACTATGCAACAGTGCCAGCCCCTGAATATGTTTTTCAAAAGAAGGCATACAGATGGCCCACAGTTATGTGAGAAAATGCCTAACATCTGTAATCAGGGAAATGCAAATAAATCACTTGAGATGACATTTTATTCTAGGTAGAACGACTTACCAAGTTGAGATATCATTTTATTCTTAGGTAGAATGACTGTTATCAAAATGATAAGGAGAGGGGCCAGCGCTGTGGTGCGCTAGGTTAATCCTCCGCCTGCATTGCTACATCCCATATGGGCACTGGTTCTAGTCCTGGTTGCTCCTCTTCTAGTCCAGCTCTCTGCTGTCGTCCGGGAGGGCAGTGGAGGATGGTCCAGGTGCTTGGGCCCCTGCGCCCACGTTGGGAGACCAGAAAGAAGCTCCTGATTTGGACCGGCGCAGCTCCATCCATTGTGGCCATTTGGGGAGTAAACCAATGGAAGGAAGACCTTTCTCTCTGTCTATCTCTCACTGTCTCTAATTCTACCTGTCAAATAAATAAAAATCTTAAAAAAAATGACAAGGAGAGGGACAGATGTTTTGCATGGTGGTTAAGATGCTGCTTGGGATGCCCACATCCCATATTGGAGTGCTTGGGTCCAAGTCCTGGCTTCTCTTGCAGTTTCAGCTTTTTGCTGATGCACATTTGGGAGGCAAATCGTTGTAATGCTTCAGTCCCTGGCACGCACGTGGAAGACCTGGGTTGAGTTCTTGGCTTTCAACTGTGTCCCAACCTAGTCCTGGCTGTTAGGGGCCTCTGGGAAGGTAACTCAGATGAGACACTTCTGTCTGTGCTTCTCAAGTTAAATAAATAGTAAGTGTAAAACACAAGGTAACAAGAGCTGGTGAGGATGTTAAAAAAAGAGGAACCTTTGCATATACACTGTAGCAAATGCAAATTTATTAGTCCTTATGGAGAAGGAGGTTTTTTGAAAAACTGAAACTAGAACTACCACATGGTCTGCCAATCCCATTACTGGATGTGCATCCAAAGAAAACAAAATCAGTCTAGTGGGGAGACTCTGAACTCCCATGTTTATTGTAGTGCATCCACAATAGCCAAAAAACGGAAACAAGTATTCACTGATGAGTGGAGAAAGAAAATACCTTACACAGTGGAATGCTACTTAGCCATAAAAGGGTGAAATCCTGTCATTTGTGGCAATGTAGAGCTCATTATGTTAAATGAAATTAAGCAAAGAAAGACAAGTCCTGCATGATCTCATGTGGAATCTAAAAATATTGATCTTATAGAATGGTGGTTACTAGGGGCTGGGGAGAGGAAGAAGGGAAGGTTGATTAATATGTACTAAGTTGTAGTTTAAAGAGGACAAAGAAGTTCTGATGTTCTGCTATATGGTAGGGTGACTGTCAATACTGGTAATGTACTGTGTGTTCTTAAAAAAAGACTAGGCTTTTTAATGTTTTCACCAAAAAGAAACGATGAATGTTTGAAGAGAGAGTTATGTTTACCCTGAATTAAGCATTATACAATGTATACATGTATTGAGGCATCACCTGATATCCCATAAATAAGTATAATTTTTATGTATCAGTTTAAAAATCTTTTTTTAAAAGATTTTTTTATTTATTTGAGAAGTAGAGTTACAGACAGGGAGAGAGCTTCCTTCAGGTCTCCCATGCTGGTGCAGGGGGCCAAGCACTTGGGCTGTTCCGCTGCTTTCCCAGGAACATTAGCAGGGAGCTGGATAGGAAGAGGAGCACCTGGGATGTGAACCAGCACTTCATGTGGAATGCCAACATTGTAGGCTGGAAGTTTAACCTGCTGAGCCACAGTGTCAGCCACTTGTGTTGCTTTTTAATGTTTTATTTATTTTTATCTACTTGAAAGGCAGAGAGAGTGAGTGAGTAAGCACACAAGCACACTTCTATCCAAATGCCCATGGTAGCTAGAGTTAGGTCAGGCTGAAGCCAGGAATCTGTAACTCCATCTGGACCTCCCACAGAGTGACAAGAACCCAGATATTGGGCTGTCATCTGTTGCCTCCCAGGGTGCTTTAAAGGTGCTTTCTCTACTGATTAGTGACGGTGAGCATCTTTTCATGTGCTTACTGGCCATTTGCATGTCTTCCTGTTTCCTTGAATATATGGTTATACTGTGAAACTTATTTTCTCCTCTGACGCACCTTTCCCTGGCAGTACTTAAGTAGTTTTTAGTGCTGTTAACTATTCAAAACCTTAAGTTTGAGTGATTATATACTGTCCTGCCTTACAGATTCCTCTATTATAGTGTTTTACAAATAATAAGATCTTCAGGGGTAGAACTTATGGGGAATTTTCACTGTAAATTATATAATGATGAGCAACTGTGCTTATATATACATGTCATATAATACAGACATATACATATATGACATACATTTATATGATAGATGGCTGAATGTGATCAAGACAAGTTTTAACATCTTTGCATTCTAGAAGGACTCATCTTTAAAATGCGGTTTGCCTCTAATTGAACTCACTCCTGCTTTGTATATGCTGATGGGAATAATTAGCTTACCTGCTTCCTTCCTTCTTTCATGTTAACTTTTCTAGTGCCTTCTCCAGTCTCAATCTCATTCTTCATCTTTGTAGTTTGTACCTTTATTTCCTTTTCATTTTAATTGGAGTTTGTTAGGGAACAGAGAATGTATTTTCAAAATATAAATTTAGTTTGAAGTCTGTAACTTTCTAAAATCTTGTAAATAAGGGCACAGCCCACATTCTTAATCTTTATTTCATTTATGAATATCAGCAGGGGCAAAGATAGAATTGTATACATATAGGGGTTGTAAGTTGAATATATTCTAGAACAGAGGCTCATCAATGTTTTTCCTAAAGGACCTCATAAATATTTTATGCTTTGCAACCATGTAGTCTCATGTTTATATTTGTATTTTTTGTAACTCTTTAAAAATTAAAAAATTAAAAACAAAAAAGATTGGGAGGCAAAGAGGAGGGAATGACAGACTGCCATGTGCTGGCTCAATCCCACATACCTGTATCAACCACGGGTGGGCCCGGAGTTGAACTGGAGCTAGGAACTCAATCCAGTGAGTGGCAGGGACCATAATTCCCTGAGGCATTCCCTGCTGTTTGCCAGGGTCTGCACTGACAGGAAGCTGGACTTGGGAGCTAGAGTTGCGAATGGAAGCTGTACACTCTGATATGTCATGTGGGTGTCTTAATTGGCAACTTAACCAATAGGCCAAACACCAGCCCTGAAAAAACACATTCTTGACTGTACTATATAGATTCCTTTGCAGTGCAGAAGCTTCTCAGCTTGATATAATCTCATTTGTCAATTTTGGCTGTGATTGCCTGTGCTTCTGGGTTTTTTCCCAAGAAGTCTTTGCCTATGCAGATGTCTCTAAGAGTTTCCCCATGGTTCTCTAGTAATGGATGGTATTGGGTAGTAGATTTAGGTCTTTGATTCATTTTTGTGTAAGGTGTAAGGTATGGGTCTTGCTTCATAATTCTGCATGTGGAAATCCAGTTTTCCCAGCACCATTTGTTGAGGGGACTGTCCTTGCTCCAAGGATTGATTTTTAGCTCCTTTGTCAAAGATAAGTTGATTGTAGATGCATGGATTGATTTCTGGAGTTTCTGTTCTGTTTCATTGATCTACAAGTCTGTTTTTCTGCCAGTACCAGGCTGTTTTGATTATAATTGTCCTGCAGTATGTCTTGAAATCAGGTATTGTGCTGCCTCCTGCTTTTTGTTGTATAAGATTGCTTTAACTATCCAAGATCTTTTATGTTTCCATATGAATGTTAGCATTATTTTTCTAGATCTGTGAAGAATGTCGTTGGTATTTTACTTGGTATCACATTGAGTCTGTAAATTGCTTTTGGTAGTATGAACATTTTGATGTTGTTGATTCTTGCAATCCGTGAACACGGAAGATTTTTCTATTTTTAAATGTCTTCTATTTCTTTCTCTGGTGTTTTGTAATTTTCATCATAGAAATCTTTGATATCCTTGGTTAAATTTATTCTAAGATATTTAATTCTTTTTGGAGATACTGTGAATGGGACTGATCTTAAAAGTTCTTTCTCCACCATGACATTGTCTGTGTAAACAAAGACTATCGATTTTTCTGTGTTGATTTTATATCTTACCATTTAAAAAAAAAATTTTTTTTGACAGGCAGAGTTAGACAGTGAGAGAGAGACAGAGGGAAAGGTCTTCCTTTTTCCGTTGGTTCACCCCTCAAGTGGCCGCTATGGCCGGCACGTTGCGGCCTGTGTGCTGTCGCCGGCGCGCTGCACAGATCTGAAGCCAGGAACCAGGTGCTTCCTCCTGGTCTCCCATGTGGGTGCAGGGTCCAAGGACCTGGGCCATCCTCCACTGCCCTCCCAGGCCACAGCAGAGAGCTGGACTGGAAGAGGAGCAACCGGGACTAGAACCCGGGGTCCCAGCGCCGCAGGCAGAGGATTAGCCTAGTGAGCCGCGGCGCCGGCCTATATCTTACCACTTTACCAAACTCTTTTATGAGTTCCAGTAATCTTTCAGTGGACTTTTGGATCCCCTATATAGGATCATGTCATCTGCAAGTAGGGATAATTTGATTTCTTCTTTTCCAATTTGCATCCTCTGATTTCTTCCCTCCTCCTCCAGAAACTTTTTATTTAAGGAATGCAAACTTTATGCATTTCATAAATACAACTGTAGGAATATATGATTCTTCTCATTTTACTTGCCCTCCCACCCACACTCCCACCCCTCTTCCTCCTCCCTTTCCTATTCCCTTCTTGTTTTTTTTTTTTTTTTTTGCATAAGATCTGTTTTCAATTAACTTTATACACATACGATTAACTCTATACTAAGTAAAGAGTTCAACAAATTGTATTTAAAAAAACAAAAAACCCAAAACAGTTCCTTAACAGCCTAATGGCTCTGGCCAAAACTTCCAGGATTGTATTAAATAGCAATGGTGAGAGTGGGCATCCTTGTCTGGTTCTGGATGTTAGGGGGAATGGTAAACAGAGTTTGGAGGGTTGAGCCTTGGCTCAAGGGCTGTAGTCTGTTACCACCTACTGTAGATTCATGGCTTATTTTTGAAAAAGAAACTCTTTTATTAATGCCTTTCTTAATAGAATCACAAACTTTATTACTATTCAGATGATTTGATTCTTTTGAATAAATCTACGAGTTAATATTTATTATTTCAATTTTCAGATGGTGATCCTGATAACTATATTGCTTACTATCGGAGAGCTACTGTCTTTCTAGCTATGGGCAAATCAAAAGCTGCACTTCCTGATTTAACTAAAGTGATTGAATTGAAGATGGATTTCACTGCAGTAAGTGTATCTAAACATTTTGTTCAGGGTATCTTAAGGGGACATGGAAGAGGTCATTTGTTTCTTAAGGTGAGGACTAGCATGCTAGGCATAGCTGGAAGATATGAAAACTCCTGTGTGCGAAACGGTGTACTGGTGAACCAGAGAAATTCAGAGTCCCTAGAATCAAGGGTCTGTATCAAAGAGGAACAGTGGCACAACAGGTGGCTTTATAGAAGCCTAGCAGTGTTATTAACTTTGTAGTTTAGAAAGAAATCTGTGTGGAATATGGAGTGCAGGGCACGATGTGATGAGTTAAAGGAGAGAATGAAGAGGTTGTCAGGTGACTGGCAGCGATTTCAGTGAAGGCTATAGCAGGAAGAATAAAGAGGAGATAGCTAACTTAAGCAATGGCTTGTGGGGCAGATACAGTGCTGAATTAGCAGTCTTCCTCCAGAATCAACACATGCTTCAAAGGTGGAGATACTAGCCTGATGACTGACAGGTCACCTGTAAGGACTGTCAGGGAGTTGTGTACAGGGAACTGAGGAGGTGGAATAGATGTGAGTCTCAGAGGCAGATCTGCAGAACCATTGATCAATTAGATGGTTAAAATTAACTTGTTAACTGTTTGTTATTTATATTCTGCTGTACTCCAAAAAAGTATTTGAAGTAACTGATTAGCTATGGAATGAATGTTTGATTTGAAATATTACTGTTATTTTAAGATGGAATTTCCAAGTGTAAAATTTTTATTGAATCTATTCCTTTATACAGCTAAGCACAACCTTTCACAAAGGTTAAGTGGCTCATTTTCCTAATGCAGTTATAGCTGTTAACTAGTTGAAATGATTAATCGTACTGTTTGCTGTTTATGGGCGTTAATGCATTAAGAGAGAATTAGTGAAATTTTATTTAGTGTGTAATTTATTTTTAACTCAGTACTGATACAAATGGACATTTCTTTTTTCATTTTCTTTTTTGTTTGTCTTTTAAATTTTAGCTCCCATATATAAGGCAGATCATGTGTATTAGTCTTTCTGGGTCTGGCTTATTTCACTCAACATGATATCCTCAAGTTGCGTACATTCTGTTGCAAATAGAAGAATTTCAATTTTTTTTTATAGCTGAGTAATATTCCTATATATACCACGTTTCTTTATCCATTCATCTGATGATGGACAGCTGGGGTTGGTTCCAAATTTTGGTTATTGTAAACAGTGCTGCTATAAAGTGTTGGTATAGGTTTCTCTTTGATAACATTGTTTTCTAGTCTTTTGGCTATATACCCAGTAATGAGATTGCTGGATCATATGGAAGTCTATTTCTAGTTGTTTAAGAAATCTCCACACTGTTTTCCCCAGTGGCTTCACTAACTTACATTCCCAACAACAGTGTATGAGTGTCCTCCTTGGTCCACATCCTCGCCAGCATTTGTTACTCTGAGTTTTGAATTTTAGCCATTCTGATTGGGGTGAAGTGGTATCTCATTGTAGTTTTGATTTGCATTTCCCTGATGGCTAGTGATGTTGAGCACTTTTTCATATATTTCTTGGCCGTTTGTATTTCTTCTTTTGAGAGCTGTCTATTGAAGTTCTTTGCCCATTTCTCAGCCGGATTGGTTGTTTTGTTGTTGAGTTTTTTTAAGTTGCTGTTACATTTGGGATGTTAATTCTTTGTCACATACATGGATTGCAGATTTTTTTTCCCATTCTGTTGGATGTGTCTTCACTCTTGATTGTTTCTTTTGCTGTGCAAAAGCTTCTGAGTTTGATATCGTCCTGTTTGTTTAGTTTTGCTTTTTGGCTCATGCTTTGGGGGTCCTGTCCATGAAATTGTCTCCTGTACCAATGTATTGGAATGTTTCCCTTCCGTTTTCTTCCAGCAACTTCATAGTCTTAGTTCTTAAATTTTAGTCTTTGATCCATCTTGTGTTGATTTTATTTATGTGGTGAGGGGTATGAATCTAATTTCATTCTTCTACATATATACATGCAGGTTTGCCAGCACCATTTGTAGTAGAGATTATCCTTTCTCCATTATATTATCTGCGCACTTCTGTCAAAAATCAGTTGGCTATATGTATGTGGATTAATTTCTGGGCTCTCTATTCTGTTCTATTGACCTATGCATCATTTTTTATGCCAGTACCATGCTGTTTTAATTTCTATAGCTTTGTAATACACTTTAAAGTCAGGTATTGTGATGCCTTCAACTTGGTTTTTCTTGTTCAGGATCCCTTTGGCTGTTGGGTTCTTTGTGAATTTTAGGATTGTTTTTTCTAACTGCAAAGAATGCCATTGGTATTTTGATAGGGATTGGACTGGGTCTGTAAATGGCTTTGGGCAGTATAGACATTTTGTAATATTGATTCTTCTGATCCATGAGCAAGGAATATTTTTCCATTTTTTGTGTCCTTTTGAAGTCTTTCATCAATGTTTGATAATTTTCATTGTAGAGAGATCTTTCACTACTTTGGTTAAATTTGTTCCTAAATATTTGATTATTTTTGTGGCTGTTGTAAATGCGATTTCTTTCTTGATTGCTCTTTCTATGAGTTCATCATTAGCTTACAAAACAGCTACTGTTTTTTGTAAGTTTATTTTGTAACCTGTAACTTTACTGAATTGGTTTATCAATTCTAGCAGCTTTTTGGTGTAGTGTTTAGGTTTTTCCATCTACAACATCATGCCATCTGCAAACATGGATGATTTGACTTCTTCTGTTCCAATTTTGATGCCATTTATTTCTTTTTCCTCCCTAATTGCTCTTGCTAAAACTTCTGGTAATATATTGAATAAGAGTGGTGAAAGTGGACATCCTTGTCTTCTTCTAGATCTGAGGGGAAATGCTTTCAGTTCTTCTCCATTCAGTATGATATTGGCTTTTGGTTTGTGATATGTAGCCTTTATAATGTTGAGGAATGTTCCTTCTATACCTAATTTATGGGGAGTTTTTATCATGAAGGTATGTTGAATCTTACCACATTTTTTCTCTGTATCTATTGAGATGACCATATGGTTTTTGCTCTTTATTCTATTGATGTGATCTATTACATTTATTGATTTGTTAATGTTGAAACATCCTAGCATTTCTGGGATAAATCCCACTTGATAGTGATGTATGATCTGTTTTATGTGGTTTGAGATTTGATTTGCTAGTATTTTGTTGAGAATTTTTGCAACTATGTTCATTAAGGATATAGGTTTGTAGTTTTCTTTTTGTGTTATGTCTTTTGGTTTCTGTTTGCTTGGTATATCTTTTCCCAGCTCTTCACTTTCATTCTGAGTATATCTTTGCTGTGAAGTTAGTTTCTTGTAGGTAGTTTATAGTGGGGTCATTTTTTTTTTAATCTATTTAGCCAACCTAAGTTTTTTGGTTGGTGAATTTAGTCCATTTACATTTTTAAAAAAGATTTATTTATTTATTTGAAAGGAAGAGTTACAGAGAGGCAGAGGTAGAGAGAGAGAGAGAAAGGAAAGTCTTCCATCCACTGGTTTACTCCCCAGATGGCCACAACAGCTGGAGCTGTGCCGATCTGAAGCCAGGAGCCAGGAGCTTCTTCCAGGTCTCCCCCATGTGTACAAGGGCCCAAGCACTTGGGTCATCTTCACTGTTTTCCCAGGCCATAGCAGAGAGCTGGACTGGAAGTGGAGCAGCCAGGACCCAAACTGGTGCCCATGTGAGATGCCAGCACTACAGGTGGTGGCTTTCCCAACTAAGCCACAGCACCAGCCCCAGTCCATTAACATTTAAGGTTAGCAATGATAGATAAGAACTAAGACCTGTCATTTTGTTGATTGAATAATGACTCTACCTGCTCTGTTAGTGAATTTGGTGCTGCCATGTGTTTTCATGATTTTTCTTTTTAATTTATTTCTTAAGGAATACAAATTTCATAAGTACAACTTTAGGAATATGGTTACTCTTCCAGCCATACCACCCTCTCACCCATACTCCCACCTCTCCTCCTCCTGCCTCTCCCCTTGCCAATCCCATTCTCCATTAAGATTCATTTTCAATTAACTTTGTACACAGAAAACCAACTCTATACCAAGTAAAGATTTCAACAATTTACACACACACACACACACACACACACACACATCAAAGAAAAAACTGTTTGAGAATCAGTTTTACAGTTAACTTTCACAATACAACTCATTGAGGACAGAAGTCCAGCATGGGGATTTGTGCACCATGACTCTTGCTGTTAATTTAACAATTAATACTCTTCTGTATGACGTTAGCAACCACCTGAGCCTCATGACATGAGCTGCCTCAGCTATGGAAGCTGTTTTGAGTCTACAAACTCTGTCAGTATTTGGACAAGGCCATATGCAAAGTGGAAATTCTCTCCTCCCTTTAGAGAAAAGTACATCCTTCTTTGATGGCCACTTCTTTCTACTGGGGTCTCACTCACAAATATCCTTCATGTAGAACTTTTTTTTTTTTTTTTTTTTTTTGCCACAGTGTCTTGGCTTTCCATGCCTGAAATGCTCTCATGGGCTTTTCAGCCAGATCAGGATGGCTTAAGGGCTGATTCTGAGGTCAGAATGTTACTTAAAGCGATTTTCATTCTGTGAGTCTGCTGTGTGGACTGCTTCCCATGTTGGAACATTCTCTCCTTTCTAATTCCATCTATTATTATTACCAGACATTTGATCCTATTTATATGATCCCTTAACACTTAATCCTATCTGTATGTTCACTTTAACACTTAATATGATTGCGAAAGGGTGTTGTATTTTATCAAATACTTTCTCTGCATCTATTGAGATAATCATATGGTTTTTCTTCTGCAGTTTGTTTATATGGTGTATCACGTTGATTGATTTGTGAATGTTGAACCATCCCTGCATACCAGGGATAAATCCTGCTTGATCTGGGTGGATGATTTTTCCGATGTGTTGTTGGATTTGATTGCCTAGAATTTTCTTGAGGATTTTTGTATAATCAGGGAAATTGATCTGGAATTCTCTCTCTGTTGCATCTTTTTCAGATTTAGGAATTAAGCTGATGCTGGCTTTGTAGAAAGAATTTGGGAGGATTCCCTCTCTTTCAATTATTTTGAATAACATGAGAATTGGAATTGGTTCTTCTTTAAATATCTGGTAGAATTCAGCAATGAAGCCATCTAGTCCTGGGGGTTTCTTTGTTTTGGGGAGGGCCTTTATTGCTGATTCAATTTCTGTCTTGATCTGTTCAGGTTTTCTATATTTTCATGGCTCCAGTTAGTTTGTATGTGTCCAGCAATCTATTCATTTCTTCTAGATTTCCCAGTTTTTTTTTGGCATACAGCTCTTTGTAGTCATTTCTGATGATTCTTTTTATTTCTGTGCTGTCTGTTGTTACATTTCCTTTTTCATCTGTAATTTTTTTTTTATCTGGGTCGTCGTCTCTCTCCTTTTTTTGGTTAATTGAGCCAATGGTGTGTCAATTTTGTATCTTATTTTGGATTCAGTTGTTGATTTCTTTTCTAATTTTAGTTATTTCTCTTCTACTAGTTTTGGGTTTGGTTTACTATCGTTTTTCTAGATTCTTGAGATGCATTGATATTTATTTATTTGGTGCCTTTCCAATTTCTTGATGTAGGCACCAATTGCTATAAACTTTCCTCTTAACACTGCTTTTGCTGTATCCCATAAGTTTTGATATGTTGGGTTGTCATCTTAATTTGTTTCCAGAAATTTTTTGATTTCTCTTTTGTTTTCTTCTGTGATCCACTGTTCATTCAGGAGTATGTTGTTCAGTCTCCATGTGTTTGCATATGTTCTAGAGATTCCTGAATTACTCATTTCCATCTTCACGCTTTTGTGGTGTAAGATGATGCATGGTGTGATTTTCATTTTTTTGAATTTGCTGAGACTTGCTTTATGGCCTAGCATGTGGTCAATGCCAGAAAAAGTTCCATGCACTTGTGAGAAGAATGCATATTCTGCAACTGTAGGATGAAAAGTTCTGTAGATATATATATATATATATATATATATATGGTCTATAGTGTCAATTAAATCTATTGTTTCCTTACTGGTTTTCTAAGATTGATCTGTCCGTTGCTGCGAGTGAGGTATTGAAGTCCCCCATGACTAGTGTATTTGAGACTATGTCTCCTTTCAGATCCCTTAACATTTCATTTAAAAAGCCAGGTGCCCTGTAATTAGGTAAATATACGTTTATAATGTCATTTGTGGGGAGCAACTCGGACTAGACTAAGTTACTGGAATTAAGACTTATTCTATGCATCTCCTCTCCCACAATGTGGCGCTGGGAGAGGAGTAAACAGCTTCTACACAGCTGCCTCCAGTTCGACCAGTAACCTGCAGGAGCTGATCCTGCTCCTGATTGGAGGAGAGCAGCGTACTCGGCGTGTGGGTAGCAGAGTTGGGATTGGTGGAAGAGGACTATAAAGGAGGAGAGAGACAACATGCACCAGGAACATCTAAGGGGAACATCCGGATAACATCTGAGCAGCCCCTGAGAGAGCCGGCCGGCGGTGTGCCGCTCCCCCGCGGAAGTGGGGAAAGTGGCAGGGGCCCCTCCCCTCCACGGAGGTGGAGGGATGGCAGCCAACCCAGGAAGAACCAGCAGCAAACCCGGGGAGGGCCAAGCAGACAAAAGAACAGCGCAGGGTCCTGTGTCGTTCCTCCTTGAAGAGGGGGAGCGACAGTCATTGATCCTTTAATCATTACATAATGCCCCTCTGTGTCTCTTTTAACAGTTTTTGTGTTAAAATCTATTTTGTCTGATAATAAGATGGCTACACCAGCTCTTTTTTGGTTTCTGTTGGCATAGAATTTCTTTTTCCATCCTTTCACTTCCAGTGTGCATGCACCTTTGTTGGTGAGATGTGATTCTTGTAGGCAGCAAATAGATGGGTTTTGTTTTTTAATCCATTCAGCTTGTCTGTGTCTTTTTTTTTAATTTAATTTAATTTTATTTTATTTATTTATTTTTTGACAGGCAGAGTGGACAGTGAGAGAGAGAGACAGAGAGAAAGGTCTTCCTTTGCCGTTGGTTCACCCTCCAATGGCCGCCAGGAGCCAGGTGCTTCTCCTGGTCTCCCATGGGGTGCAGGGCCCAAGCACTTGGGCCTCCTCCACTGCACTCCCGGGCCATAGCAAAGAGCTGGCGTGGAAGGGGGGCAACCGGGACAGAATCCGGCACCCCGACCGGGACTAGAACCCGGTGTGCTGGCGCCGCTAGGTGGAGGATTAGCCTATTGAGCCACAGCGCCGACTTGTGTACTCTTTTGATCAGTTTTTTGAATTCCATTTCTTGCATTTCTTCCCTCTCATCATCTTCACATCTAGTATTGAAGTGTTTCTTCCTTGTTTCTTGAATTGATGTATTTGTTGTTCGGCATTTGTGGAGATACTCCTCCTCAGTGTAAAAGTTCAGGTTCCCCAGCAGTGTCCCTCACCAAGTAACCAGGAAGTTCTGAGCATGTGGAGTCTCCCAAAGTGAATGCCCAAAGTCCCAGCCATGCCGTGAGTCCTCCCACACAGCCTCAGTTTTTTTCACAGTCCCTGTACAGAAGCCTCCCACAGCCACGAGCTCCCAGCCCCCTGGTAGTTCACCCACCAGAGTTAGGAGTCTCCACTTGGCTGGTTCTAGGTGCAGACACAGGCTTGCACAGCTGTAATGTATTTCCAAAATGGCATCTACTCTATTGGCTTCTTGCAGGACCCCATTGTAAAGTAATCAAGGAGAAAGAAAGGTGGCCTTGCCTTTTTTTTTTTTCCCTCTTCTCTAGTTTGGCAGGTATACTATCCCCCCTTAGGCTACAAGCCGGATTCCCTCTAGGTTCTTCCTGTAGTGTTAGTGCCAGTGGCTTGGGCTGCTGCGATTTGGTTTTACCTCACTTTCCAGTGCTGGTGTGTAGCCTCTGAGCTACTGGAGTCCTGAGTTGTGGGCCTCCATACCATCCAAGTAGCTCCACGATTCCCTTTAATTTGCGTAGAGTTTCTTCAGCAGTTTTCTCCCTAACTCTTCCCTGAGATTGCACTCTCCCCACTTTTTTTTTTTTTATCTTTTATTTAATGAATATAAATTTCCAAAGTACGACTCATGTGTTACAATGGCTTCCCCCCCCATACCGTCCCTCCCACCCACAACCCTCCCCTTTCCCACTCCCTCTCCCCTTCCATTCACATCAAGATTCATTTTCGATTATCTTAATATACAGAAGATCAGCTTAGTATACCTTAAGTAAGGATTTCAACAGTTTGCTCCCACACAGAAACATAAAGTGAAAAATAATAGATGATTTTTTTTTAAATGATGATGAAATCAGATCAGACCTATTGTCATGTTTAATCCCAGTGAGAGTCAAGTTGGGAATTGATAATTTCTTTCTTTTTTTTTTTTTTTTTACAGAAGATCAGTTTAGTGTACATTAAGTAAAGATTTCAGTCGTTTGCACCCCCATAGAAACACAAAGTGAAATATACTGTTTGAGTACTCGTTATAGCATTAAGCCTCAGTGTACAGCACGTTAAGGACAGAGATCCTACATGAGGAGTAAGTGCACAGTGACTCCTGTTGTTGACTTTACCAATTGACACTCCTGTTTATGGCATCAGTAATCTCCCTATGCACCAGTTATGAGTTTCCAAGGCTATGGAAGCCCCTTGAGTTCTCCGACTCTTATCTTGTTTAGACACGGTCATAGTCAAAGTGGAGGTTTTATAAACTATCTTCTTCTCCTGGACTAGAGCAGTGAGCTCCCTCCCTACTCTGCCATCTTGGAACTGGCCCTGCATGACTTTTAAAAATTTTTTTCATGATGTTTATTTCTCAAATAGGATGCGTTTCAGAATTTCTAGTAAGACTGGTCTAGTGGTGGTGAATTCTCTCAGTTTTTACTTATCTGGAAAATACTTTTTTTCCTTCATTAAGGATAGCTTCCCTGGATTTAATATTCTTGGTTGGAAGTTTCTTTCTTTTAAGACCTTGAATATTTCATCCTGCTCTCTTCTGACCCATAGGGTTTCTGCTGAGAAATCTGTTAGTCTAATCTGTTTTCTTTTGTATGTCACTTGACACGTTTCTCTTACTGTCTTTAGGATTCTTTCTTAAAGCTAGAATGAATTGTTACAGTCCTCATGTTGCAGAGTATAGCAGCTCATTTTCCAGATTTCCCAGGGTGGGAGCAGATTTTTTTAATGGGTTGCTTCTGCTGTTAGCCTCCAGAAGGTAAGGTGAATCTCCCTTGCTCACATAGCATGAGCATGGTTTTGGTGGTAATACGCAAAAACTGCCAGAGTTACAGGATGCAGGGGATCTGTCCTTTGTCCCATGCATTGCCCTGACTCTAACTCTGATGCTGGTAGGAAAACAGAGGCATGCTGTGCGGCTTTCTGCTGCCAAGTATGATGCCCTGTGGGAATAGGGGAGGAGAATTAGCAAGTTGGTTTCCCTGCTTGAAGTCTGGCGGTTGCTCAGACTCCAGTCACCTCTGCAGGATGAAGTGAAAGTCAGTGGGTGACAGGTGACTCCCTGTCAGCTAAAATTGTGAGTGGTGAGGTACGTATCGATTTCTTCCTACCTCGGTGTGTTAAGATGGTGGCTCACAGCTTGCAGCTGTATTGTCTCCTCGTGTCCATTGGGTCTTTGTTGTTGTTTGTTTTCATTTCCTCTTGAAAATTTCAGTCAGATCCCTGGAAATGTGATCCTTCCTTTGTTCTTTTCATATCCCAGAGCAACTGAAGTTAATGTGGCTGCACCCTGTTCAGCTGTCTTGGATCCTTAACATAAAATTAATACATAAGTTTATGTGGAATACTGATGTGGTTTCTGTTTTTAGGGACACGTTGGTCATTAGAATTGGTTTTCTTGGAAGAGATGAAATTAACACATTAGTAGATGAGGAATATCAGAAATGAAGAGGGAGAGACTGCATGTCAAAATAGAAGAGTCATTGTTATTCTTGTTATTGTCTAATAAATATTTGCATTGAGAGTTAGTAAAAAACAAACCTAGAGGATTAAAGAAAGCTGGATAGAGATGCTCAGTGTTCTCTTGCTCCACAGAGAAGACTGAAAGCAGCAGATCAGTAGCTACATTTTAAGGTCAGTGCCCAAGGAAGAGCACCAAACTCAGCCAGGGCGGAGAAGAAGCCCAGTAGGATTCAGAGACAAGGGATAGCAGCACTGAGAGGAATAGAACAAACAACAATTGAATCTAGCTCCTGGCTGTGGGGGAAAATGTAGTTATTAGGAATGCCAGCTGAAAATTAAAATAATACCAGCTCTCAGTCTTTATTCAAAAGAACTAAAGAACTTGAACAGTATTAATGGAAGGTAGTGAGCAGGAGACTCTCACGGAGCACCTCACTTGGACCATCCTTTTTAGAGAAAAATCTAGTCACTGCAGACCATGAGCTTGGTAAGGAGAGCTCTCTAGAGAACTCACAAAAGCTTTGCTTTAGACAAGGAACTTGTCCTCAACCTCCAGAATATAAGCTGGGGTACAGCTCCATCTTGAGAAAGGAATCACTGTCAGAATCCATATTGCACTAGGTGACAGAAAGTCTTGAATATCTAAATCTCAGGAGGCTCTCAGACTTCCAGTAACTCTTGCAAGGAAGGCTGTAGCCTCACAGATCTAATTGGGCCCAGCTCCCTAGCTCACACAATGCTTTGCAGAGCATTTGGGAGATCTGGCGCCTGTGATTTTACAAATAGAGATGCCTGATCCCTCAGACGGGGGCGGGGTCATCCTCATTCCCACTTTTTCTCCTTTCCTAGCAACCTGGGGCATCAGTAATTGCGGCTGGACCTGTGCACATTAGGACTACAATCAGGGTTCCTGTGGCGCCATCAGGTGTACCAATGAGGCTCAGAACTGTGCATGAACTAGGGACTGTGTGCACATTCTGGAAAGTTGTGTGTTGAGGACTGTACATGTACCCAGCCTGCTCACAGTACAAGCGAAAGGCCTGCAGACTGAGCTTCAGCATTGCTCTGGTCTTCATCCTCTCCCATGGACAGTTACTAGAATTTGTGTACCTTGCCTGTCCCAATAGATCACTCTGGACTCTGTCCCTTTGACAGATAGCTTTGGGTTCTTGGCATCCTACCAAGCCTAGCACGTAGCTTGTTTGCTCAAGGCTCT
Source organism: Oryctolagus cuniculus (assembly GCF_964237555.1). NCBI lineage: Eukaryota > Metazoa > Chordata > Mammalia > Lagomorpha > Leporidae > Oryctolagus > Oryctolagus cuniculus. The sequence goes on along the minus strand of NC_091440.1, from coordinate 16,760,043 downwards.
GGCCTGGGGTTTTTGCATTTGCCTGTCCCTGTGTACTGCTGCAGGTTCTGGCCTAAGGTTGCTCCGCACAGCCAGCCCAGCATGTATCTTCGGGATCTGGCCCCTCCTATAAGAGCAGCCCAGGGATGTATGCTTTCCTGTGCCAGAGCCATGGCTACTTTTGTGGACCTAAACATTCCCTCAGATGGCAACTAGGGGCCCACCCAACATTATAGCTGTTTTTGGGTCTCCAGAGTCAGGTAGTAGTTGGGAATCTATGATCCCTGCCTGCTACCAGCAGTAGCCTGTCCTTCCCTCAGCACCAGTGCTGTTCTCACAGCTCCAGCTCCTGGCTTGGGTGGTGGCTGGGAGTCTATACCAGGTCCTCTCACAGCAGCAGCAGGGCCTGCCCGCAATAGCAGTGAAGATCCTGACACTAGTCCCTCCCTTGGGAGATGGCTGGGGAATTGTTTAACAGTGATCCTAGCAATTACACTGATGCCGAGGAGCACCCCATATTCCCGCAATGGCTGCTATCAGTGAGGAAAGGAATAGGGAGATTTCTCTCCTGCTGCTATGTTGAAGATACAGGGAGACTGCACTATTCATAAACTGAAACTAAAGCAAGATTGACACCCAAGGACACAGATATAGGATAAAGTCATCAGCCCACTGAAATAATCCTTTAAAAGTGATAGAGACAACTGATTCCCAGATGCCAATGAGTCAGTTTAGGAACACATGGAATATAAAAAAGCAAGGCAATATGATACACCAAAAGGAACACAATAATACTTCACTATCAGACTGTGAAGAAAGGGAGACTGATCAAGTGCCCAATAAGGAATTCAAAAGAATGATATAAGGTTACTCAAGAGATACAGGAAAATATAGATACAGAAATACAAGAAAATGCTTGATATGAATGAGAAATTCAGCAAAGAGAAAGAGGCATTAAAAATAACCAAATAGAAATATTAGAAATGAAAAACTTGGAGCTGGCATTGTTGCATAGCTGGTAAAGCCTTCTCCTGTGACACTGGCATCCCATATGGAGCTGGTATAAGTTCTGGCTGCTCCACTTCCAGTCCAGTTTCCTGGATCTGCTAATGGTCTAGGAAGAGTAGTGGAAGATGGCCCAAGTATTTGGAACTCTGCCACCCACATGGGAGACCTGGATAAAACACCTGGCTCCTAGCTTTGGCTCTGGCTATCCCTGTCCATTGCAATTATCTGGGGGAGTGAACTGGCAGAGGAAAGATTCTCTCTCTTTCCCTCTCTCCCTCTCTCTCTAACAATTTTTTTTTTTCTGCTGAAATAAACCTTTTATTTAAGGAATACAAACTATGCATTTCATAAGTACAACTTGAGGAATATAGTGATTCTTCCCACTATATCCGCTCTGCAACACACACTCTAACCCCTCTTTCTCCTCCGTCTCCCATTCCCAGTCCCATTTTCCACTAAATCCATTTTTGATTAACTTTACACACAGAAGACCAACTCTATACTAAGTAAAGAGTTCAACAATTCGCACCAAAAAACAAAACAAAACAAACAAAACCCTCTTCATCAACAGTTGATACAAAGGCTGTTCAAAGTCATTGTATCTTGAAGTTAATTTCTCTTCTCCTTCTTCCTTCTTCCTAAGAAAATTAACTTTAAAGAAGCACCCAAGAATGAAACATCTTTTGGGAACACTTACAAATAATTATAATACAGCTCTTTGAGGACAGAGGTCCTACATGGGAAGTTCACAGTGACTCCTATTGTTAATTTAACAATTAACACTCTTATGTATGATGTCAGTGATCACACAGGCTCTTGACATGAACTGTGTAGACTATGGAAGCCTTTTGAATCCGCAAACTCTGTCAGTATTTAGACAAGGACATAAGTAGAGTGAAAGTTCTCTTGTCACCAAAAAGTACCTCCTTTGATGACCACTTCTTTCCACTGCAGTCTCACCCACTGAGGTCCTTCATATAGGACATTTTTTTGCCACAGTGTCTTGGCTTTCCATGCCTGAAATGCAGACCAGAATGCCTTAAGGGCTGATTCTGAGGTCAGAGTACCACTTAAAGTGATTGTCATTCCGTGGGTCTGCTGTATGGATTATTTCCCGTGTTGGAGCATTTTCTCCATTTTTAATTCGATTTGTTATTAATACCAGACCCTTATTCCTATTCATATGATCAGTTTAACACTTAAGATGGTATATTTACCACCCAGCTTAAGGGGATTTGGAGTCCCATTGCAAGTTTTTAAACTGTATCCTTAATGAGTATTTTAGGCATGGAAAGCCAAGACACTCTAGCAAAAAAAAAAAAAAAAAAGAAAAAAGTGACCTAAATGAAAGATCTCTGTGAGTGAGATCCCAGTGGAAAGAATGGGCCATCAAAGAAGGAGGTACCTTTCTCTGAAGGGAGGAGAGAATTTCCACTTTGACCATGGCCTTGTCTAAATAAGATCAGGGTCGGTGAACTCAAAATACTTCCATATCCTTGGCAACTCATGACAAGAGCCTAGGGTGATTACTGACGCCATAAACAAGAGTGTCAATTTGCTAAGTCAACAACAGGAGTCACTGTGCACTTACTCCTCATGTAGGATCTCTGTCCTTAATGTGTTGTTCAATGTGAATTAACGCTATAACTAGTACTCAAACAGCATTTTACACTTTGTGTTTCTGTGTGGGTGCAGACTGTTGAAATCTTTACTTAATATATACTAAATTGATCTTCTGTGTATAAAGATAATTGAAAATGAATCTTGATGCGAATGGAATGGGAGAGGGAGTGGGAGATGGGAGGGGTGCAGGTGGGGGGGAGGTTGTGGTGGGGAAAAAGCCATTGTAATCCATAAACTGTACTTTGAAAATTTATATTTATTAAATAAAAGTTAAAAAAATAAACTGTATCCTTAGAAGAAAGTCAGTAGGAATGTATGCAGAACTATACAGCTTTATATTCACAAACTTTGTACACTTCATAATTACAGCTTTTGGAACAAGATGATTCTTCCCTCTCTGCTTGCCCTCCCAACCATACTCCCACCCCTCTTCCTCCTCCCTCTCTTATTCTCATTCTCATTTTTTTACTGAGATCTATTTTCAATTGACATATACACATATGTTTAACTCTGTGTTAAGTGAAGAGTTCAACAAATAGTATGAAAAACAAAAACTTCCTCCACAGTCATGACAAGGGCTGTTCAAGTCATCCCTTCTCAAAGTGTGAATTTCACTTCTACAGATTGCCTTTTAGGTACTCTTGGTTCTTGCAGATCAGGGAGAACATATGATATTTGTCCCTTTGTACTAGCTTATTTCACTAAATACGATGTTTTCCAGATTTATCCATTTTGTTGCAAATGACCAGATTTCATTTTTAACTGCTGTGTAGTATTCTTTAGTGTGTATATCCCATAATTTCTTTTCTTTCTTCCTTTTTTTTTTTTTTTTTTGACAGGCAGAGTGGACAGTGAGAAGAGAGAGACAGAGAGAAAGGTCTTCCTTTTGCCGTTGGTTCACCCTCCAATGGCTGCCACGGCCGGCGCACTGCGCCTATCCGATGGCAGGAGCCAGGTGCTTCTCCTGGTCTCCCGTGGGGTGCAGGGCCCAAGCATTTGGGCCATCCTCCACTGCACTCCCTGGCCACAGCAGAGAGCTGGCCTGGAAGAGGGGCAACCAGGACAGAATCTGGCGCCCTGACCAGGACTAGAACCCCGTGTGCTGGTGCCACAAGGCGGAGGATTAGCCTAGTGAGCCGCGGCGCCAGCCCCCATAACTTCTTTATCCAGTCTTCAGTTGACAGGCACTCGGGTTGGTCTTAGTTATTGTAAACTGAGCTTCAGTAAACATGGGGATAAGAGAACTCTTTCATATACTGATTTCATTTGCCTTGGGTAAATTCCCAGGAGTGGGATGTCTGGGTCATATGACAGGCTATTTTCAGATTTCTGAGGTATCTCCATATGTCTTCCATAGTGGCTTTACAGTTTACATTCACATCAACAGTGGATTAGGGTACCTTTTTCCCCACATCCTTGCCAGCATTTGTTTGCTGATTTCTGTATGAAAGCCATTCTAACTGAGGTGAGGTGAAACATCATTGTGGTTGCTATTTGCATTTCCCTGATGGCTATTGATACTGAGCATTTTTCCTGTGTGTGTTGGCCATTTGGATTTCCTCTTGAAAAATTTCTGTTTAAGTCCTTGGCCGGCCTCTCTCTCTCTCCCTCTGTCTCTCTCAGATTTATTTATTTGAAAAGTCAGTTATACAGAGAGAGAGAAGAGGCAGAGAGAGAGAAGTCTTCCATCCACTGGTTTGCTCCCCAATTAGCTGCAACAGCCGGAGCTGGGATAATCTGAAGCCAGGAACCGGGAACTTCTTCTGGGTCTCCCATGTGGGTGCAGGGGCCCAAGGACTTGCACCATCTGCTGCTGCTTTCCCAGGCCATAGCAGAGAACTGGGATGGAAGTGGAGCTGCTGGGACTTGAACTGGTGCCCATATGTGATGAACTGCAGGTGGTAGCTTTACCCATGGCCCATCTGTTAACTGGATTGGTTGTTTTGTTGTTGTAGAGTTTCTTTTTTTTTTTTTTAACTTTTATTTAATGAATATAAATTTCCAAAGTACGATTTATGGATTACAATGGCTTCCCCCCCATACCGTCCCTCCCACCCACAACCCTCCCCTTTCCCACTCCCTCTCCCCTTCCATTCACATCAAGATTCATTTTCGATTATCTTAATATACAGAAGATCAGCTTAGTATACATTAAGTAAGGATTTCAGCAGTTTGCTCCCACACAGAAACATAAAGTGAAAAATAATAGATGATTTTTTTTTAAATGATGATGAAATCAGATCATAGAGTTTCTTGATCTCTTTGACTATTCTGGTTATTAAGCCTGTATCAATTGTATACTTTGCAAATAATTTCTCTCATTCTGTTGGTTGCCTCTTCACTTTCCTGAGTGTTTCTTTTGCTGAACAGAAACTCCTCAATTTGATGTAATTCCATTTGTTAGTATTGGCTGTGACTGCCTGTGCCTTTGGGGTCTTTTCCGAGAACTCCAATACCAATGGAACTGCTGTACCAATGTCTTGCAGGGTTTCCTCAATGTTCTCTAATAATTTGATGGTATCAGGTTGTAGATTTAGGTCTTTGAGTGGATTTTTTGTGTAAGGTTTAAGGTAGGGGTATTGATTCATAATTTTGCATGTGGAAATCCAGTTTTCTCAACACCATTTGTTGAAGAGACTTGCTCTAGGGATTGGTTAGCTCCTTTTTCAAATATAAGTTGGTTGTAGATGCTTGGATTGATTTCTGGAGCTTCTGTTCTGTTCCATTGGTCTATACATCTGTTTTTCTATGAGTACCAGGCTGTTTTGATTATAACTGCTTTGCTTGAAATCTGATATTATGATGCTTCTGGCTTTGTTTTTGTTGTGTAAGATTGTTTTAGCTATTTGGTGTCTCCTGAGAAGAAAGTTTTTGGTATTTTGATTGATATCACATTGACTCTGTAAACTGCTTTTGGAAGTATGGACATTTTGATGATATTGATTCTTCTAATCCATGAACATGGGAGATTTTTCCATTTATTTTTTTGGTGCCTTCTTCTATTTTTCCCTCACTCCTTCCCTCCCTCTCTCTCTCTTTTTTTCCTACCATTGTAGCACTATTCACTGCCAAGATATGGAATCAAGCTAGATGTCTTTCAATGGATGGATGAATGAAAACATGAGAAATACACACAGTGGAACATTACGTGACCCTAAGAAAGAATGAAATTCTGAAATCTGCGATAAAATGGATAGACTCACAGGCTAATATATTCAGTGAAATAAGCCAGACCTGAAAGACAAATTCTGCATGTTTTCTCTCATGTGGAAGTTAAAAAGGGCATATATATTCACATATAGTTACTGAATCTGAAAGAGTGATTACTAGAGGCTGGAAGGTGTGGGAGGAGGGGGAGATCTGTTAATGGGAACCAAAATGCATTTGCTGAAGGTAATTATTTCTAGAGTTCTACTGAACTGTGAGATAATTATAATCTGAGATAAAGGAAATAGAAAGGCTAATTGCTTGATATGATTGGTTTAAACTGTGTATATCTGTTGAAATACCATATCATATCCAATAAAATGCATGTTTTTCATGTTAATCTAAAATTTAAACTAATTAAAAGGAAGTAAATCATTTTAGAGCTTTAATGGGTAATGTCCCAAATTATACAAATTTTATTATAATGGCAAAAAGTATTTTAAAATGAGATATTCATATCCTCTCAAATTAACTCTTCTAAAAATTTTTATTTACTTTATGAATTCAACACTATTTAGTTCCAGAACATTTTTATCACTGCCAAAAGAAATTCTTTTCTATTAGCTAGCCATCACTCCCTATTTCCAGCCTAACTTCTGGCAATCATTTTTCATCAATTGGCCTATTTTGGGTAGTTCATATAAGAATGAAATCATGTAATATGTGGCTTTTTGTGTCTGACTTAGCTTCATTTCAGGTTTCACTCATATGGTAGTATATATGAATATAACAGTTCATTCCTGTTTTTTGTGGCTGAATAGTATTGCTTTATTGACTGGATATATCATATTTGTTTACTGACTGAGTAGTTGATGGAAATTTGGGTTCTCACTTTTTGGCTACTGTAATAAGCATTCATGTACAAGTTTTTGTGTGAATGTGTGTTTTCAATTTTCTTGGATAGGGCAGAGATTGTTTTGAAGGAAATATACTGTATCAGATAGTATCCACATTTACTTGTTCTAGAAATTATTCTCAGTGCCAAGTCAAATGGGTGTTGGAAAAATAAGTATTTATTAGTAACTTCATTAGCTTATTTAGTTTTATTCTTTGTGTTTAAAAAATTTAGAAAATGCATACTGCTCAGGATACCCTCTTTATTTTTCCATAGGCAAGATTACAGAGAGGTCATTTATTACTCAAACAAGGAAAACTTGATGAAGCAGAAGATGATTTTAAAAAAGTGGTAAGTTAAATTCAATTTTTACTTGATTCTGGGAAGATGTTATTTTGAGAGAATGTATTAGATTCATTTTTTATATTATAATATTTATAGTAATGTGGCTAAAATCGATGATAGTATGATATATGTATGTAAGAATCAGTTTCAGACACACTAGCAGAAGTCAGAATGTACACCATGGCTGTGCAATCCCACAATCCCAACTCGATTTATATGGCTTACTTTGTCCTTTCTGATAACCTAAAGATGTCAGCTGACCTTTTTTTTTTTTTTTTTTTTTTTTTTGAGAGGTAGAGTTACAGACAGTGAGAGGAAGGGACACAGAGAGGTCTTCCTTCCATCGGTTCACTCCCCAATTGGCCCCAACGGCCAGAGCTGAGCTGATCCGAAGCCAGGAGCCAGGAGCCAGGAGCTTCTTCTGGGTCTCCCACTTGGGTGCAGGGGCCCATCTTCTACTGCTTTCCCAGGCCATAGCAGAGAGCTGGATCAGAAGTGGAGCAGCTGGGACTAGAACCAGCACCCATATGGGATGCTGGTGCTGCAGGCGGAGGATATACCTACTGCGCCACAGCACCGGCCCCAGCTGAGCTATTCTTAAAAGTCCTCTGTGTGATTTGTGAGACCCTTCATTTGATTTGAGAGGAATAATGTGATTCTTAAAAGGGAATTTTGGGGCTGGTGCTGTGGCACAGTGGATTAAGCCACTACCTGCAGCGCTGGCATCCTTTATGGGCACTGGTTCAAATTCTGGCTGCTCCATTTTTTTTTTTTTTTTTTTTTTTGACAGCAGAGTTAGAGAGAGAGACAGAGAGAAAGGTCTTCCTTCCATTGGTTTACCCCCCAAATGGCTGCTACGGCCGGTGCGCTGCGCCAATTCAAAGCCGGGAGCCAGATGCTTCCTCCTGGTCTCCCATGCGGGTGCAGGGCCCAAGCACTTGGGCCATCCTCCACTGCACTCCCAGACCACAGCAGAGGGCTGGACTGGAAGAGGAGCAATCGGGACAGAATCCGGCACCCCAACCGGGACTAGAACCTGGGGTACCGGCGCCGCAGGCGGAGGATTAGCCTAGTGAGCCGTGGTGCCGGCCCTTGGCTGCTCCATTCTGATCCAGCTGCCTGCCAATGCACCTGGGTAAGCAGTGAAAGATATTCCAAGTGCTTGGACCCATGCACCTACAAAGGAGACCTGGTTGAAGCTCCTGGCTTTGACCTGCCCCCCGCCCCCCCACCACCCCGGCTGCTTTGGCCTTTTGGGGAGTGAACCAGCAGATGGAAGATATCTCTTTCTCTCTGTACCTCCCTCTCCATAACTCTGCTTTTAAAATAAACAAATAAATCTTTCTTTTTTTTTTAAAGGGAATTTTGCAATCATATCCATAATAGCTATTTTACAAAGCGTGAAGTGTCTTGGATTTGTTGGGGGACTGTTTTAGATCATGTGTCATTGAAGGGGTTGATACTGAAAAATTACTTAAAAGGATTCAGCCAATCTCTTTATGACCTTAACTGGTTTGTTTTAAGACCTGCATTTTTAAAATTTTATTTTATTTTAATGTTTTAAATTAATTTTTTTATTTAAGATTTATTTATTTATTTGAAAGTCAGAGTTACACAGAGAGAGGAGAGGCAGAGAGAGAGAGAGAGAGAGAGAGAGAGAGGTCTTCCATCCACTGGTTCATTCCTCAATTGGCCACAATGGCCGGAGCTGTGCCGACCCGAAGCCAGGAGCCAGGAGCTTCTTCTGGGTCTCCCACGTAGGTGCAGGGGCCCAAGCACTTGGGCCATCTTCTGCTTTCCCAGGCCATAGCAGAGAGCTGGACTGGAAGTGGAACAGCCAGGTCTTTAACTGGCACTCATATGGGATGTCGGTGCTTCAGGCCAGGGTGTTAACCCACTGCGCCACAGTGTCAGCCCCAAATTTATTTTTTAAGGAATACAAATTTCATATTTACAATTTTAGGAATATAGTTATTCTTCCCACCATACCCTCCCTCCCACCCACACTCTCACCCCCATCCTCCTCCCTTTCCGCTTGCTAGTCCCATTCTCCATTAAGATTCATTTCAATTAACTTTGTATACAGAAGACCAACTCTGTACTAAGTAAAGATTTCAACAATTTACACACACACACACACACACACACACACAAATGTTTTGAGAACAAGTATCACAGTTAATTCTCGTAATACAACTCACTGAGGACAGAAGTCCTACATGGAGAGTTAGTGCACAGTGACTCCTGTTGTTACCTTAACGATAAGCACTCTTATGTATGATGTCAGTGACCACTTGCAGATCAGGGAGAAAATTTGTTTTTTGTCCCTTTGGGACTGGCTTATTTCGCTAAGTATGGTATTTTCCAGATTCATCATTTTGTTGCAAATGACCTAATTTCTTTTTTTTTTTTATTGCTGTGAAGTATTCCGTAGTGAATATATCCCATAATTTCTTTATCTAGTCTTTGGTTGATGGGCATTTAGGTTGGTTCCATGTCTTAGCTATTGTGAATTGAACTGCAATAAACATGGGAGTACAGATAACTCTTTTGTTTACTGATTTCATTACATGGCTGGGTCAACTGCTAGGTCTATATTCAGATTTCTGAAGTATCTCCATACTGTCCTCCAAAGTGGCTTTACCAGTCTACAGTCCCACCAACAGTGGATTAGGGTGCCTTTTCCCCTACATCCTCGCCAGCTTTTGTTGTTTGTTGATTTCTGTATGAAAGCCATTCTAACTGGGGTGATGTGAAACTTCATTGTGGTTTTTGATTTGCATTTCCCTGATGGTTAGTGACCCTGAGCATTTTTTGATTTGTCGGCCATTTGGATTTCCTCTTTTGAAAAATTTCTGTTTAAGACCTTTGACCATTTATTGACTATTTATCTATGTATCTCTAACAGTGTTCTTCAGTTTCTGATTTCTTCTTCTTCTTTTTTTTTTTTTTTTTTTGGTTTGATGAAAATCTCCAGGGATTTGTTTTCTAGCTCAGATATTCTTTCTTCTGCCTCACCTACTCTATTGTTAAGACATTTCACTGCATTTTTTTATTTGATCTGTTGATTTCTGCATTTCTAGTATTTCATTATGATTTCTCTTTAAAATCTCAATTTAATGTGAAAAGTTTTCATTTATATCATATATAGTCTTCTTTGGTTCCTGAATTTGCTTATGATTGCTTCTGAGTAATGTGATGATTCGTGTTTTGAATTCCATTTCTGGTATTTCCTCAATCTCTTCATCTTCATATTCTAATGCTGAGATGTTGTGTTCCTTTGGGGGTTCCATAGTGTCTTCCTTATTTTTGGTTTTTGAATTTTTGCCTTTGTTTCTTAGCATTTGTAGATTTCTTTTTTAAATTTAATTTATTTATTTGAAAGGTGGAGTTACAGAGAAGCAGAGGAAGTGGGGGGAGGGGAGAGATCTTCCATCTGCTGGTTCACTCCCCATATGGCTGCAACAGGTGGAGCTGGGCTGATCTGAAGCCAGGAGCCAGGAGCTTCTCCCTGGTCTCCCACACACGTGTAGGGGCCCAAGCACTTGGGCCATCCTCTACTGCTTTCCCAGACCATAGCAGGGAGCTGGATCAGAAATGGAGCAGTTGGGACTCCAACCATTGCCCATATGGGCTGTTGGCACTGCAGGCGGTGGCCTTACCCACTATACCACCATGCCGGCCCCTATAGGTTTTTTCTCTCTCGTTATATCTATGGTTTGTAGGGTATATAGCAGGCTCCCTTATGCGGCTTTTCCCCCTCCCCTCCCCTTGCTGGGCTACCAGTGCAGTGCAACTGACTGGAGCTAGGGCCACTGCTCCCTGCCTGTGTGCAACAATGGTGTCAGCTCTACCCTGCTGGCCACAGGTCTTCGCTACAGCTGTGATGGGCGAGTGGGGACGAATATAAGCTCCCCCCCCCCCCCCCCCCGTTGTACTCCTGTCTGTGGGAGATCTGTGTGGAACTCCAGTGTCAGTTCAGTAAGCTTTCCCTCCAGATGTATAGGCAGTGCTGTGGGCCCCTAGAGTTCCCTCTCACTTGGCTTGCCCAGTTGGGCATCTTCTTCCCTGGATCCGAATGGGCGGATCTTCTGTTTGGTTTTTTCTCTCTCAGCACGGGTTGGACCATCTCCAGTACTCTTGGGAAGGGGGCTCTCCCACTGTGGCTGTCCCACGGTTTTATCCTGATAATGTACTTTCTGTCCTTTTTTTTTTTTTTTTAATATTAATTTTGCCCCCCTGTAGGACTCTCCAGTCGCTGTTCCACCATCTTGGCCTCTAGGTTTTTCTGTAGCAGTCATATTTCTGCCAGTGTGTCCTTAAAACTGACTTACTATCATTATTGAGATTCTTCCATCAGAACATATATAATTCACATTTTTATTCACACAACTGTAGGTTGTTTACATGCAACTGTTAAGAAATAATACAGACAAATCTCGTGCCCTTTACCTAGTTTCCCCCAACAGATTACATCGTGTAAAATTTTGGTAGAATATTACAACCAAGATATTGAACTTGATAAGGTACATCTACCTGTCTGTTCACATGTTCTCAGTTTACTAGTGTTCATTTTTGTGCGTTTGTGTTCAGTTTGTATACTTCATTACATGTGTTAATTTGTGGGTTTGTCACTACAATTGGGACACCGAACTGTTCTGTTACTACCAGGAGCCTTCCTGTTTCTCTCGTATAACCACACCCATTTCTATTCCACAGTACTGTGGTCTCCTGAATCTTAAGGCTGGGTAACCACTAATTTGTTCTTTATTTTTAAATTTTGACATTTCAAAAATGTTATATATTAGGAAATGTTATGTACCTTTTAGAGTAGACCTTTTTTACTCAGCATGTTAAATTGATGTTAATGTCTATGTTCTTTTAAAATTAAATTGTTTTATTTGAAAGTCAGATAGATCAATAGATATCTTCTGTCTACTAGTTCATTCCCCAAATTTTGCAACAGTCAGGATATAGCATAAAACTCAATCCAAGTCTTCCATGTCAGTGTCAGAGACCCAAGTACCTGAGCCACCATCTGCTGCCCCCCAGTGAGGATGCAGGAGAGAAGAGAGAGCACACACATGCATTCAAGCAAGGTGAAGGGGGAATGTGCTAGCAGTGTGGAAGCTATGATGTTTATAACTTAATAAGTAACCTCCTATCATCTTTGTCCTTATTGTGTTTGTTAAAAGGAGCTACCAGGTCCAGCCCACACAGTAGGAGAGGGAATTACAGAAAGGCATGAATAGCAGGAGATGGGGGCCCCGGGCCATCTTAGAAGGGCACCATGACTGCCAGCCTACTGTGGTTATCTGAGGGGCCAGAAGCAGAGGTGCAGTCAGAGGACAGGTCACCTCTTTCAAAAGCCTTCTTTTAATATCTGTAGCTTTTATGGATTTTTATCTCGGAAGCTCAGGAAAATGGTGAGAAGAAATGCAGTACTGTCATAGGAAAGGCCTCATTGGCTGAAAGAGTCAGAAATGGGAAAGTATTAGAGAAGAGCAGGGATGAGAAAAAATATGAAGAAAAGAGGGAGGGAATTATCAGCGGGGCTATACATTGTGATGTCTTGGAAAACAAGGGGATAATTGGGAGATGTCAGTGACTTTATGGTAAGAGGAAAAATCTTCATCTCACTTAGCCCCCTTTGAAACTCTCCAGTGTTCTAAGCAAGTCTTGCCTTTGTTTCTCTAACTCCTTTCTTACTCCATGGAAGAATCATCTCCTTCTTCCCACCTCCCTCTTGGCCCCAAAGAAGCCCAGATGACCTAAGCTGATTCTACTCCCTTTTTTCCGATTTTCTTGAGCACTGAGTGAATCTCTTCAACCTTGAAATTTAGGGCTTTGTCCTTGCTTTCCAACAAGAAACACTGTGTGGAAGAGATTGGATTCCAGTTAAAGAGAAAATATTCAGTTTCCATCCAGAAGAGTCATTCTCTAATATATTGTATCTAAAAGAATCAAGGGTGTACATTCAGGAAAAAAATTTATCAATACACTTCTTCTATAGAGAGTAAATCAGAGGTGAACACACATGCATCCCCTTTCCTTTGTGGTCTATTCAAGACCCCCAAGGATGAGAAAACATAGACATACCTTGGCTCTGAAGCAGCATGCTTCAACTGCAAGATAGTCTTAGAGGGAAAATCCTCCCCAAGAGTAAGCAGATGTCACCAATTCCTACTTACCTACAGATACTCTGTAGTCTACCCTTCACAAGCCAAGGGTTAAAAGAGACAGATCAGCTGAACTATCCTAAAGAGCAGAATGGATAAGTACAGAATCATTACCAAGAGATAATATTCTTCGTTTCTCATTTGGAGTGTTATCTGCAGCCAGGTGGATCGTGGGAGTGTTTTTAAAGAATGAACCCACTAGGAGGGAATGGAGTATGATTGGCCCATCAAGGAAGAGGGATTTCTAGAAATAACCTTGTCTTATCTGTACTTCACCCCAACTTGGAATCAGTCATATTTCCTTTCTAGTAAAAATAATAATTTCAATGATTATTACATATGAACTATAATCTTAAAACAGTCTCCTGCCCCCCCCCCCAAATTAGTTGCTTTTCAATGTAGGCATTTGATATTTCTGAGACATTAAGCTTAATATTAAGAGTTCATGTGGGCCGGCGCCGCGGCTCACTAGGCTAATCCTCCGCCTAGCGGCGCCGGCACACCGGGTTCTAGTCCCGGTCGGGGCGCCGGATTCTGTCCCGGTTGCCCCTCTTCCAGGCCAGCCCTCTGCTGTGGCCAGGGAGTGCAGTGGAGGATGGCCCAGGTGCTTGGGCCCTGCACCCCATGGGAGACCAGGAAAAGCACCTGGCTCCTGGCTCCTGCCATCGGATCAGCGTGGTGCGCCGGCCGCAGCGCGCCGGCCTCAGCGGCCATTGGAGGGTGAACCAACGGCAAAGGAAGACCTTTCTCTCTGTCTCTCTCTCTCACTGTCCACTCTGCCTGTCAAAAAAAAAAAAAAAAAAAAGTTCATGTGTTCTACATTGGCATTGGCAGTGGGGATGCACTATAGGGAAACACAAAGATCTTACTGGGTTGAAGGAATTGATCTAAGCTGTGCTGATGTAAACTTATTAGAAAATAGAATTGTACACTCAAACTGAGTGAATTATATGATACATAAAATGTTCATAAAATTACTTTTAAAAAGTGCACTGTGCAAACTTCTGAAACCATATGAGCCTTTTAAGAAGGCATTACTCTCTTCTATGAAACCCCCTCCCCTTTTTTTTGGCACATTAACTCCTCTGCTCTAAAATCATTTTCTATCCCATAACTTCTCTGAAATAGCTCTCTTTAGTTTCCCTATGTGTTTCATTATTTTGGGAAATATATTTTATACTTAAATACTTAGGAAATATAACTAGAAGGCAAAGTAAGTAAAAGTAGATTATTCTTCAGAGCTGTGTGTAACGAAGTGTAAAGGGTACTTTCCTTTTTTTTTTTTTGACAGGCAGAGTGGATAGTGAGAGAGAGAGACAGACAGAAAGGTCCTTTTGCCGTTGGTTCACCCTCCAATGGCCGCCACGGCTGGCACGCTTCGGCCGGCGCACCGTGCTTATCCGAAGGCAAGAGCCAGGTGCTTCTCCTGGTCTCCCATGGGGTGCAGGGCCCAATCACTTGGGCCATCCTCCACTGCCTTCCTGGGCCACAGCAGAGAGCTGGCCTGGAAGAGGGGCATCCGGGACAGAAACTGGCGCCCTGACTGGGACTAGAACCCGGTGTGCCGGCGCCGCAAGGCAGAGGATTAGCCTAGTGAGCCGCGGCGCCGGCCAAAGGGTGCTTTCCTTACTGTGTTCCTTTCTACCCTTCACATTCCTAACTGTATTTACTTCCTGATAGGTTTGCCAGGGTTAGGGGGCAGGGGTGACCAGGTCTTAGTGCAGATCACTGCTTGCTTTTGTGGATCACATTGGTGGGAAAAAAGAGAACTTTCACTGCTGCCTGCCACGGTGAAGCACGTCATGGACAAGGCAGTTCTGCCAGTTGCCCTTCACCCATTTCCCCAAGGGCCTTCAGTATTTGGAATGATCAGTTGTTTCTGTGTATTGTAGGCATTAGATTTAAGAGATTGAAAACCCTGCTCAATTTAATTTATTATTGATTTTATAGCTCAAATCTAATCCAAGTGAAAATGAAGAAAAGGAAGCCCGGTCTCAGCTCACGAAGTCTGATGAGATGCAGCTTTTGCGCTCACAAGCACTTGATGCTTTTGAAAGTGCAGACTATGCGGCTGCTATAACCTTCCTTGATAAGATGTTGGAGGTAAGTCTCTTAGAACAAGCTACCACTAGTAACTAGTTAAGTGAAAGATCTTATGTGTACACATATAGTAGAATTTGGAACTGAAGTTTTCAGTGTTGAATGTTCTATGGATAAAAGTTAAGTGTGTTTATATGTTGCTTGCTTTGCTATTTTGCTTTTTTTGGGAGAAGAGAACTCTAGATGTTAGATAAGATGAAAGAGTTGAAGACAAATTTACAAATGATGTTTGGGAATCAAGAGGAGTGTTCAGAGTGAAAAGTATCTAAGGAACAAAGGCAGGTAAAGAGTTAGTAAGATCCAGAGGTTTATACACGAGGAAACTTAACTCTATGGTTTTCTTGCCTCTGAAGGATTTAATGTCAAAGGATTTAGAAGGAAGTCTACTAAAATACTCAAATTGAAGCAATCATAACATATTTGCACTTTTCATAGCACTTTGATACACAGTTTTATTTAATCTTGGCAGTAAACTGGTATGTATATAGAATGGACACTTCTCTGATAATGATTTTTCCCCCTCTTTTGTACTGAGCTCTTGTATCCTGGCACATTTCATTTTTTAAGATTTATTTATTTGAAAGGCAGAGTTAAACAGAGGCGGGGGGGGGGGAGGGGAGGTCTTTCATCCACTGGGTCACTCCCGAGATGGCTGCAACAGCTGGAGCTGTGGCGATCAGAAAGCAGGAGCCAGGAGCTTCTTCCTTGTCTCCCACATGGGTCCAAGCACTTGGGCCATCTTCTGCTGCTTTCCCAGGCCATAGCAGAGAGCTGGATCGGAAGTGGAGCAGCCGGGACTTCAACTGACGCCCATATGGGATGCTGGCAGTGCAGGTGGTAGCTTTACCTGCTATACCACAGTGCCGGCCCCAGTACATTTCTTTTTTTTCTTTTTAAAATATTTTCTTAAACACACACACACATGCACGCACACAGGAGGTGGGGGAGCTTTCTCATCTTTGGTTACTGGCCAGGAACTCAGTATAGTCTCTCATGTGACAGGCAGGACCCAGTTACTTGAGCCATCGCTTTGTTATCTCAGGATTTGCATTGGTAGGAAGTTGGAGTCAGGAGCCAGAGCCAGATATCAAACTCAGGAATTCCAGTGTGGAATATAAGCAACTGAACTGACATTTTAACCGCTAGGCTAAATACTTGCCCTTCTTTGATAATTTTACAGAGTAACTCGTGATATAGTTCAGTAGAATTCATATTTCAGTTTTATTATATGTGCCGCTGAAGTGAGCACAGAATTTATGTTTTTATTATTTTGTTCATACTTTTTAAGGGAATAAAGTTTATAATTTTTACCTTGGTCTATAGACTATCCTCTTTGACCCAGCTTTCTTGGTATTTAATTTACATATAGTATTGATTTTGATTTCTTCATATATGTGAAAACGTGGCTGTTATATGTGATATTTTCACAGTCTTTATTGTTTGGCTTTTTGGTTTATATATTGAATATTATTGTGTTTGCTAAACCTTGTGAAATCTTGTTAAAATAGGATTGGCAACTCCTTAACCTCTTTGCCTTCTCACATTGTTTTCCTTGTTTTAAAAAGAGGACAGAATTTCAAGGAGGTGATGTTTTACAAAAGATAACTGCATTTACTTAGTAGAATAAAAATACTTTTCTAATTTAGAACTTGGATTTTAATTTTTGATTAGAAATTAGAATTGTTGATTAAGAACAAAAATTTTCTTATGGAATATTCTCTAAAAATATGCTTTACTGGGAATAGTAAATGTCTCACTGTAATGGTAAATGCTGTTTTCTTTAGAGTTTTAGAATTATATAATTGAAGGAGGTAGTAAAAGGGCCTTGTTATTATCTATATCCCTTCCCTCAGCAGAATTTATTTAAGATATCTTTGGTGAAATTATTGTCTTAACATTTTTATCACATTGAAATTGTTTCAGACTTTTTGGCACTATTTACAATATAGAAGCCATTACATTAATTGAGGATATTTTATTTTGATAAATAGGTAGATAAACTATGTGGCATACAGGAATGAACCTTTATAATTTATTGTTTCTTAAAATTGTTCTTCTGTTTTTCAAGGTTTGTGTTTGGGATGCTGAACTTCGGGAACTTCGAGCTGAATGTTTTATAAAAGAAGGGGAGCCTAGAAAAGCTATAAGTGACTTAAAAGCTGCATCAAAATTGAAGAATGATAATACTGAGGCATTTTATAAAATCAGCACACTGTACTACCAACTAGGGGACCATGAACTGTCCCTCAGGTCAGTTCTGGTGACAGATATCTGATCATTTTTAAATTGTTGTCAGTAAATTAACCCCATTTTCTTGTACAGCTTCACTATTAAATTATAGTTAAGGCTGTTTATATATTTTGTATTCTAAGTTATTCTAAATCTACATAGTTTATTTTCATGAATATGTTGATATTTGCAGAAAGAGTGAAGTAATGTGTAACTGTATATATACATCATTTTAGTTTTAATCAGTAAGTGTGTATGGTATAATGTGATATATAAAAGTATACAGAAAATCATGCAAGTCAGTATTTTTTAATTTTTATGAACAAAAATACTTTTATTATTTCTATAATATGGAAGACTCATTATTTTGACTGGGATTTTTTTTTTTTTTTTAACATGAGCAGTGAAGTTCGTGAATGCCTTAAACTTGATCAGGATCATAAAAGGTGCTTTGCGCACTATAAACAAGTCAAGAAACTTAACAAGCTGATTGAGTCAGCTGAAGAGCTTATCAGAGATGGCAGGTAAGGATATACCTATCTTTTTTTTTTTTTTTCCTTGAGGGGGCAGAGACTAGCAACTTGTTTATTTCAACTTACTAGGTTCCATTAGGCAGGATCTAAGTCACTTGCAAAAAACGAAGACAGTATCTCTAAACAAATGCAGAAAAACACGTCTAAAACGTAAATCATAAACTCTAGAAGATATACTGTCGTGGACTTATTCTATTTTGATTAAAACATCAACACTGAAGTGTCAGCTTTGATGCTAAAACCCTAAACAACAAATCAGCAGTTGATCTTCCAAAAAGTAGACAGAATCTTTATTTTTACTAGAATTCACTGTAAAATCAGAAAAACAATATATAATCATTGTAAAAAAGAATATAAAGAAAATACAAAGATAAAAAAATACTCATAGCACCAAGACAAACTATTTTTAAAGCTTTAATATCTTTCTCTCCAGTCTTTTTTAAATTTTCTAACAACTTTATCAATTTTATAAAATCAAGAGTATAATAATGTGTATTTATATTTGCACACAGTGTTCTTTTTCCATTTAATATTATATCTGAAGTATTATCAAGTCATTAAATTCTTCCTTACAAAATTCAGTTTTAATAGTTTTTCATTCTGTTATATGGATGTCCCATATATATTTAACCCTTATTTTTTATAGAAAGCTTTTATTTAATAAATATAAATTTCATAAGTACAACTTTTGTATTATAGTGATTCTTCCCCCCATAACCACCCTCCCACCTGCAAATCATCCCACCTCCTACTCCTTCTCTCATCCTATTCTTCATTAAGGTTTATTTTTAGTTATCTTTATATACAGAAGATCAACTCCATACTAAGTAAGGATTTTAAGAGATTGCACCCACAGAGACACACAAAGTATAAAGTACTGTTTGATGACTAGCTTTACCATTAATTCTCAGTACAACACATTAAGGACAGAGATCCTACAAGGGGAGCAAGTGCACAGTGACTCCTGTTGTTGATTTAACAATTGACACTCTTATTTATGACATCAGTGATCACCCGAGGTTCTTGTCATGAGCTGCCAAGGCTATGGAAGCCTTTTGAGTCCACAAACTCAGACATTATTTAGAAAGGGCCATAATCAAAGTGGAGGTTCTCTCCTCCCTTCAGAGAAAGGATATACCTATCTTGACTATCCAACCTTTCCATGTATGGTTGTGGTTACAAGTGAACTTATGCTCTTTACTCCCTAGACATCAAGGGTAGAGTATTCCTAGTGGTACTGGGCCTTAGCAAAACTACCATATTTCACATTTTTGAGGTAAAACAGAATATAAACAATATTAACTGTGTAGTATCCTTACCAGCAGGTTTATTTATGTTATAACTAATCTATTGACTATCTCTTATTTCAGGCACTGAGCTATGTAGAAATGAATTTGATTGTAGCTTTTGTCTTAAGTTTTTTTTAAAGATACTGCCACAGTGGGGACAGATCTTCCAGCACTTGACCCTTTTGGGGGAAAAAGCCTATCTAAACCAAAGCAAGTCTACATGTGTATTTTGCTTACCATGTTCTTTCTGCCTTCTTCAGATTCCAAGGTTATGTCTTCTCCTTTCTCTATTTAGAAAACTTCCTTTAGTAAAATATTTTGTAGTTTTCTTCTGAGAATGTCTTTTATTTTAAGATTTACCTATCCATTTGAAAGGCAAAGTTAGAAAAGGGGAGAGATGGATCTTCAATCCACTGGTTCACTCCCCAAATAGATGAAAAACAGCTGAGGCTGGGCCAGACTGAAACTAGGATCTAGGAACTCCATCCTGGTTCCCACATGGGTGCAGGGGCCCAAGCACCTTGACCATATTCCATTGCTTTCCCAGGCCATTAGCAGGGAGCTGGATTGAAAGTGCAGCCGTTGGGACTTGAAGTAGTGCCCATGTGGGATGCCTGTGGCTGCTTAACCTGCCAGGATACCACACCACAAGACCAGCCCCTCTTTCTTTTTTCTTTTTTTTTTTTTTTGTTAATCTATTTATTTGAAAGGCAGAGTTTACAGAGAGGCAGGCACAGATAGAGAGAGATCTTCCATCTTCTGGTTCACTCTCCAAACACAACAGCTGGAGCTGGGCTGGGCTGATCTGGAGCCAGGAGCTTCTCCCAGCTCTCCCATTTGGGTACAGGGGCCCAAGCACTTAGGCAATCTTCTGCTGCTTTCCCAGGCCATAGCAGAGAGCTGGATCAGAAGTAGGAGCAGCTGGGTCTCGAACAGGTGCCCATATGGGATACTTGGCACTGCAGGCGGTGGCTTTACCTGCTATGCCATAGTGCTGCCCACCCCCACCCCCCTTTATTCTTTATATCTTATATTTCTTTGCTGAGTCGTTTCTTGGCTGAGTTACTCTTTTCTTTTTGTTTCCACCTTGTTTGTAATTGCTGTTTTTTTCCTCTCTTGGCTGCTTTAAAATATGTCAGATAATAACAGCTTTGTGTTCTTGGTATTGGAATCTGTCTTGTCTTTTTCATCTTAAGGTCTTCCTGATTCTTGGGGCTGTTTCTAACTGAAACCTAGAATTTTCATTTTGTGTTATATGACTTGGTTTCTACTAAAACCTGTTTTGGCAGACCATTTCCGACAGTGTGCCAGCTAAGTGAGAGGGAGGCACCACCTTCTTACTGCCAGGTGGAATCAAACATTTTACATTTGGCTATTTTTGATACTCACAGGGCAGGGAGCTTCTTGCTATCACAGTTAGGTTGGAGGTACCTGTGAGGAACAGGTGTGAGTTCTGGTTCCTCACAGAGTCTGGTACTGCTAGGTGAGTGGGATGGGGATTTTTAGCACAATGGGAGAAAGTCCTGGCTGCCTCTTGCCCTTCTCTGATACCACTTCAGCCTCACAAGGAAAGAAGTCGAGGCCCTGCACTTGGTCTTTAAGATGGGGTCATGATCTCTGTGATACTGGGCTGTACTGGATCTGCTACTCTGTTTTCTTCCCTGCGACCCCCCCCCCCCCTTTTTTTTTTTTTTGGCTTGGGAGAGCAGATTATAGAGTTTTGTTTTGTCTTGTTCTGGGTTGCTGGCATCTTTAGTTTCAAGTCTGGGATGAATGAAGTAAAAAAGGAACCCAGAGAAGTCACCACCATGGTTCCCCTCAGGCCCCGAAGTTACTAGCTAGTCTGCCTTTTTCTCTCCGTATAGAGTAAAAAAACAAACAAAAAAAGCAAAAAAAGTGTATACTGTGTAGAGTTTTTAGTTTTATTTACCTGGAAGAATTGAGAAAAATAAATCTAATTTGCTTTTCCAGAAGGTAGCTTTATTTAGATCTCTGTTTTAAAAATCAGCATATAGGGTGGGTGTTTAGCCTAGAACTTAAGGTACTTGTGTACCATATGCCAGGGTTTGATAGCCACCTCTGGCTCCTGACTTCAGCTTCCTCCTACTGTATACAGACCCTGGGAGGCAGCAGTGATTGCTCAGGCAGTTGGATTCCTGCTGCTCAAGTGAGAGACCTAGATTGAGTTCTCTGCTCCTGGCTTTGCCCTTGGCCCAGCTCTGGCTATTGAGGACATCTGCTAGTGAAGCAGGCATAGATAAGAGCTCTTTCTGTCTGTGTCTCTCTGCCTCTTGAATGAGACTAATAAAACATTAGGTATCAGCACTTAAATGTGAATATTGCTGCACTTAAGGAATAGTGTGTTATAGTGGCATACAGATAAATCTCAGTTTGCTATTACTGGAAAGTTACTGGAAAGTAACTTAGATGACTAATATTTTTCACCAGTTTAAAGAAAATGGCAAAGAGATTTTTGTTCTTAGAAAGCTCCTAGAATTGGGAATTTAAGTAGCTTCCTTTAGGAAGGAACTGCCTAATACTTAGTTGTGAATATTGATATTCATTATATAAATTAGATATAATAGGGACTGGCATTGTGGCCTAGCAGGTAAAGCTGCTGCTTGTGATGCCGGCATATCATATGAGTACTGGTTCGAGTTCCAGCTGCTCCACTTCCAATCCAGCTCCCTGCTAATGCACCTGGGAAAGCAGCAGAAGATGGTCCAAGTGCTTGGTTCCCTGCACCCATGTGGGAGACCTGGAAGAAGCTTCTAAGCTTCTGGCTCTTGACTTCAGCCTCGCCTAGCCCCAGCTGTTGTAGCCATTTGGGGAGAGAACCAGCGGGTGGAAGTCCTCTTTCTTTCTCTCTCTCTCTCTCTCTGTAACTCATCCTTTTAAATAAAAATAAAGCTTTTTTAAAAATGGGTTTAATGTGTTGCATTGTTTTCATGAAAGTATGCAGTAACCAAGAAATGTCTTGATATCTGTTTTGATCAAAGTGCTCAGTGTAAGCCAGACTTTAACAGGGTGTTTTTCTCACTTTGAAAATCTTGAGCTTTTTCTTGTAAAGAAAGTCATCGTTGGATTTGGTCCTGATAGTCTGCTTTGAGTTGTACAAGTACATTTCTATGATTATGTATCTTATCTGTTAACTCTTAACTGAGCATCCCATGTTATCCTAAGAAGAATAAGGTACGAACTGTGTTTGAACGCATGTGCTCATTCAGTTGACTTGATTAAGCAGTGAGGTATGGGGAAGAGGAGAGGGTCCTTCCCACATCTTTGGAAATAGAATTTCATTGTTATGCCTCATGATTTGTTTATTTAATAGATACACAGATGCGACCAGCAAATATGAATCAGTCATGAAAACAGAGCCAAATGTTGCTGAATATACAGTTCGTTCAAAAGAAAGGATCTGCCACTGTTTTTCTAAGGTAAGTGTTGACTTGTCCCAGAAATGTGAAAACTTTCCATGTGGGATAACAATTAATCCTTTTCTCACATTTGATTTCAGGATGAGAAGCCTGTTGAGGCAATTAGAGTGTGTTCTGAAGTTTTACAGGTGGAACCCGACAATGTGAATGCTCTGAAAGATCGAGCAGAAGCCTATTTAATAGAAGAAATGTATGATGAAGGTAAATCTCTAATCTGATTGCAACATTTAAAAGCTGATTATATGAGATTTGTATATTTCATTTTATTTAGATTAAGTTTACCAGAATATCTAGAAATGTTGTCAGTTTTAGAAAAATGGCAGAGAACTTGAAAATTATTCATCCTTAGTAGAACTTGAAAGGTAAACTGTGTGGGGAAATACTGATGCTGTTGATACTAGTTCAGTCAACTATCGGAAGAAAAATATTTAATTTTCTTTGATACAGATAAGTTTGGAAAGACAAGTTACTACAGGGAGGATGTAAATTCTAAATTTCATATTTTCTGCAGGTAGTCTTCATTTTGGATTTGTATGTTTCCAAACTTTTGTTTATCCATACTTACATTATGCTATAATTTATGTATATTTTATTATACAGTGTATAATGCATATACATGAAGTATACATATATAGGTTGCATATGTCTAATATAAAATGATTCTGTCTGACCCCCAAGCTGTTTAGTAAAGTTATGATAGTTGCTTACACTCCTTTGTTCAAATTTAAGCAGCCGGAAAGATTCCTGTTAGCATCTTGTTTCAGGTCCTTGAGTAAGTTTGGATGACAGTTAAGGCATGTACAAAAATATACATTAAAAAATAGAATCCTTTCATATGTGTGTTTTTAAGTTTTTTCATGTGATATTATAAATGTTTCCTTTATATTCCTTTTATAAAATAAATGAACCTTCTTGCTTCAAGTCATGCAAAGCATTTTAAATTGAAATCAGTAAGAGCTGTTTTCTGTTATAGTTAAATGAAGGATTTGAATGGTGAAACTTGATTAGTGGTATTCTTTTCAAGGCAAATTGGTCTGCTGATTTTTTTTCTTGCTTTTTCCAATTTGAAAAGAATCTTACTGCTAAGGATTTTCTAGGGAGTGATGACTATTCTGGTGAATGTTTTGTGGGACATTCAGGCTCTGAGGACTGAGTGAGGCCCGAAGCGAATGTGTGCAGTCAGAACAACAGTATTTAATAATATATGAAGTTTAACAGTGTTTCAATAAGGTATGGGATCCACATAGAAGGTCACTTTATCATACCTGTTCTTTTCCATTTTTGAGCTACTCAGTGTCTGCATTGGTGGAACACTGGAGCCAGGAATTGCATTTAGGTACTCTAATGTAGGATGTGGGCATCTTAACCAGTAAGTTAAACACCCACTCCTACCTTTTTATTTTAAATTAAAAGTTTAAAATCATGATGGGTATATAATGAATAAAGAATCATTAGTTTTAGATTAATAAATAGTGGAACATGGAAATATATTTTGGACTTGCGATAGAATTATCAGGAAACATCAGAGGATTCTGCCTCTGAATTTGAAGTGCTTTAAGTTCTTCTTAAAGTTGGAATAATATATTTGTCTTTTTCTGATACTGTATCATTGAAATGACACAGTATTTGTCCATTTGTGACTGCTCATTTCAAAGAGCATAGCGCATAGCGTTTTCAAGGTTGATCCATGTTGTAGCAGGTGTCAGAATATTCTTCCTTTTAAGGCTGAATTAATATGGATAAACCAACTTTTGTTTACCCACTCTTCTGTTGATAGACATCGGGTTGTTTCCACCTCTTAGCTGTTGAGGGTACTACTGCTATGCACAAGGTCACACAGATGTCTCTCTGAGACCTTACTTTCACTTCTTTTGAATATCTCCCAAGAAGTAGGATTGTTGAATCGTATGGTAGTTCTGTTTTAACCTTGAGGAGCCTCTGTGCTATTTTCCATAGTAGTTGCACCATTTTACCATCCTACTAACAGTGTACAAGGGTTCTGATTTTTCTACATCCTCATCAATACTTTTTTTTTTTATAGTACCCATTGTAATGGGTGAAGTGATACTTCATTATGGCTTTGGGTTTTATTTCCTTAGTGATGTTGAGCATCTTTTCATATGTTAGTTGATGATTTGTAAACTTTCTTAGGAATGTGCTGTTGATTTTGCTACATAGTTTCAAAGTTACCTAGCCTATTGTGTTTTACTTTCCTTATCTGTAAAACAGAAATATTCATATATATCTCATAGAATTGTTGTGGTTGAATAAGATGATGCTTAGAAATTGCTTAGTGTAGTGCTTCTAGAAAACTTCTAAGTGAATGGTTCCCACTGTACTTACTATCTGGATGGTTGTTTGAACGCGCACTGACTTTTCTACAAACACAGCATTGTTTGGGGTAGCTAGCTTCCTGGTCTAACTTGTGACCACTGCATTAACTCTATTAGACACAGTTGTTATTTTAGGTTATTGGTAGTATTCAGAATTCTGAGAACAGGAGGCAAGTAGCCCCTTTCTTGGATGAAGGCCTGGCCTGGGCAAAACTGTGAAGGAGGTTAAGTTTAACTTTGACATTCTTTGATGATGTACTATATATGGATTTTTGTGCCCTCCTGCTTATCCTTGGAACTCTACTCCAAACACCAGCTTGTCCTACTCTGCAAAAGTATTAATTGTTCAGGCCGGCGCCGCGGCTCACTAGGCTAATCCTCCGCCTAGCGGCGCCGGCACACCGGGTTCTAGTCCCGGTCGGGGCGCCGGATTCTGTCCCGGTTGCCCCTCTTCCAAGCCAGCCCTCTGCTGTGGCCAGGGAGTGCAGTGGAGGATGGCCCAGGTGCTTGGGCCCTGCACCCCATGAGAGACCAGGAAAAGCACCTGGCTCCTGGCTCCTGCCATCGGATCAGCGCGGTGCGCCGGCCGCAGCGCGCCGGCCGCGGCGGCCATTGGAGGGTGAACCAACGGCAAAGGAAGACCTTTCTCTCTGTCTCTCTCTCTCACTGTCCACTCTGCCTGTCAAAAAAAAAAAAAAAAAAAAAAAAAAAAAAAAAAAAAAAAGTATTAATTGTTCAAAATGCAAACCACCTCCTTGCATCAGCAGTCTTAATGCTCTTCAACACAACCAGAGTGGTCAGATTTAAGATCCTTGTATAAAACATGACTAGGTTTACAGTCATTGTGAAGATAAGCATTTTTTAATCCAAAGGATTCTTATAGTAGTGGAATTTCAGGGAAGTGCTTGTGCTGCCAGAAACATGTTTGGCAGCCTTGGCATAAGGTCCTGGAATCATAGGGCTTAAACCTCACCATGAAGGAGACACTCCTTCTGAGCAGGTCAGATTTCTCATGGCTGTTTCTGTTTTCCTTTAAGGTTGTTGGCCCAGGGACTCTTGTCTCCTCTTTAGGGGAAGAAGAAGAGATTGGTCTTTATTAGAAAATACTAATAAATATGGAATTATACCTAAATGTGGCCTTATAAGTTGGAGGCTGCTTACATATTGACATTTTTATAAAGCAATCATAATTACCATGGACACTGTAACAGCAATCTATAAAGCAGATGTTTCTGAAACTTCCAAATCTCCAAATAGGTACACCTACTTTAGCATCATCTAAGGAGTGGGAAGCAGGTGACTGGAATAGAAAAATGGCTAGATGCAGCCTGTGGTTTGATGAACCACGTTGGCTGTTCGTGTTATGGACTACAAAGTCATGCTATCAGCTGTTATTCCTACACAAGCCTCCTAGCCACAAGCTCCTTGTTTCTTTTGAAAAGTCCATGGTTACAAGGAAGACTACCTACCTGCTAGCTGGGAATTACAGTTACCAATTAGCTGAGATTTAGCCCCTTTAGATTTAGTGTATCAGTTGGGAAACATTATACTGCCAACAGAGCCAGACCCGAGAACCTATTAGTTTGATTTGGAGGTGAGGAAATAGGAAACAGTCCCAATAGTACATGAGTACCATTCAGCAGAAAAAAGGTATTTCTAGGACTGATTTTTGGGGCTGGTGCTGTGGCGTAGTAGGTTAGGCCTCTGCGTGTGGTACTGGCATCCTATATGGATGGCTGTTCCACTTCTGATCCAGCTCCCTGCTGATGGCTAGGGAAAGCAGTGGAAGATGGCCTCAGCGCTTGGGCCTCTGTACCCACAGGAGAGACCAGGAAGAAGCTCCTGGCTCTTGGCTTCAGACCAGCCCAGGTCTGGCCATTGCAGCCATTTGGGGAGTGAACCCGTGAATGGACGAACTTTCTCTCTGTCTCTGCCTCTCAAATAAATAAATACATTTTTTAAAAAGGGTGATTTCCAAATTATGAAAAGCTTAAAGTTTTGGAAGTTAAAAAATACTAAGGGAAAATGATGAGGGAGGATACTACAGTTGTAGGTTTTTAGTGGTTGCTGTAGGGATTACAGTATACAGGGTATGTCAAGAAGTTTGTGGACAATGGAATAAAAAAATCTGTTGATGCAAAATGTTCTGAAATCCGTTTATAAGGGATCTTCAAAAAGTCTTGGAAAGGAGCTGGCCCTGTGGCACAGAGGGTTAAGCTGCAGGTCTGGCATCCCATATGGGCACTACAGCATCTACATGGGGCTGTAGAATTTTGAATTAATGTTTTTTCATTATTAAAAAATATGTTTTCACTTACCTCTTTTGTTCATTATTTCCGATGCAAAATCAGTTCTTCAAGTTGTCATTCCCCCATTTATAATCTGTCATGTTTTTTGGGGGGGAGGGCAGGTTTTAGGATTTTCTTTTTTGCAAATGACTGAAAATCAAAATAATGCTCTTCTGTGAGGTGTCTTTTCTTGCATTAATTCTACTTGATGTCTACTGAACTATTTAAGACTTTAACTTTGTGTTTACATTTGGAGAAACTTGAGCTATTCTTTATATATACATTTTTTTCTACTTCATTATTCTCTTTTCAGACTTATAATATTAGACACTAATGTTGTCTCACATGTCCTTGAGGCTATGTTAATTTTTGAAATCTTTTTTTTTTAGTTGCACTGATTTTCTTTGGATTGATAATTTTGACCTCTCTTTATATTCACTCTTCCCTGTCAATTCTGTTCTGCTGTTAAGTCCATCAGTGGATTTTTATTAATGCTATGAAAATTTTGGCTTTAGAATTGGTCTCATCTTTTAATCACTGCCCATTCTCTGCTGAGTTACTGTATCTTCACTCACTGCAAGCATATATTGCATTATGTCATCATTCATCCTGGTTATACAAACTGTCTTGGAAGTCAAGCCTGTGAATCCCAGATCCTGACCATCTCAGAGTTGGGGTTTGTTGTCTTCTGTCTTGAGAAGGGGTGGCATTTTCCAGTTATTTTCTTTTAATATTAAGTAATTTGACCACATAACCTAATCATTACAATGATGTAGAAACTGAAAACTTTCTAAAGAGTATTGTCTGATTAGTTTTAGAATTATTATCTTCATTATTACATGCTCATAACTTGGCTGAAGTCTAAGTTATAAAACCCTGCCCACCTCCCCTCAGGTGGCAGAGAAATTTTTGTTTGTTGGGCTGCTGTAGAAGCAAATAGGAAATCCCCTCCTGCCCGGTTGACTCCACTGTAGTATGTACATATTTTTTTTTTAAAGATTTATTTATTTACTTGAAGGAGTTAACACAGAGAGAGATGGAGAGGCAGAGAGAGAGGTCTTCCATTTGCTGGTACACTCCCCAGATGACCGCAATGGCTGGAGCTGCGCCAATCCAGAGCCAGGAGCTTGTTCCGGGTCTCCCACATGGTGCAGGGGCCCAAGGACTTTGGCTGTCCTCCACTGCCTTCCCAGGCCATAGCAGAGAGCTGGATTGGAAGTGGAGCAGCCAGGACTCAAACCAGTGCCCATATGGGATGCTGGCACTGTAGGTGGCGGCTTTACCCGCTATGCCACAGCACTGGCCCCAGTATATACATATTGTTCAATAAAACGTTTCCAGTCTTTTCAAAGGTATCCTTAAATAATTGGGTCAGAGTTTCATAGTTGCTTCCTGAGGGAGCACCCTTGGTTATGCTGTGTAGGAAACTCTTACCCTTCACTTGTGTCCACTTCAAGTGCTGTCAGACACATGATGTAACATTGGGGCCCAGAGCAGAAATGCAGCCTTTAGTTGAGTCTTTTGTGCCCAGAGGTTTTTAGCATCCATTTCTAAAGAAGTATTTAAAAGAGAACTGTAGCTTTTTGTCAAGTCTCTAAGTTACATAATTTGGCTAAGACCTCTCCGTACCTTGCCAAGACAGTAACAAAGATCCAAGTAAGAACTGCTGAGAAATACAGGGATATTTCAGGAAGTTCATGGAAAATGGAATTAAAAGATACATTAACTTTAGAGCAAAATTTTTTGAAATCATGTGTAGTTTTTTATAATCTGCATTTTGAAGACACCTTAAGAGGTAAAGACATTATGATGTCTGCCTTAATGAATTAATGAAGACATTAAGATGTCTGCCTTACTATAATCTGATGCCAGATATTTAGATGTAATTAATGTAAGAAACTCAGATCTGATGAGTCTGTAAGCCTGAAAATAAAAATGGTTGGATTTCTTTTTCAAAGATCATGGACCTCTGCGTTGGGCCTGGAGCAGGGGTAGGAGAAAGTGGGCTTAGTGCCTGTGGAGTGGGAGCCTCTGAGGCTCTGTGATGAGAATCTGGGGCTCCCCTGTGCCCTGTTCTCTGCAGCCTCCCCTGTTGCACATGTTCACATCATGTGCAGACTAACGTGGATGGCTCATGTATTGCCCAGAAATGAGTAGTACTGTGGATTCTGGAAGCGTTCTATATATCTGTTGTAGCTCTTTGGATAAATGCAAAACATTAGTTTCCAAGTGTTCACACTGCAGATGTGGGCACTTTTGGTTTGTCTTTTAGATCTGTTAAGTAACAGTGTTAGTAAAGAATAGCATTTTGTTAGTAAGACGTTAGGCTCAAAGATGTGTAAGGCCATGTTTGACAGGCTCATGTGCTCATTGGCTAATGAACTGGCCTTTACAAGACAATCTCCTCATCAGTTGGGAGTAGCGTCTGTCTGTATTGTCAGGTTTTTCTGTGGTGTATGATAATTAATGTAATTTATTTAATGTGCAAATACTGAAACCTTCAGGGAATATACTCAAGTTAAATGCTAATATGCTGTAATTTTGCTCATTATGTATGCTTCAGTCTTAATTCCACACAGCAGCTCTTCTTTTGGGTAATAGTTGCTCTTTTACTCCTTTCCCAGGCTAAGAACCTTCACTCATGAGGCCACTAGATGTAGAAGATGCCTTCCATCTGAAAGTTGCCTGGTAGATCTCAGGGAAGAGAGAACATGGCCCACTGAGAGCTGGGAAGGGAGAGACCAGGTTCCTTCGAGGCCTCTTCAGGATGGGAATGTCTGGGTCTCACGGAGTAGAAGTAGCCACGGAGGTTTAGCTTCTGAAGAGCTGGCCGGGAGAGACCCATCGCCATGGCTGTCTGCAGAGCACTCGGAGCTTATTCTGATCAGTCAGCGCTGCAGGGACAGCTTGAGTTCAGCCCTGGTCCTCTGCTTGCTGTGGAGCTCCCAGACTGCTCTCTGGGTGCTGCCAGCATCTCAGGACACTTGGATGGGAGCCAGGCCTTGCTGGTTACGTAGGTCTTTTTTGAGGGCACCTTGGGGCAGCTTCTCCTTAGTTTGGGCTTTTTTGGTGCTTTAGGACCATCATTCCATCCCTTGTGGCAGGACCACCACGCTCTTTTTCAGTCTAGGCTGTTTTGAAATAACTGATGGGCACCAAGTGCTGTGGTTATGGCTTTGAAGGTATTTGTGCATGCTCACTTGCTTGGTGACTTCTAGGATGTGTTTCTAATCTTGGACTATTTCAGGCAGGCTTGATACAAGAAGGCTTTCTACCTTACCTCCTGCTTTCTCTGTGTGTCCCCATGTGTTGCGAATAAGTTTGATCAAATTGTGCTTGCTTTCTCTCTGCCTTTTTCTTGGGTATTACACTTCCAACAGAACCCTCCTAAAAGGTAGTGTCTAGAGAGCTCTGTTGTTTCTTAATGTACGTACCAATCATTTGTGATGTAGAAGCTTGATGATTGGTTGCAAGGAGGAAAAACGTCTTTAAATACAAGGACTGTTTGTTAATCATTTATTTACACAACAGGCTTTTTGCACATTCACTCCTTTATTTCTTTTTCCCCCAATTTATATGTAACACAAATTTCACCATGCTAATCATTTTTTAGGTGTTCAGTTCAGTAGCATTAAACACATTCATGATATTGTGTGACCAGCTCCACTGTGGCCCTGTCACGTGGGTTGTGTTACCACTCTGCAGATGAGAAAGCTTTGGCTTACAGACGTGAAGCAGTGAGCCCAAGGTCTCACCCAGAGCCCATGGGAGGGTGTGCGGGTCTATGTTTTCAATATAAAAAGATTAGATTGTGTGGTGACAAGGTTATAGCAGTACTTTATTTTAACATGTATGTGTATTCTTAGAAAGTGTGTAAATCTTAGAAAGATGATTATTTGTAAATAGGATCATCATCTACGAAGTTACTACTTACATGGCATTCCATTATGCATGTGTTATTAGTTTGTTCTCCCCTCTCTATAAATTTTATTTAATTTTACTCAAGCTGTAAATGTAATACATGCACATGGTGAAATTTAAAAATTAGAGTAAGGTAAGGAACAAAAGCGCCTCTGATATTTTATTTTCCACTGTTAGATACTTTAATAATAGTTCTTCTGATGTTTATTACAATTCTGATGAAAACAAATCTTCCTCTAGTTCTTGATTTATAGTCTAGGCAATATGAATGTACTTGAAAAAGTTCATGGAGAAAGGGAATAAGTTAATTATGGTGCAAATATTTTTTGAAACCTTTGCATAATTTTTTCATAATTCACATTTTCCATGAAATTTTTGAAGACTCCTGACATTCCTTACTTGACACTGTAGGAAGAGGAAACATTAGGTAGACTTTTCTAGTTTCTTCTGTTCTTTCCACAAACTCTGGTTTGAGTACAGTAAAATATTCCTGGTTATATTTAGTTTTAATGTTATATAAATTAATAGTATGCCTAAATCTGTTTCTCGCTCCATCATCTTTTACACAGTATCTACGGATTTTATACTACTCATAATAAGCAAATTGGTAAATTTCCATCTTCCTTTCCCTAAACATGAGCTAGTATATTTTTACATTTACAGAGTTTATGATATTTAAATTCTGTCCTCTACAGTTGTGGATAGTTAGGTGGTGGAAGCCATTTAGTAGAGTAATATATCATGAATGTGGAGCCACAGGGTAAAGTTGTTTGTCTGAATCCACACTGTGTGTTTAGCATGTTTCTCTTTTATAGTAGGAACGTGTTGGTAAGCAACCTGATTCTACGCTAGAGTTGCCGTTTCTTTTTGCCAGAAGAAATCTATCCTTCTGTCTTACTGAAGACATCTGAGATTGTTACTGGTAAACTATTTATGTAAATGAAATCCACTTTCTTTGTGAAGATATCCTTCTGCCGTCTTTCATTGCCTTTCTAAATTTTTTTCTTCTTCTCTCCCTTGGCCTCCCCATCTCCTTCCTCCTCCTCCATCATGTCTTCATTGTTTGCAGAATCTTTTTTCTTTTTTTTAAAGATTTATTTATTTATTTGAAAGGCTGAGTTACAGAGAGGCAGAGGAGGGTAGGGGGTCTTCTATCCACTGGTTCACTCCTCAGATGGCCACACCGGTCAGAGCTGTGCTGATCCAAAGTCAGGGGCTTCTTCTGGGTCTCCCACACGAGTGCAGGGGCCCAAAGGACTTGGGCCATCTTCTACTGCTTTCCCAGGCCTTAGCAGAGAGCTGGATCAGAAGTGGAGCAGCCAGGACTCGAACCAGTGCCCATATGGGATGCCAGCACTGCAGATGTCAGCTTTACCCACTAAGCCACAGCACTGGCCCCTAGAATTTTTTTCATTTTGCCAAAAGTGCAGTCTCAAAAAGTAGTATCAGTCATGCTGATTCCAAAGATAGCTTTGCAGTTCTTCTCAGAAATTGAGGAAAAATGATTTTTACTCCTAGAGTACTATGTATAGCTAGTTAATAAACTAGAGTCAGTCAGGATTTGATGCAGTTATTTAGCAGTTTTCTGTAGTCAGTGCTCTGGAGACAGAGTATTGGAATCACTTGCTATTTAAAAGTTTAAACCATCTTCATGTAACTCCTGCTGCTTGATTGGGAGGTGGCTTTTTGACATCCTTACTCCATGAAAATATTCTGTTTATTTTTTGTCTCTTTTTGGCTCAGTTTGAGTTATTCTCTTGAATTTTCAAATGCTTTTGTTAAGGAATACTAGTAAAGCAGTCCTTTTTTTTTTTTCCCCAAAGATTTTATTTATTTATTTGAGAGGTAGAGTTACAGACAGTGAGAGGGAGAAAGAGAGAGAGAGAGAGGTCTTCCTTCTGTTGCTTCACTGCCCAAATGTCCGGAGCTGCGCCAATCCGAAGCCAGGAGTCAGGTGCTTCTTCCCAGTCTCCCATGCGGCTACAGGGGCCAAAGCACTTGGGCCACCTTCTACTGCTTTCCCAGGCCACA
The DNA here is from genome assembly GCF_964237555.1 of Oryctolagus cuniculus. Classification (NCBI taxonomy): domain Eukaryota; kingdom Metazoa; phylum Chordata; class Mammalia; order Lagomorpha; family Leporidae; genus Oryctolagus; species Oryctolagus cuniculus. Next base: position 16,726,706 of record NC_091440.1, on the reverse strand, counting down.
GCAGAGAGCTTGATCGGAAGAGGAGCATCCAGGACTAAGCCAGCGCCCCTAAGGGATGCCGGTGCCGCCGGCACTGCAGGCAAAGGATTAACCTACTGCACCATGGTGCCAGCCCCAAGCAGTCTTCTTTTAATTTCTTCATCTTTATGGTCAGCACTTATGTCTTATTTTGTGCTTTTGAGCTTGTCTAGGTTTCAAGTATTTAAAAATTTTTAACAACTCTGACTTACCAGTTCTATTTTAATTTTCCCTACAATTAAGCTTTGATTTTTAACTTTGACTCAGATGATGATTATTTCCTTTTTATCCTAATTTGTACTGGACCACTTAAGGCCAAATTGTCCTTTCAACATTGTTTTGCTGTGTCTCCTATAGATGCTGAAAGGTTGTGTTTTCATAATTATTATTATTACAAATATTTGGAGGGTTCTACATTCTTTTCTGATTTATTATTTCTAATGTAACTTTGTGATCAGAGAATGTTTTTACTAATTCCATTTTTGGGGGGGGAATTTGTCACTTTTTTATCTAATATGGTTAACTTCATAAGTCTTATGTACGGATTTGAAAAGTAGGTGTACTTTCTTAATTCTGGGTTCTCTGTGCTACAATTTGGCATGTCAGCCAGCTCTATCTTATATTATGGTCTTTGTTTTCTAGATATTTCTTGGTTCAACTTGATCAATTAAGAAGAGAGAGATGGAAGTCTCTCCTAGTATCTTTTCTAATTTTTTTATTTATGTCTGTTGTCAGAATCATTTTCTTCAATGTCATTTGTAGCCTTTAATGTTATGATGTCCTGTTTATTTTTGACCTCCATTCCAATTATCTGCTAAGACTGTAAACCAAACTTTGTGTCTCATAAAATTTGGCCATACTTGAATCTCTTTGTTTCAAGTGTGTCTTTTTCAGAGCTGGGTTTTGCTTTTTCATCCAATATGAAATTCTTTTTAGGGAATTAAGCACATTTACATGTATTGATATGACAGATGTTTGATCTGTGTTCTGTCATTCTTTTCTGATTAGATTTTTTTGATGTTTGGTTTATATTATTTTATGTACTGTCCTGGAAAGTTTTTATTTTTGCTCCTGGATATTTTTTAGTTTTATTTACTTAGCCCTCTTTGTACAATACCACTAGCTTCCTACCTTGAGAAATAATTCAGTGTGCTTCCACCTTTCTTTTCCTTACTGTTTTTCTGCCATTTAATACTTGAATTTATCTAGGATTTGCCTTGGTCATACTACTTAGCAGTTTTCTGATTGCTTCAGCTGTAATAGGTGGGAATTAATGGACTTTCTCATCTTTTATCTCCTTTCTCATTTTTTGTTAGTGGTATCCCTTCTGTACTGTCACGGCACAAATTTTATTCTGTGACTACAGTTCACTGCTTAGTGCCAGTCTCAATTCTACATAGTCTTAGTCTGCTTTCCATTGCTATAACAGAAAACCTGAGGCTGGGTACTTTTTAAAGAAAAGAGGTTTACTTAGCTCACAGTTTGGGAGGCTCAAAGTCTAAACAATATGGTGCCCATTCTGACAAGGGCACTCCTTCCTGCATCAGGCTATGGCAGATGGCATAATGGCAGGAGTGTGTGCGAGAAGAAAGATCACATGGTGATACAAGAAGCCAAAGAGTGCTTTTAAAAACAACTCTCAAGAACTAGTCAGAGTCTCACAAAAAATTTCTTCTGTGGGCAGTGCCCCCTGTGACCTCCCACTTCTTACAAGTTTTAGTTCCTCTTACATTACTACACAGAGGACCAAGTCTTCAGCACATGAGCCTTTGGGGGACACACTCAAACCACAGCCAAACCATGCCACATGGAACAGATGCAGTGTGTGCCATCCTTCCTTTGGTGATTGTTTCTCCAGCCATCTCTTGGTGAGTTCATGCTGTGGCAGTTTCCTTGAGGAAAACTGTGGAGTTTTCCTTGAGAAAGTTTTCCCTGATTTATTCTGTATTCAAGACTGTACCTTACAGAAAAAAAAAAAAAAAAAAAAAAAAAAAAAAAAGACTGTACCTTTTCAACTTGACGGATGGCATGTCAGGATAACAAATTGTTTTATTCCTACTTCTGTACATCCTGTAGGCATTGTTACAATTCTTCAGGCACTGAATATTGCCAAGAAAAATCTCCTTTTTAAGATTTATTTACCTGAATGGCAGAATGACACAGAGGGAAAGACGGAGAAAGAGATCTACCGTCTGCTGGGTTACTTCCCAAATGGCTGCAATGGCCAAGGGGCGGGGCAGAACAAGGCACGAGTCTAGAACTCTATCTGGGTTTCCCACCTGGGTTTCAGGGACCCAGGTACTTGGACCATCTTCTGCTTTCCCAGGTGCATTTGCAGGGAGCTGGATTGGAAGTGGAGCAGCCAGGACTCAAACCAGCACTCCAATATAGGATACCAGCATTTCAAGCCATGGCTTAACCTGCTGTGCCAAAGTGTTGGCCCCGCAATGGAAAATCTGGCACCAGGATTTTTTTGTTTTGGTCTTGCCACACAGGCAGCTTTTTTATTTCAAGTCTGTTAATTGTGCTAGGATATGTTTTAGTGTTCACCATTCTAAGCTGAATTGCCCTGGCACCTTGTATGCCTTCTCTGTATATAGATTCATCTTTCATTTTAGTTGTCCTCTTCAGTTGGTTTGGTTTTCTACACCCAAGTTACACATGGAATGTATTTCCTTTCCTGTCATCTTTAACTGTGATTTCTTTTTCTCTAGTCCTTTAAACTTTCTATTTCCATCTCTTTTTGTTGTCTTTTTCACCCCATTTCTCCTTCCTTGTGCTCCTTTTTTAATTTTCACTTCTACAGAGGAAACTAGCCAAAATATTCCAAGAATCTTCTCCCTATGAGGTCATATAAGACAAGCTGAATTCCTTAAACAAGGGGAAATCTTATAACACGTGTACAGTGTAGTGAAGCTTGTTCGAGCACACAGACGTTTATGCCTCCCAGCAGAGTAAGAGAATGTGGGAACATTGCTGAAGTCCAACCTCCCTGATATCAGCCAGGGGCCATCCTGGCCAGTAGACCAGTCTAAGGATAAGTCTGAGAAGGCCTGCTGTGACCTGATGACTCTTCTACCTGATATTAGATACCCAGATGTTTTGTCCTTTCTAAATATTTAAAATACTCTAAAACATGTCATGTGGATTGTCACCAGACTTCCGATGCCAGTAGGGTATGTGTTTTTCTGTTTTGGTTGACACTTAAAAGAAAAGCATATGATTGTTGGTGTTGAACCCCGTGGTTAACTTTGTCATTATGACTACTGACAGTGATTGCTCCCTTTCTAACCTCCACTTTGAATTGTTGATCCTTAGCTGACCATGCTGATTTAGTTAGGCACTGTTGTACAGTAAGACTGTTCTATATAAAGTGCTGATATTAAAATGACTTGAAGATATGGGCAGATAATGTGGGAGGTGGGCAAGTAAACAGTGAATTTTGTTGAATGGGAATAATATACTACCTACATTCAGTCTTGATTATGCCTTTTTAAAGTTTTTGAACAAAATTGCAAAGTGTTATCATTTAGGCTTTTAACAGTGATGGTGAAGGACTGAAGGGGTTGGGATGATGATTTTGGTATTAACGTGCAAGATACGTAAAGGAAACGAATGACTAGTCCCCCTAACAGCATTATCTTAAACCTATTTTGACAGCTATTCAGGATTATGAAACAGCTCAGGAACACAATGAAAATGATCAACAGATTCGGGAAGGTTTAGAGAAAGCACAAAGACTATTGAAACAGTCGCAGAAACGAGATTATTATAAAATCTTGGGAGTAAAAAGGTGAATTTCAAATTTGCATTGCTATTTTTACTTAACTGTTGTAAAACTAATCGTTGATTTTTTTCTCTCCTTGATTGATTTCCTGTACTTCTATAATTGTTACTAACAATCTTTAACATCATAAAGCTATTTTGAATACATTACAGGCAAATGTCTTTGACAGAGACTAGTAATGCAATGCCAGAAAATTATTTGGTGAGGAAGACTATCATGAATAGGTCCCAGGCTTATGTTTTTTAAGAAGGGTAAAGAAATGGGAGAGAATTTTGTTCTGGTGGGGATAGGAAGGAGGGAGGGAGGGGCTGGAGAAAAGGAAACCCTTCTCTAGGCCTAACAATAAAGTAGCACTTCTAGAAGTAACTTGCAGACACTGAGGTATCTAATCTGTCGAGTATGTGCTTTTATATAAGACATACCTTCCCTGACCGTTGAACTATCAACTTGTCGTATGTTTTAATGCCAAGAAAGAACTGAATCATGGTAGTTTGGAAATTCTGAAAGAAAAATGGAAAAAAACTTTTTAAGGGGACATTGTAAAAATCAGTAGCAGTTAACTTGCTTCCTGGTGAGATTCTGTTCTTCATTACTGTGTGTGAACCTTTGCCCTTGGATGCCATTGGAACTACAAGGGAAACTCGGCTGTAAATTCCCAGTGCCATCTTAACCTGGCTCTTCTAATTTTAAGACAGTGTGTTGGATACTTTTTAAATGATTGTCAATTAATTTTACCATCCCACAGAAATGCCAAAAAACAAGAAATCATTAAAGCATACAGAAAATTAGCCCTACAGTGGCACCCAGATAACTTCCAGAATGAAGAAGAAAAGAAAAAAGCAGAGAAAAAGTTCATTGATATAGCAGCTGCTAAAGAAGTCCTCTCAGATCCAGGTATTGCTTTTAGGCCTTTCATTTCTCTCAAATAGTGGAATCGGTGGTATCACTAATCCTTGCCCTTCTTGGAAGCGGCATTAGAAGTGGAGGGTGGATCACTGGTCCTTGGCCTTGCTGGTTTTAAGTTTGTCCCTGTCTCCAATTCTGGGGACTGTACGTGTATAGTACAGTGGAAAGACTGTCAGTGTGGAATGAGAAGCCCTGGGTTTGTTAAGCTAAGTAACAAAACAATAATAATTAGAGAGACACACAGACACTTGCTAAAGATAATGGTATTTATATTGGAATTCCAGAGCTCTGCAGTTATGATAATATGCATATTCAGAGGTTGAGGCAAGTGAAAGACCTTTTTTTAAAAGTTTTCTTTATGTATTTAAGAGGCAGAGCGGTGGTGGTGGTGGTGATGGGGGGAGCATGGAGATCCTGTGCGACTGTTTCACTCCCTAAATGCTCCCAATGGCTGGGCTGGGCCAGGACAAAGCCAGGAGCAAGGTTCTCCCACACGGTGGCAGGTACCCAGGTACTTGAGCCATCATCTGCTGGCTCCCAGGTACATTAGCAGGAAGCTGAGGTGGAGCTGGGACTTGATGCCATGCACTCTGATATGTGGGTGTCCCAAGCAGCAGATTAACCCACAGTGCCACAGTGGCTGCTCCAAAGGAAAGATTTTAAACGCAGTAGTGAGGAGGATTGGCCTGCATGATTAATAAGCAACACGGTATTAGGCCAAGATAGAACAGACGTCTGGTGGGCAGATGTCCTTGTAGAAGTACTTTTTTTATAATTTGGTTCTGCACACTCTATGTGATAGTTACCATCAAGCAATTGCCTGTAAGAGCCCTTGTTTTTGTGTTAGAGTGGATACAGGCAGCTCCATTTTGATTCTGACAACTTTCAGGCCTCCAGTTTTTTCACTTGTGATATGACAGCATAACGTTGAACATAAGACATTATCTTTAATTTTCTTCTAAGTTCACAAGGCAGTGAGGATTCCCTCTACTGAACTCACAGGAGCTTAATGGGGAAAGCATGTTTCCTGGATTGCCCAGGGATGGGAGAAGAGAGCTAGCTAATCCAGGGCCCGCTGTAGCACCATGACTGTGTTCTCCAGCAATCTTGCCCCTAAATCAAATGATCATTAGATTTACTGGTAGATTTGTTTGAGAGTGTGTGTCTGTAAGTCAGCTCCCAGTTGTTGGTTTATTCTATGAGTGCCTCCAATAGTTAGAACTGAGCTGATGCTACAGCACAAGCCTGGTCTCCATGTGGTAAGAACCCTGTTACTGGTGGGAAGCCAGAGTCAGGAGCAGTAGCTGGGATGTGGGCTTCTCAACTGCTGAGCTAAATGCCTGCTCCCTGTATTCTTTTCATGGTTACTGTGGCCCAGATTGTCACATGCAGATGGGCTAAGAACTGAGGTGGTACTGAGTAATGCCTTGCCATTTCCAGAATTTAGTATTAAGCTGATACCACAGCAGTGGGAACAGAAGCTCTGGTTTGAGCTAGGCAGATTCAGCAAAAAGAGGAAGTCAAGTTTTGTCTCTTTGGCAAAGCTTTTTTGAAGTTAAATGATCTTTTTTTCTAAGTAATCTAGTAAGGGAGCTAAAAATGAAATTACTAAGCGCAGTAGGATATATACTGTCTGTTCTCTTATTCAGCAAATATCCAGTACCTAACACTATGCCTTGAGGACTCTGCCCCTCCTGCCTGTGCAGCAGTGGGATGACACAGCTCCATCAGACTTCACTCAGGAGTCATCTTCGGGGAGGGGCCTCTTGAGTTGAGAGTTAAGGGAGCAGGAGCACCCCACAGGGGGCTGGCTGGGGCCATCATCCCACATGCCTGTAATGGGAAAAGAACCACAGGTGCTTCACTCGAGTGCCTGTTCTGAGGAGAGACTTCAGAAGTTCTTGCAAAGTGGAGTTAAAAGCTTTTGGTGTAACACTTTCCTGGGTAGTTTTTTCATATTATGTATTTTCTGGATGAACAAGCCATTTCTAATTGCTCTTAGGACACTGACTCCTCTAGATCCTACTTCACTGTGACCTTCGCGTGTCTGCACTGGTCTCACGGGAGGGAAACTGAGCCGTGAAGGGGGCCTAGGAAAGCTCAGTGCTGTTCAGGTTGGATGGTGAGGCTCTAGATGGTTGGGGGGTCAATGAGGTCACTGCCTGGCAGGCTTTGTTTTGGGGGTTAGGGCGGCGACATGGCTGTTTGGAAGCATGACTTTTGGAGGCTCTCTCCTCAAGAATTATTTTTTCCGGAAGACTTCACTTGCACAGCTGACAAGCTTAGGTAGCTGCTTCTGAGGTGAGATTTAGGGACCCAGAACCTATTCTCTTGTCTGTTTCTTCTGGGGCAGACAGCGTGCATTTCAATTTCAATGTCAGGCACAACTGTTTTGTTAACAGCCTAACCCCCCCCCCCCCTCCCCGGTTAGAATACCTGGGTCTTCATTTACTGATTTTTTTCCCTAGAAATGCGGAAGAAGTTCGATGACGGAGAAGACCCCCTGGATGCGGAGAGCCAGCAAGGAGGCGGCGGCAACCCTTTCCACAGGAGCTGGAACTCGTGGCAGGGGTTCAACCCCTTCAGCTCCGGCGGACCGTTTAGATTCAAATTCCACTTCAATTAAACCATTTTTCTGCTCTTCTTCCTTAATATTTTTAAAGATTAAAAACAAAGAAACCTTGTTCTGGGATCCTATATGAAAAAAAAATTCACGCATTTCAGTTTGTCCGTGACCAAAGAGTTATTTTAATAAGAAAAGTCTGTTCTTATTCATTCAGACAGAAGGTCTGCGATTGCCAGGGGCGGTTGTGTTGGAGAGCCTGTGCGTGTGGGGGAGGGTCTGGAAGCAGCTGTTGGAGGCAGCTCACCTGTGCACGTGCTCACGCAGCTGGTGTTTTCCTCCCCTGGAGCAGGCAGATTCTTTTCACGGCCTTGCACAGTAGGTCGGTGCCTTCACATGTGATCGTCATGAGAAAGCACAGCTTCAGTATTCCTAAAGAGAGTATGGATGTCGTTAGGGACAACTATGCTTGGAGTTTGGTGAGTGCACTCAGAGGCAGGTATCTGTCAAATCCCTGTACCCCTGTACATGTTCACACCGTCTGCTGGTGTCACTCGGCTGGCACTGAAGAAGGGCAGAAGCCATCTGTTAGGAAACCTGCCAGCAGTTGGTTTATCCAGGTTTAGACTTTGGGTTGATTTTAAGCATATCTACATATTTTGGTTTAGTACCTACAGAAAAGTACTTAATTACAAAAAACCTATGGGCTCTTTTGTTTAATATTAAACAAAAGTAATACGTAAAATAGGTTCAGATAATATAGCAGTGATATAATTTAAAGTAATTTTGCTGAAGCAAAAATTGAAATGCTTTTTCAACAACTGAAGTTCTGAATCCTTTATAGATCCCCTGTAACAAGATTGGCTTAGAAATGTAAATTGCTCAGACAACATAAATTTTGAGGAGTTTCTGTTTCTCCTCCTACATCCAGGCCCAGCCCTCCTGTACAGGACCTGTTTGCTGGTGTGTGTGAAGCGAAACTCCCTCACTCCACCAGACCTGCTGCCTCTAGATGTTCCTCCTAGAAGATATAGGCTTAGAAATCCAGTCAGCTCTGGCTGCGTTTCCACTGTTGCTTCATGAACTAGACAGCATCTCCTTAAGATACCTTTTTACCTTTTAAGAAGGTAACTAAGAAATGAACTATATTCAGTTTTTGTATACTGGAAAATTTTTGCCCTAAAAAGTGAGTGTTATGTTGATCTAGAGCATAATATTTATGGAACTACTGATGCTGCACTTAAAATCTAAGAAAATTACTTTAAGAATTATTACCTTTATTATGGAAAGGTTTTTGTTTTTGCCTCAAGTCATTCTGAAATGTTTTAAGCATTAAAGGGTCTAATATATTGTTTTTATGAAATCAAGCATTTTAATTCCTTGTGGGAGACACCTTGACCATGAATGTTTACAACAGCCAAGCACAAATCCTTTTCTGCTATAGTCATACCCTGAAATATGTATGGAAAAAAATTTTTTCTTCTACCTGAAGGGTAAAAACCACATAGTTGAATTGAGCAAAAACACTTTGAGTGTTTTTGCATTTATTTAGGGGTCTGTTTTGTACCAATAAACTTCACTAAATTTTCAAAATGCAGTGTTAACAGCTTGCAGGTTTTACTTTGTTTTAATGTCTCAAAATTCAAATCAGTGTGACAGTTTCTAAGGTGAATTCATTTTGTCTATTCTTTAATCTTAATTATTTCTTAGTTGTATCAGTAATTTTTTTTTTTTTTTTTTTTTCAATTTGGTTTGTCTCTGTCACTGACCTCTCTGAAATACAGCTATGGCTTCTACCTACAAGAGTTTTCACACAGATAGAGCAGATGAAGGGTGACCCTCTGCCGTTCCTTTTGGGGAAGGTGAAACACTGTCTAGGCCAGAAGGCACTGGGGATGGTTGGCAGCTGGGCAACAGTGGAGGTGGGTACAAGCCTTGCTGCTTCTCTTCAGGGTGTTAACATTTCTTCCCTCCCCTTTATACAACCTTAATTATTGCTCCTCAAGTCTCATGTGGATTTAATTTAGTCAACAGAAATGTGGAGTTACTTACCTGTTTTCAGTGACGAGAAAGGAGACATTATAGTGCCAACTGCCAATGCCATGGAGGGAAAGGAATTCTCTGTAATCTGTTGTTTTTCTGATTGATGAAGAAAGGAAAAAGTCAGTGTGCAGCCATCAGCAACCTTCTGGTATCCATCTGAATGGGAAGATGGTCACCCCATGCTTGCCTTAAAACAGCAACTGAGAAAGAAAGTCCTACCTGCCTCACCCAGGATATTATGCAATGCAAAACACCTAACTAACTGGGAAAGAATTTCACTGTTTGCTGGGGGACTGCTAACGCTTTCAGCTCTGTTTTGGGGGACTGCAAGTGCCAGGTAACTTCATGGCTCTTTTGGGAAAAACCAGAGGATAAGCTAGCCTTGGCTATTTTATATTCAGTTATATTCCTTTCTGCTCAGTTCTGTGAGTGCGGGATGACTGATTTGTAAATTATGGATATTTCCTATGACAGCAAATATTTAAACACAGCAGCATAATAATGTACTTCAAATGTGTGTATGAAGTTCTAAAAAAGGGTGACTAAACAATGCATTTCTTGGTAATGAAATTTTATCCATTTTTGATTTGAAAGCAATTTCAGTAGTTTATTGACGTGAACTGGATATAACAATATTAATTTTAAAATTCTTTTTTCTTCAGTGTTAAAAGAATTTTTTAAATATCAGTATGAAAGCAGACATTTTTGGAACTCTGATAATGAAATCTAAAAACTATCCATAGGTTTTTTTAAGGAGAAAACAATTACTGATAACCAAGGATAGAAAAAGGCCAGTACAGTCACAATTGAAATGGGCGTCATTTTCTATTCATGGTGTGTAATAAAATAATTATACCTTTAAATTAAGGCATGAAATTGGTCCGAACTTGTATTTGGCATTTACCATGAAGACAGTACATAGGATAAAGTTAAAAATGGCTCCTCAGCTGGCTCTGTGTGGGAGCAGACTGCTTTACAGACACAGGCACTGGTGAAGTACAAAGTTTTCACTTGAGTACACATCCTGGGGCTAATGTAGAAAAACTCATACAACTTTGTTTCCATTTTTATAAAGGAAAGAGGAAGGCAAATGCTAATTTGTCAACCAATATTCTTATTCCTTTTTTGCTAGTGGCAGAGTTCATGCTGTAATTTCCAATGATGTTAGGTAGGAATAATTTTGTTTTAAACAGATAATCCCATTTACTGAATGATTTGAGAGTAAAATTAGCCACTGCGTGGCTTTGTGTGTAGTAACAGGTTTTCTCTTGTGTGCGGTTGAAATACCTACCTGCAGTGGAAAGCAGAGCTTGGAAGAAGTGACAATTGGAGATGTTCCAGAAGTGAAAATACTACTTTTATTGTAAGTTTATAGTTTGTTTTGAATAAGAGCAAGTAATTTGATCCATTTCTATTTAGTATTTTAATAAAAAAGGAATTAAAATTATTTGAAATGGGTCTCAGACATGTCTACAAGGGTACTATTTTTATGCCCGTGTATTTTCACATTTAATAAAAATATTTATGGTCATATCAGTACTTTCTGTCAATTCATGTTTAGTCTTCAAGTATAAGAAATTATAAGGTTTCTATTAGGGGATTGAAAAGTTTTGAAATTCCTGGGTGTTCTTTTATAATGTTAATTTCCCAAATAGATTTCAGGTTTTTTTGCAGTATTTTGTTTTCTACAAACTATCTATTTCCAACTTTGCTTCACACACACAGCTGACAGGGAAGGTCAGAGCACAAAAGCAGGAATGGCTACCATCTCTCAGCCCCTAAAGGTTTAAGACAGGACTGAATTAAGTGGCCTTCCACATCGCAGTCTAGCACTTAAACTGGCTTTGTTTGAAGACTTCGTTATAGTCCACTTGGGCATTCCTGTGGAGGTCCTGGGGCTCAGGAAGAGCACTGCAGCTTGTCTGCCACATTTCTAGCCATCAGCAGTCTCATATTTTGCATATCCTGAGGCTCAAGGAAAGCTAGAACAAATAAATTTATATAGAACTTTACCAAGAGATTGACAGCTTTGCAAATCGTTCGTGATTCTCTTGAGCTCTTGGCAATACAGTCATCCCTCAGTATCTAAGGGGACTGGGTTCCAGGAAGTTCAAGGATACTCAGATGCTGCCATACTTTAAATCATCTCTAGATTCCTTATGATGCCTAAGGCAGTATAGTACTATGTAAGTGGTTATAAATGACAGAAAGTAAGTCTGCATGTGTTTAGTACAGATAGAATTTTTTCCCAAAATATATTCTACCTCTGGTTGGTTGAATCTGCAGGTAGATACTGTTTCTTACATCTAACCAGGTGTATATCAAGTATTGGCATCACATTTTCAAGTAGGTGTTATTTCTCAGTACTTCTTAGCTGGATCATTTTTGCTGTGTGCAAGATACTGAGAGGTGAAGTCAGCTTAGTCTGCAGATGGCATGACCATGGACAACAGGAATGAAGTTTGCTGAGACACGAGGAGGGAAGGCCCAGATTACCTTCCCAGAATCGCTTAGCAAGCACTAATCTCTTCTTCCTCCCTACCCCAGCCCCAAATCTGTGCTTCCAGTCATTTTAAGCTTAAGGGCTACAGTTCATATTCCAGAGACCTGGAACTCTGCAACGCTTTTTCTGCTAAGCAGTTCCTTTTTTGGTACCAGCTGTATGAGAAAAGAAACAGTATGCACCGGCAGAACATTCAGGTTGCAGGGTCTGTTTTGAACAGCACAGGCAAGGGTCAGTGTACAGGGATTAGCATCAGCTTGGCTGCGGTAGTCCCTGGCTTGGAAGGGCCACTGGGTAGGTTAGTCCAAGGTCATTCTGCTTTCCTCAATTAAACATTGTTAAAAAACATGAGGGAGAAACAATTGCCTAAGGCGTTGACTACTGGATTTCAGCTGTTCTAAGTCTTTTTGGTATTTGCAGATTTCTCTATTACAGGTTTTTGTAGGTATATCCTAGAGCACTATGTACCATATGTGCAGTTAAAAGGATATTTTCCCTTCAACTAGCTGACCTGAAAAGATTTCTCTCTAGTGTATGAAGGATGCTGTAAGAAATAGCAAAGGTAACTCCCCTAACATCTGTGTCATACTTTCCTTAGGATTTTATTAGTGTTCCTTCACTTTGCATTGCCACCTGTTGCAGTATTTTGTTTTCTGCAATGCTAGTGCCTTTGTTACCTTAAGTTACTAACAGGTTGTTCAAGTGGGAAGGCTTCATCCTACAATTGTACAATTTTTGTGCAAACAAAATTGCATCTCTTCCTCCTGATACATAAAGTATGGTATGCTGACATGCAGGGTCTTGGAACAGGAGAAATTTATTTTAGATGTGCAGTGTAGGAAAGTGGCGCTGGCAAATCTACAGCGAAGTACTGAGGTGATGAATGATGTAACTGTTAGGGGAAAGTGCAGGCATGAAAGTATCCACCAAGTAGCTTTGCGTTTATGTTAACGGGCAGTAGCCCTTCACCAACACTTGAGGCTCAGATCACTGAGGCTCTTCACATGGTTTATAAATTCTCCTGCGAGACCTTATCCACTCTGGCTCCAGCCTCGCGGGACCCTCCGTGCTTAAATGAACAAAACTTCTTCCATACTCTTCTTCCTTGCTTTGCTAATGTTTGCTCCTACTTCTGATTTAATCCTGGGTGTCACTTCTTTAGGATTTTGAGCCACTGTTTTGAAATCCGAGTAATTTTTCTTCCTTGAATTCTAATAAAAACTTCCTATTTCTAAAATAAAATCACTTCAGGTGGATACAAACTTTAGTTAGATAGTTCCACAAGTTAGAAGTAAAACTTCTTAAATTCAAATAGTTATGAACTGAAGAGGATATGATTAGTTTCCAAATCTGAAATCTAGCTTCATTCCAGAATTTCCCAGATGATTCAAATTTACATATGATAAATTGGCTTAATAAAACACAAAATGGGGACTAGCACTCCTGTTACCACAACACTTAAAGACATCATGGAAGACGAGTCGTTACAGGATGGGCGTGCATACCTTACCAAACACCTCTGAATCACAAGGTTGATTGGAATGTGAACTTCAGGCTTCAAAGTCCTTCCTTTTATGTCTCTCCCTCCCTCATTTTGCCACCAAAGGTTAAGATTTTAATCACCCCATCGGCTCTCTGGAATTGAGTACATCCCCTTAAGCCTATTACGCCAGGCAACATCAGTGGCTGGGGCTACACGGACACTTCCGCTTGCTGAGCACATTCCTCCCTGCTCTCTCGAGCCATCAGTGCACACAGAGGTCAGAGTCTGTGATAAAGTCTGCACTTCACAGATGAAAGTTCTCTTAACCATGTTTTAATGACAGAAGGACTCTGACTCACCCACCTCTGCCTACGAAGTGATTCTGCTTGGGTTCCTGGAGCCTTTCCTGGATGGTGGCTGCTTCCTGTCTGGTTGCATCTCTGTCACCGGAGGGAGGACTTGACACAGAGGAGAAACCATTTTTTTAAGGCTGCTGCCACTCATGTGCCAAACAACAGTTATAATATTAAAGTTTGATTTTATCTGTAACTTCAGGCTGACATAGCCTGTGATGCCTTCTGTCAGTGTTTGATTCTATCCTTTTGGGAGCCATGAATATTTAAGAACTTTAGGGTTGGGGCCAGCGCCTTGGCTCACTTGGCTAATCCTCTGCCTACAGTGCTGGCACCCTGGGTTCTAGTCCCGGTCCGGGCGCCGGATTCTGTCCCAGTTGCTCCTCTTCCAGTCCAGCTCTCTGCTGTAGCCCGAGAGTGCAGTGGAGGATGGCCCAAGTATTTGGGCCCTGCACCCACATGGGAGACCAGGAGGAAGCACCTGGCTTCGGACTGGCGCAACGCCGGCCATAGTGGCTATTTGGGGAGTGAACCAATGGAGGGAAGACCTCTCTCAGTCTCTCTCTCTCTCTCTCAATGTCTATAACTCTACCTGTCAAATAAATTTTTAAAAATCCTTAAAAAAAAAAACAACTTGAGGGTAAGTGGGCCAAATGAAGAGCATTTCCTAAATAACATGTTTTACACTGAAGCAGCTGGAGTGGTACGAAGACTGGTTGCCCTCAGCCTCACGTTTTGGGCCTGCTTCAGCTGCAAACTCACCTGTCATTACAGTTCAAGCTCCAACTCCTCATTCTCAGCTTCGATAAGTTGCTGGATCTGACGCTTCTCTCTAAAGAAAGGGGAAGGGGAGAGAGAACTTTTGATCATTAAGAAACAGGTGTCTTCCTCCCTACCACCTCCCCATCCTGATTTTTATAAAAACTTGATATGGGTCCTGCGTCTGAGAAACAGAATTCTGGATCCGAAAGGTGGCCCTCTTGCTTTCTTTGTAGAGCACCCCCCTAGGTAAGCATCACTGGAAATTTCTCCAGTGTTGCCACCTATTCCAGCTAGCGCTGTAGGTCAGTTTCATAAAAGGCTCCTGAGAGGGAGATTTTTGTAAGGCAAAACAGTTTGTATGTACTGATAGTTCAGCATAACAGGTTTTTAAATATAGCATTTTTCAAGTCCCCCTGGAGTGAAATAGCTCACTTATAAATCGGTTTTGTTATCATGCCTTTGGAAATGAGACATGTAAATTTAGCTCTTCAAATAAGACTGTCAACAAGGAGGGGAGCCACTGAGATTATGTTTACATTATTCTGTAACTTTAGCTTTACTTACGCAATATGGAACCCAGGATGCTGGAGAAGGTGGCTGTTGGTAATGAAGTTGGGAATCAGGTGTGTGCCCAGCTCCTTTTTCCTCACAAGAGTTACAGAAGTGGAAATAACAGAAAGCAAAATATCAGCTGACAAGGGATTCTGCCATAAGCACCTGGGCAGGCCTCCAGGTAATTTTTTTTTTTTTTTAAAGATTTTATTTATTTGAGAGGTAGAGTTAGCGAGAGAGATAAAGAGAAAGGTCTTCCTTCTGTTGGTTCACTCCCCAAATGGCTGCAACAGCTGGAACTGCGCCGATCTGAAGCCAGGAGCTTCTTCCCGGTCTCCCTTGCTGGTGCAGGGACCCAAGGACTTGGGTCATCTTCTACTGCTTTCCCAGGCCATAGCAGAGAGCTAGCAGCCAGGACTAGAACCGGCGCCCATATGGGAGGCCGGTGCTGCAGGTGGAGAATTAACCTACTGCACCACGGAGCCGGCCAGAGTCTCTTAGCTGATACTCTGAAGAGGAGCCAGCCAGAAAGCTCCATGGAATTGGTACCCAGGCCAATTTACTTCTCCTGCCTTCAGGAGCATCTTGTAGGATCCTCTGAATCCACAGGAATGATCTAGTTCCCCAAGAGTAGGCCGCACCTAAATCCTGTATTTTATCAAACAAACATGGACAAGTAACAAAGGGAGGATGCACAGAGGGGAGAGGAGGGTAGGTGATCCCTTAGTAGCAATGAATCAATGAATGGTGCTGCTGGGGAAATACTCTGGGTTTTGCTGGGACGTCTAAGAGGATTAGCATAGGTATGAAGAACTCAAATGAGTAAGAGCAGAGACTATCAGTGGGTAGCTTCAGGCTTATTTGGAACTCTGTGCAGAGCTCTCCAAAGATGGACTGGCTATCTTTTGAGGTAAGGATTTCTTTGTTGCCCTGCAGATTTAGAAGATGGCCTGAGGAAGTACATGATGGAACCTTGTAAGGGAGGCTGGCACATATGGGTTCAGGTGGGACTTGGGTAAACTTATGTTTCTCAGACTTATCAGCAGAATCATGATTTCCCAAGTCCACTTCAGACTCTTCTGGGGATGAGGTTCCAAATGGTACTGAGGCTGCTTCTAGCTCCCATTCTGTATGATTCTAGAGTATCTGGATAGTTTAAAAATATATACGATTGCTATTTATCTATTAATACATAATGGAAACAAATTATTTACATTCTTAACTGAGTTCCTATAAAAGTAGTCATTTTTAGAAAAAAATATATACCCATGGATATAAACATATATACCCATGGACATCATGAAATAGAATTAAAAATATTAACAGTACAAATACAGCACAAGATTAAAACATACGGTTTAAGATAAACAATTACAGTGCAACATCCATTTTAAAACAGTAGTTAAGTCATAAATGGACTTAGTTTTTATTATTCAGAGATAACCAAGTCTTTTTTTTCTCAAAACAAAACAATAGATTTCTCTGATTTTAAATAATTTTATAAATAAGAAAATATGGGTGCACATATAGCTGGAATTGGATATGGATGACTTGATAAACATGGAAAAGGACCAGCTAGTTAGATACTTTCTATGAGATTATCTGGCAGAACATCAAATTTTAACTGGTAAAAATACAGTGTTTTAAGCAATCAAGAAAAATGAATAAATACTCAATTGTCATTTCTTACATAAATTAAACTTATTTAAAATGCATGTACTTAATGAGATTTTTAAAACTGAACAGTATGTCACTGATCTAATAAAACTTCCACAGTCTTATCAGTAGCTCCACACTTCTCCAGCAAGCGGCAGGTGTCTTGTCATACTTTCATCTTCTTATAAAACCAGTGCTAGAGTTCATCATGAGCTAAAACTGTAGGAAGGGAAAGTTTATTTAGTTCTTGAAATTGTAAATATAAAATTAGCTTAAATGTCACCAAGGTGAGTGATACAGAAAAAAGCCAATGTGTTGTCCAAGGGCCCTTTGTTCTCCCAGTATCTATATGATTCATTCTGTGACATGAAACAAGCACTTTGTATATGCTAGTATCTATTATACTGCATCTTAACTACCATTTTTCCTCCTAGAGTGTCAGCTCCTATGACTATGTGTACAAGGAACGTATTACTTCTGCTATCTGTAGTATCTAGCACCCTGTCTGACAATGGAGGCTTTGAGGAATACTAGTAGATTACTTCCCATGCTCAAAGTTGTGATCTTCTATGATAGTGGGACAGAGCACTCAGATGCAGATGTGATACAAACGTGAGATCAACTCTACTGAATATTCTTACAGACCAACATGGTTGCTTCTCCTTCTGCATCACTGAGCTGTCATAGACTGATTCAAGAGCATTGAGAACTCTAAGTTTTAATTTGACTGAAAATATCATTTTAATTCATCCAGTTACAAAATTCAAGATGGCAGAAGAAGCTTCACTCCTCACTACATCCCACTATAAAGATAATAAGTATAAAAGAACGTAACAACAGAGATGAGGGAAGTGGTTATGAAACCCTGTGAGAGCACAGTTACCAATAAATTTCCAGAAATGGAAAACAGGAGAATACTGAGACATAAAACCACTTTACCCCCAAATATGGGGCTGGGCCCAACAGTTGCCTTTCCTGATGGGGGAGCTTGAGAAAGCCTCCTAACAGAGACAGCCATTGGGTAGTGATTCAGACCACGAGGCAGTTAAGTGACAGCCTGTCTAGAAAATCTGCACATGTTGGCGCCTGAGTCTTCTGTGTCCCAGAGAGAAACTGATAACGTGCTATTTATTCCAAATAGAGAAGCCTGTTTTTGAGAGAGGAATGGATAGTGAGAGAGAGGCAAAGATTTTTGAAAAGGTCTCAATGCTCTTGAGTAAAGCACCCTCACTTGGGACTCTGGTGGTGGTGTATGGGATGGGCTTTGATCTGTTCCTTCTCCATACACCTACCTAGAGGAAAGCCTGCCAGGTGTATAGCATGCCTAAGTACTGACAGCTACCAGTTAACCCTCCCACTCAGGGTAGAAGCCTGCTGGAGAAATGCATGCTCATTACAGAGGAAACCTTTGTCAGCTATCGATATTGAAATCCTTCATTAAACACAGAAACAGTTAAGGTCTCCAGGTATCTGAGAGTGACCAACCAGGGCATGATGACTTACTTGCATTTTTCTTCTTGCTTTCAAGCTGATCTAACAGTTGGCGTATCTCAGTGTCATACTCCACCCATTCTGGGATAATCCTGGCTGCAGCTTTTAGTTTGGGTTCTTTTGTTTTGGGATTATTGCACTAAAAGTTTAAATAAATTTGTTAATGAAAAACCATGCTACAGGAAGCGTTAAGGAAATACTTGAGGACATTCCTGTTACTCGAGCAAATAAAGTACATTTTGTAAAAAGCAGAGCCCTATGAGTACTTGAAATGCTAGAAGCTTAAGTAGACAGGATTGAGGAAATGACAAAATCACAAGTTATATATTATTCTTTGCTTATATACAAATACTATAAACAAATTCAAACAGAAATCCTTGAAAGACATTCTGATTGTTCATAAAAACTTGTCAAACAGTTCAGTACCCATGCTGTGACAGAGCTCCAGTTACATTTCCACTCTGTAAGGTAACTCAGCAGACTAGTCTGCTTTACAGCCACTGCGGAAACGCAATGGAAGCCAAAGCTCAGTTCTCACAGTTCCAATTCCACATTTACTAATAATAAGACCTGTACATGTCACAAAAATATACAGGGATGGATATACCTTAGCTTTCTTCACCTGCAAAAGAAATTAAAATAATCTCTACGATAAGATAACCTCTTATTGTTCCACCATCTAATACACTTTCAGGGGAAATTAAATAGAGGTTAAAAGGCAAATCCCTCATGGTTGATAAAGATCTGATGCTGGAGGTATCTGAAGGCGTGGCTGACAGGATTTGCTGACGGGAGCTATGAGGAGAGACATCAAAGATAACCCCAGTCCCTTTGGCTTGAGCACTGAGAGGATGCAGTTGCTCTTTCCAAGACAGAAAATGCAACAGGAAGAACATAAACTTCACCAAGTTGCTAAGGCACCCATTTGCTATTTCTAAAATATTAATACTGAAAGTAACTTGAAGCCCATTTTTTGTGAGATATTTTCTCAACTTGAAAATTAGTCATGAGCCAGGAACCTATTGTTTTAGTCCTTTCCTCACCAAATACTTGCAGTTTATCCCATGTTGGATTTCTTCCCTCAGTGATACATTCCTGAACTGAGTGGAAAACAGGATTTTTAATTTTTTTTTGCAGAAGTTAACTTTACAGGCAGTCTCCTATAAACTGCAATTATGTAAATACTTTCTCTTTAATTGTGGCAAAGGAGCCAGCATTGTGGCATAGCGGTAAACCCACCACCTGCGATGCCAGCATCCCATATGGGTACCATTTTTTTTTTTTAAGATTTTTAATTTATTTATTTGAGAGGTAGTTACCAACAGTGAGAGGGAGAGACAGAAAGAAAGGTCTTCCTTCCTCTGGTTCAATCTCCAAAAGGCCGCAATGGCTGAAGCTGCACCTATCTGAAGCCAGGAGATTTTTCACGGTCTCCCAAACGGGTACAGGGGCCCAAGGACTTGGGCCATCTTCCACCACTCTCCCAGGCCATAGCAGAAAGCTGGATGGGAAGAGGAGCAGCTGGGGCTAGAACCAGTGCCCATATGGGATGCTGGCCCTGCAGGTGGAGGATTAACATACTGTGCCACAGTCCTGGCCCCTGGGTACCAGTTTGTGTTATGGCTGCTCCACTTTAAATCCAGCTCCCTGCTAATAGCCTGGGAAAACTGGCAGAAGATGACCCAAATGCATGGGCCCCTACCACCAATGTGGGAGACCCTTCAACCTGACTTATCCTTGGTCATTGTGGCCATTTGGGG
Source organism: Oryctolagus cuniculus (assembly GCF_964237555.1). Taxonomy (NCBI): domain Eukaryota; kingdom Metazoa; phylum Chordata; class Mammalia; order Lagomorpha; family Leporidae; genus Oryctolagus; species Oryctolagus cuniculus. The sequence continues at coordinate 16,706,829 of NC_091440.1, read as the reverse complement.
AGTGAATTAGCAGATGGAAGATCTCTGACTTTAAAATAGATAAGTTTTTTTTTTTTTAAATTGTGGCATAGCTATTAAAATAAAAAATATGTTGCCTTTATTTTGTTATGCTACAGTGTTTTTGATGCTACAGTTTTTATCAATGATTCCCCATTTTTAAAAATTTTCATTTATTTGAAAGATAGGAAGAATCTTCTATCTTCTGCTTCACTCCCTAAATGCCTGCAATAGTGGGGGTGGGCCAGGCTGCAACCAGGAGCATGGAATTCCATTTGGGTCTTACCTGAGCCATTACCTGCTGCCTCCCAGGGCATGCATTAGTGGAAGCTGGCATAGGAAATAGCCAGAACTCAACCCAGGCACTCCAATATGGGATGTTGGCATCCCAAGTAGCCTCTTAACTTCGTGCCACAATCCTGCTCCTACATGTGGTTCCTAACTGGGCAATCCTGCCCTTCAAAGTAGCTCTGGCAAAATCTAGAGAGTTTTGATTAACAAGCTGTGGCTTGGGGGGGGGGGGTGCTAGGAGGGATACTGCCTTCTAGTGGGTACCAGCAGAGACACTGCTGAATATCCCACAGTGCACAGGACAGCCCCCACAGCAAACTCTAGCCCCAAATGCCAGTAATGCCAAAGTTGAGAAACCATGCTTGAAACAGAGTTGAAATTGTATCATGACATTCATAAACACATACATTAATACCAATCAGTCATGCCTTTGACATCGTTTTTAGATAATTTCCTTAAGATTTTCCTGCATTCTAATTTTTCACAAGAACCTGACCAAGACTAACATTCCCTCATTTTTAAGTGTTTTTGAGAGAGGAATGCTTATTCTGAACACCAAGATCTATGCAGAAGTAGCTGTCCACGTAGGAAAGACCTTTCTCAGCTTCTGCACATTTAGATAAGGCCATATGACCAATTCCCACCAAGGAGCCAAGCCTTTTTCTATAAAACTATAAAAGAGGTGAGGGAATATGGCCCAGCAGTTAAGATGCTCCTTGGACACCTGCATTCCATATTAAAGTGACTGGGTGGTGGAGTCCTGGCTCCACTTAAGACTCCAGCTTCCTGATAATGCTATCCTGGGAGGCATCAAGTGATGGCTCAGGTCCTTGGGTCTCTGCCACCTAGCTGGGAGACTTGGATTGAGTTCCAGACTTTTGGCTTCAGCTTGGTCTAGCCACAGCTACTGGTGGCTTTAATGGAGTGAACCAGTAGATGCAATATCTCTTTCCACCTTTCAAATAATTTAAACATTTAAAAAATGAAACTATGTAATTTAATATTTTCTAGTAGCTACAAATAAAATGGTAAAAAGGATAGGTGAGATAACTTTAATATATAAAAGGTTATTAGTCAACATGTAATCAATATAAAAATTAGTTATGCTATATTTTTACATTTAAAAAACTGTACTCAGTCTTCAAAACTTAGGGTGTATTTTATACTTTATAGCACACCTCACCCAGGATAGCAGTATTTTAAGGCTTTACAGCCACATGTAGCAAGTGGCTGCTGTACGGGAAGGAACAGATCCAGATGATGATGGACCCCACAGGTGTATGGAAAGAGGTTCCAGAATCACCAAGCAAGGGGCCTGTGCCCACCTAACTGTATCCATCTAACCTGTGGCTCCTTCATCTCTGGGTCCTATCATCATTTAGACTCATCTGGAGCTGGATAGTTACCAAGCCCCTGTAAAAATTCTGGGTATTAGGTTTCTAATAGCTACTTAAGTGTGCTACATGGAATTCTGGAGTCTGTTACAGTAGCTAATGTTAATCTAAATACAAACTATCCAGGAGACCAATCTTACCACTATGTGACACAACTTTATTTGTCAAAACACAAATTTAATAACATCTCAATAGTTATATTCAGAAATATTCTTGAATTTTCCTTATGAAATTCCTTTAGTCCACTCTCAATGCCATTTCTTTACTTTTTTAAAAATTTGTTTATCTTGAAAGGCAAAGCAATGGATCAAGAGAGGGAAAGACAGAGATAAATATTTTCCATTTGCTGGTTCACTCTCCAAATGGTCACAACAAGTAGGAGCCCAAGCAGAAGCTAGGAGCTCCACCTGGGTCTGTTCTGTAGGTGGCATGGGCCCAAGTGCTGCTGTTTTCCCAAGTGCATTAGCAGGAGCTTGATCAGAAGCTCCTGGGACTCGAACCAGGGTTCCAATATTGGATGCCATTGCAGGTAGCATCTTAACCCACTGGACCCTGATTATTTTTATTTCCATTACATTCTTTCACTTATGATTCTACTGCAACATGTTTGATGCTACTTTTTTTTTTTATATATAATAAATAAACTTTATTTATTTTAAAATTTATTTTCAGGCAAGCATTATGACAAAGTGGAAAAAGCTGCCACCTGTGGTACCAGCATCCCATATGGGTGCCAGTTTTCGTCCCAACTACTCCACTTCTGATCCAGCTCCCTGATAATGGCTTGGGAAAAACAATGGAAAACGACCCAAGTGCTTGGGCCCTGCCACCCTCGTGAGAGACCTGGATGAAGCTCCCGGCTCCTGGCCCCGGCCTGGCCCAGCCCTGGACATTATGGCAATCTGGGGAATGAACAAGAGGATGGAAGAGCTCTCCCAATCTCTCTCTCTCTTTTTCTCTGTATGTGTGTGTGTGTGTGTGTTTCCCTCTCTCTGCAATTCTGCCCTTCAAGTAAAATAAATCTTTTGTAAAAAAATTTATTTTCATTTTACTTGAAAGGCAGACTTACAAAAAGAGAGAGACACAAAGAGAAATCTTCCATCCTCTTGTTCATTCCCCAAATACCCACAAGCAGCCAAGGCGGGGCAAGGCCAAAGCCAGAAGTCCGGACCTCAATCCAGGTCTCCAACATGGGTAGCAGAGACCCAAGCACTTGAGCCATCATCAGCTGCCTCCCAGGGTGCACATTAGCAGGAAGTTGGAATTGGAAGCTGAGCCAGTATTCGAACACAGGCACTCTCACATGGGATGTGGGCAATGCCAAATGATGTCTTTAACTCCTGTACCAACACCTGATGCTACTTTTTAAAATTTATTAGGGCACATGTAGTGAGCCAGCTCTCCCCCAACTGTTAATTCACTTCCCAAGTGCCTGAAATGTCTGGGGCTAGGCCAGCCTTTTGTTAGGAACCAGCAACTCAATTCTGTTCTCCCACATGGGAGGCATGGATTCAAGTACTTGAACCATCACTGCTATTTTCATATCTGCATTAGCAGGAAGTTGGATTTTTATATCTGGGTAATTCCCCTATATTTCATTGTCCTGCCTCCTTATTTTAATCAAAATTATACAAATTCTAACATTTTGATAGTTTATTCTTCAGTGAAGAGCTTATAATTATTCTATACTTAAGTCAGCACATAAAAAACAATAGTCAGAAAAAGAACTTTATTATTTTGTTATTAAAGATAATATACTGAACTATAAGTTCTAGATGGCTGTACAATAAATTAGCTTGAAGTATTTATATTTAGGAGACAAATAATGGCATAATTTAATTGCTTAAAATGAAAATCTAAGAAAAATAATTTCTGAAAAATAAGGAAGAAAAATAGATAATTTTATCTACTTAAATTATCCAAAACATATCTTTTGGGAAAGATATTGTCAAGAGGAAAAAACTGAAGATACTAAGATAACTTAATCTATGAACACTTTTGGCCAGCTCATGGTGTTTCTTTCAAGACTCTGTGCAGGAAGAGTTTAACAGCAGCCTGAGACTGTTGTGTTGAGAGAAGCCTACATGTAAGGCTAGTCCTTGGCTGGCCTGTGGGAACTTAGGCTTGAGGAGGGTTCCGACCATTCCCTGGTAAGAGTGTGCCTTGCTGTTTGGGCAAACATTATGGTTAATGCTAAACACCTCACTCTCTGGGCTTCAGGATTTTGGTATGTGCTAGGCAGAGGGTGCTTATATGGTGAACAGACCCAATACAAGCTTTTGCTACTGGGTTTATAACATGCCCTCTTGAAAGGTAATATTTCCCACATATTGTGGGATGTCTGATTGCTTGAGGAATTAAGCCTGTCCTATGTGATTCACACAGAGATGACTCATGGGATTTTGCATCAGGTTTTCTATTTATCCCATGTACCTTTTCTCTTTGCTGACTTTCTTTGAATTCTTTCATTATAATAAACTACAACCATGAATACAGCTCTATTTTGTATTACACAAATCTTAGCAAATTATCAAATATGAGGGTGGCCTCAGGGGCCCCCTGATACAGCACTCTACTTGATAGCTATGTAAATATGTAATAGACTGAGCATTAGGAAAAATGAGGTAGTATGCATGTTATTCCATTTGTAAAACAGAAAATAGGAGTGGGTATTTGCCTAGTGATTATGATGCTGGTTATGACGCCCATATTCCCTACTGGAAAGTGTGGGTTCCATTTCCAATACCAGCTCCTGACTCCAGCTTCCTGGTAATGCAGACCCTCAGAAGCTGTGATGATGACTCAAACAGTTGGATTTCTGCCATACATGTGGGGGTCTGGATCAAATTTCCCACCTCAGCGCTGGCTCAGCCTGGCTGCTGTGGGCATCTGGGATCCATCTGTCTCATTCTCTGTCTCAAAAACCAACCAACCAACCCACAGAATATATTTCTATTTGTACATTTCCCTATATGCTTATATACAAACGAGATCATAGGCACTCACCAAATCAATTGTTTTGGCTCTTTGTTTGGATTCATCATCACACCAAGTTTCACACCACAGCCAGTCTTGAGGAAGAGATTTAATGGCAACTTGGTAAATCATGTTATTGGGAAGATCCTATAGAAAAGAAGGATTTACACATAAAAGGATAGATACTAGAGTTGGAGAGGGAAAAGTTGAAGATATTAAAATTGTAAATGGGTCATAAAAATGCAGATCTGAGGTAGGTCTGCATTTTAAGCTTTAGATGCTCAACATGATTCAATCAGCTCATGTCCTAAATGAACCCATGTATTGGTACCACATCTGCATCACCCTTAGACTTCACTGCTAGCCTCAGGGATGAACAGGGAAGCCCAGAAACCCATCACTTAATACCCACCCTCTTCCCGACCCCAGTGACAGCCTCACTATCTTTATCTGCCTCAGTCACCAGTACAATCTGTGGAGTCTGAGGTCATCTTTCATCTCCCTGTTGGAAACAATGCTCCATGAATATTTTCACATTCCTCAGTGTTCAAGGATTTCCATGAAAACACTGCTGGGCCCTGTACCCGCATGGGAGACCAGGAGGAAGCACCTGGCTCCTGGTTTTGGATCGGCACAGTGCGCCGGCTGTAGCAGCCATTTAGGGGGTGAACCAATGGAAGGAAGACCTTTCTCTCTGTTTCTCTCTCTCACTGTCTAACTCTGCCTGTAAAAAAAAGAAAAAAAGAAAGAAAACACTGCTGACATTTGGGTTAAAAGATGCTGACTTGAAAATGAGCCTATGTTAGTCCTGTGGAGAGATTTAAAGACCTGTGTCCCCACCTAAAACTGCTTATATTGGAGGGGTTACCCTTCCCTTCCTCTCCCCACAGAACATCTATTTGCATTCCAAGCAAAGGGCATACTCTCGCCCAGAGGGCCTGCAGGGTGACTGCATTAGCTGTCCTATGTAAGCTCTGAGTCATAGCTTCAGGGATCCTCAACATTCCCATTAAACATCATGCTGGAAGTTCAGGCTTCCAGTCCTAGCAATAAAATAAGTAAACAAAAGATACATAGGTTGGAAGTAAGAAATAAAACAATCATCATTTGCAAATAACAGGACTGTTTACGCAGAGTATCCTAAGAATCAATGAGGAAAAACTCCTGGAAACAATATGCAATTGTAGCAAGGTGATAAAATCCAAGATTAATAGACAAAAGTTAGCTGCTTTTCTGTATATCTGCAATAAATAATTGGAATTTGAAATTTAAAAAATCATTTACATTAGCACTAAAAAACAAATAATTTGATACAAATTCAAAAAAGTATATTCCTCTGTGGAAAACTAACATTCTGATGAAAGAAATCCAAGGTGACAGATATAAATGAAGATTTATTCCATATTTATGGTTAGGAAGATTCATTATTTGTAAAGATGTCAGTCTTCCCCAGTGCTATCTATGAATTCAATACCATCTCAAATCCAAGTCCTATCAAGTTATTTTTGTGGATACTGACCACCAATTGAGCTTACAATTTATATGAAAGGAAAAAGACTGATTTGTCAATACTGAAGAGAAATAAAGTCTCAGAACTGACTCAAACAGACTTAAAGTCTTACCATAACTGTTACAGTAATCAAGACAATGTAGTACTGGCAAAAGATTACACAAATGGATCAATGAAACAGAATATATATTCTGGAAATATGGAAATCTAAGTACTATCTGCTTTTTTTTTTTTTTTTTTTTTTTTGGTATAAGCACTGCTCTAAAAATGGTGATTACATAATAGAAACTATTCCTTCTGATACTCTTAGTTCCTTGGAATACTTTCTTAAAAAACGTGGTATACCATCTTATTTGAGTCACTTACTCACATAAGTCCTATCCTAGACCAAGTCTTCTAGAATTTCCATTTCATGGTCTCCTCTCTGACAAATTCAATTTTCAGCTCACTTAATTGAATACTCAGATATCAATATCCTTTAATTCCATAGTATCTCCAATCAACAGGATTTGATTAAAATCTCATTATTCCTCTTCTACGAGTTTTATGGGTCTAATCCTTACTAGATTTTGATCTATTTTGAGTTAATTTTTGTACATCATGTGAGGCAGGGGCCCAACTTTTTTGTGACTTTCAATTGGGAAATAATTTCATGGATATAAAACCAAAGCAACAATAACAACAACAAAAATAACAAATTGGATAGCATCAAACTTTTATGCATTACAGGACACAATCAAGAAATCAAAAAGACAACCAATGTAATGGGAGAAAAATACTTGCAAATCATTTATCTGACAAGATTAGTGCCTAGAATATATAAAGAACTTGCAACACAGTAACAAAAAGATAACCAATTTAAAAAGTGGTCAAAGGATTTAAATAGACGTTTTTGCAAAGAAGATTATATAAATGACCAATAAACATATAGAAGGATGCAGTGTCACTGACCATTAAGAACTGCAACTCAAAACCATCATGAGAAACCACTTAACATCTACTAGAATGTATATAATACAAAAGATGGGCAATAATAACAGTAAGAAAAGATATGGAGAAATTAGAGCCATCAAATACACCTGGTTGGAACATAATATAACATGTTGCCTTTGGAAAACAGTTTAGTGGGTCTTCAAGAAATTAAACACGGGGTAGGTGTTTGGTTCAGTGCTTAAGTATGCCCTATACTTCAGTGCCTGGGTTTGCATCCTGGCTCCATTTCTGATTCCAGGTTCTGGACAATGTACACCCTCAGAAATCGCAGATGATATCTCAAGTACCTAAGTTCCTGCCACTCATGAGATTTGAGTTCTGGGCTCCTGGTTTCAGTCTGGCCTACCCCAAGCTGTTGCAAGATTTTGGAGAGTAAATCAACAGATGGAAGATCTCTTTTTATCTTTATCTCTCTTTCACATAATTAAAAACAATTTTAAAATAAGTTAGTTATCCATGACCTAAGAGAACTGACAACACATGTCCAAACCAAATTTGTACACAAATGTTTATAGCTCCATTATTCATAGTAGCTAGAAAGTTGGGAAACAACCCAAATATTCATTACGTGATGAGTAGATAAATGAAATGCTGGGTCTATACAATGGATATTTGTATATAAAAAAACTGAAGTACTGATACATGTTACAATATGGATGGGCCCTGAAAATACTGTGCTAAATGAAAGAAGCCAGACACAAAAGACCTCATAATGTATGATATCATTTATGGGGTATGTAAAGACTAGATAAACTGATAGAGGAAAAAAGTAGATATTTGGTTATATAGGAATTAGGGGAAAGTGTAAGGGGGGAATGTGTGAAATAAGCACCCAAGAATGTGTGAGAACAGAATCAAGTCATAAACAAATTTATCTGTAAGAATCAATGTTCCCCTTAAGATTCATGATCGTGAAGCTAAAATGAAAGAACTTAGCATGAGATGTGTGTGTTTCACCAGCAATTCTGAGTTTCATGAATCAGAGACAATTTTCCCTGTCTTCTAGCTGAAGGTTTTAAGGCTGTATTTACATTTATTTTTCTATATGGAATTTCTATTTGTACAAGCACTATTTGTTGAAAGAACAATTTTTTTAAAAAATTTTTTGACAGGCAGAGTGGACAGTGAGAGTGAGAGTGAGAGAGAGAGAGAGAGAGAGAGAGAAAGGTCTTCCTTTGCCGTTGGTTCACCCTCCAATGGCCGCCGAGGCCAGAGCGCTGCGGCCAGCGCACTGCGCTTATCTGATGGTAGGAGCCAGGTACTTATCCTGGTCTCCCATGGGGTGCAGGGCCCAAGCACTTGGGCCATCCTCCGCTGCACTCCCTGGCCACAGCAGAGAGCTGGCCTGGAGAGGGGCAACCGGGACAGTCCGGCGCCCCAAGCGGGACTAGAACCCAGTGTGCCGGCGCCACAAGGCAGAGGATTAGCCTAGTGAGCCGCAGCGCCGGCCTTGAAAGAACATTTTGACTCCACTACTATTGTCTTTGCTCCTCTATCAAACATGACTTGATTAAATGTACATGTGTCAGCTCTCTGTTCCATGGATCTGTTTGTCAATACCACTTTGCCTTGATTACCACTGCTTTACAGTAAGACTTCAAAGTCTGGTAATATTACTCTTCAATATTAAGTTGGCTATTCTGAGTCATTTCCTTTCCCATGTGAACTTTACAATCAGTTGGTTAACACAAAACAATCTGCTTTAGATTTCCATTGAATTTTGGGTTGTAAAGTAAGTAAAAAGGACATCTTGATAGCAGTGAGTCAGCCTGTCCATGAACATGGAATATCTTTTCATGTGGTTGGTTATTCTGGGATTCCTTTCATCAGATTATAATTTTCCTCATATAGACATTGCACATATTTGGCTAGGTTTAGACCTAAATATTTTGGGGGATGTTAATGTAAATGGTACTGGGTTTTTAATTTTAAATTCTTCTTGTTCATTGCTGGTATATGAAGGCACTTTAAAAAGTTTGTGGAAAAACAGAATTAAAAGATCAGTTCATGAGCCGGCGCTGCGGCTCACTAGGCTAATCCTCTGCCTTGTGGCGCTGGTACACCTGGTTCTAGTCTTGGTCGGGGCGCCAGATTCTGTCCTGGTTGCCCCTCTTCCAGGCCAGCTCTCTGCTGTGGCCAGGGAGTGCAGTGGAGGATGGCCCAAGTGCTTGGGCCCTGCACCCCATGGGAGACCAGGAGAAGCACCTGGCTCCTGCCATCGGATCAGCGCGGTGCGCCGGCTGCAGCGCGCCGGCCGCGGCAGCCATTGGAGGGTGAACAGCAAAGGAAGACCTTTCTCTCTGTCTCTCTTTCTCACTGTCCACTCTGCCTGTCAAAAAAATAAATAAATAAAATAAATAAATCTAAAAAAAAAAAAAAGATCAGTTCATTTTGGTTCAAGAAACTTGAAAAATCTATGCATAGTTTTCCATAATATGCATTTTCTTTGATTGTTTTGAAGATCATTCATATGCATGGATTTCAAAAAAAATTTTATATCCAAACTTATCTTTTAATTCCATTTTCCACAAGCCTTTTCAAGTATGCCTATGCAATGGTTTGGAGGTTGAACACTCCCGAAGAGTCCACAGGTTAAAGGTTTGGACCTCAGTGATTCCAAGATGACTGAATAGAGAAAAGTACACTGATTTTTATACCAGGAACATATCAGAAGAACAGGGGAAAGTCTGGATTCCTGGAAGATAGTTGGTGACAAGTTTTCAGTGAAAAGTATATGGAAAGATTGTACAGACACACAGCATCTTGTGGGACACCACCAGCAACTCCTGAAGCTAGTGGCTGGCAGAGATGCTAGAGGCCATCTTCCCAGAATGCAGTGAGAGGAGTGTGCAGAAGCCCGTGTTTCATTGGTGATCTTACCTGGGGAAGAGACTCATGGTCCCTGCTGATTTTGAGTCCAGGCAAACTGGCAGGGAGCAGGGTGCCTACTTAACTATGAACAGAGGCCACATTGCTTTCTTCCCCTCCCCACAATAAGCTGCCCAGTGACCAGTGGGAGAAGTGTCATCTTCTCAGAATAAGGTGAGTAGAGACTGCAGCAGGCCACATGCTTCTGGTGGATGTTGACAGAGGGAGAAATCCATGGTCCCCACTGATGTTGAGCCTGGGTAGACAAGGTGGCAGACAGGGTGCCAGCCTCACTGAGAATGGTGGGTAACCCAACGAGGGTAACTAGTGGCTGAGGGCTGTCTTCACAGAATGAGGCCAGTGGAGTCTAGTCTGGAGAGTTGGTGGGGGCAGGGTACCTCCACTTCCCTCCTCCCACCAAAGTGCTAGACTCAGGGATGAGGCAGCTCTCTCTTTGGACAGGGAGGCTTACAGGGCACAGAATGGATTCCCTGCAGCCTGTGACTATGCGATAGGCTGGAAATAGGGTGCAGGGTGTGGCTGGGTTTTTGGGCAATTACTGAGCCTGACTCCAGAAGCTCAGAATTTCCTGAGTGCCAGGAATGGACATTGTGGAGGGATCCACACTCACACTATGGAATACAGATTCTTCGTGTGGTTCATGCACCTCAGTTAGTAGGGGTTCCAGCACAGAGAGGTTCATGTTGGCACAGAGAAGGCATAGACAGTGATCAGTTACACCAGCCAGGGAATCATCTCTCCCCTACTGACGACAAAGGTGAGCTACCTTGCATAATTTGGGTGTTACTGTGGACTTTTGCCTCAACCACAAATTCTGGCCAGAGCTCCCTGGTCCTACCTAGCATATGCCTCTGGATATCCCCTGAAGGTATGGGCATCCCACTACTCCCAGAGGCATATTTCTAAGAACAAGGACTTCAGAGGAAATATCAGCAAGTGTTTCTCCAGATGCACAAATGTGAATGTAGTAATACAAGAAACATGAACAAAGAAAGACAATATGACTTTCTAAAAGGAACACAATAATACTTCAGTACTAGACTGTGAGGATGAGGACACTCATGAAATGCCTGAAAAGAAACTCAAAAGAATGATTGTAAGATTACTCAAAAACAGAGAAGCAAACTGAAATAAATCTGTGAATGATATGGATGAGAAATTCTGCCATGAGAGACAGAAATGCTGAAGAAAAATCAAACTGAAATATTAGAAATGAAGAATTCAAGATGTCAAATTAAAAATACAGTGGAAGGCGTGAACACCAGATTCAGTGAAGCAGAAGAGAGAATGTCTGAGCTAGAGACAAAGCTTTAGAAAAAATCTCAGGCCACAAAAAAAGAGAAGAAGAAAAAAAACATATAAAAACTGTTCAGGATCGATGGGTTACCATCAAATGACAAAATATATGTGTCTTAGGCATTTCTGAATGAGTGGAAAAGCAGAATTACTTAGACAAGTTATTCAGTGAAATAAAATTACCTAATTACATCACTTAATTATTAAACTACTCAAAAACAATAGAAAGGAAAGGAATCCTCACAAAGTCCTTCTATCAGGCCAGTATCACCTTATTTTCAAAACTCAAAAAAGATAACAAAAAAGAAAGAGAACTATAGTCTGATATTCCTGATGAACACAGATGTAAAGATCTCAATAAGATTCTAGATAATTGAGTACAGCAACACATCAGAAAGATCATCCACCTGGATGACATGGGATTTATCTCTGGTATGCAGAAATGTTTCAGCATACATACACAGATCAATGTGATATATCACATTAACTGATGAATAAAAACAATATGACAACAAGACTGTCTCAACAGATGCTGAGAAGCATCTGATAAAATACAACATCCTTTCATGATAAAAACTTTAAGCAATTGGAGATAGAAGAAATGTATTTTAACAGTAATAAGGCAATATATGACAAAACCACAGCCAACAGCATATTGAACGGGATAAAGTTGAAAGCATTTCCACTGAGATCCAGTTCCAGACAAGGATGCCCGCTTTCACAGTTGCTATTCAATACAGTTCTGGAAGTTTTAACCAACTTCAGGCAAGAAAAAGAAATCAAAGGAATACAAGTTGGAAGGGAGGAAGTCACATTATCCCTGTTTCCAGATGATATGATCCTACATAGAGGAAACCAAATGACTCCACTCAGAGAGAACTGGAACTCACAAGAGAGATCAGTAAAGTTGCAGGCTATAAAATCAACACACAAAAATCAATAGCCTTTTTATATAAAAATAATACAATGGCTGAGAAAAAACTTGAAGGATCAGTCCCATTCACAATACCTATAAAAATTTGAATACCTTGAAATAAATTTAACTAAGGATGTGAAAGATGTCTGTAATGAAAATTAAAAAACATTAAAGAAACAGAAGATGACAAAAAAGGAAAAATGTTTATGTTCATGCATTCAAAGAATTAGTATCATCAAAAAGTCCGTATTACTGAAACAATTTATAGAGTCAATCAAGATATCAAGTGCATTCTTCTCAGTTCTAGAAAAAAAATGATGCTGAAATTCATATGGAAACACAAGAGACCCCGAGTAGCTAAAGCAATCTTAAACAACAAAATAAAGCTAGAGGCATCACAAAATACCAGATTTCAGGACATACTACAGGTCAGTTATCATCAAAACAGCTTAGTCCCGGCACAAAAATATACATGTAGACCAATGGAATAGATTATAAACTCCAGAAATTAATCCACAAATCTACAGCCAACTAATCTTTGATAAATGAGCTAAAATCACTCCCAATATCTAAAGGATAGTCTTCAACATGATGTTGGGAAAACTGGATCATTGTGTACAGAAGTATGAAACAAGACCTCCTACCTTATACCTTACACCAAAATCAACTCACAATGGATCAAGATCTAAATCTATGACCTGACACCATAAATTTCCTAGAAGAAAACATTGGCAAAACTCTAAGACATTCTGGCATTGGCAAAGACTTCTTGGAAAAGACCCGAGAAGCACAGGCAGTAACAGCTAAAATTGACAAATGGATTATATCAAGCTAAGAAGCTTCTGCATTGCAAAGGAAACACTCAACAGAGTGAGGAGGCAACTGACATAATGGGAGAAAATATTCGCTATCCATTTTTTTTTTTTACATTTTTTTTTGACAGGCAGAGTGGACAGTGAGAGAGAAAGAGAGAGAGAGAGAGAGAGAGAGAGAGAGAGAAAGGTCTTCCTTTGCCGTTGGTTCACCCTCCAATGGCCACCATGGCGGTGCGCTGCAGCCGGCGCATTGCACTGATCCGAAGCCAGGAGCCAGGTGCTTCTCCTGGTCTCCCATGTGAGTGCAGGGCCCAAGCACTTGGGCAATCTTCCACTGCACTCCCAGGCCATAGCAGAGAGCTGGCCTGGAAGAGGGGCAACCGGGACAGAATCCGGCACCCTGACCGGGACTAGAACCTGGTATGCCAGTGCCACAGGCGGAGAATTAGCCTATTGAGCTGCAGCGCCAACCTTCACTATCCATTTGATAAAGGATTAATATGCAAGATTTATAAAAAACTCAAGAAATTCTACAACAAAAGAAACAATCCAGTTAAGAAATGGGCAAAGGACATAATAAGGCACTTTTCAAAAGATCAGATGAAATGGCCAACAGACACAAATGACCAACAGACACATAAAAGGATGCCCAGAATCACTAATCAGAATAATGAAAATGAAAACCACAATGAGGTTTCATGTTACCCCAGTTAGAACAGCTCTCCACCAAAAATCAACAAATCATGTTGATGAGGATGTGGGGGAAAAGGTACCCTAATATAATATTTGTGCAAATAGAGACTAGTACAATCATTATAGAAGACAGTTTGGAGATTCCTCAGAAATCTGAATGTAGACCTACTATATGACCAACCATTCCATTCCTGGGAATTTATCTAAATGAAATAAAATCAGCATATGAAAGTTATCTGTACCCCCATGTTCATTGCAGCTCAATTCATAATAGCTAAGATATGGAATCAATCAGATATCCATCAGCTGATGACTTGATAAAGAAAATATGCTATGTATACTCTATGGAATACTACTTAGCCAGAAAAGGAATGAAACCCTCTCTTTTGCAACAAAATTGATGCAACTGGATAAAAATAAGAGTGGGAATGAAAGAGGGAGGATCTGTACAGATCAGCACACATTCCCACAGACTTATCTCTAAGAGTGAAGCTAAAAACTTGCCATGGGATTCCAAATCTCATTTTGCTGGGTGGCACTTATCCCATCTTACGTGATAAAGTGATCTTATTAAGTATGGAATTGATCATATGGATAGGACCATAAGTCAAATGGATCACATAAATAATACCAAGTGCCTGGTAATAACAATAGATAGAATTACAAAGGAGAGAAAGTTCCAACATGGGAAGCAGTCCACACAACAGACTCATTGAATGACAAGCGCCCTAAACAGCACTCTAATCTTCGAATCAGCCCCTAAGGCATTTGGATCTGACTGAAATTGCCATAAGAGCATTTCAGGCATGGAAAGCCAAGACATAGTGGCAAAAATGGTTCTGCATGAAAGATCTCTGTGAGTGTAACCTCAGTGGAAAGAAGGGGCCATCAAAGAAGGAGGTGCTTTTCTCTGAAGGGAAGAGAGAACTTCCACTTTGCATATGGCACTGTCTATAAACCAACAGATTTTGTGGACTCAAAAGGCTAACATAGCCTTGGCAGTTCATGTCAAGAGCCTCAGGTGATCACTAACATCATAAATAAGAGTGTCAGTTGTTAAATCAACAACAGGAGTCACTGTGCACTTGCTCCCCATGTTTGACCTCTGTCCTTAATGTGGTGTACTATGAGAATTAACAGTAAAACTTGTCTTCAAGCTGTATTTTATACTTTGTGTGTCTGTGTGGGTGCAAATAGTTGAACTCTATACTTAGAGTAGAGTTGGTATTCTGTATATAAAATCAATTAAAAATGAATCTTAGTGGAAAATGGAATGAGAGAGGGAGTAGGAGGTAGGATGGGAGAGGGGGTGGGAGGGAGGGAATGGGAAGAAACACTGTATCTCTAAAAGTTGTATGTTTGAAATTTGTATTCATTAAATAAAAACAAAAAAAAAACGGATGCAACTTGAGACCATTATGCTTAGTGTATAAGCCAGTCCCCAAAAAGAAAAATAGCATGTTTTCTTTGAAATGTGGTAATTAATAAAGAATACAAAAAAATAAGGATGAAACTGACATCTTATGATTTGATTATTGCTTTTAGCCCTTGTTTATACTCCTGTGGAACATGGTCTTTCTACTTTTACTTATGAATATTACGCTAGTAGTTCATTAAACTTGTAATTATAGTCAACTGAAATTACTGCAAAATTAAAGAAAAAAAAGAAGGTAGGAGGGAGGGCTGAGTGAATGAGGAAATTATATTTACCTTCTTAGTTTTGTTTCCATGAAATATATAAAATATGTGCTTTCATTAATAAATTTATTTTTAAAAAGTTTTGGGCCTGTAAGTATTATGTTAATGATGCTAAGTGGGTAGAAACAATCCAATTATGGTGTTGGTGTTTGGAGGTGTGGCCTTTGACAAGTGACTGGATTGGACTGGGTCATTACTGTGGGGTCCCTATGATTACATACTGTTGGCTTTATAAGGGACCACACAGATAAGCATAGACACATATGATTCTTCTTGTCATGTGATATGCTTTGCTGACTCTGGACTCTGTTAGCAAGAATGCTATTACCAGAGGCTGAATGAACTGGACTTGACGAATCCTTAGACTGAACCTTCAAAACTATGGGTCTCTTTTTCTTTCCTAAGTAGTTTGTCTAAGGTATTATAGTAATGAAAATTGATTAATATACTTCTTATAAGAAAATGATTGACTTTTGTATATCAACCCTATATCCTTCAATCATGCTGTAAGCCTTACTATCCCACAGAGTTTTTTGTGGTGGGTTCTTCTGGATTTTCTACATGGATGGTCACTGCCTTTTGCAAACAAACAGCTTTATTTATTCTTTTCAGTCTATATACCTTTTATTTCATTTGCTGGTCTTGTTGCCATTAACTAAGGCCTTTCTCTGGTTTAATTAGATAATTTGGTTTCTAGGTA
Organism: Oryctolagus cuniculus; assembly: GCF_964237555.1. Taxonomy (NCBI): domain Eukaryota; kingdom Metazoa; phylum Chordata; class Mammalia; order Lagomorpha; family Leporidae; genus Oryctolagus; species Oryctolagus cuniculus. Next base: position 16,690,661 of record NC_091440.1, on the reverse strand, counting down.
TAAGCTGAAATTATTCATGTGAGACCTAGTTTTCTTCTCTAACAGAGGTACTTAGAGTGCCATTAAGTTATCACTCAGAACTGTTTCAGCTGTTCCACATGATGTACCTCATTATTCAGTTTGCAGAGGCTAAGAAAAACAGCCTACAGTTGGAATATATATTCATGGGGAATGGCGACTGGGTGGCCTTCTTAGTCAGAGGCCCAGAAAGAGAAATATTAGAAGACAAAGACAAGGTATTTTTGGGGAAAGGCTCATGGATGAACCTAAAGGGGTGGTGAAACTGTCAAGATCTTTGAGTATATTAGACATAACCCAGTAAGCATTCAACAGAGGCTAGCACTAAATAAATAAGCAGACAAAATCATGCAGCCTATTGGTATATACCAGCCTTGATGATCAGCTACTGCAATGACACAGCACAACAAAAACATAAATGGAGTAGACATGATGGTAGAGATGGAAACATATGGGCCTGACAGTATGGGCTCCCAGTTACCAACACTGACATAGCTGTTTTTTAAAAAATTATTTTGAAATTTATTTCCATTTCATTTGAAAGACACAGAGGGACAAAGCTTTTCATGACACTGGTTCACTTACCAAATGCCCACAACAGCCAGGGCTGGGCCAGGCTGAAGCCAGGATTCCAAAACGTAATCTGGGCCACTATGTATGTGGCAGAGACCTAAGTCACATGCTTCCATGTGAGCCATCACATGCTTCCTTTGGGATGTACGTTAGCAGGAAGCTGGATTAGAAGTGGAGGAGGTGGGCCTCAAACCAGGTACTACGTTACAGGAGCAATCAGCTGTGTGGTGGCAAGGTGACTGCACTGGACCCTTCTATCCTGGGAGAACACAGATTTCTTCTAAACTGACGCAACCTACATAAACACATTGTGTACATGGTTTTGTTTTTCATTCACAGAAACATAACGCCATTACCCAAAGGATACAGTTGTCCACTGACACAAAATTCTACATAGTATTGTGTTCAACAATACTATGTGCACAACAATACTATGTGTACAATTGTGTACAATTTACAGCAAAGGTAGCATGGGAGAGGGCATATAAACATAAGACCCCATGATCCTATCATTTACTACACCATGTCGAAGATGTTGACTTGCCAGAGCAATGGAATGGTTTGAAGGCAAACCTCATCCTACAAGGGTGAGCTGCCATACTCCAGATACAGCATGATATTCCATCGGGGGTATTCAAAATATTCATGGAGGGGCTGGCGCTGTGGCACAGTAGGTTAATCCTCTGCCTGTGTGCCGGCATCCCATATGGGCATCGGTTCTAGTCCCTCTGCTCCTTTTCCCATCCAGCTCTCTGCTATTGCCTGGGAAAGCAGTAGAGGATGGCCCAAGCCCTTGGGCCCCTGCACCCATGTGAGTAGAACTGGAGAGAAAACAACACTGGAAATCCTACAAGAGAAAGAGGAACACCAGGGACCTGTGTGGAAGGTGTGGATATACAGCAGAAACATGAACACAATGCACATCTGCAGTAGCTGAAGTGGGTGGCAGTTTGGAGACAGAGGTGAGACCGGACTTCAGCAACCTGTGGTGATATAGCTGGAGGGAGGGCATGGTGTGAGTCTGGACTGGAGCCCTGGGGGCTAGCAGTTGCTAGTGGTTGTCTATAGACCCAGTGAAAGTAGAGGGGTCACATTTATGTCACCCCAGCTTTGCCACAACAGTGCCCACTGCCCAGGTGAGAAAGGGCAGGGGCCATTTTGGGTTTGGGCAGGAGCCGCAGAAGACTTGTGCACACACATAGCAACTGGCTAAGACAGGATGACATCTCAGTAGTGTTGGCAGCAGTGGCAGGGAGAGAGTAACATTTGGCCAGTGGCTCTTGTGTACATGTGTGATTCAGAGATTCTAGGGGAAGGAACAATCTGCAGTCCCCATTGACTTTGAGTCTGGCTGGGAGGTGATGGGGCAACTACATCGGATGATGAAGTGCCCACAGAATCCCAAGATCCAGACACCTAGGCGGGGTTGTCTTGGGGAACATCTACCTCTGTTGACTGGACAGGCTGGCAGGGCAGAGAGAAACCTCTGCACCCAGCAACTGTGGAGGCCTTGTGTGCTGAGACTGTGGGGACTTGGTAGTTACATGAGAAGTTGCAGGGTTTAGCTGGGTTTCTGCGCAATAACTGGGTGCGGCTCTACACACTTGGAGCTCCTTGGATGCCTAGAGCAGGTCATTGCAGCGGGAACTGTGCTCACAGTGAGGACTGTATAGATCATTTTTGCTGTTTATATGGTGGCACAGAACACACTGGGGGCTGACACCTGGGCATTGAGATATACTATATCCAACTTGGGTATTATCCTTGATACTCGCCCCACCCTGGAGCACTGAACAGAGCTCCCTGGCTACACTCAGCACACATTTTTGATATTCACTGAAAGTGCAGACATTCCACTAAGCAACAGAGGCATAGCTCAAATATGAAAGCCATCAGAGGAAAAAAGAATTCAACTCCACAAATGCCTAAAAACAAATCCAGAAATTCTAGAAACAAGAATAAGGAAGACACCATGACACCCCTCAAAGGTAAACAACAACATTTCAATATTAGAATGCGAAGATGGAGAAACTGAGGAAATGCCAGAAACGGAATTCAAAAAATTAATCACAAGATTACTCAAAAGCAAGCAGAAGCAAATCCATGCTAAAGAAAACCATACATAACATGAAAATTTTTCCCAAGAAATTGAGATTTTAAAGATAAATCAAAATGAAACATTAGAAATGAATTCAATTGATCAAACATAAAATGTGGTAGAAAGCTTTGACAGCAGACTTGGTGAGGTAGAAGACAGAATATCCAAACTGGAAGATAAATCTTTGGAAATCATAGTTGGACCAAAAAAAAAAAAAAAGAAGAAGAAAATACAAAACATAAAAACAATTTTGGAGATCTATGGGATACCATCAAATGACCCAACATATGGGTCTTAGGAGTTCCTGAAGGTGTGAGAAGAGAACAGAATAGAAAGCCTATTTAGTGAAATAACTACAGAAAACATCCCTAATTTAGAGAAAGAGAAAGGGACAACCAAGTAGAGGAAGCACATAGATCTCCTGAAAGACATGACCAGAAAAGATCCTCACTGGTACACACCATAGTCAAACTTTCCATGGTAAAACATAAAGATTCTGAAATGTGCATGAGAGAAATGTCAGATCACTTTCAGAAGATCTCCAATTAGACTCACAGCTGAATTCTCATCAGAAACCATATAGGTTAGAAGGGAATGGTGAGATATATTACAAGTCTTAAAAGAAAAAAAAAACTGTCAACATAGAATATTGTACCCCGCAAAGCTCTCTTTTACAAATGAAGGTGAAAAAAAGACCTTCCATAACAAATAGAAATTGAAAGAATTTGTCACCACTTGTCCAGCCATGCAAAGGATGCTTAAGGACATATTGCACACAGAAACATACACATTACTATGCAAGAATAAGAAGAGGTCAGTAAAACAAAGAGCTGGTTTTTTGAAAAAAAATTTTTTTAAAACTGATACACCATTAGCCCAACTAACCAATAAAGAGAGAAGACTCAAATCAATAAAATCAAAGATGAAAAATGAAATGTAACAAGAGATACCACAGAAATAAAAAATAATCAGAAATTACTGAAAAGAACTCTAAGCCAACAAATTGGGAAACCTAGAAGAAATGGTAGATTCCAAGACACAATCTACCGAAATTGAATACTGAACACAGAAAACCTAAACAGACCAATAATCAAGACAGAAACTGAATCAGTAATAAAGACTCTCCCAAAAAAGAAAAGCCCAGAACTGGATGGCTTCACTGATGAATTCTAACAGACATTTAAAAAACTAATTTCAATTCTTCTCAAGCTATGCAGAACAATTGAAAGGGAGGGAATCCTCACAAACTCCCATGAAGTCTGCATCACTAATTCCTAAGTCAGAAATAGATACAGCAGAGAAAACTATAGACCAATATCCCTGACAAACATAGATAAAAAAAAAAAACTCTCAGCAAAATATTAGTTAACTGAATCCAACAATACATCAGAAAGATCATTCTCCAGGACCCAAGTAGGATTTATCCCTGGTATGTAAGGAAAGTTCAACATTTGCAAATCAGTAAATGTGATATATCACTTTAACAAATCAAAGAACAAAAAACATATTGTTATCTCAATAGATGAAGAGAGATTAAAAACCTTAAACAAATTGGATATAGAAGGAACATTCCTCAACATAATCAAGACATTTTATGACAAACCATGGCCAGCATCCTAATGAATGGGGAAAAGCTAGAAGCACTCCAGCTAAGATCTGGAACCAGATAAAGATGCCCACTCTCATCATTGCCATTTAATTTAGTCTTGGAAGTTTTAGCTTGAGACATTAGTGTGGTGATATCAGATTTAATATATGAGTTTTTCATTCAGCCAGAGATAAAACTTAGCAACTGTTAATAGAAACATAATGGAAATCAGAACCGTGAATGCAAACAACATTGACCAAAAAGTTGGTACACAATGAGTGTTGGGCCAAGAGTGTAGACCTGAAGAACAGCAACATTAATTTGAAAAGTACAGGAATAGTAGATGACAAAGCAAGAGAAATTACAGAAAAAAAACAGGAAAATCTGGCATGTATTTTGGAAGGCAAGGTAAAGGAGAGAAAGGAAGAAATTTCTCTTCATTCATGTCAAGAAAGGAGAGATCAAGAACATCCATTTCGTATGACAGTGCACATACAGAGGAAACTCACCAGATACTCCGACCTGAGAAAAAAAGATACTCTGATTCAGTTAGACTGGTGGGAATGGAAGTCAACTGTGCATCAGGATTATGGGCAACAATTCTTTAAATGTCATGATGCAATTCTAGGAGAACCCTTCAGGTATTTCCTGAACTTCTTGAAAACTGAGTCACTGCTTTAGTTATCTATAGGCACAGCTGGCTGGTGATATCACAGACTTCCACTTGTATGTCAGTCTAAGAGTTCCTCTTTGTCAAAGTACTAAAAATTTCAAAAAAATATAGTATTATAATCTAAATCTGGCATGTCGCTGGGTTTTACTGAGTACCCTACATCAATTTTCTACCAACTGGCATTTCTACATCAGTTTTTTTTTTTTTTTTTTTTTGACAGGCAGAGTTAGAGAGAGAGAGACAGACAGACAGACAGACAGACAGAGAGACAGGTCTTTCTTCCGTTAGTTCACCCCCCAAATGGCCGCTACAGCCAGTGCACTAGGCCAATCTGAAGCTAGGAGCCAGGTGCTTCCTCCTGGTCTCCCATGCAGGTGCAGGGCCCAAGCACTTGGGCCATCCTCCACTGCCTTCCTAGACCACCCTCCACTGCCTTCCTGGACCACAGCAGAGCGCTGGACTGCAAAAGGAGCAACTGGGACAGATTCCAGCGCCCCAACCAGGACTAGAACCCGGGGTGCCGGCGCCGCAGGCAGAGGATTAGTCTAGTGAGCCAGGGCGCCGGCCTCAACTGGCATTTCTAAAATATCCTATTTTGCATGTACACACACATATATTCAGAATTTTCCTAATTTTCAAGAATGCGTTCTTTTTAATCAGTCCCTTACAGTGTGTTCCCAAGTCATTAATATTTTGACCTGTTGTTTTCCACTTACATGATTTCTTTTTATTTGAGAGGCAGACAGAGTGAGCAAGCTTCTATCCGCTGGTTCACTTCCCAACTGTCCCCAGTGGCCAAGGATGGGCCAGGCTGAAGCTACGAACTGGGAACCCGTCTAGATCTCCCATGTGGTTGGCAGCCACCAACCCACTTGAGACATCAATATTGTATCTCCCAGGGTCTGCACTGGCATTAAGTTAGAATCGGAAGTTGGAGCTGAGACTGAAACCCAGGCACTCCCATACAGGGCACAGGTATTTTAAATGCTAGTGCAAACATGTGCCCTTCCCCCTACTAGATTTTTTTTTAACAAAGGGCCTCAATTTTCTACCTTATCTGAACCTTCAGTTGTATCTTTTCACGTTGTGCTTCCCCCAACCCTTCCTTACTCTATTCTAGTTACACTGGCCTTCTTACTATTCCTCACACATAGGAGACCCACTCCAACCTTTGGACCTGTACATTTGAAAACCTCTGTGGAATCCTGAGAGATATCTGCATGGCCAACATGGATGTTTGCATCTGAAATCCAACCAAGTGTCACTTCAAAGGGCCATATAGGTAATCACTTTACAACTATAAACCTCAACCTATATTCACCATTCTGCAGTATGATGATCTGTTTTTTCCCCAAATATTATTTTTAAATATTATTTTCTTTTTATACTAGAATAAAAAGTACTGAGCTAAATTATTTTTATATCCATATTTTTTAGATATCCCATGTCTTAGGAGACCCGCCTGGCATAGCGGGTATTCAACAGATCTCTGCTAAATAAACATGTACAATTCTAATATGAATAGGGGAAACTAGTAAGGACTCTGGACTGTGGAGCTATTTGTTTCTACTTAAATTGTATAGGGGCCGGCACTGTGGCATAGTGGGTAAAGCCACCTCCTTCAGTTCTGGCATCCCATATGGGCATTGGTTTGAGTTCTGGCTGCTCCACTTCTGATCCAGCTCTCTGCTATGGCCTGGGAAAGCAGTAGAAGATAGCTCACGTTGTTAGGCCACTGCACCCACTTGAGAGACCCAGAAGAAACTCCTGGCTCTTGGCTTTGGATCTGCACATCTCGGGCCATTGAAGTCAATTGGGGAGTGAACCAGTGGGTGGAAGAGCTCTCTCTCTCTCTCTCTCTCTCTCTCTCTCTCTGTACCTCTGTTTCTCTCTCGGTATAATTCTGAATTTCAAATAAATAAATAAAACCTTGAAAAAACTGTATAAACCATTGCAGATTAAATAATGAAGGAATTAATGGCATATGAGAAAAAATGTGTGAGGAGAAAGAAAATTTAAGGCAGTTATGATAGGGCAGGGAATGAATGAAAGGAGTTTGTCTTAAAAGATCACAGACCTATGTAAAGGATAATGGGAGAGAGTGGGGGTATCTAAATGAGACAGGGTATACAGTAGGAAAAAGAGGTTTGAGGACCGAAAAAGTAAAGTCAAAATGTTCACAGCTTTGAAAATACTGAGGCTGAGGCTGAAGCGAAAATGTTATGTACAAATACAGGTATCCAACACAAAACTGTACAAAGTGCAGGATTTTGAAAGAGAAATTGAAAACGTGATTTAGATGTTTACAAGGAATTGCAGCATGCAATGTTTATGTACTTAAATTTATTAATATTTTACTTACCTGATCTAGGTTTGATAGACTGTTTGGATCTTGACTGAGAGCTTGGTACTGGCCCCTGAGCCTGTCACCTGCTGCAATCCTCCTAAACTTCTTCAGATCCACTACATATAAGGCACTGCAAAAATTAATACTTCTTGATAGCCTGTGTTGGTTTTATAGTTTTACTCCCCCAGCAGGCCAGGAAATGTCTACAGTGATGGCATTAATTTAAATTTAGATACCCTATGAGCTAATAATAATGAATCCTTTTATTGCCTCATACTGTTACTAAGGGGTTTGATGTTTGTTATTATTTTGGTAGGATTCATCATCTTCCAGAGTCAACTCAAGTTTTTCCAAATTAACATGAAACTCATGGCTCCACAATATAGTAACAACTCTAAAGATACTATTTTCATTTTGTTATATGGCAAGCCAAGTTTAAATTTTTAGTAGTTGAGAACATGCCCATGAGCTTATCACTGTGGTTTACCTTCTGTGTCAGCTAAGTACCAGCAGGGTAAGCCTAGGCAAGTCACATAAATGCCATATGCTTTAGTTTCCATCTTCAGAAAATGGAAATTAATACTAGTCTCACAAAACATAATTATAAACATTTTATGGGTTAATATATGCAAAGGCTTATAAGAATAACTGGCAGGTAGTAAGTACTATATAATTGGTTGCCATCATTGTACAATTTCCAAGAAAACTGCATGTTGTGATTCCATGCGTTTTTTATTTACTAGATGGTAGAGTATGAATGCTCTTACCTGATATGGTATTTCCTTCTTAAAAGATGTGATGCCCAGTATCCTGTTTTCCAGAAACGATATCCATCCATGTCAGTGCGGCTATCACAGAAGGGAGTGTACCCATAAGGAGCTCCATCCAGATCAAAATCTCGAAGTTCCTTTAGATCATGTCTCACAATCTAAATAATTGAAATAGCATATCTAATGATGACTGTAAAAATAACAAAACTTACTTTATAGGAATTTCAAATAATTTATTTTTTTATCATGGAGAGACAGAGACCCATTTTATCCAGAGTGATTTCACATAGCATAAATTTTTGCAATTTTAGTTTTTTCCTTTTGCTCTTACAGACTGTAAGAACCCAAAAGTTTATATTCCTAATCTCCTAATCTTTATGAGAGTAGTCATTCAGATCAATACCATTGCTGTATCATTTTCAAGCAAAATATCTTATATAAATATATTTTAGGTAAGGGTCACATACTACTCAAGTGTACAGCTCTTGGTTTCTTAAAGTATAAATTAATAATTAAAAACCATTTTTATGTTAAATCTCCATTATTATGTATTGGCAAATACTAGTTTCAATTAAAGAAAAATTTCCTGATCACTCTAAATAACCTTACAATATAAGTTTTTTTTTAAATAGGCTCAAGCCTGGTATAAAAATATCTGAGGTTGGGGGGAAGATAGGAGAATGAATTATTTACTATATTTGGAAATGCTTACTTCATCATCTACATTTGACTGTTTTCTTGGTAAAACTTTTTCATTAATATAAAGAAAACAGATTTTATAGGTATAATTCTAAGATAACCACACAAACCTCCTTTCCTCACTTCTGCCCTCAACCCCCATCCTTCCTTTTTTAATTTTTACAAAAAGGTAATTTTAAAAAAATTTTTATTATTTTTTTAAGATTTTTATTTACTTACTTGACAGGTAGAATTACAGACAGTGAGAGAGACAGAGACAGAAAGGTCTTCCTTCCATTGGTTCACCCCCTAGATGGCTGCAATGGCCGGAACTACGCTGATCTGAAGCCAGGAGCCAGGAGCCAGGAGCTTCTTCCCAGTCTCCCACGTGGGTGCAAGGGCCCAAGGACTTGGGCCATCCTCTACTGCCTTCCCAGGCCACAGCAGAGAGCAGGACTGGAAGAGGAGCAACTGGGACTAGAATCCGGCACCCATATGGGATGCCAGCACCGCAGGCAGAGGCTTAACCTAGTGCGCCACCACGCCAGCCCCAACAAAAAGGTAATTTCAATCTACTCTATAATCAGAGGCTAAAGCATCACTAACCATAATATCCAACATGTAAAAAAGTAGAAAGACCGCAGTCCCACAGGAGTATAAACAAGGCTAAAAACAATTAAACCACAAGATTTCAATTTCATTCCTATATACTTCTTTGTACTCTATATAAACTACCACATATTAGAAAAAAACATATGACATTTATCTTTTTGGGACTGGCTTCTTTAACAAAGCCTAATTGTTTCTAGTAAGATCCATCTTGTTGTAAAAGAATTTCATTCTTTTCTATGGCTGAGTATTATTCCATAGTGTATATACTCCACATTTTCTTTATCCAGTCATCAGTTGACAGACATCTGAGCTAATTTCATATCTTAGCTATAGTGAATTGAACTGGCATAAACATGGGGTTTTTTCTTTCATATGCCGATTTCATTTCTTTGGGGTAAATTCCCAGGAAGGGTGGGTCATATGATGTATTTATTTTTAGAGTTCTGAAGAATCTCCATACTGTCTTCTGTAATACTGTACTAGTTTATAGTCTCACCAACAGTGTGTTAGGGTACCTTTCTCCTACATCCTCACCCGTATTATTTTTTGATTTTTGGATAAGAGCCATTTTAACTGGTGTGAGGTAAAACCTCATTGTGGTTTTTATTTACATTTCCCTGATGGCTAGTGATCCTGAGCATTTGTTGGCCATTTGAATTTCATCATTTGAAAAATGTCTGTTCATGTCTTTGCCCATTTCTTAATTGGACTGTTTGGTTGTTGTTGAGTTTCTTGAACACTTTATAGATCCTGGTTATTAATCCTTATCAGTTGCATAATTTGCAAAACATTTTCTCCCATTCTGTTGGTTGCTTCTTCACTCTCTTGATTGTTTCCTTTGCAGTACAGAAGCTTCTTAGCTTGATGTAAACCCATTTGTCAATTTTGTCTTCATTGCCTATACTTCTGGGTTTTATTCCAAGAAGCCTTTGCCTATGCCAATGTGTTGCAGAGATTCCCCAATGTTTTCCTCTAGTAATCTGATGGTATCAGGTTACAGATGCAGATTCTTGACCCATTTATTTGATGTTTGTATAAGGTATAAGATAGGGGTCTTGTTTCATACTTCTGCAAGCGTAGATTGAATTTTCCCAAATTTGTTGAAGAGACTGTCCTTTCTCCAGGGACTGATTTCAGCTCATTTGTCAGAAATTAGTTGGTTGTAGATGTGTGGATTAATTTCTGGGATTTCTACTTTGTTTCAGTTTGTTTATTTTTGTGCCTGTACCAAGGCGTTTTGATTAAAACTTCTCTGTGGTATATCTTGAAATCTGGTATTGTGATGCCTCCGGCTATATTTTTGTTGTTTAAGATTGCTTTAGCTATTTGGCACCTCTTGTATTTCCATGAATTTTAATACAGATTTTTCTAGCTCTGAGAATGTTGTTGATATCTTGATTAGAATCACATTGATTCTGTGAATTACTTTTGGTAGTATGGACATTTTGATGACAGTATTGCTTTCAACCTATGAACATGGACTATTTTTCTATTTTTGCATGTCTTCTTCAATTTCTTTTATATTTTATAATATTCATTGTAGAGATATTTCATCTTCTTGGTCAAATTTATTCCAGGGTATTTAATTTTTTGTAGTTACTGTTACTGGGCTGATCTTACAAGTTTCTTTCTTAGCCATGGCCTTTTCTGTGTATACAAAGACTACTAATTTTTCTGTGCTGATTTTATATCCTACAACTTTACCAAACTCTCTTATTAAGAGTTCCAATAGTCTGTTAGTGGAGTATTTTTGTTCGTCAATGTACAGACTCATGTCATCTGCAAACAAGGATAATTTGACTTTCTCTTTTATAACTTGTATCCCCCTTTGATTTTCTTTCCTTGCCTAATGATGCTGGCTAAAATTTCCAGAACTATGTTAAATAGCAACAGTGAAAGTGGGCATTCTTTTATGATTCTGTATCTTAGTGGAAATGCTTCCAACTCTTTCCCATTAAATATGATGAAGGCTGTGGGTTTGCCATGTATTGCTTTGATTGTGTTGAGGAATGTTCCTTCTATACCCAATTGACTGAGGTTTTTATCATGAAAGGATGTTGTATTTTATCAGATGCTTTCTCTGCCTCTATTGAAATAATCATATGGTTTTATTCTTCAGTCTGTTAATATGATGTATTACATTGACTGATTTGCATATATTGAACCATCCCTGCATACCAGGCATAAATACCACTTGGTTCAGGTGAATCATCTTTGGATGTGCTGTTGTATTTGATGAGCTAGTATCTTGTTGAGGGTTTCTGCACCATGTTCATTAGGGATATTTGTGTGTGTGTGTGTGTGTGTGTGTGTGACAGGCAGAATGGACAGTGAGAGAGAGAGACAGAGAGAAAGGTCTTCCTTTGCCATTGGTTCACCCTCCAATGGCTGCCGCGGCCGGCACACTGCGGCCGGCGCACCGTGCTAATCCGATGGTAGGAACCAGGTACTTACCCTGGTCTCCCATGGGGTGCAGGGCCCAAGGACTTGGGCCATCCTCCACTGCACTCCCTGGCCACAGCAGAGAGCTGGCCTGGAAGAGGGGCAACCGGGACAGAATGTGGCGCCCCGACTGGGACTAGAACCCGGTGTGCCAGCGCCGCAATGCGGAGGATTAGCCTAGTGAGCCGCGGCGCCAGCAGGGATATTTGTTTACTATTCTGTTTCTTTGTTGTATCTTTATCTGGTTTTGTAATTAAGGTGATGCTGGCCGCATAGAAGAAGTTTGGGAGATTTTCCCCCTTCCAATTATTTTGAATAGCTTGCGGGGAATTGGGATTATTTCTTCTTTAAAAGTCTGGTAGGCTGGCACCACGGCCCAAAAGGCTAATCCCCTGCCTGCGGCGCTGGCACACCGAGTTCTAGTCCCAGTTGGGGTGCTGGATTCTGTCCCGGTTGCTCCTCTTCCAGGCCAGCTCTCTGCTGTGGTCTGGGAGTGCAGTGGAGGATGGCCCAAGTCCTTGGGCCCTGCACCCGCATGGGAGACCAGGAGAAGCACCTGGCTCCTGGCTTCAGATCAGTGTGGTGTGCCAGCTGCAGCACGCCAGCCGCAGTGGCCATTGGAGCCGCAGTGGCCATTGGGGGGTGAACCAACGGAAAAGGAAGACCTTTCTGTCTCTCTCACTGTCCACTCTGCCTGTCAAAAATAAAAAAAAAAGTCTGGTAGAATTCAGCAATGAAGCCATCAAGCCCCTGGCTTTTTTTTGTTGGGAGGGTCTTTATTACTGATTCAATATCTGTCTTGGATATAGGTGTATTTAGTTTTTGTTTTCATGACTCCATTTAGGTAGATTGTATCTTTCCAGAAATCTATCCATTTCTTCGAGATTTATTAATTTCTTGGTAATACCTATTTGTAGTAATTCCTGATAATACTTTTTATTTCTGTGCTATCCAATGTAACATTCACTTTTTCATTTCTGATTTTATTAATTTACATCTCCCTCCCTTTTATTTTTTGGATAGTTTGGTCAATGGTGTATCAATTTTGTTTAATTTTTGAAAAAACCATTTCTTCATCACACTTTTGTATTTTTTGTTTAATTATATTTATTTCTTCTTTAATTTTGATTCTTCTTTCCTCCTACTGAATTTTGGTTTGGGTTTTTTTTTTTTTTTTTTCTAGGCCCTTAAGATCCATTGTCAGATCATTTATTTCATGCCTTTCCAATTTCTTGATGTAGGCATCACTAGCTATAAACTTCTCTCTTAACACTGTTTTTGCTGTATCCAATAAGTTTTTTTTTTTTTTTTTTGACAGGCAGAGTGGACAGTGAGAAAGAGAGACAGAGAGAAAGGTCTTCCTTTGCCGTTGGTTCACCCTCCAATGGCCGCCGCGGCTGGCACGCTGCGGCCGGCGCACTGTGCTGATCCGATGGCAGGAGCCAGGAGCCAGGTGCTTTTCCTGGTCTCCCATGGGGTGCAGGGCCCAAGCACTTGGGCCATCCTCCACTGCACTCCCTGGCCACAGCAGAGAGCTGGCCTGGAAGAGGGGAAACCGACACAGAATCTGGCAACCCGACCGGGACTAGAACCCGGTGTGCCAGCGCCGCAAGGCGGAGGATTAGCTTAGTGAGTCGCGGTGCCAGCCCCCAATAAGTTTTGATATGTTGTGTTGTCATCTTCATTCTGCTCTAGGAATTTTTGATTTGCCTTTTGATTTCTTCTATGACTCACTGTTCATTCAGGAATGTGTTGTTCATTCTCCATGTATTTGCACATTTTGTAGAGTTGCTTATGTTGTTAACTTCCAGCTTTACTCATTCCATTTTGTTCAGAAGAGATACTTAGTGTGATTCCAATTTTTTAAAAAAATTCTTGAGACTTGCTTTATGGCCTAGCATACAGTTTCATCTTAGAGAAAGTACCATCACTGTTAAAAGGAATGTTTATTATGCAATAGTGGGATTAAAATGTTCTGCAGATATCAATTAGGTCTATTAGGTGTGTAGTATAGATTAACTCTATTGTTTCTTAGCTGATTTTTTTTTACCTAGTTGTTCACTGATGGAAGTTGTGTGTTGAATTCCCCCATTATTACTGTATTGGAGCCTATGTCTCCCTTTAGATCCATTAACATTTGTTTTAAATAGCCAGGTGCCCCACTGGGTACATATACATTTATGGCTGCTCCTGCTTGTTTTTGCTTTCTGCTAGCATAGAATTTCTTTTTCCATCCTTTTACTCTCAGTCTGTGTGTAGTTTTGTCAGTGAGGTTTGTTTCTTGAAGACAACATACAGATGAACCTTGTTTTTAATTATTCAGCCAGTCCATATATTTTTATTGGAGAATTTAGGCCATTTACATTCAAGGTTAATATTGAAAAGTATTGGCTCCATTTTTTCCATGAATACTTCTATTGTTTCTTTGGACTTCCTTTGTAACTTTACTAGAAGTTTTTCTGTCTTCATATTCTTTTGTAAAGATGACTATCTTTCTGTTTCTGTGTATAGCACATCCTTAAGTACTATTTTATGGCTAGAGAGGCAGTGACAAAGTCTTTCAATTTTTGTTTTTTTTTTTGGAAGGTCATTATTTTTACTTTCATTTATAAATGAGAGCTTTGCAGGATACAGTTTTCTGGGTTAACAATAATTTTCTGTTAGGACTTGGACTATGTTTCTCCATTTTCTCCTTGATTGTAGGGTTTCTGATGAGAAATCAGTTACCACCCTAACTGGAGATCCGTTAAAGGTAATCTGACATTTCTCTCATGCACATTTTAAAACCTTATTTTACTTTTGAAAGTTTGATTACAATGTGTCACAGTGAAGATCTTTCTTGTCCATGTCTATTATTAGAGTTCTATGTGTTTCCTGTTGTTGGATGTCCCTATCTTTCTCCAAATTAGGTAAGTTTTCTGCTAATATTTCACTGAATAGTTCTTCTAACCCATTCTCTTTTACCACACCTCCTGGGACTCCTAAAATACATATATTTGGTCATCTGATAGTATGCAATAAACCTTGAACACTGTTTTCAGTTTTTCTACTTTTCTTCTTCCTCTTCCTCTTCCTCTTCTTCTTCTTTTTTTTTTTTTTTGTCCGAGAGAGTTCCTAAGACTTGTCTTTTAGCTCGGATACTCTTTCTTCTGCCTCAACAAATCTGTTCAGGTTTTCCACTGTACTGTTTTAATTTGACATATTGAATTCTTCATTTCTAATATTTCAATTTGATTTCTCTTTAAAATATCTATCTCCCAGTAGAATTTCTCATACATGTACATATTTCTGAACCTTATATATTTGCTTCTCTATGTTTTTGAGTAATCTTATGAACACTCTTTTGAATTCCTTTCAGGCATTTCATCAATCTTTTCAAGTATTGTTATGTTCCTTTTGGTGAGTCATATTGTCTTCTTGTTCATGCTTATTACATTTCTACATTTATTTTTTAGCATCTGTGGAAACTTGTCGGTTTTCTCCTCTGAGGGTTTTATCTTTGAAACATACCTCTATAGCTTAGTGGAGTGTTTGCTCCTTTCAGAGGCATGTGCTGGGTTTTAATCAAGAAAAGATTTCCTGATTATTTGAACTAGCATTATGAAATAAAGCATTTTTTTACTATACTCACCTTTGTAGAAAAATATTACAGATTTCAGGGCGGGGGGAAGGAGAATGATTTACATTAGTACATTTGGAAATGCTTGCTTCATCACCTAAATTTGTCCATTTTCTTGTTTTTTTATTGTAGTGGAAAATATATATTTATTCCAAATATATTATAATTTAGGAAATACTATGAAACTAATTAATAGAACTTGAAATATAATTAAAATTCAATGTAGGACTTGAAAATATACTTTTGACCTAAATATACAGATTCTAATTTATGTCTTAATTCATAATACATTTATATTTACATGTTACTTACTTCTGTATGCTTTTCAATTTTCTTTTCCCAGCAATGATTACTAAGGCACACCAAGGAGGGGAAAATATCCTTAAGTCTTGGACATATAAATTGT
Organism: Oryctolagus cuniculus; assembly: GCF_964237555.1. Taxonomy (NCBI): domain Eukaryota; kingdom Metazoa; phylum Chordata; class Mammalia; order Lagomorpha; family Leporidae; genus Oryctolagus; species Oryctolagus cuniculus. The sequence continues at coordinate 16,674,837 of NC_091440.1, read as the reverse complement.
GAAGACTGGGGACTTCAAAAACATTTTTTTGGCCAAACTTAGACCATGATTTTCCTTATGTGTGAGGTTATTTGTTGAGTGCCAGACTGTTGTAAAAGGTTGATGAATGAGTAAACTTGGGTGGAAGTGCTAACTTTTTCAGCAAAAAGAAATAACCAATTTTAAATAAACATCATTTAATATTCATAGGCATCCAGTCTTATGATCCATATAAATACCTGTGTTATCTTTATATTCCATACTTTGACAACTATTATTTCAGAGATAACATTTCTGTATTCTAGGTAATATGAACAATAATAATAATCCCTACAGTTTTTTCTTCAAAGACTGATTTTTTCAATGATTTTGCTTATATATCACAATTGTGTCTGAGCATGCCAGCAAGATTATCAGTATAAGCAACATTAAGCTAATATTCACAGAGAAGTGTAAAAAAACCTTACTACTAAAAATAATAATCTTCATACCTGGTCAGCATCAACAAAAATGATTTTGTCCACTGCTAGTGGGAAAAGGACATCAAGGAAAAGAATTTTGTAACCCCAAATAATCCTTTGCTTTTCCGTCTGCTGATGAAGCCAACGAGGCCACCTATATTGGACTAGCTCATACTGGAATCCATATTCCTTAGCCATGTGAGGAATCACCTCCTAAAAACACACATGCAAAATCAAACAATGGATTCAAAGAAGAAAAAACATTTTGACATTTTAAAAGGCAGAGTTTACTATAAATTGTTATAACTAATTAGCACAATGTACTTCTCTGATATCTAGAAATGAGAAATACACAAATGCTAATAGGAAAACAAAAGTACACATAAAACTATATAATTTAATGTCTTTGAAAAAATGCAGCTTGGTAAACAGCACACTTATTAACTATGATAAATGTTCCCATATATTCACTATTGGTGCTGAAAAACCTCAACTCCAGAAAGAAAGCCTCCAGGTCTCAGATTATCTTTGTAACAAACTGTGTATGCTAGCATGCTGGCTGATAGATGCAAAGATGCAAAGGGGGTACAAAACACCTCAAAATGAGGTAAACATTAATAGGTTCTATTTTTATAGAAGTTTCATGCTTGAGGTTTAATTTAAGGATTAAAAATAAATATTGTGTTCTGAAGAGTTGATATGTGATTCAATGTGTTCTTAGAGAAATATCTTATTGCCTGTATAAAAAGCAGTTAATAAATCATTGGCTAAATTTGGTTCAAGTGTCCCCAAATAGAGAGGAACGATGTTAAAGGAGTAGTGAAAGATATGGAATTTGCTTTTCCTCATTCAATTCTCATCCATAACTACTTGATAAGTTTAGGCTTAGTTCTATCTTTTCTTTGCTTTTATAAGAATAATATAAATTTCAAATAAGGTCTTTTTTAAAATAAAATAAAATAAGCTCTTTAACATAGGCATCAATTTGTGAACTGGAACACTGATATCATGGCTAAAGCAGTTGCTAGGAATCATTATTTAGCTTTCTTTTAAATTAGGTTAATTAAAATAATTTTTTATTCAGGAAATAGATACTAAAAATATTCCCTAAAATAGGCTACATGCTAGACACTGTTCTGGGCCTTAGGGATACTGTCAGGAACAAAAGGAGTAGAAATCATGGCCTTCATGAAGCTCACATTTTAGAGGTGGCAGGTAAAAAACGGAAATGATTAAGTTAGCAAAAGAAGATAGCACTACAGAGAAAAATTAGAAGAGGGATAGAGTGATAGATAATGGGGGATTATAGTTTGCACAGTGTGGTCAGGAATTATTATTATCTTTTTAAGATTTTTATTTATTTATTTGACAGGTAGAGTTACAGACAGTGAGAGAGAGAGAGAGAAAGGTCTTCCTTCCGTTGGCTCACTCCCCAATGGCCGCCACAGCCGGAGCTATGCTAATCCATAGCCAGGAGCCAGGTGCTTCCTCCTGGTCTCCCATGCGGGTGCAGGGCCCAAGCACTTGGGCCATCCTCCACTGCCTTCCCGGGCCACAGTAGAGAGCTGGACTGGAAGAGGAGCAACCGGAACTAGAATCCGGCGCCCATAAGGGATGCCAGCGCGGCAGGTGGAGGATTAACCTAGTGCACCACCACACCGGCCCCAGGAAAGAATTATTAGTAAGTACAATTTTGGCAAGTAAGTGAAAGCAGTTAGGAGGTGTGGCTTTACAAACTGGAGGGGAGGGATCTTGAATGTTGGCAAGTTCTATATCTGCTGGATTCAGTGTTCTAAGTTTGTAAAAATTCATTAAAATTACACACTTTTTGTGCCTTTTCTAGGTATATGTTTCACCAAGAACTTTTCCCAAGAAAAATTTTGAGAGAAAGAAAGAAATTAAAGGAATTAGGAAAAGAGTATTTCAGATAGGTTATTAGTTTCAACCATGCACTAGAACAAGTTTTTTTAATCTAGACATAACACTATTTTCTAATGAACAGCACTGTTTCCTAATAAGAGAGCCTTTAGATTCTATCACCTCAACATATGTGGAGTTATCATCCTGTGCAGTGTTTGGCTAGCAGTAAAATGTTAAAAATCCAGTAACAAAACAGTTAACTTTTGGTCAATATTTATGAGTTCTTTTGCAGTTTTTGTCTATTCTAAATGAGTCCAGGTGGTGGCATGTGTTAGTGGTGGGGGCATATGGGATGTTCCATCAGGGTTAAGCACTGTGCATTCATGTCAGAATACCATGTTCCTAATTAGGCATTTTTGTTTCAAGCCTGTGATATAAAAGTGAATCTTCACCAAAGAAAGGTAGCCCCCTTTGCCTGTGATTACTGGGAAATGATCTCTACTTTGGAGTGTTCTGGCAGGAGTATCTTTATTTCTCTGGGTCATGTGACTTATGGTGAGGACTTTGGGCCCTATGACAGATCAAGTTCAGGAGGGGCTAGTGGCTGTCAGCCAGGTCCACGCTGAAGTGTGAGCGAGCCTTCCTGGAGGGCCATGCTCTTTGAATATTGTCACACACATCTGCTGGCAGAAATAAGCAGCATCTTTGCTCCTCTGCTGGGAGAAGACAACTGGCAACTCCATCTGGTCTCTACTCTCTACACTGGACACTATACTACCCTACTTTGCATTGATTTTATTTGTAAACTTTTGTGTAGTAATCTGTAACTCAGAGTTTTTGAGTTTGAGGAGTCCTCCTGGTGAGTTACTGAATTTAAGGATGGTATGAGGTTCCTCCCAATTGTGCAGGCTAGTCTGTTTCCTTATCACAAGGCATTACTATGATGAATCACTGAATAATTTTAATACAGCACTTAGCAAAATGCCTTGGCATATTAAGGGATAGAAGCATAATTAGCTACTTTTGCTTTTGCTTTTACCACCTCTTCTGGTATAAAAAAATGGAATCTTTGAACTGCTGATGAATGAGACCTAACTCTCAAAAAATGTGATTATTTTATAGTGAAGATAGAAGAAACAGAGTTTGCTTTGCAGCAGGATTGTAGGGGCTTATTAAGGGTAATAGATGGTGGTCACTTTCCAAATGGAACTTGGATCATGATGCCCAGAGAACCAGAGCAATCAATGCAGAGCACAAAGACAAAAGAGCTTTATTATTTTTAGTACTATGAAAGTATTTCCTATGGCACAGTTTTCATATTTTTTGATATTAGTAATGTTCCTATTATTGCAAAAATATAACAAAATCCAGTATGTTCACTAAAATATTTATATATATTTCCATGGTCAAATTTTACTATTCATTACAAAGAAAAAACCAATAATTTTTCTGTATATTTTCTAAGTAAAACATGCTGTTTCTTGCTTTCTTTTTCCTTTAAACACCTCTTTAAACATGGCACAGGAATTTTCTTAGTCTAGATAAAAAGTATTGAATATTAAAGTTTTAAAGTTTATTAAAACTTATAATGAGTAAATACACATTTCAAAAGCCTCACACTGAAGATAAATGTTACATAAACTTACAGTGATAACAAGAATTTTCATCTCAAACATTAACCACTCTATAAAGGAAGTTATGCACTTACTTTAAATGTTGGTGAGAGATAATTTTTTAGAAACCAGAATTTCACAGGTGTTTTAGTGTTACGCAAAACAGAGAGCATCATAATTCTGTATAAACAAAACATGAAACCCAATATAAGTTACTATTAATAGAAGTTCATCAAATTTTTTAGACTTTCAAATATTGAAATGTATGAATAAGTTTTTCACTATGAGTTATGAAGAAACAAACTTAAATATCTTCAAATACCACGGTTGATCAAATATGTAATATATATAGAAATACATATGTGTCTAATGCACACTAAATTGACTGGGTTTTGTTTGTTCCAGTTGACAAGCTAGTCTGGAATAGTCTTGTTTAGTGGAATCAGATTCTAATCTTGGCTCTATTATTGTGTGATTAATATCAGGTCTAAAACTTGAAGAGTTGAATGATCTGTGCATTCTGATAAATTCACTGGAAAGTTCACTTGTTTTGTTATCCTAGAGTTCTGAATGAAAAGCATATACACATACCTAAAGTACCTTTTTAAAATATCTATACTACAATGTAAATACTTTTAAGGCTGGTGAAAAATAGTCTTTGTACCCTATAAATAAGCTTTCCCATTCTTATCTCCTTTTTATAAAACAAATTATTTCTTCACTGGAAAAGAAATAAGCACTATGTATATTTTTCCTCACTTATCATCTCATTACAGACTATGTCTGTTTTCTAGGTTTACACAAGACCAATATTCCAAACCAAATAAAACTCATAAAATTTCACAATATTTTAAAAATACACATACTTCAAAATTATGAGTTTAAAAAAAAAAGATGAAGAGCAGTATACACTGTGTTTCTATTTGGATAAGTATGAAGTAAAGAAAAAACTACCTGTGCATATCTGTATTGTAGAATATAAAAATAATATTATTGTTTATGGGAAAAAGAACTGAGTATCAAGGAAACAGATGAGTGATTTTTTCCACTGTACTTTCCTTTTATTCATTCTTCTTGAATCATGTCAAAATATTAGAAAAAAATATACCTACCTTAAAAAGCGCTCATATAAATGGCCCGAAGCAACTGAAAAAATGTTCAGAACATCTTTTTTATCTTTGTCATCTTCTTTATGCAACCTTCTTGTGAAACTTGGAATAAAAAAGTAGTAATTGGCCATTTTTTAATATTCATCTGCAAACTTTACAAGCCTAAATACTAGATTTGGTAAACAATAAAATAGGATTGCCTCTTAAAAATGAATGGCTATTAACTATAAACAAACTCTTATCCTAAAAATCATGGTTAATATTAAAGCATATGACAATAACACTTCAAGTTTATGAGTTTTTATTTTTATTTATTTTTATTTTTTTTTATTATTTTTTTATTTTTTGACAGGCAGAGTGGACAGTGAGAGAGAGAGACACAGAGAAAGGTCTTCCTTTGCCGTTGGTTCACCCTGCAATGGCCGCCGCGGCCAGCGCGCTGCGGCCGGCGCACTGCGCTGATCCGATGGCAGGAGCCAGGAGCCAGGTGCTTTTCCTGGTCTCCCATGGGGTGCAGGGCCCAAGCACCTGGGCCATCCTCCACTGCACTCCCTGGCCACAGCAGAGAGCTGGCCTGGAAGAGGGGCAACCGGGACAGAATCCGGCGCCCCAACCGGGACTAGAACCCGGTGTGCCGGCGCCGCTAGGCGGAGGATTAGCCTAGTGAGCCGCGGCGCCGGCCAAGTTTATGAGTTTTTAAAACATGAAGTGCAATTCTAATCAATATTCGATATGTTTTCAATATGTGGTACCCACTGTGCCATAACACCGGCTCTAACCTGATTCTTTAACAACAACGAATGAACTATAGGAAAAAAAGCCTACAGGGCACTTAAGACACAATCTACATTATATGATTGGATCTGGGGTTCCCAACAGCACTGAGCGGCAGCTCCCAGTCAAAACTGGAAGCAAGGAACTCAATCCAGTTCTTGCACATCGGTGCCCGGGACACAATTATTTTAGCCATCAGTGTTGCCTTCTTGGGTATGCCTTAGCAGGAAGCTGGAGCTGGGATTCAAACTCAGGCACTCTGATACAGGATTGGGTATCTAAACTGCTAGGTTAAATGCTTGCTCCTACATTTTTTTAAAGTAACAATATAACTTATTTTTGTCCTAACACATTATATTTAATATCTCAGCTATACCAGTTTAATTTCTATTCTTTAAGGAACATATCCAATTTTTTTTCCTTCATGTAACCAGGTATCTTCACCTGTTAACTTTTGAAATCATGTCTGTCCTCAGAAGACACTGTTGCCACCCAGTCCTCTAAGAAGTCTTTCTTGAACTTCTTCCTAACTAGATGTACCCTTTCTATCTCCTTTGGTGTGTATAACATTTTATTTTCAGTTGCCTCATGGCTTGAGTTCCCTAACTTGTGTAAACTGCGTCTAGGAAGAACATATGTCAACATAATGGAATATATGATAAGTCAACAGCCAGCATCATACTGAACGTGAAAGGAAGCATTCCTACTATCTGGAACCAGATAAAAATATCCTCTCTCACCATAATATAGTTCTGCAAGTTCTAGCCAGATTCAATAGGCAAGAAAAAGAAATCAAGAGGATATAAATTGGAATTGAGGAAGTCAAATGAGCATTTCTGAATCTATCTTACCTTGCTTAAGGGAGAAGATTTATCCTTTCATTTTTACCACCTACAGGGCTTCTATCTCCTAGACTTTTAATCCAATCTAGTTATGTGTTAAAATATTCATTAGTAATTACCTTTTAATGGAATCCCACATTCCTTTGCTTGTTTCATCTTTATCAGTAAGGATGTCTTCCTTAATTTTGTCTTGTTTTTTTTGCACCTATATGGCATGGTGAAGAAAAATTTTAGAATTAGGCAGCTTTAAATATTATGTTGCATGGTTACAGAGTGACACATGTTAGACAATATCACCCTTGGAACCTAAGATAGGAAACTGGTAATTGAAGCTATGTAATATTTTACTACAACTTATGGGCAAAATGTACTCTGCAAGTATCAATCAATTCAACCTCATTTTCATTTCTTTGATGGTGACCTTTATATTGTTAAATAAGATGCTTATACCTGGGTTAACGGATTTATAAACTTTAGACGTTATCTAGTAGTATTTCTGGACTCAAGAGTTTAGACATTATTGATCCTGTTAATACAGATGAGCAGCTCACTAATATTACTTTTCCCTTCTTCTCCATGTCTGGATTTTAAAATAGTAAAATCTTTATCATCAGCTTTTCTAGGGAGTTTTTTGTAACTCTGAATCAGTTTCACTTCCTAATTCTGCATGTAACCTGTTCATCTCTGACCACAGACCTGAGAAAGCTTCTTAAAAAAATTCGATAGCAGGCAAGATGGTAGAATAGTGACAGGGAGGTCTGTTCTAGGCTATGTGGACTTAGCAGAAAAAAAAAAGTGGAGAAGGTACACTGTCAGGGAAAACTGCAGTGTGAGGGGTCTTGTGAAAGCGGTAGAAATGGCCTGGACCCGAGGAGAAGGTGCAGATGCACAGCAATGAGCAGGGAGCGTGGAGCACAAACACAACAAAGGACCCAGCAGCCCACTCTGGCTAGCAAGGTGAGGTCAGACTGCACTGGCCCGTGCCACTGCTGATGCAACTGGAGGGACAGTCTTGGAGACTGCACCATGTTTGAGTTTGGCCCCGGGCCCTTAGGGGGCCTGGGTGATTCCTCAACTGGAGCGGGAAGGGGGCAGAGAAGCGGCATGTCTCTCTACGTCTTCCCCCTCCACACCAGCACCCTGCAGCTACCTGTGAGGAAGCTGGAGCTGCTTCAGACATAAACAGATAGCAGCTGCCCCAGCTGTTTTGTGTACACCTTGCAGCTAGAGGGGACTGCTGGCAGGGGCAACCAGAGCAGTTCGAGAAAACTGGTTGGGTCTGTCCTCACCTTGTCATTGGGGCAACACCATCAGCCCCACTGCACCCACTAGGCAACAGGAGTGGGGGGCATCCCCACCAAAGGGAAGTGCTGTCCACAGGGACTCTTTTATCTGCCCAGCACAACTGTGAAAAGAGTAGGGCTGTGGCTGGTGGGTACTGTGCACACTTTTGATCCAGGGATTTTACCAGGGGGAAAAATCCACATTCCCCAGTGACTCTGAGTCTAGCTTGGGGGATAGGACTTGATCCAACTGGGCGAAACACACATGGGCAGTGGCTCTGGCAACCCCTCGGTCTCCCTTTGGACAGACAGGCTAGTGGGGCAGGGTGGACTCTCTTGCACTTCTTGACCATGGAGCCCTGGGTGCCGAGACTGAAAATACTGTGACTGTGTGAGAGGAGGCAGAGTCTCTCTGGGGTTCTGGGTAAGCTCTGTGTGCAGAGCCAAACTCTCAGAACTCTGTGGTAGCCATGGCAGCTCATTGCAGTTGAAACTGTGCTCACAGGGAGAGCTGCACAGATCATTCAACTGGTTGAGTGCTGAATACACTGGGGACTAACACCTGGACATTGATCATCTTCAAGAAGAGATGACAGAATGATCACACCAACAGACATGACCGCCGCCCCCTTCTGTTAATAAGAGGTGAGCTAACACCCCAGCTTGGATGTTACCCTGGATACTTGCTCCACCCTGGAGCACAGATCGGAGCTCTCTGGACATACCCACCACACATCTCTCAGTATTCAATGAAAGCACAGACAGACTAAGCTATAGCTCAAAAATAAAAGCCATCAGAGGGGAAAAAAAAAACAGTTATTCCACCAATGCCTAAAAAGAAAAGCAGAAATTCAAGAAACAAAAATAAGAAGACACCATGGCACTCTAGTAGAAAAACAACATTTCAATATTAGAATGTGAAGATGAAGAGATTGATGAAATGCTGGAAATGGAATTCGAAAAACTAATCATAGGATTACTCAAAAGCAATCAGAAGCAAACCCACAAACTAAAGAAAACCATACATGACATGAATGAAAATTTTCCCCATGAAATTGAAATTTTAAAGAGAAATCAAAATGATATATTAGAAATGAAGAATTCAAAAAATCAATTAAAATGTAGTGGAAAGCCTTAACAGAAGAGTTGGCAAGGCAGAACAAAGAATATCTGAACTAGAAGATAAATCTTTGAAAATCCTACAGTCAGATAAAAAATAAAAACAAAGAAGAAGAAAATAGAAAACTTAAAATCAGTGTTAGAGATGAATGGGATACTATCAAACAACCCAACATACAAGTCTTAAAAGTTCCTGAAGGTAAGGAAAGAGATCATGGAATACAAGGCCTATTTAGTGAAATAATTACAGAAAACTTCCCTAGTTTGGAGGAAGAAAGGGATGTCAAGTAGAGGAAGCACGCAGAACTTCTAACAGATATGATGAGAAAAGATCTTCACCACAAGGCATTGTAGTCAAACTCTCCACAGTACAATGTAAAGAAAAGTTTCTAAAATGTGTACAAGAAAAATGCCAATTTACTTTCAGAGGATCACCAATTAGACTCAGAGTTGACTTCTCAACAGAAACCCTACAGGCTAGAAGGGAATGGAGAGATATAGTTCAAATCTTAAAAGAAAAAAAACCTGTCAATTCAGAAAATTGTAACCTGCAAAACTCTCATTATATGAATTAAAGTGAAATGAAGACCTTCCATAACAAACAGAACTGAAAGAATTTCTCACCACTCATGTGCTATACATGTGCTATACATAGAAACACAGATAACCACCATTATTAAAGAATATGAAGGCAGAAAATCCCCCAGTAGAAGTACAAAAGAAACGCAAAGTAAACAACAGGAATATTTATGGAAGAATAGCAGGGCCAATTTGTTATTTATCAATAATCACCCATTGAAAGTAAATGGCCTCTAATCTCCAGTTAAAAGATACAGACTGGCTGAATGGATTAAAAAACAAGACCCATCTATTGGCTGCCCACAAGACACAGATCTCACTAATAAAGATACATACAGACAGACAAAGTGAAAGGGTGGAAAAAGGTATTCCATGCTAACAGAAACCATCCAAATATCAGACAAAATAGACTTTAACAAAAAAAACCATTGAGAGACAAAGAAGGAGACTATATAATCATTAAGGAATCAATTCAACAGGAAGATGTGACTATAATAAATATATATTATATATACCTAATTAAATACCACTTTGCTATTTAAAAGAAATGCTAAGGAAATGTAACAGTAGACACCACAGAAATAAATAGAATCATGAGGAATTCCTACAAAGAGCTGTATGCTAACAAATTGGGAAACCTATAAGAAATGGATAGATTCCTGAACACATACAATCTACCAAGTCCTGAAGACTTAGAAAACCTAAACAGACAAATAATCAAGACAGACATTTAATAAGTAATAAAAAAAACGCCCAAAGAAAGAAAAGCCCAGGACTGGATGGCTTCACTGCTGAATTCTACCAGACATTTAAAGAAGAAGTAATTCCAATTCTTCTCAAGATATTCCAGACAATTGAAAGGTTGATAATCCTCCCTAACTCCTTCTAATAAACCAGCATCACCTTAATTCCTAAAACAGAAAAAGATACAACAAAGAAAGCGAACTATAGACCAATATCTCCTATGAACATAGATGCAAAAATCCTCAGCAAAATATTAGCCAATTGAATCCAACAACACATTGGAAAGATCACTCATCTAGACCAAGTGGGACTCATCCCTGGTATGCAGGGATGGTTCAACATTTGCAAATCAATAAATGTGATAAATCACATTAACAAATTGAAGAACAAAAACCACATGATTATCTCAAAAGATACAGAGAAAGCATTCAATAAAATACAACATTCTTTCAAGATGAAAATAATCAAATTTGGTATAGAAGGAACATTCCTCAACAAAATCATGGAAATCTATGACAAATCCATGGCAAGCATCCTATTGAATGGAGAAAAGCTAGAAGCATGCCCACTAAGATCTGGAACTAGACAAGGATGTCCACTCTCATCATTGCTATTTAATATAGTCCTAGAAGTTTTAGAACCATTAGGTAAGAAAAATAAATCTAAGGGATTCAAATTGGAAAGGAGGAAATCAAACTATCTGTACTTGTAAATAACATGATTCTATATATAGGGGATCCAAAAACTATACTGAGAGAGTATTGGAACTCCTAAGAGTTTGGTAAAGTGACAGGATATAAGATCAACATGGAAAAATCCATAGCCTTTGTATACACAGACAATGTCATGGCTGAGGAAGAACTTTTAAAATCAGTCCCATTCACAATACGTCCAAAAGAACAAAACACTTTGGAATAAATTTAAACCAGGATATCAAAGGTCTCTATGATGAAAATTACAAATTACTAAAGAAAGAAATAGAAAGAGATATTAAAAATGTAAAAACAGTCCATTCATGGATTGGAAGAATCAACATCATCAAAATGTCTATATTACCAAAAACAACTGGCAGATTCAACGTGATCCCAATCAAAATACCAATGACATTATTTGAAGATATAGAACAAATGATGCTAGAATGCATATGGAAACACAAGAGGCTCCGAATAGCTAAAGCAATCTTATATAACAAAAAAAAAGCCAGAGCCATCACAATGCTGGATTGCAAGAAATACTACAGGGCAGTTATAATCAAAATAGCCTGGTACTGGCATAAAAACACACTTGTAGACCAATGGAACAGAATGGAAACTCCAGAAATCAATCCAACTTATATTTGACAAAGGAGCTAAAATCAATTCCTGGAGCAAGGACAGTCTCTTTAATAAATGGTGCTGGGGAAACTGGATCTCCATGTGCAGAAGTATGAAGCAAGATCCCTACCTTACACCTTACAGAAAAATCCACTGAAAAATGGATTAAAGACCTAAATCTATGACCAAATACCATCGAATCACTAGACAACTAGGACACAACTTTAAAACAAATTCCTTCTATTTTCAAATTCTGTTTTTCCTTCATGAAATTTCTTTTCTTCCTTCCTTTTGCTGCCAGTGCTCCAACAGAAACATATACAGATGGTAAAATTCGCCATAAAATAAACATTAAACAGTTAAGGACAATTAAGAACAGAGCCTAGAAAAAGCTTGTGCCTCACACACTTGTACTTTCAGGATCTTGCTTTTGAAACTGTTCAATACGACAATGACATCCTCCAGGTCTGGTTGAGAGTCAGCTCCTTCATGCCTAAAAGCAGAAAAACAGAAGTGTCTATATTTAATTGAAGAATAGACATTTGAATACAATGTATGAATAACAATTCATTTTACAATAAACAAAGGTGTTATACATGTAATATTTTGTTTCTGTCATTAATTCAGATACATTATAATACACCTTTCAAAACCACATTATTTTAACTTAATCAAAATTGTACAAAAATTGTGACTCATTAAATTTAATATTACCTAATCACTCATTTAAATTACTGCTTATCTTTGCTATTGAAGGCTACCCCAAAACTCAACTTTCACATCTCTGATATATTAAAATATTAACTGAAGCATGAAACATATCCAGACTTAAATGTAAGTTGTTTATGTCAAAAGAATTCTCCATTGTCCAAATAGTTTTTTTTTTTTTAACTTATTTGACAGGTAGAGTTAGATAGTGAGAAAGAGAGAGAGAAAGGTCTTCCCTCCGTTGGTTCACCCCCAAATGGCCACCACGGTTGGCATGCTGCACCAATCTGAAGCCAGGAGCCAGGTGGTCTCCCACGTGGGTGCAGGCGCCCAAGCACTTGGGCCATCCTCCACTGCCCTCCCAGGTCACAGCAGAAAGCTGGACTGGAAGAGGAGCAGCTGGGACTAGAACCTGGCGCCCATGTGGGATTCTGGCGCCGCAGGCGGAGGATTAGCCAAGTGAGCCACAGTGCCAGCCCCCCTCCCAAATAGCTTTTCAATATCTGCCAGCCACTTTGCAATGCCAAAATCTGAAATGCACTGTTTAATTTATGAGACTGAATGTTACTGCTGTCCATCTGTATTACTTAAATGTTTCTATTTATATAACATAAATGCAGTTCATTCTCTAATTTGCAAAGCTGCTTAAACAAATCAAGTATGACAGCTGTGCTCAATAATTATTTTGGTACTATTCCCACAGGACACTGAAAAATTCTATACTAAAATAATTACATTATTAAATTTTGTTGAAGTGGCAAGCTATTATGGGTGAAATCAATAGCTATTTTCAGTCCAGTTCTATTTGTAACATATAGGTAACATTTCTCTAAAATGAATATACTGGTTTTATAACACTATTATTTTTTTTTCTTTTCTTTTTTTTTTTTTTTTGACAGGCAGAGTGGACAGTGAGAGAGACAGACAGAGAGAAAGGTCTTCCTTTTGCCGTTGGTTCACCCTCCAATGGCCGCCGTGCTGCTGCCGGAGCACCGCGCTGATCCAATGGCAGGAGCCAGGTACTTATCCTGGTCTCCCATGGGGGTGCAGGGCCCAAGCACCTGGGCCATCCTCCACTGCACTCCCTGGCCACAGCAGAGAGCTGGCCTGGAAGAGGGGCAACCGGGACAGAATCCGGTGCCCTGATCGGGACTAGAACCCAGTGTGCTGGCACTGCAAGGCGGAGGATTAGCCTAGTGAGCCGCGGCGCCGGCCTGTAACACTATTATTACTTGAACACAAGCCTTTGCCTCCTTCTTATTTCCAATTGCCTAGCTGAGATGGTTAAAACAAAGAAGTTAGAGCCCTGATCAACAATTGCCACAAAATACAAAAACAGTTCCAACTTGGACAGTAGAAATGTCAAATGGTTTCCACTGTTGGTGGCAATGAAAACATGACCCAGCCATCCCACTCCTTGGAATTTACCCAAAGGAAATTAAATTGGCAAATAAAAGAGCTGTCTGTACCTCAATGTTTATTGCAGCTCAATTCATAAAAGCTAAGTCATCAACATAAACGCCCATCAACAGAAGACTGAATAAAGAAATTATGGGATATTTACTCTATGGAATACTGCACAGCGGTAAAAAAAATGAAATCTGATCATTTGCAACAAAATGGAGGAATCTGGAAAACATCATGCTGAGTGAAATAAGCCAGCCCCAAATGGACAAATATCATTTGTTTTCCCTAATCAGTGACAACTAACTGTGCACCTAAAAGGAAACCTGTAGAAGTGAAAGACACTATGAGAAGCAATGACTTTATCAGCCTTTGTCCTGTTGAGGAAGAGCTTACAATTTTATTCTTGCGGCGCTGGCACCCCGGGTTCTAGTCCCGGTTGGTGCACCGGTTCTGTCCCAGTTGCTCCTCTTCCAGTGCAGCTCTCTGCTGTGGCCCGGGAAGGCAGTGGAGGACGGCCCAAGTACTTGGGCCCTGCACCCGCATAGGAGACCAGGAGGAAGCACCTGGCTCCTGGCTTCGGATCGGTGCAGCGCGCCGGCCATAGCAGCCATTTGGGGGGTGAACCAATGGAAGTAAGACCTTTCTCTCTGTCTGTCTCTCTAACTCTGCCTGTCAAAAAAAATTTTATTCTGTTTAGTATTTTCTTTTTCTACTTAATACCATAGGTTGAACTCTTTAATTAACACAGAATTATTCTTAGGTGTTTAAATTCAACTGAAAATTTATCCTGTTAAAAATAAGAGTGGGAGTAAGAGAGGGAGGAGATGTATAGTGTGTCACACACTTCCTCAGACTTACACCTAAGGGTAAAGCTAAAAACTTGCCATGATAATCCAAATACTACTAAGTTGGCAGGTACCAATGCCATCCTACTAGTTAAAGTGATCAGTGTAAGTTCATAACTAATCATAAAGATAGGACTAAATGTCAGAGGGATCAAATAAATAAGACCAGTGTCTGCTAATAATAACTGATAGAATGAAAAAGGAGAGAACGATCCAACAAGGGAAGCAGGATACACAGCAGACTCATAGAATGACACATGCCCTAAACAGCACTCTGGCCTCAGAAACAGCCCTTAAAGCATTCGGATCTGGCTAAAAAGCCCATGGGAATATTTCAGGCATGATGAGCCAAGAAACTGTGGCAAGAAAAATGACCTAAATGGGGCCGGCGCCGCGGCTCACTAGGCTAATCCTCCGCCTAGCAGCGCCGGCACACCGGGTTCTAGTCCCGGTCGGGGTGCTGGATTCTGTCCCGGTTGCCCCTCTTCCAGGCCAGCCCTCTGCTGTGGCCAGGGAGTGCAGTGGAGGATGGCCCAGGTGCTTGGGCCCTGCACCCCATGGGAGACCAGGAGAAGCACCTGGCTCCTGGCTCCTGCCATCGGATCAGCGCGGTGCACCGGCCGCAGCACGCTGGCCGCGGCAGCCATTGGAGGGTGAACCAACGGCAAAGGAAGACCTTTCTCTCTGTCTCTCTCTCTCTCTCACTGTCCACTCTGCCTGTCAAAAAAAAAATGACCTAAATGAAAGATATCTGTGAGTGAGATCCTGGTGGAAAGAAGGGGCCATCAAAGAAGGAGGTACCTTTCTCTGAAAGAGAACTTCCACTTTTCTTATAACCTTGCCTAAATAAAGTCAGCGTTTGCGAACTCAAGTGGCTTCCATAACCTTGGCAGCTCATGACAAGAGCCTTGGGTGATTATTAACATCATAAATAAAAGTGTCAATTGTTAAATCAACAACAGGAGTCACTGTGCACTTGCTCCCCATGTAGGACCTCTGTCCTTAATGTGTTGTACTATGAGAATTAATGGTAAAACTAGTCTTCAAACAGTACTTTATACTTTGTGTGTCTGTGTGGGTGCAAACTGTTGAAATCTTCACTCAGTATAGAATTGATCTTCTGTATATAAAGATAATTAAAAATGAATCTTAATGAAGAATGGGATGGGAGAGGGATTAGGAGATGGGATGGTTTGAGGGTGGGAGGGTGGCTATGGCGAGAAGAACCACTATAATCCAAAAGTTGTACTTTCAAAATTTATATTTATTAAATAAAAGTTTTCTATTAAAAAAGAAATGGGCAAAGGATTTAAACAGACATTTTTCAAAAGAGAAAATCCAACTGGCCAACAGACACAGAAAAAATGTTCAGGATCACTAGCTGTCAGGGAAAGCAAATCAAAACCACAATGAGGTTTTACCTCACCCCTGTTAGAATGGCTCTCCTAAAGAAATCAACAAACAACAAATGCTGGTGAGGATGTCGGGAAAAAGGGACCCTAATCCACTGTTGGTAGAAATGTAAACTGTACAGCCACCATGGAAGACATTTTGGAGATACTTCAGAAATCTGAATATATTCGTACCATATGATCCAGCCATCCCACTTTTGGAAATTTATCCAAGGGAAATGAAATCAGCAAATAAAAGGGGTATCTGCACCTCAATGTTTATTTCAGCTCAATTCACAATAGCTAAAACACGGAATTAAGCTAAATACCTATCTACTGAAGACTGGATAAAGAAATTATGGGATGCCTACTCCATGGAATACTACAAATTATAAAAAAATGAAATCCGGTCATTTGAAACATAATGGATCATTCCAGAAAGCATCATACTTAGTGAAATAAGCAAGTCACAAAAGGACAAATACCATGTTTCTCCCTGATTGGTGCTCTGTTAGAGTACCTAAAAGGAAACCTGAAAATGTGAAACTGACTCTTCAAACAGTTTGAAAAGCAATGACCTAAACAGCCCTCGTCATGACTATTGAGGAACAGTTCTATTTTTATTTTCTTTTTCTTTATGAATACCATTGCTTTAAGTGTTAACCTAACAGAATTAATTGTGTGTATAAAGTCATTTGAAAAATACATCTTGGGGAAAAAGTAAGAGTGGGATTAAGAAATAGAAGAGGAAGTTTGTAACTGTAAAGCTGTATAGTTCTGCATAGGATCCTACAGATTTACTTCTAAGAGTACAGTTTAAAAATGTCCCATTGGACTGCAAATCCCATTAAGCTGAGTGGTAAAAATGCTATCTCAAGTGTTAAAAAGTGATCAATTTTAGTGTTAAAGTGAGCAAATAGATAGACTAAGTGTTAAAGGCACTATACAAATATGATCTAGTGTCCAGTAAAAAGCATAGATAGAAATAAAAAGGAGAGATTGCTCCAACATGGGAAGCAGTCCACACAGCTGACTTATAGAATGATAATTGCTTTAAATAGCACTCTGACCTCAGAATCAGCCCTTAAGGAATTCTGGTCTGGCAGAAAAGCCCATGAGAGCATTTCAGGCATGGAAAGCCAAGGCATGTGGCAAAAAAAAATGTCCTACATGAAGGATTTCCATTAGTGAGATTCCAGTGGAAACAAGGGGCCATCAAAGAAGGATGTAGTTTTCTCTGAAGGGAGGAGAGAACTTCCACTTTGCCTATGGCCTTGCCTAAATACTGATGGAGACTGTGATTTCAAAAGGCTTCCTTAGCCTGGGTAGCTCACAGCAAGAGTCTTGGGTGATCACTGACATACATACAGAGGGAGAGGGAGAGGCGGGAGAGGGAGGAGGGGGAGGGGGAGGGAGAAGGGATAGGGGAGGGGGAGGGGAGGGGAGGAGGGGGAGGGAGAACTTCCATCCACTTGCTCACTCCCAAAGGATTGCAATGGCCAGCTGGGACTTGGCCAGACAGAAGCCTGGAGGTAGGAACACTTTCAGTTTCCTAGGGTAGTGTTAATTGTTAAATTAACAGCAGGAGTCACGGTAGACTTACTCCCCATGTTGGACCTCTGTCCAAAATAAGTCATACTATAAGATTCAACTGTAAAACTTGTTCTCACACAGTTCTTTATATTTAGTGTATGCATATGTGCAAATACTTAGCATAGAGCTGGTCTTCTGTGTATAAAGTTCATTGAAAAAATTAATCTTAATGGGACTGGGAATGGGAGAGGGAAGAGGAAGTAGGGAGGGAGTGGGGGTGGGAGGGTGGGTAAGGTGGGAAGAATCTCTTTCTTTCTTTCTTCTTCTTTTTTTTTTTTTTTACAGGCAGAGTGGATAGTGAGAGAGAGAGAGACAGAGGGAAAGGTCTTCCTTTTGCCGTTCGTTCACCCTCCAATGGCCGCCAAGGCCCACGTACTGCGGCCAGAGCACCGCGCACCGCGCTGATCTGAAGGCAGGAGTCCTGGTCTCCCATGGGGTGCAGGGCCTAAGCACTTGGGCCATCCTCCACTGCACTCCCTGGCCACAGCAGAGAGCTGGCCTGGAAGAGGGGCAACCGGGACAGAATCCGGCACCCCGACCGGGACTAGAACCCGGTGTGCCAGCGCTGCTAGGCGGAGGATTAGCCTATTGAGCCGCAGTGCTGGCTAGAATCACTGTATTTCCAAAGATGTACTCATGAAATTTATACTCATTAAATAAAAGGTTTCCAAAAAAAGGGAACAAGATAAGCAGTCAGAGAAAATGTGCTCCACTGATACAAAAATTAATGCAGGATGAGCATTGTGGCATAGCAGATTAAGCTACTGCCCACACTGTTGGCAGCCCATATGGGTTCTGGTTCAAACCCCAGCTGCTCCATTTCCAATCCATCTCCCTACTAATGCACCTGGGAAAGCACCAGGAGGTAGTCCAAGCACTTGGGCACCGGCACCCATGTGGGAGACTGGATGTGGCTCCTGGGTTTGGCCTGGTTCAGCCCTGACCATTGCAGCCATTTGGGAGTGAACCAGCAGATAGAAGACCCCTGTCTGTAACTCTGCCTTTCAAATAAATAAAATAAGTCTTTAAAAAAAGAAATTAATGAAGGGAAAAAGGGGAGATTCAAATAAATTTTATTCTCAATGTGATTTTAGAGCCTATTTTAGATAGTAAAACCATTTCCAAATGAAAGAATGCATACTTGTTTTTTCTCCTCTGGAATTCTAAGTACAAAATCATTGAAATTTTTTTGGCAGGAAATTAAATCAGACTGCCCTCTCATTTCTCCTCCAGAACACTCAATGGTAGAGGACAGAAATGAAGCCTGTTTTAAGCATTCTGAGGAAAGTTATAATGCTATTATTTGACACTTAAGGAAGCTGTGATTCACAGATAAAAGCAAATGAAAATCCAACACTTCGCCAGGATACAAATGCCCTAGCCAGATGCCAACCACTTGACCAGCCTACAAGTTGGGAGCCACTAAACATCATTTTTTAAAATAAATTACTAGTCTTATGATTTCCATTATAGCAGTAAAAAAAGGACTCCTATGTTATCTACATGAAAACTGGATGAGTAAAGAAGTGATTTCCCAGCATAGAGTTGGAGAGGTGTTTGCAGTGAAATTCTACAGGAAGAACAGGGATACCATGGAATAGTGTGGAAAGTGTGGATGCTCAGCAGTGAGCAAGGACACCACACATGAATCCTGTAGTCAGGGGTTGGAGGAGACGCCAGGTTCTGAGAGCGAGGTGAGGGTAGACTGTGGCAGCTCATGACACTGGTGGTGTTGCATGAGGGAGAACTTGTCGACCACACTTTTAGTCCAGTCTGAAGCTCTTTTGCGGGGATGGGGGAGTTACTCAGCAGAGTAATGCAGCAAAAGAAAACTACATTTCTGGGCTGGCGTCGCAGCTCACTAGGCTAATCTTCCGCCTGCGGTGCTGGCACACCGGGTTCTAGTCCTGGTCAGGGTGCCGGATTCTGTCCCGGTTGCTTCTCTTCCAGGCCAGCTCTCTGCTGTGGCCCGGGAAGGCAGTGGAGGATGGCCCAAGTGCTTGGGCTCTGCACCCGCATGAGAGACCAGGAGGAAGCACCTGGTTCCTGGCTTCAGATTGGAGCAGCATGCTGGCCGGAGAGGCCATTTGGGGGGTGAACCAACGGAAAAGGAAGACCTTTCTCTCTTTCTAACTCTGAGACAGACAGACAGACAGACAGAAGGGAGGGAGGGAGGGAGGGAAAAGAAAAGAAAAGAAAAGAAAAGAAAAGAAAAGAAAAGAAAAGAAAAGAAAAGAAAAGAAAAGAAAAGAAAAGAAAAGAAAAGAAAACCACATTTCTTTCCCTGCAGCATCCCCAAGTGTGAATAGCAGCTGGTGAAGAGAAGGTGCAATTTTGATAACAGTAGGGATTGCGGCAGCTCTCATGCATGTAACCAGTGGATTTTAATAGAGGGGGAAAAATCCATGTTCCCCACTGATTTTGAGTCTGATTTGAAGATTTACAGGGAGCTGGGCACCCACTTAGAACTGTGAAGTGCCCCCATCCTCTTAACCTATCACAGGCTATGGGGCTCAAACTGTCAAAGCAGTAAACCCACAGCCTTTTGGTGAGGACAGGGGAACCTTAGCAGGTGAGTTTATGGTTATGTTGATCATACTCACCCCCTGCTGATAACAAAGGACATCTACCACAACCAAACTAGTTATTACACTAGATAATAGTCCCACCCTTGAGCACCAAGTATTCCCCCGTCCCACCCAGCACATGCCTCTGGGTATTCACTGAAGGAACAGACATCCCACTAAGCCACAGAAGCATAATTCAAAAAATTTACACATCAGTGGAGAAAACCAAGAAGTGTTCCCACAAATGACTAAAATAAATATAAAAATACAAGAAAAAAAAAGATGACAACATGATTCCAACAAAGGCACACATCAATTTCATATTAGAATGTGAAGACAAGGACGATGATGAAATGTCTAAAAAACAATGATTATAGGATTACTCAGAGGCAGTGAGAAGGGAATTCATGAGTTAAAAAAATCCATACATGATATGGATGAAAAAATTGTCCAGGAAGTACAGATTCTGAAGAGAAAAAACTGAAATATTAGAATCTAAAATATAAGTAGCCTAAATTTTCCAATTTAAATATACGAACTGGCAGAATGGATAAAAACCAAGACACATCTATTTGCTGCCTATAGAAACACACCTGAACAACAAAGATACATGCAGACTGAAAGTGAAAGGATGGAAAAAGATATTCCATGCTAACAGAAAGCAAATTTGAGCAGATGTAGCTATGCTAATATCAGACAAAATAGAGTTTAACACAAAAATTGTTAAAAGAGACAAAGAAGGGCACTATGTAACGATAAAGGGATCAATTCAACAGGAACATGTGACTATAGCAAACATATATACACTCAATCTCAGGGCACGTGGCTATTTAAAATAAATGTCAATCTAAAGGGAGACACAGACAACAATACAATGGTAATAGGGGACTTCACACCTCACTTTCATCAATACACAGATCAACCAGACAGAAAATCAACAAAGAAACAACAGAGATAATTGACACTACGGACCAAAAGGACTGGCTGTTATATACAAAATATTTGATCCCACAGTTGAAGAATACACATTCTTTACATCAGTGAACATAACTTTCTCTAGGATAGGCTATACACTAGGGCATAAAGCAAGACTCAGCAAATAAAAAATAATGAAATCATACCATATATCTTTTCTGACTACAATGGGATGAAGCTGGAAATTAATAACCCAAGAATTTCTAGAAAATAAGCAAACACATGGATACTACACAACATGCACTAAATGAATAATGTGTCAAAGAAGAAATAAAAAAAATTTAAAAAATTCTGGAGACAAATAAAGATGACAATAAAAACATCAATACTTAGACAATGCAGCAAAAGCAGTGTTAAAAGAGAAGTTTATAACAATTGATGCCTACTTCAAGAAATTGGAAAGACATCAAATAAATGATCAATGCATCTCAAGACCTCGAAAAACAACAAACCAAACCCCAAATTAGGAGGAAGAAAGAAATGACTAAAAAATACACAAAAATTGAAACCAAAAGACAATACAAAAGATCAATGGAACAAATTTTTTTTCTTTTGAAAAGACAAACAAAATAGATATACCATTAGCCAAACTAACCAAAAATAAAAGGTAGAAGATCCAAATCAGTAAAATCAGGGATGATAAATGAAATATAACAAGGGAAAATGCAGAAATAAAAATAATATCAGAAAATACTACAAATATCTATATTTCTACAAATTAGGGAACAGAAAAAATGGATAGATTCCTGGACATATAAAATCTACCAAAATTGAGTCACATAGTCACTGAAAAACTAAGCAGACCAATAACCAAGATGAAAAATTGAATTAAGGACCCTCCCAACAAAGAAAAGCCTAGAACCAAGATGGCTTCCTTGCTAAATTCTACCAGACTTTTAAAGACAAACAAATCCAATTCTTCCCAAACTATTCAAAAAACTGAAATGGAGGAAAGGCTCTCAAACTCCTTTTATGATGCCCATGTCACCTTAATTCCAAAACTAGAGAAGATATAACAATGAAAGAAAACTATAGACCAAGACCACTGATGAACACAGATGCAAAAATCTTCAACAAAATACTAGCTAATTAATTCAACAACACATCAGAAAGATCATTCATTTGGACCAAGTGGTTTTCATCCCTGTTATGCAGCAATCATTCAACATCCCAAGTCAATAAATGTGACACATTATATTAACAGAATGAAGAATCAAAACCATCTAATTATCATAACAAATGCAGAGAAAACATCTGATAAAATAGAACATCCTAAAACCTTAGACAAATTGGGTATAGAAGGAACATTTCTCAACACAATCAAGGCAATACATAAGAAACCCATAGCCAGCATCTTATTGAATAGGGAAAAGTTGGAAGAATTTCCAGTAAGACCTGGAACCAGAAAATGATACCTACTTTCACTGTTGCTGTACAGTATAGTCCTAGACGCTTTAGCCAAAGTCATTAGGCAAGAAAAAGAAATCAAAAGGATACAAATTGGAAAGGAGTGAGTCAAATTATCCCTATTTGCAAATGACATGATTCTATATACTGGTGGACCAAAAGACTCCACTAAGTTACTATTGAAACTAAAAAGAGAGTTTGGTAAAGTTTCAGGATATAAAATTCACACACAAAAATCAATACCCTTGGTATACCCAGACAATGCCATGGATGCGAAAGAACTTGTAAGTTCAGTCCTATTCACAACAGCAAAAAGAATTTAAATACTTTGGAATAAATTAACCAAATATAGGAATGATCTCTACAACGAAAATTACAAAACATTAAAGAAAGAAATAGAAGACACAAAAGATGGAAATATTTTCCATGTTCATGGATTGGAAAAATTAAAATCATTAAAGTATCCATAGTACTGAAAGCAACTTACAGATTCAATGCAATATCCATATAAATACCTAGTAGATACTTTTCAGATCTAGAAAAAACAATACTAAAATTCACATAGAAACACAAAAGACCCTAAATAGCTAAAGCAATCCTAAACAATAAAAACAAAGCTGGAGACATCATAAGATCAGATTTAAAGACATACTGCAGGGTAGTTATCATCAAAATAGCCTGTTACTACCACAAAAATAGACATGCACGCCAATGGAATAGAAGAGAATCCCCAGAAATTAAGCCCTGCATCTACAACCAAGTGATCTTTGACAGGTAGCTAAAATCAATCCCTGAAGAAAGGACAGTCTACTCAACAAATGGTGCTGGGAAAACTGGATCTCTGCATGCAGAAGTATGGAACAAGACCTCTACCTTCCACCTTATACAAAAATCAAGAAAAAAAATGGATCAAGGATCTATATCTATGACCTGATACCATCTAATTATGAGGAAAATCTTGTGAAAACTCTGCAAGACATTGCCATAGGCAAAGACTTCTTGGAAAAGACCCCAGAAGCACAGACAATCAAAGAAAAAATAGACAAATGGGCATACATCAACCTAAGAAGCTTCTGTACAGCAAAGGAAACACTTAAACTGGCAATTGACGGAATAGGAGAAAATATTTGCAAACTATGAAATGATGAAGGATTAATATGTAGAATCTATAAAGAGCTCAAAAAACCCAACAACAACCAAACAAAACAATCCAGTTAAGAAATGAAATGGGTAAAGGACATAAACAGGCATTTTTCAAATGATGAAATTCAAATGGACAACAGACATGAAAAAATGGTCAGGATCACTAGCTATCAGGGACATGCAACTCACAATTACATTGAGGTTTCACCTTACCCCAGTTACCAAGGATGTCACATAGAAATCAACAAACAGTAAATGCTGCTGAAGATGTAGGGGAAAAGGTTCCCCAATCCATTGATGGTGGGAATGCAAACTAGTACTCTATTGTGAAAGATGTCATGGAGATTCCTCAGAAAGTTGAAACTGGATCCACCATATGATCCAACCATCCCACTCTTATAACTATATAGAAAATATTTAGACATTACAATATCATTGGTTTTACTTCATTGAAAAGTTATTATGAATAATTGACAAAAAACTTTATATGGATGAAATGGTCATTTTTCCATTCAATTACTGCTTATAGTCATTGTCTACATTCCCATTAAATCAGGGTATTATTGCTTTTTATTTGTTAAACTTCTTATTTGGTGAAGTACTAAGCCTTTCTACTGAAATGTAAATTTAAAATATTTTACCTCAAAAGCCAAAAAAAAAAAAAAAAAAAAACCAGAAAGGTAGAAAGGAGGAAGGTGGGAGGGAGGAAAGGTGAGAGGGAGAAAAGGAATATCATAATGTTCTTAGAATTGTATCTATAAATCATATTTAATCTGTTAAAAATTAATTAAAAAGAAAATGAAAATTGAAAAAAATTCAGTGAGTTCAACAACAGTAATATGAGAGGATAAAACAAAAGATAAGATGGGAGGGGTGGGATATGAAATAAAAGGGGACTAGAATGCTTCCACTGGGGCACGTATGAGATTGCTACCAGACATTGTAGGGAGAATGAATTGCTTTAATCTTGCACTACCACCATTCTCTGCAAACTGACCCTCAGAGGGACCAAATGTATAAAAAAAGGGGATGTTGGAGATGAAAACTGAAGAATTTCTTTGTAGGGAGCTGGGGCTAGGGCATGAGTCCCCATTGCTGGACCCTCTGGGGAAAGGAAGGAGACAAGTATTACCATCTAATCCTAAATTCATTAAGGCAGGCACTGTAGGGGGAGGACACAGCAATGTACATTCAAAGTTAGGATAAACAGAAGGCTTGCGTCTGGTTCACAGCTGGAAAAGGTAAAGTGCATCAGGACCTAAGGCTTGATATCTGAGAAGGACTAACTCTGACTGCTTTGTAATTGGACTGAATTAGAGTTTGCTGGGTAAGTGACGTAGCCATGCAGGACAGACTGGGCTTTGTTGTTATCCTATGTCCTCCCAATATGGCACCAGATGCATGAAGAGACTCCCACAACAACAGGCTCTCAAGGATTCAGCACTGTGGTGTAGCAAGGTGGAGTTGTGCCAGCATCCTATATGGGTTCTGGTTTCAGTCTTGGCTGTTCTACTTCTGATCCAGCTCCCTGCTAATGCACCTGGGAAGGCAGTAGGGAATGATTCTAGTGCTTGAATCCCTGTACTCATGTGGGAGACCCAGAAGAAGCCCCTGGCTCCTGGCTCCAGACTTCAGACTGGCCCAGCTCTGGCTGTTGTGGCCATTTAGGGACTTAACCAGCAGATGGAAGAGCCCTCGCTCTCGCCCCCACCCTCGCCCCTCTGCCTTACAAATAAACAAATCTTTTTAAAAAACTACAAAAACAAAAAACACCACTACCAACCAAAGAGGCTCTCAAAAGAGCCTAAGGACTAAACATGTTGTTAATCAGCCAAATGGAATAGAGATGCATCAGTGGGGATCAGATAATTAGAGGAAAGTGAGGAACATCAAAGAGCCCACAGAAGCCTTCCACAAAGTGAGCTTCAGTTACTGCTAGGATCAGAAAGTGCAAAGCCAGTTAACAATGGAGCAGCTCATGGTACTGTGGAGAAAGAATGCAGTCTTGGTTGAAACCTCTCTAGTATCACATACCAAACATAGGAAAAGCAGTTAAGAGACATCCAACAGAACTGGAAAAACATTTGCCAACCATGTATCTGACAAAGGATTAATATCCTGAATATATCAGCAGCTTAAAAACTCAACAACAACAGAAAACCAATCCAGTTGAGAAACAGGCAAGGGACTTCAAGGACAGGTCTCAAGATAAGAAATACAAATGGCCAACAAACCCATGAAAAAAAAATTCTCGACATCACTGGCCATCAGAGAAATGCAAATCAAAACCATGGTATCACTTCATTCTTGTCAGGATGGCTAAAATCCAGACAGAGAATAACAAAATGCTGGCCAAGGGGCTGCCACCGCGGCACAGGTTAATCCTCTGCCTGCAGTGCCGGCATCCCATGTGGGTGCCGGTTCTAGTCCCAGATGCCCCTCTTCCAATCCAGCCCTCTGCTATGGCCTGGGAAAGCAGTAGAAGGTGGCCCAAGTGCTTGGGCCCCTGAACCCCCATGGGAGACCCAAAAGAAGCTCCTGGCTCCTGGCTTTGGATTGGTACAGCTCCGGCCATTGCAACCATCTGGGAGTGAACCAACGGAAGGAAGACCTTTCTCTCGTCACTCCTCTCACTGTTTGTAACACCACCTCTCAAATAAATGAATAAAAATCTTTAAAAAAATGCTGGCAAGGATGTGCAGAGAGGAGAACACTTTACACTGTTGGTGGGAATGCAAATTAGCACAGCACTATGGAAAACAGTGTGGAGATTTCTTTAAAAACTAGAACTAGATTTGCCATATGATCTGGCAGTCCCACTACAGGGTATAAACCCAAAAAACGTGAACACAATGTATCAAAGAGATACCTGCACCACCATGTTTATAGCAGCACTGTTCACAATAGCCAAATTTTGGAAACAATCAAGGTGTCCATCATCAGGTGAATGGATAATGAAAATGCGGTATGTACATATACACAAAGGAATATGATTCAGTTATAAAAAATAACTATCATTTGCAGCAAAATGGATGCAACTGGAGGACATCATTTGTGTGGAATAAGCCAGACCCAGGAAGAAAAATGAGGCATGGTATCAGAGCTGGGCCAGTCAGAATCCAGGAGCCAGAAGCTTTCTCCGGGTCTCCCAAGCAGGTGCAATGGCCTAACAACTTGAGCCATCTTCTACTGCTTTCCCAGGCCATAGCAGAGAGATGGATTGGAAATAGAGCAGCCGGGACTCTTAACAGCGCCCATGTGGGATGCTGGCACTGCAGGCAGTGGCTTTACCTGCTAAGCCACAGCACTGGCCCCAGGAAATATTATAGGGGAGCATTGCTTTTTTTTTTTTTTTTGCATTCTGTTTATCTAGTTACATATTAATCAATTTGGATGAAAGTGTGATTGAGAAATGCTTATGGTTATTACTATGAAGCTATTTGAATTGCCAGAATTTACGAATGAAGAATATTAATTTTCTACTAATATGTTAGTGGTACATAAAATATAACGCAAGGGGTAATTTTCTCCATAAAGCATCTATCTATACACTTTATCACTGAAAATAATGGTAAAGAAGATAAAATAAAACCTAATATTTTATTACATAATATGGATGATATCTTAGAACTGTATTCTGTGAAGAAGGAAGAAGAAATAAGTGAGGAAGAAACAGAACATTTATTCAATATGTAAGATACTGCATTCTATGATAATTATCTCATATAGTCCTCACCAAGGTAAGAAGCTTAGCTTCTTTTGTAATGGGAAAATAAAGACTTAAAATCACAAAGAAATTTATGCAAGATCCTACAGTTAGTGATAAAGAAGTGATCTGAATTACACTTCAATTCTGAAGAGCTTTTCTTTTGCAAAATATAATGGTGAATCAGACAGAAAAGCTTATTTCCTGGCAGTTTGCAGAAGATCAAAGCAGCTGAAGCTAAGCATGAATGGTTCTTGAAATTAAGCCTTGGAATCACAGCTTTTACAAGGATAAAACACAAATGTTGTAGTATATTTTGTTTACTTTCTATACTACTATCACTTTATAGCACTTAGAATGTATAATACTCACTTTCTTAACTACCAACTGGAATGAATTCAGGAAGGGTAGGAATTAATTCTACTCTCCTCCCCAAGAAGAGGTACTCTCTCCCAAGACTCTGCTGCTTGGGGTTAGGAGCAGGGTAATGCAGACACAGTAAAACTGTCTGCTATCCTTTACAATGCATCTTCTCCTGTTTTGTGCACAACAGATATTGTAGTACTTTTACCTGGTTTTCTTAGCTAGAAGAAACATACTTAACCATATGAAGGTCTTTTCATGCTCAAATTCTGTGGCAGGATGAACTCTGGGAAGTTCTATTCTGCCATCTTGCTAACAACTGGATTTAACTCAGTCTTTTTAATTTAATTATTGTTTTGAAGTCAGATGTATCAGACCAAAAACTTATTTACATATAAAAACTTGGAAGGTGTTTATAGGAGCATGCCTTTAGCCTAGCAGTTAAGATGTCTGCATCAAGTGTCTGGGTTTGATTTTCACTTCTTGCTCCTGACTCCAGCAGACAATGAAGGCAGCAGGAAATGGTTCAAGTACTTG
This sequence comes from Oryctolagus cuniculus, assembly GCF_964237555.1. Taxonomy (NCBI): domain Eukaryota; kingdom Metazoa; phylum Chordata; class Mammalia; order Lagomorpha; family Leporidae; genus Oryctolagus; species Oryctolagus cuniculus. Next base: position 16,646,519 of record NC_091440.1, on the reverse strand, counting down.
GGTTCCTGACACCCATGTGGGAAATGTGGATTATATTCCTGGTTCCTAACTCTGGTATTGATATGGAATAAGGCAGGTAGTTAGATTAGGGCCTCGAGCTGGAAGCCACACCACCCCTGCCTATGAAATCCTATCCATCCTCTTGTCAATCAAAAGGACCCCCTTCCCCAGGATGTTCCTCCTCTGACCTAGGGGTGGTTCCATGTAACCACTCCCCTTTCTAAACTCCTAAGAAGCCTGGCAATGGGGAGGAGGCTCTCTTTCCCTTCCCATGGACATTGAGGAACAATGTACTGAAATTCCTCTATTCATGTGGACCCAGAGCAAGCAGAGTATTGAAATTTATTTCTCTTCCCTTCATGGCCCCATTCTTCCTGAACAACGCCCACCTGTGTGTGTGTTTTCCTCACCTTTTATCACTTTGTACACTGAATTTGTGCCTGTACTAAGAACACTTCTCCAAGTAAGAGGCAAGAGCCTAGAATAGGAATTTAGAACTAACTTAGCCCACAATAGCACCTGTGCAGCCTTGGCCACTGCAGGTCTTTGGGAAGTGAACCAGGAGATGGGAGCTCTCTGTTTCTGAACTCTCCAATAAAATTTTAAAAAATAAAAAAGGCGATTCATCTAACTTACCCAACTATTTGATAAATATCTTCAGACTTTCCTTCACGCAATTTCAGTATCCAAGCACCTGGGTTTGCTTTTAATTGAAAATAACCCTTTTAAGGTGGGGAAAAAATAGAATTTTATGACCAAAATCATTCACTGTTCACTAAAGACTATACATGAATCATCCAAGAAAGTGTTTACCATGAAACAAGTAAATTCCGTAAATGAATTCAAAAGGAGAATTTACAATGACCTATGACAGCACGTATTCAAAGTATGCTTGTTCACATTTTTAATTAACTTACTCAAGAATTCAATTTGCCTTTCTGTGAGTTGTTCAAAAGTAAGAGAACACAGACTATTTTCTCTTACTGTTAGCAAACACCTAGAGAATTTCATCAAAGCATCTACTTTAAATATACCAATTAAATATGTGAAACACTTACAAGATTCGCCATCACTACTGTATCTACCATAACAGGTTGAGTTTTTGTGCCTAGTGTAAACTGCAGACCCCGAGGAGGTTGTTCTGTCATTGAATTAAAGCAATGTCCTTCAAGTAGTAGATATTCTAGTTCATATTCTGCTGTAACAGTTCTCTCAATCTGTGGTGGAAACATGATTATATTAGTAGCCTTCATAAAACAAATTCAACAATAAATATATATGATTTTAATATCAATGTGTTTTGGTAGATAACTTCAACTGTTTTTTTTCATCAGTGACCTTATTAGCTGAATCAAATTCTTTAAGATAAAAGCCCATGATGGACTTTTTTCTTATGACATCATTTCTACCCCAATCTCATGTAAATACACCAACATCATCAGGCAGGAGAAATGATATAGACCTGGATATGTGCTCTGGAATTTGTAATGCTCTAAGGATGTCTTTGAGACAAATTTGATGGGATATTCCTTAAAGACTCTGTTACAGTTTGATGCTGCCCTGAAAAACCTACTTCAGAGTGTGCAAGTAAGCTAAGTTATTGTCCCTTGCTTTCTTTTTCAGAAAGTTTTTCAACTTTTCAGAAATTTATGCTTGTAATTATTTAAGTGCAGTTCACTTTTAATCAATTTTTAAAAATGTTAATTTTCTTCAGTGAAGTCACCAATTTTCATTTTTGTCACAACTCAAAATATTCACTTAAAATAGATGACAATATGCTTTTTGTTTTATTATCAATAGTGTTTCTATTCTGAGAATTTATTTATTTATAATTTATTTATTTATTTATTTGAAAGTCAGAGAGAGATCTCCCATTTACTGGTTCACTTTTCAAGTGTCTAACAGTTGGGTCTGGGCCAGGCTGAAGCCAGGAGCCCAAAGCTCAATACAGGTCTCTAACATGGGTGGCAAAATTAATCTTTGCACTTCCACACAGAGAGAAAGCACCCAAAGACTAAACATTCCTTTAAATATTAATATTGATATCTATTTATATTTTTCATAATTTTTTCCTAGGAAAGTGTAACTTTTTTTACTTAATATGGTTTTCTCAGAACATCTGCTTGTCTCTATTGCTAGACATTACCACTGTCTCCAGATTATCCTTTATTGCAAATAGCATATTTTAGGGCTAAATTTTTTCTATACTTCACATAAACAATGTAACACAAAAATAAAACAAAGAGCTATTTTCACGTAGTTTTGGAATTTTGTTCAGCAGACTAAGACAGTTATGCTATTTATATTTATTTCATCATATCAAATTTTGACACTACTGTTTGGTATGCTTCAGATTCAGAGTTACTTGGAAATATTCTGTATTCTGTATTTTTCCTGTTAATACCTCAGAAATAGATAACTTCTGGATACAGTATTTAATGGAATCTTGTTCTTATAATTTTATTGCTTTGAAAAATAAGAAGTAATTTCTCTGAAAACAGTATTTGCTTCAATAACTTTAGATTTCTAATTAGTTGTAGAAATTACTTTTCCAGTGATGAACTTCATATACTTAATTAACCTGTATCCAGAGTCCTTATACAAATTTTCTTGAATGGTTTCACAATATAAAAGAGTTAAAAGTTAAGAGATCCAAGATAGATCATCTAGCTCAACTCCTCATTTTACAGGAAATTGTATCTACAGATATTTTGCAGTAAAGCTTGATAGCTTTGTTCCTATTATATTCTAAAGCAGACACCAAATATATTTAACCAATTTATGACTAGTGTCTTCTTCATTTTGCATTAATGTGAAACTTTCTCATTCATATATATCTGTAAAATAGACTTAGTCAAATCACAACACCCAAAACAGCCAATTTCTTTTCCAAAGGGTTCACAGTTGTAAATAAATGAAGTTTTCTAATAATTTTATAAAGGTGATTTAATTAGTTCTAATATTCAAGCTATATTTTTTAACAATATGAAAGTTAATGACCTTTATTGATGTTTACATTTCCAACTCTCCTTTCTATCCAAAAGATACTTTTTGGGGCTTGCATCAGTACACAGTGGGTTAAGCCTGCAATGCTGGCATGGTTTGAGTCCTGGCTGCTCCACTTCCAAACCAGCTCCCAACTAATGCACTTGGGAAAGTAGTGCAAGATGGCCCAAATCCTTGTGCTGCTGTACCTCTGTGGGAGACCTAGGAGTTCCAGGCATCTGATTTCAAGCCTGGTCCAGCCCCAGCAATTCTGGCCATTTGGGGAGTAACCCAGTGGAGGGAAGATCTCTCTGACTCTGCCTTTTGAATAAATCAAACAACTTGTATACAAGATAAGAATTTAATACCTTTCAAGCATGACTCAGGAAGCAAATGAAATTTATAAAAAGATTTATTCTGTGGCTATTTAAAGAGTGTCTTCTTTTAAAATAGATTAGGTTTAATTGCAAAGATTAGCATTTGTGTTAACAATTATCTTTTTTTAAGCATTTTTTTTTTTCAAAAACAGTTTATCTGAAAGGCAGTCACAGAGAGAAGGGGGAAGAGGGGTAAGGGGAGAGGAGGAGAGAGAGAGAGGGAGGGATAGAGAGGGAGAGGAAGGGAGAGAGGAAGAGAGAGAGAGATGGGGGGAGGAAGGGAGAGAGGGAGAAAGAGAGAGAAAGACATGTTCTGTCCACTGGTTCACTTCCCATAGGGCTATAACAACCAGGGCAAGGCCAAGCTGAAGCCAGGAGTTTCATCCAGGTCTCCCTCATGGATGGCAGGGCCCCAAGAACTTGAGCCATTTTCCATTGCTTTCCCAGGCACATTAGCAGGAAGCTTAATTGGAAGCAGAGCTGCTGGGTCTTGAACCGAAACCCATATGGGATGCTGGTGTTGCAGGCAGTGCTTAACCTGCTATGTCATGACACCAGCCCCAATAATTATCTTTAAATCTTACTTGTTATTCAAGTATTTCTGCTGCTAATCATGCAATTTTGTATCATTCCAATGACACATGCTCCAAAGCAAACAAGCAGTAACATTGATCTTGATCTGTGACCTGAACTCTGACAAGCTGCCTGACAGTTGGGAATGTGAACTTTGAGAAACTATTCATGCCCAAAGGATGAGGAATAAACCCAGGAAAAGTGAAAGTAAGAAATGAGTTTTAGGGGCCGGTGCTGTGGCATAGTGGGTAAGGCCGCCGCCTGCAATGCCAGCATCCCATATGGACGCCAGTTTGAGTCCCGGATGCTCCACTTCTGATCCAGCTCTCTTCTATGGCTTGGGAAAGCAGTAGAAGATGGCCTAAGTCCTTGGGCCCCTACACTCACTTGGGAGACCCAGAGGAAACTGACTCTGGATCTGTGCAGCTCCGGCTGTTGCAGCCATCTGAAGAATGAACAGGCGGATGGAAAACCTCCTCTCTCTGTCTCTCTCTCTGACAGGTAGTGTTACAGATAGTGAGAGAGTGAGAGTGAGAGTGAGAGTGAGAGTGAGAGTGAGAGTGAGAGTGAGAGAGAGAGAGAGAGAGAGAGAGAAAGGTCTTCCTTCCATTTGTTCACTCCCCAAATGGCCACCATGGCCGGTGCTGCTCAGATCTGAAGCCAGGAGCCAGGTGCTTCCTCCTGGTCTCCCATGTGGGTACAGGGACCCAAGCACCTGCGCCATCCTCCACTGCCTTCCCGGGCCACAGCAGAGAGCTGGACCGGAGGAGGAGCAACTGGGACTAGAACCCAGCGCCCATATGGGATGCCAGCATCGCAGGCAGAGGATTAACTAAATGAGCCATGGCGCTGGCCCCAGCTGCTGAAATTTTCACCAGCAGACTCCATTTAAAACCTTTTCTAAATTGTGTTAAATCCCCCACTGTGAACTTTTCACACTGTTGGTTAGTGTCTTTGGAATTACCTGCTTGATATATAATGAAACACTTACTTTATGAAGAATCTAATAGATTCTGTTAAGAGATTTGACTAATCATGAAGAAAACAGGAATTTTTTTAAAAACTTCTTTCCAAATTTACTTCTTTACAAAATTTACTTCTAAATTTTTTGCCATAAATTTTATTATTTCCCCCTTTTTTCGCTTGACTTGTTGAACTGATTTCAGATAATGGTTATGACTCTCTTTTAGCTTCTTTCTTAAGGGGTCCAGTTGGGGGTACTGGTGAATATGTTACATGGATTAAAAAGAAGTTTACCAAGAAGGAAAGCTTTAGGCAAAAGGCAACACATAAGAAGTGCAAAATACAAATATGATGAACAACTTCAGGCAAACTATTAAAGGTACATGCTTATGCTTTGGTCAAGGTAATGGCTACAATTTAAAGGAGATGCCACCCACAGAGAAGATTTGGAAATAAGCCAAAGGGAGGATACTGAGAAAAAGAAATATTTATCTCCCAGTTTCTGGACACCAATTCTAAATTTTTTTTTTTTTTTTTGACAGGCAGAGTGGACAGTGAGAGAGACAGAGAGAAAGGTCTTCCTTTGCCGTTGGTTCACCCTCCAATGGCCGCCAAGGCCCATGCGCTGCGGCCGGCACACTGCGCTGATCCGATGGCAGGAGCCAGGTACTTATCCTGGTCTCCCATGCGGTGCAGGGCCCAAGCACCTGGGCCATCCTCCACTGCACTCCCGGGCCATAGCAGAGAGCTGGCCTGGAAGAGGGGCAACCGGGACAGAATCCGGCGCCCCGACCGGGACTAGAACCTGGTGTGCCGGTGCCGCAAGGCGGAGGATTAGCCTAGTGAGCCACAGCGCTGGCCGATGTTTCTTTTTTTTTTAATTTTTGTTATTTTTGAATAATTTTTCTCATTTTGAATTTTTTTTTTTTTTTTTTTTTTTTTTTTTTTTTTTTTTTTACAGGCAGAGTTAGACAGTGAGAGAGAGAGCAACAGAGAGAAAGGTCTTCCTTCCATTGGCTCACCCCCAAAATGGCTGCTCCGGCTGGTGCGCTGCACCAATCCGAAGCCAAGAGCCAGGCGATTCCTCCTGGTCTCCCATGCGGGTGCAGGGCCCAAGCTCTTGGGCCATCCTCCACTGCCTTCCCGGGCCATAGAGGAAAACTGGACTGGAAGAGGAGCAACCGGGACAGAACTGGTCCCCCAACCAGGACCAGAACCCAGAGTGCTGGCACGGCAGGCAGAGGATTAGCCAAGTGAGCCGCTTTGAAGTCAATTTTCAAAAACAGTAAGTTTATTTTAGAATATTCTTTTTGTCCTGTGGACTGAATGACAACACATGAACAAGAACAATCTGACTATTTGGTAGAGAAATTCATATTGGAGGTGATGGGAAGCAGCTATACGTAGTCTGCAGGATAACAGCGAATTCAGTTTCCTGCTTTTTGGTCTAATTTAAAATTTCCTTCTCTGGTAGCACTGAAAAGTAGGGAAAAAAAACCTTTGAATCTTTCTGAGTTAAAAACTGAACTTGAAGTACAAAATAGGTACTTAAAAGTGGCCTTGTATCCATCTCCCTATTTTATACCTTACTCATTTTAAAGCAGTCTTTGGGGCTAACAGCCTGAGGCAATAACAAAGTTAAGGGCTCTCAGGAAGCTGGAAAACTAGAGAAGCTGAATTTGAAAGTTAGGGAAATCTGAAAATCAAAGGAAAAGCCTGAGCCAGGCCCTAGAATAATAAAGAAGAAAATTCTGGTGAGCATTCACTCGCTTGCAACAATTGTGTATAGCTGGTAAGAATTTATCCCAGTCTCTCTATGATTTTACGCCATAACTTACATCCTTTAAGTGAATATTATCAAGGTCACAATTGCTGTGTACTGTTTCAACCAACCAGCCTTCCGGAGTAATCATGTTGAGGGTTAGAAGAGGTGATTCAGGGATATCCACAAATTTTGCCATGGGTCCAAGAGAAGGAACATTATCAGACCCTGACATCACTTCTGGCTCCAGAACAAAACGGTAAAAGCTGTTGATAAAACATAAAAATATATATTATAATAAAATTCAGATTAATATTTATTCTAAAGTATTTTAAATGTGGAAATGGCCTAACAACATAAGAAAATCTGAAATCAAATTGAAACACACTACTATAGAAAAGTTAATGCTTATAAGTAGACAATTATTATTTTGTTGGCACTTTAAGACTATATATATCATATAGCTTTGTTAATTATTTCTTACCAAACCTGATTAGAATTCTTTAATGACATACCTGATTTATGCAGGCTAACATAGTGTAAGATCTTTATTCACTCACTGATTCATCTTTAAATTTGACCATGGTCTACTTACCACTACTACCAATATGAAGAGAAATGACACCCAGGAAATAAGTAAGAGTCAGTTGAAATTCTAAGTAGAAATCTTAATATTTTAATGAAAATCAAACAGGATTGAGTTGCAATTCGCTGCTTAAAAAAGCTGTTAAGACATATATGCAGTTTTATTGTATTTTAGACTTATCTCTCAATATCACATATGTGAATAACAGTTACTTTCACTATCTTGAGACTGCGAGCAAGGCATCAATTGTGTTCTAAGTCTCTCAAAGCTCAACATGGAGGAAGATCTATTTCCAGGATCATCTCATTCCTTAAGAGCTATCAAAATGAGTGCTGTAGTTACCTTCCTGTGGTTGGCTGGGGACAGACTACAGTTGCTGGCTACCTTCAGTATGTCTCATGAGAAGCACACAAAAGGAGCCGAAGAGAAAGGATGCCATCAAGACCAAAGTCACCACCTTTTACAAGCAAGACAATCTATCACTTTGTCCTATTTTGTTCATAAGAATCAAATAATTAGGTCTAGACCTCACTCCTGGAGAATTTATGAAGAATGTGAATCCCAGGCAGCAATATTCATTGAGAGACCCAGAGAAGAAGAAAGAAGGGAGAGGAAGGGAAAAAAGGAGAGGAAAAGAGGAGGAGGAGGAAGTAGAAGAAAGAGGGGTAAGAGGAGGAAGAAGAGGGGGAGGAAGAAGAGCAAGAAGAGGAAGTAGTAGTAGTAGGCAGAAATACAGAAAAGAACAACCACGGAGTAATGTACAAAGCAAGTACTTATTGCTGTCAAAAGTAGAGAAAAATGTCACAGACGAAGTACCTCAGAGATGCTGCAAATAACAATTTCTTTGTGATCCAATAAAAACAATTTTACCCGTGACTGAGACACTTGTATCCCATTTGGGAATGCTGATTTGAGTCCTGGCTGCTGTGTTTCTTATCCAGCTTCCTCTAATGTGCCTGTGAGGGCAATGGATCACGGCCAAATTACTTGGGCCTCTACCACCCATGTGGGAGACCATGACAGAGTTCCAGGGTCCTGGTTTGGTCTTGCCCAGATGCACTGGGGAGTGAGCCAGTAGACAGAAGAACTCTCTTTCTCTGTCTCTCCCTCTTTCACAACTGTTCTGCTTTTCAAATAAAATTAAATGGTTTTTTTTTTTTTTTTTTTTTTTTTTTTTTGACAGGCAGAGTGGACAGTGAGAGAGAGAGACAGAGAGAGAAAGGTCTTCCTTTTGCCGCTGGTTCACCCTCCAATGGCCGCCGCTGCAGCCGGCGCACCGCGCTGATCCTGGCAGGAGCCAGGAGCCAGGTGCTTTTCCTGGTCTCCCATGGGGTGCAGGGCCCAAGCACCTGGGCCATCCTCCACTGCACTCCCTGGCCATAGCAGAGAGCTGGCCTGGAAGAGGGGCAACCGGGACAGAATCCGGCGCCCCAACCGGGACTAGAACCCGGTGTGCCGGCGCCGCAAGGTGGAGGATTAGCCTATTGAGCCACGGCGCCGGCTCAAAATTAAATGTTTTAAAAATATAAGGAAAAAAGACCCAATTTCAGTTGCAAAGAATATGCTTCAGCTAGTCTTTACTGGGAGGTATGGTGAATGACTGATGAAGGGAGAAGATGGCCATTTTCTGAAGAAGTTTAGAGGAGTAAAGAAGAAAGGTCAGTACGCTGGAGAAGAGGAAATTTTGAAAGCAATTTTAAAAAACCATACAACTTTAATGACTGAACAAAAAAGGCTAGTGGAGAAGTTAAAAAAATAAAGAATAGGAAGAATGTGTGATAAAGCAGGGAACAAGAACAAATGGGAAAACATGAGATCAAAACAGAGAAGGAATATTAACCTTAAGAAAGGGGAGGGCCAGCGCCATGGCTCAACAGGCTAATCCTCCGCCTAGCAGTGCTGGCACCCCGGGTTCTAGTCCCGGTCGGGGTGCCGGATTCTGTCCCGGTTGCCCCTCTTCCAGGCCAGCTCTCTGCTATGGCCCGGGAGTGCAGTGGAGGATGGCCCAGGTGCTTGGGCCCTGCACCCCATGGGAGACCAGGAGAAGCACCTGGCTCCTGCCATCGGATCAGCGCAGTGTGCCGGCCGCAGCGCATGGGCCTTGGCGGCCATTGGAGGGTGAACCAACGGCAAAGGAAGACCTTTCTCTCTGTCTGTCTCTCTCACTGTTCACTATGCCTGTAAAAAATAAATAAATAAATAAATAAATAAATAAATAAATAAAAGAAAGGAGAGGGATTCCTCATTCTACACAAAGGAAGGCCAAAGAAGTAAAGGAGAAGTAAGGAGTTGAGGAATTCCTTCTAATTACCTTTCTCATAAAAGGCAAAGACCAGGAAAAAACGTGCATGTTAGTTTGTTTGATACATGCTACTGAGTAAATAAGATTCTGCTGAACTAGAGAATAAAAAGAAAATGACACGTTAACTTGACATTCTAGTATATTAGGTATCGTATCACCAAGAGAAGTCAAGTTCTTTCCTTTCCAACACATTATGCTTGCTTATACAAGGAATCTCTAAAAAGTTCATAGAAAATGCCTGTTATCTTCTAATTACATTTCCTTGGACTTTTGAGAGCCCTCTATTTACTTAATTCTTTACTCTTTATTATGCATTCCAGAGTTTTATAGAGTTACTGTGGAGAGGATCCCCACTATTTTGAATAAACAATATGTACTCACATAACTAAACTTTGGATTAATGGCTATAAAAATGTAAAGGAAAATTTTGTTCAGATTTACAAGGGCATATGATTAAATTTGAGATAGAAAAGATATATGAAAACTAAATAAGATAAAGACAAGAGTCTCAGGAGGGCAATGAATGAACCTAAAATTCCATTTGCATTTTCTATACTTTCCATTTTATTGCTTTTCAAGTATTAAAATACTTAACATTTTAAATGTCTGCTCAAGGCAATAATCTACAACAAATCTTAGAAAAGTAATCAAAGGATTAACAGAAAGCTACTTTTGTCTCATGAGTATTATTTAGATCTATAAAATTAAATGATATAGAGAAAATCTCATTAATAAGTTCTATAAAGCTATACTAGTCCAGTGGTGTACATCCTTTTTTCTTCCCAATGATACCTGGAAGATACTGAATATTCCTATAAGTAACGGTGGCTCACAATGATAGCGATTCTGATTCAGAAAGGATATATTTTTCTCCTTCTGTAGAAACGTTAATTCAATAGAACAGTATTAATGAAGAATATTTGTATATAATGATAAGCAACATTTTCTTTATCATGGACAGATTATTCCAAGCTAACTGTACCCCAACACCCTAAAAAAGTAACTATGATGATATAAAAATAATTTAATAATTCACCTCTAAGTAAGTACTGAAAGTACAGCTAAACCATAAGTAACGTCATTCAATTTTATTTCCCATTGATTTATTTCTAAATAGGTATTCCAGATCACATTTCAAGAAATATCCATGGGTAAATATAAATCCATGTAAATTCTGGGATTAGATTGGATAAATTTATACAGTTCAGTTATTTTCATTTCACACCCATTTTACATCAATTGCAGATAATATAACTTCTAGTAATCTGATCTATTTCAGGGAAGCACATTGTGAAGGAGAAAAAAAAAGTGAAAAATGGCTCTCCTTTTTTCTTGTTAGCATTTGCCAATTTTTAAAAGCAGAATTATGTTCAGACTCACCTGTCTAAAGGGGCTTCTGAAAGCTTACCCCTACAGTTCATGAACAACTTCATCTTCATGTTGATAATCTTGCCAAGTACCTATTTTAAAAAGTTCCCCCATTTAAAATTAGACAATATTATCAACTAACATTTATTGAACATATATTGTATAGTAGTAACTGCATTACCACTTTATATTCATTATCTCATTCCATTCTTATGATATCCTGATAGGCAGTACTTTGTAATTGAGGCAAAGAAAGATTCAGTAATTTGCCCAAGTTCACAAATCAGTCATGCAAGAGGTAAGATTTGAACTCCAACAGTTGATTTCAATATACCAGGGTTACACTGTCTTCTTTCTGCATAATGAAAATTTCTTTCATAGGATCTAAATTTCCTTACTATTGAAGAACAAGTAAAATAATTGATGGAATCCTGATTTACAAATACAAACTGGACACCTTGCAGTAACACTGGTAAGGGTACCCTGATCCTTTTGGAATCTTATCCTATATTTTAAGAGATGTAGGAAGTTCTTGACTACATATAAATGAAATATGCTATTTTCCTTTCTTTTTGTTTCTATAAGGCATAAGAAGTAGGTAAAAGGAGAGTGAGTGTTTAGAATAGTGGTTAAGATGCCTATTTCCCATATGTGAGTATCTGGGTTTGACAGCTGGCTCTGGTTCCTGACTCCAGTTTCCTGATAATGTAGCAGACCCTGGGAGGCAGTGGTAACAGCCTAAGAAATTGGGTTCCTATCATACATGTTTGAGACCTGGATTGCATTCAGTTACTGGCTTCAGCCCCTGCTGTTGTGGGCATTTGAGGAGTGAACCAAAAGATGGGTAAGTGTTCCCTTCCTTCCATCCCTCCCCCTAACTTTCTTTATATATATACTTATACATATATAAATTTATATGTATTTATATATATAAATATATATTACATTAATTTATTTATACTGTTTAGGGATGGGAATTATCAAAATTAATGATTGTCTTCCTACTTTTAAAATATATACATGTATTCTTTTATATATATATACAGTTTATATATATAAATATAAATGTAATATATAAAAATTCGATATATAAATATTAAATTTATATATTTATAATTTATTTAAATAATTTATAAATATTTATTATTTATAAATAGAAATATAAATGTAATATAGAAATGTAATACATATATTTATATATGTAAAGTGTGTGTGTTTATATCTGTGTATATATATAAAAGAATACATGTATATATTTTAAAAGTAGGAAGACAATCATTAATTTTGATAATTCCCATCCCTACACAGTTAACAAGTCAATGAAGATACAAAAGGTATTAGGCAACAAAGTAAGTAAAGGGAAAGCAAAAAATAAAACACAAACCCAGATTTATGTAACAAAAAATACTTGATAAGGGATTAGAATATATAAACTAAGAATTAAAGAGCTTTTAGTTCTCATTCCCATTCTATCACTTCTCATACTTCAAAAGAGGTCGCAAAAATACAGCTTTTCCCAAGTGTTGAATGAAACACCATTTTTCAATAAATTATTTTTCTATAAAATGTTAAAGTTGCTAAGAAATAAGGCATGGTATTATTACCAATTATATAAGCTGGAACACAATTTCATACTTATATATCTCCACAATTTTATATTTCTTATTTCAAAAATCTACCTTTATATAAAGAATTTCAAGGTAAACAATATTTTTTTCTGAATAATGACATCCACAGGAATAGGGAATGTGTACACTAAAAAGCATTAGATAACTCTACCCCTCAAAGATAAAATTACTATCAATGTCTTCCAAAGAATTATCTGAATAGTATATAACTTAAATACAGAAAACTATAAGAATTACCTACTTATTTAAAAGGTAGGATGATTTAAAGGAAGAGGGAGAGGGAGATGGAGACACATTCATCTACTGGTTCACTCCACAAATGGCCAGGCAAAAAGCCAGGAGCCCAGAACTCCATTTAGGTCTTCCGTAGGTGGCAGGGGCCCAAGCACATGGGGCCATCTTCTGTAAACCTCCTGAGTACATTATCAGAGGGCTGGATTGGAGAGGAGCAGCCTGAGATTGAATGGGACTTGAGTCAGTGCTTTGATATGCAATGCTGGCAGGGCCCCCTTGCAGTACAAATTTGATGGCATGAAAACGCTAAATAGAGAACAGGGAAATCAGTCATAGGATTTAGTTTACCTGACTTACTTACTAAAGAGCTAGTACGGGAAACTCTTTCCAAAAATTTTTATATACATTAATACATTTACAACAGCTATTTAAAATCCTCCTTCTACTATGATATGGCAGTGCAAACAGATTTCAGAGAAAAACAGCATTTTGAAATTTTAATAGATTATACAATGGCATTTTGAGAAAATGTAAATAAAAGATAAGTTTATTTTCATGCAAAAATATACATTATTGTTTTCATTATAAATATTTCCACGAACTTTTTGAAGACCATTCACACAGAAGTATCATAGCTCTTACTAATTAAATACCTTTGCCTGTTTCCAAAAGTAAAGCCACTATCAAAGGACAAACAGCTTTTCACTTCTGAGAATACAAATATACTTCAAATAGTTCATGGGAAATATAACTAAAATATAAAACTTGTTTTGGTGCAAAAATTGCAATCTATGCATACACATTTTAAAAATATGTCTTATAAGAAAGCACTGAGTAATTTCAAAGAGGATGCAAGCAAAATTTTGATCAAAAGAAAAACATGGCCTTCTAATCTAACCAGCTTAATCAAATTTAACTACTGAAAGCTAATTATAATTTAAACCTCTGAAATCTCAGTAAAATGGTAAGCCATATAATATCCTTTCAGACTGATAGCTGTCTTTTAACTTTGATTTTCTCCTACTAGTAAAATGTTATTTAGGGCTGGTGGCCACAGTTTCTAGTCTCTCTGGTCTCTAAGTGTAGTAACATAATGAGCTACACTCTGCTGTGAAAAGATGGGAGAGAGGTGTCCAACTTTGAGATTGCACCCTTGTTCTCTTTGTTCTAACAGCTGAAATGGAGAAAAGATGTTAGAGCTTGACTTGTGATCCTTCACCATTTGATTGACTATGCTTCCTGAGAATGGCGAAAAAATTAACCAGTAACTGAGCTCCTCACACTGGGAGGCTATATTTGCAGCACTGTCAGCATTCAGTTGGACTGCTAGATGAGGAAAGGGACTTCAATCTTGTTGAAGGTACTGCTATTTTGGTCTTTGTTACAATGGACATAAAGGTTCCCCTTTCCCTTGGCTTTGCCTGTTTGACTAGCATTACTTACTATACATTAAGCTTCACCTAAATAAGGTTATGTATCAGGTTTTCCAAACATCATTCTTTACAGCAGCGGAAGACAAGTGGATCAGTCCACTTGAGCTGCCACAACATAATATCACAGACAGAGTTTTTTAACCAATAGAAATTGATTTTTTTTAAAGCTATGGAGGTTGGAAAGTGTAAGATTAAGGTGCTAGTTGATTCTGGTTTATAGGCACCTACCATGTCTATGCACTCACACAGGCTGCCTGGTAAGGGTACAAATTCTATTATCCAAGGAATCTGCTCTTATGAAATCACTTAACCATAATTATCTCCTAAAGACCCTATTTCCAGATATACTCACATAGGGGATTAGGGCTTGAAATTCAGTGGAACACATTACATATACTGAAATATAAAATCCACGTGAGACAGAAACCTCTTAGTCCATGGCAACACCAAAACTCAGCACTATCATTACATTCTGTGCATAGCTGTTATTTCATTCCCCACACTGAAATTTGAGAGTCTATTCAATGTTGATAAAGTTAATACTTGAGAGCAAAATCTTTTGATTATACTTGAGAACAGACACAAAAGTTTCTAAATTAAAAAATCAGTCTAATTTATATTATCTTACAATTAATATCTGTGCCATCTTCTGTGCTTCTCTTGTCAATGGATCAACAATAGCAACGACATCAAAGAACATATCATTCTCTTGAGGACTCATCTTTATAATGCTAGGAAAACAGAAAATAAGATGAAAGATGAAGGATTACGTATGTACAAATATCTCATTAATTATGATCTCAGTTATGTACATCCTAATAAGTTTCTCACACATCCTTTCACACAATGAAATGCAAATTTGAAAGTACAGTGTTTGAAAAAACAAAACACACACTCTGGTTTCTCTTCAGATCGTATAAATCTTTCACCTTTTACTAAAGAAAAAAACAGGAATGAATTCAAGAAAATGTAAGATTTTGCAAATCATTAAAAAAATTCTTCAAGGAACAGTATCACTGGAAGTTGGCACTGTGGTATAGCTGGTTAAGCAACTGTATACAATGATAAACCACATGAGCACTAGTTTGAGCCTCCACTGCTCCACTTCCAATTCAGCCTCCTGCCGATGTGCCTAGGAGAGCAGCAGCAGATGTCCCCAGTTCTTGGGCCCCTACCACCCACATAGGAGACCTAGTTGGAGCTCCATAATCAAGACTTCCACCCAGCCCAGCCCCTGCTGTTATGGCCATTTGGAAAAATCAACCAGTATATGGGGAGATCTCTTTCTCTTTCTGAGCCTCCCTCTCTCTTATATAACTGTGCCTTTCAAGTTAATAAATCTTAAAAAAAGTATCATTGCAATAAAAACTGTTAATTTTAGGCCTTCAAAATTCTCATTGATTATATAATAAAGAATGTGAATTGACATTTGTATTCGTTGAATGTATTTCCTCATATTTGAGAATGATGAAATTATTTGGCAACTTGATAAAATTTGGCATTTCAAAATAATTAACACATCCTTTTGGAACATAAACATGCAAATTCATTATACTTTTTTTTGACCATCTTCTCCTTCTCACCTCATGCCCTGTGTATTCTCCATTTTGTCTTCCACTGATCTAAGTTTAAATCAGAAGACAGACTAATCTTTGAAGGGAAATGGGAAAATGTTACACGTCCAGAAAAGGCCAGGGGAAATACCTGATACTACATTTAATATAATTAAAAGTTAATAGTATGTATTTTATGAAAAGTGTAGAATATCCCAATTGAATCACTTAAAGATTTATTTATTTATGTGAAAGGCATATTTACAGATTTACAGAAAGGCAGAGGCAGAGGCAGAGGCAGAGGCAGAGAGAGATCTTCCATCTGCTGGATCACTACTCAAATGGCCCCAATTGCTGGAGGCTGTGCCAATCTGAAGTCAAAAGCCAGAAGCTTCTCCCAGGTCTCCCATGTGGGTCTAGGGGCCCAAGGACTTGGACTATCTTCTGCTGCTTTCCTAGGCACTTTAGCAGGGAACTGGATTGGAAGTAGAATAGCCAGGACTCAAACTAGTGTTCATATGGAATGCCAATACTGCAGGTGGCGGCTTTACCTACTATGCCACAGTGCCAGTCCAGAATCACTGTTTTCTAACACTAGAATCATACAGGAAATCTTTTTCTTAGATACAGGATGAATAGATTACATACTTTACATATTACAAAACAGAAAAAGTTTATCAAATCAAGAAGAATACATGTGGATCCTAAGAGTACTCAAATTTACAGAGAAGCAAGTACATGAGTTAAAGAAATCCACAGATGACATGGATAAAAAATTCTGCCAGGAGATAGATATTAAAGAAAAATCAAACTGAAATATTAGAAATGCAGAAATCAATATGTGAAATAAAAAATACAGTGGAAACCCTGAACAAAAGAATTGATGAGGCAGAAGAAAGAATACCGGAGCTGGAAAACAAATATTAGGAAATATCTCAGTCTAAAAAAAAGAAAGAAAAAAATCAGAAAAACTGTAAATGGTGTTTAAGATTTACTGAATACCACCAAACAAATATACGTGTCTTAGGAGCTACTAAAAGTATAGAAAGACAGAATGTATTAGAAGACCTATTCAGTGAAATAACAGCCAAAAATTTCCCTTATTTGGGGAAAGATATGGGCATCTAAGTAAAGGAAGCACACAGAACCTCTAACAGACATGATCAGAAAGATCTTTCCCACATGTTATAGGCAAACTTTAAAGCGAAACATAAAGAAAATGTCCTAAAATGTACAAAAGAAATGCCAGATTACCTTCAAAGGGAATCTCCAACAAAACTGGCAGCTCACTTCTTATCAGAAACCCTAGAGACTAGGAGAGAATGGAGGGATATAGTTCAAGTCCTAAAAGAAAAAAACCTGTCAACCTAGAATACTGTACCCTACAAAGCTTTCATTTATAAATGAAGGTGAAATAAAGACCTTTGAAAACAAACAGAAATTGAAAGCATTTGTCACCACCTGGTCAACTTTACAAAAGATACTTAAGGATGTGCTACACACAGAAACAAAGACAGTCATTATCATGAAAGAATGTGAAAGCAGAAGACCTCCTATTAACAGTACCAAAGAGATCCAAAACACATAATCAGAATATTTATGGAAAATGGCAAGACCAAGTCATCACCTATCAATAACAACCTTGAATGTAAACAGATTAAATTCTCCAATTAAAAGATACAGATTGGCTGAATGGATTAATAAAACAAGACTCATCTATCTGCAATCTACAAGAAATACACCTCCCCAACAATACACCTGGACTGGAAGTTAAGTGATTAAAAAAGATATTTGATGCAAACTCAAAAAAAAATAACAGTAGTCACATTAAAATCAGACAAAATGGAATTTAACATAAAAACTGTTAAGAGAGATTAAGAAGGGCATTATATAATGGTTAAAGGATCAATTCAACAGGAAGATCTGATTATAGTAAATGTATATGCATCCAGTGCTAGGGCACATAGCTATTTAAAACACATGCTAATTGATCTAAAGCAAAACACAGGGCACAATATAATAATAATGAGGGACTTCAACAGTTCACTTTCATCGATGGACAGATGAACCAAACAAACAGAGAAAAAACATCCACAAGGAAACACCTTAGCTAATCTTCACGATTGACCAAATGGATCTAACTAATGTGTACAGAACATTTCATCCTATAGCTGCAGCAATTGCATTCTTTTCATCAATGTATGGTAATTTCTCCAGGATCAACCAAATGCTGGGCCATAAAACAAATCTCAACAACATCAAAAAAATCAAAACTGTACCATGTATCTTCTCTGATCACAATGAAATGAAGCTAGAAGTTAACAACATGAGAAACTCTATAAAACATGCAAACTAATGGACACTGAACATGAAAAAATAGATTATAGAAGAAATTAAAGGCTAACTTAAAAAAATCGCTAATTATAACATATCAAAACTTACTAAATATAGCAAAGAACAACATTCTTTCTGGAAAAAAAACAAAGCAAATTGAGTATAACATGAATATTCCTCAACATAATCAAGGCAAGATATGACAAACTCCACAGCCAGCATCACATTGAATGGGAAAAGCTGAAAGCATTTCCACCAAGATCCAGAAACAGACAAGGATGCCCAGTTTCACTACTGCTATTTAATAGAGTTTTGGAATCTTCAGCCAGAGCCATTAGGCAAGGAACAGAAACCAAAGGGACAGAAATTGGAAAAGAGGAAGTAAAAATATTCCTGTTTGAAGATAACATGACCCTATACATATAGGAACCAAAAGTTTTCACTGAGAGATTATTAAACTCATTAAAAATGTTTCACAAAGTTGCAGGATATAAAATCAACATACAAAAGCAATAGCATTTGGATACATAAACAATGCCATGACTGAAAAAGAACTTCTAAGATCTGTCCCATTCACAATAGCTACTAAAAATTTAAAGACCTGGGGACAAATTTAACCAAGGATGTGAAAGATCTTTATAATGGAAATTACAAAACATTAAGAAATAAAGACACAAAAATGAAAAAATCTTCCACATTCATGGATTAGAAGAATATCATCAAAATGATCACACTACCCTAAACAATTTACAGATTCAATGAGATCCCAATCAAAATAAGAAGAACATTCTTCTCAGAACTAGATAAAAGACTCTAAGATTCACATAGAAACACAGGAGACTCAGAAGAGCTTAACAATCTTAAACAATAAAAACAAAACTGAAGGCATCATATTACTAGATTTCAAGACATATTACAGGGCAGTTATAATAAAAAATGCCCAGTATTGGCCCAAAAATAGACATGTAGAGCAATGGAACAGATTAGAAACCTTTGAAATTAATCCATGCACCTACAACCAACTAATCTTTGACAAATGAGTGAAAATCATTCAGTGGAGACAGGTCTCTTCAAATTTTGGGAAAACTGGATCTCTGTATACAGAACAATGAGAGAAGGCAATGGTCTAAATCTAAGACCTGAAACCATGAAATTACTAAAGGAAAACACTGCAAGACACTGGCATAGGCAAGGACTTCTTGTGTAAGACCTAGAAGCACAGGCAATAAAAGCCAAAATAGATGAATGGGATTACATGAAGCTAAGAAGCTTCTGCACAGCAAAGGGAACTCTCTAGAAATTGAAGAGGCAACTGACAGATTGGCAGAAAGTATCTGCAAACTATCTATAACTGATAAAGGATTAATATCCAGAATGTATGAGTAGCTCAAGAAACTCAAAAGCAACAAAACAAATAAGTTCAGAAATGAGCAAAGGCTATGAACAGAATTTTTCTGAAAGATGAAATACAGGGGCCGGTGCTGTGGCTTAGTGGGTGGGGCCACTTCCTGCAGTGCTGGCATCCCATTTGGGTGCTGGTTTGGTCTCAGCTGCTCCACTTCCAGTCTGACTCTGCTATGGCTTGGGAAAGCAGTGGAGGATGGCCCAAATGCTTGGATCCCTGCACCCATGTGGAAAACCCAGAGGCAGCTCCTGGCTCTGGATCAGCACAGCTCCTGCCATAGTGGCCACCTGGGGAGTGAACCAACGGATGGAGGACCCCTCTCTTTCTCTCTCTGCCTCTGCCTCTCTGTAACTTTGCCTTTAAAATAAAATAAATAAACCTTTGAAAAAAAAGAAAGATGAAATACAAATGATCAACAGACACATGAAAAGATGTTTAGGGTCAGTAGTGATCTGGGCAAGCAAATATAAACCACATGAGGTTTCATCTTACCCTGGGTAGAATGGCTATCACCAAAAATAAAAAAAAAAAAAAACTGAATGCTGGAGAGGATGTGGGGGAAAAGGTACCCTAATCCACTGCTGGTGAGAATATAAACCACTACAACCATTATGGAAGACAGGATGGAGATTCTTCAGAAATCTGAAAATACATCTACCACATGAGTCAGCCATCCCACTCTTGAGACAAAGGATATGAAATTAGTATATGAAAGAGTTATCTGGATTCCCATGCTTATAGCAGTTCAATTCACAATAACTAAGATATGAAGCCAACACAGATGCCCATTAACTGACGACTGGATTAAGAAAACATGGTATGTATATATGATGGAATACTTCTCAGCAATAAAAAAAGAATGAAATCCTCTCTTCTGCAACAAAACTGATGCAACTGGATAGCATATGTTTACTGAAATAAGCCAGTCCCCAAAAGATAAACATGATTATGTTTCTCTTATCTGCTGTAGTTGATATATACAGTATGAAATATGTAATGTATATGAGTGTAATTGACATTTTCAGGTTTGATTATTGTTTATAACCCTTGTCCACACACCTGAAGAACAAAGGTCTATTTTCTACTTGCTGAATTTCTTATTTAGCTGAGGATTAAGCTTGTGATTAAAATCAAATTGAAAGTAAGTCACTGCAAAAGTAAAAATAAATAAGGAATGAAGAGGGAGGAAGTGTGCATAGTATCATTATGTTCTTAGAACTAAATGCATTACACAAAATCCATTATCTTTATGTAAATGAATAAATTTATTAAAAAGAGAAGCACACACATAAAATTAAAGGAAGATTAGTATTCTTTGGTACAGAAAGGCTTTTTTAATTGAGAAGATCAATTGCTTTGCAATTAAATACACTTGATCTTAGTCAAAATGCCGAGAAACAATTTGGCAATTAAATAAAAGTTAATGTAAATATTTACTTCAAATATGGGTCCTCTTAAAAGAAACTGAAAGACACTTTAGATGCAGTTGATACAACTCTAATTATGTTAACATTAGAGTGGCAGTCAAGACAATATACCTTACTGGATGATTACTGCTAAAAGGTAAGTGGAATAAATTGATGTTCTATTATTAAAGTGACTTTCTATAACTGTTGCTTCCTTTAGTTATCTTTAGGTTAGTTAGGTAAACATTTTTACAAAATTACTGTACATTTGTAGCACAACTTAAAACCAGTCATTTTTTTTTTTTTGAGAGAGACACACACACACACACATACATAAAGAGAAGGGGAAAGAGCTATCACTTCCATCTGCTGGTTTACTCCTCAAATGACCAAATACACATTTTCATGAACTTTTTAAAGAATGCTCATTTGCATTGTTTTCAAAACTTTTTGTACAGAAAGTTTATCCTTTAATTTTCCATGAAATTTACGCTGTACTTTTACATATATCTCACCAAAAAGCCTTAAATGAGTAATTTCTATGTGATCATACTTGTACTCAAGAACTGTAGTTACAAAACACTATAATCTTCCTTAATAGGGAAAGACAGTGGGCCGGTGCCATGGCTCACTAGGCTAATCCTCCACCTGCGGCACCGGCACACCGGGTTCTAGTCCTGGTCAGGGCACCGGATTCTGTCCTGGTTTCTCCTCTTCCAGTCCCACTCTCTGCTGTGGCCCAGAAGTGCAGAAGAGGATGGCCCAAGTGCTTGGGCCCTGCACCCACATGGGAGACCAGGAGAAGCACCTGGCTCCTGGCTTCGGATCAGCACGGTGCGCTGATATAGTACCCTTGTATCCATGGGGACTATGTTCCAAGTCCTCTAATGGATGCCTGAAACTACAGATAGAACTGATTCATACATATGATTACTATATACTACATTTCTCATTTACTCTCATATCTATACTTATTTCTACACACACACACACACTCACACACACACACACATATATATATAATTATAATTTAATTTATAACTTAAGGCACTAGAGAGAATAACAGTAAGAACCATTGTGAGAATATAGTGGAAGTTAGGCAAATGTGTCCTCTCTCAAAATACCTCATTGTAACATTGTAATGAAATACTTCATTTGCCCATACTTAACCACAGAAACTATGGAACGTGAGGGGGCCACTATATGTGCCTCCAATGAGGTTAACATTAAGTCTTTCTGGCTTGGATCCTCCATTTCAGATGGTTTCCTCATTTCTACCCTGATCCATGTGTGTTGATTTTATGGTTTAACTTTCATGTTCAATCTTACTTCTGTGACTTCCAAACTATGAGAGATTCCACATTATATTTGTAACAAATACAGATAAAACCTACAATGTATTAAATATTTACTACATACAAGGCAGTAGATCATAACCTCATACAATCATCTACCTTTTAGACTAAGAAATTGAGGCTAAGAAAAAATCACACAACTAGTTAAGTGATTTAAATGCTAGCTGCTTTGTCTCAATAGGGAAGCTCATGTTGTGTCACACAACATAAGCCAATATGGATAAATATATCATAGTAACACATGCAAACACATAGAAAACAGAAACTGCCCAAATTATATATCTGAACTCAGAAAATGGCAGTTTACTTAGACTTGCATGCTTTAAAAAGGCAGATACTATGTATGTATGTGTTATTGTATAAACACTGATGCATTTCAACATGTATATATACATTGATATTTATAATAATTCTCCAGGAATAAAATAAAGAGAATTACAACCACCATCAGAAAGTCACATCATACCCTTCCCTCAGTAAAATAAGTCAGAAGGCTAAATAAGCAGGACATGGTGACAGATATGAGAAAAGAAATAGAGACTCTAACAAACATAAAAGATCTAGTATATCACACATTCAATGAAGGAGTAAAAATTTCCAAAGAAATCAAAATCTCTATACACATGAAACAATACAGTAACTAACACTTATAATAATTTTGCATAATTTGAGTTGAATTATTTCACCATGTGGTATTTAAGAACTCAAAGAGGTTCACAAAAAGAATTTCACTAAATGTGCTTAAAACATTTAAATAGTGCCAGATAGTTTTTCTCTAGAAAGTAATTTTCCCTGAAGTTAAGACTATTCATACATATGTGAAGATATTTTAGATTTATTATAGCTAAAGCATATGTTATTTTAAAACAGCAAATACAGGTAACATAATATTGTACCTATCATAAATCAGAGAACTTACAAAAAATGTCAGCTATTTCAAGTGCTAGTTTGGATTGTTTTTATAATGTAGGGATTAGAATGAAATGATATAATTTTCTATAACATACATAACTGACTTTTCTTCATAGTGATCCATAATTAAGAAACCCAAACTAAAGGCTCCATTCTTGTGACACAGAAAACTGCGTATGTCAGTGCAGCTTGATGCATCTTTTTTTAAGTATATCATTGAGGAGCTGCATCATACATGAAATTAAGCTAGTTTATTATTCTAAAACAGTATCTGTCTGATGCCTGTTTTCTAAAACCCAATTTTTCTGATGGTACTAAAATTTTAATCAAAAAAAATGTTTCAAATATAAAACTTACCTAACTACTCGATTAACCAAAAATGAATTTCTTTCCTTTGTCTTCTTTTAGCTATAAAAATTCTCAGAACCATTAATATGTTGAGGCACACTGAAAAGCTCCAAAAGGAGTCTATAAGATGCAGTGTTCCTGAAACTCACTTGACTAGAGAACAGCTATCCCCTCAGAATACATTCCCAGAGCAGTGTTCCATAGAACACACTTTGGGACATGCTGTTGTAAAATATTATATAGTTCAAATTTCTTTATATGCATACAACTATGTGTACAGGTACATGTATATTGGATTAATGAGACTCTTTAGTGTCTTCTTAAATTTCTTAATTTTATAAAATTTGCATACATTTCATAAATATAACTTTAGAAACATAGTAATTCTTCCCACTATACCCACCCTCCCACCCACATTCCCACCTCTCTTCCTGTTCCCTCTCCTGTTCCCAGTCTTGTTTATTATAAGGGCTATTTTCATTTAACTTTATAACAGTGTCTTTCATACACTGAAAATACAAAGGTGATACCATTTATAATGATTATCTCTAGATACTGCAAAAATGATCTTGAATATGACAGTAAAAACAAACATACCATACTAGATAGAACTCATGACAAAATTCATGTTCTATATATTATCCTTTATGTATTAGAATATATAATTAAATGAAATTTTATTATTATAAAATAACTAGCACAATTCTTAATTAAAAATTTTAATACATTATGAAAACAAATGGAAACAATGAGCACAGAATGTATTGACAACAACTCAAAAAACACATCCACAGATACTATTACATTCTTACCTGTGGTTCTCTTTAAGAAATGTGACATCATACCGAGATCCACGATTAGGCAAAGAAGAAACAAGGGAATCGACCTTCATAATAAGTTCACTTATGCTACATAAATAAGACAAACAATGTATGAGATTTGGAGGAAGAGAAAGATTCATATATCATGTTGTAATCAATGACTTGAAAAATGCTCTATCTATATACATTAACAGTTAAAGCTCCTATGGAAACAGGAAGCAAAAGAAACCTATGGTATAATAGCATTTCTCTAAAAAATGTCAAGACATTCAACACAGTAACCTTAATAATGGATATTTACATATGAGGATATGAGGCAAAAGGTATAAATACAAATAGGGAACATAAACTCAATCTTTAAGAAAATGGTTATCAACAGTAAGATCCAAGACAAAAAAAAAAAAAAAAGTAACAGCTAAAGGCTGTTGGTGGTGAATAAATGGATTTTTTTTTTTAAAGATTTATTATTTATTTGAAAGGCAGAGTGACAGAAGGAAAAGGAGATGGGGGGGGGAGGAGAAGGGAAGGGAAGGGAGGGGAGGGGAAGGGAGGGGGTGGAAGAGAGAGAGAGAGAGAGAGAGAGATTGAGATTGAGATAGAGAGACTCCTTGCATCTGTTGCAACAGCTAAGGTTGGGTCTGATCAAAGTCTGGAACCAGGAACTCAATTGGAGTCTCCCACATTGGTGGCAGACACTTAGCTACCTGGGCAATTATCTGCTGCTTCCCAGGTGAATTAGCAGGGAGCTAGATCAGAAGTAAAGTTATCAGGACTTGAATCTGCACTTCAATATGTGATGTAAGCATCCTAAGCAGTTGCTTAACCTGCTGCACTACAATTCCCACCCCTGGATGTCATTACTTATTTCTAAATATGACTTTTATTTTAAATTTATTTCTCTATGTATTTGAAACATTTTCTAATCTTAAAAATAAAATATCAGATACAAAATAACAGACCCCAGGATGAACTGCTATTTTGATAAAAAATACTTACTTCTTTGAATTGCTTTCCATTGCTTCAACAACACCTTTAATTTTCTCTGCTACATTGCTAAACGTAATTTTTTCCAATAAGTAAAAATCTTCCACATATAAATCTTCATCTAAAGGTCCTAAAAACTTAAAAAGATATTATTGTATAATTTCTAGAAGGCAATTGTTTAGGAAAACTATTTGCTCATCAAATAGGTACTTCTTTATTAAACAAAAATTGATTAAAGAGATGGTTGCTTTTAATTTAACCAAATAAACACACACTATAAACAAAAAGCATATTATCTCACTTTGCTGTTACATATAAATTTGCATAAATATCAATATCAGTTTGTTTTAAATGGAATAAGTTATTTTTATTAGGAGCCTTTGCTTTGAGACATAAACCATGATGCTTCCAATTACTTAATGCTTCTTCTTCTTTAAGATTTTTATTTATTTATTTGAGAGGTAGAGTTACAGACAGTGAAAGGGAGAGATAGAGAGAAAGGTCCTCCATCCTCTGGCTCACTCCCCAAATGGCCGCAACAGCCAGAGCTGCGCTGATCCGAAGCCAGGAGCCAGGACCTTCTTCTGGGTCTCCCATGCAGGTGCAGGGGCCCAAGAACTTGGACTATCTTCTACTGCTTTACCAAGCCACACCAGAGAACTGGATGGAAAGAGGAGCAGCCCAGACCAGAACCAGTGCCATATGGAATGCTGGCACTGCAGGTGGAGGGTTAACCCACTGTGCCATAGTGCCGGCCCCTAAGCTTCTTTTTCTAAATTATGCAGGCAACTGTCTATATGTCAGTTAATAGAGTAACTATTGTAGCATAAATGCATTACCTCCTTTGACAACTTATTACAATTTTAGAAAGCTTTGGCATATACTGAGCTAAAATTCTCTCTGCACTCACTGGCGTTTGATTAACTGATCTTGGTTCTATACTGCCTCTCACCTACTGTAACAAAAATCAAGTCTACAAATGGATCTGCTATTTTCCTTTTTTTTTTTAATCTATTTGACAGGTAGAGCTATAGACAGTGAGAGAGACAGACAGACAGAAAGGTCTTCCTCCCGTTGGTTCTCTCCCAAGATGGCCGCTATAGCCGGCGCTGTGCTGATCTGAAGCCAGAAGCCAGTTGCTTCTTCCTGGACTCCCATGCGGGTGCAGGGTCCAAGCACTTGGGCCATCCTCCACTGCACTCTCAGGCCACAGCAGAGAGCTGGACTGGAAAAGGAGCAAGCGGGACTAGAACCCGGCGCCCAAATGGGATGCTGGTGCTGCAGGTGGAGGATTAACCAAGTGAGCCACGGTGTTGGCCCCTGGATCTGCTATTTTCAATAAAGGCTTTTAAACAATTCAAGAGAAAACAGACATTAACATTTAATGAAAATTCGTCTCTGTCTGGGTTCTTTCCATCTGTTTTACACATAAGAGTATATTTAATCTCTCCAACAACAGATTATTACCATTCCCATTGTCCAAATAAAAAACCAGATCTCACAGAGGTTATATAATGAATGTAGCAACTCAGATTTACTTGGCTTTAAAAAAGACGAGGCCTTATAACTTGAGTCTATCAGCAACTTGTGAGCTAAAACACGCTGTCTGGTGAGTTCAACAGATGAGTGCTTCCTTCTGTGGTATTTTGCATCACTTGTGCTTTAACAGAAAAAGTCTAATACCTAACTCATCAGTGTCACTGAGAAAAGTGAACAATTGCTTTCTACTTACTTTGCCATTGCTGACAACACCTATTTCCCCCGGACGCAACTTTAGTACATCTTGACAGAACAACCGATGAGTTCGGAAAATATTCACTCCAACGGTGTTATATTTCTTCTCAAAAGCACTCTTATCCATTCCCTAAGACAGAGAATTAAAATATTGAAACTAGTAACAATAAATACACTCTTTTCTTAAAAATCCTTCTTTAAAATATTTACAGAATTTGAAATTATACCAACTTATGATTTTAAATGATTACTTTATTCTGAAAATGTTTTTTTAAAAAGAATCACTTTCACCAACTAATTTACAATTTCTTTTTAACTTTCATTTAATGAATATAAATTTCCAAAGTACAGCCTATGGATTACAATGGCTTCCCCCCCATAACGTCCCTCCCACCCACAACCCTCCCCTTTCCCACTCCCTCTCCCCTTCCATTCACCTCAAGATTCATTTTCGATTCTCTTTATATACAGAAGATCAGTTTAGCATACATTAAGTAAAGATTTCAACAGTTTGCTCCCACACAGAAACATAAAGTGAAAAGTACTCTTTGAGTACTAGTTATAGCATTAAATCTCAATGTACAGCACACTAAAAACAGAGATCCTACATGAGGAGGAAGTGCACAGTGACTCCTGTTGTTGACTTAACAAATTGACACTCTTGTTTATGGCGTCAGTAATCATCCTAGGCTCTTGTCATGAGCTGCCAAGGCTATGGAAGCCCCCTGAGTTCACTGACTCTGATCATATTTAGACAAGGCCATGGTCAAAGTGGAAGTTCTCTCCTCCCTTCAGAGAAAGGTACCTCCTTCTTTGATGACCCATTCTTTCCACTGGGATCTCACTCGTGGAGATCTTTCATTTAGTGTTTTTTTTTTCCCCCAGAGTGTCTTGGCTTTCCATGCCTGAAATACTCTCGTGGGCTTTTCAGCCGGATCCGCATGCCTTAAGGGCTGATTCTGAGGCCAGAGTGCTGTTTAGGACATCTGCCATTCTATGGGTCTGCTGTGTATCTCACTTCCCATGTTGGATCATTCTCTCCCTTTTTGGTTCTATCAGCTAGTATTTGCAGACACTATTCTTGTTTATGTGATCCCTTTGGTTCTTAGTCCTATCATTATGATCAGTTGTGAACAGAAATTGATCACTTGGACTAGTGACATGGCATTGGTACATGCCACCTTGATGGGATTGAATTGGAATCCCCTGGTATGTTTCTAACTCTACCGTTTGAGGTGAGTCAGCTTGAGCATGTCCCGAATTGCACATCTCTTCCCTCTCTTATTCCCATTCTTATATTTAACAGCGATCACTTTTTAGTTAAGTTTCAGCACTTAAGAAGGATTGTGTATTGATTACAGTATTCAACCAAAAGTATTAAGTAGAACAAACAAAAAAAATACTAAGAGGGATAACATATTAAGTTGTTCATCAACAGTCAGGGCGAGGGCTGATCAAGTCACCATTTCTCATAGTGTTCATTTCACTTTAACAGGTTTCCTTTTTGGTGCTCAGTTAGTTGTCAGCTATCAAGGAGAACAAGTGGTATTTGTCCCTTTGGGATTGGCTTATTTCACTCAGCATAATGTTTTCCAAATTCCTAACAGGGATCACTTTTCAGTTAAAATTTAAACACCTAAGAATAATTGTGTGTTAATTACAGAGTTCAACCACTAGAACTAATTTAAAATTTCTTAAAGATTTATTTATTTACTTGAGAGGCAGAGTTACAGAGAGACAGAGGTAAAGAGAAAGGTCTTCCATCTGCTGGTTTACTCCCCAAATGGCTGCAATGGTCAGAGCTGAGCTGATCCAAAACGAGGAGCCAGGAGCTTCTTCCAGGTCTCCCACACTGGTGCAGGGGCCCAAGCACTTGGACCATCTTTCACTGCTTTCCCAGGCTATAGCAGAGAGCTGGATCGGAAGTGGAGCAGCTGGGACTTGAATTGCGCCCACATGGGATGCTGGCACTGCAGGTGGAGGCTTAGCCTGCTCTGCCACAGCACCGGCCCCATTTATGATGTTTAATTCTTACGTTTGTACTTGTTATAAAGAGACAGCTTGCTATTTATCAAATAAAGTTTTATTTCAGCTACTTTCAAAAAGTAGTTAATGAAATGCACGAAATTTGATTTGCTAAATGCCCTATGCAATGTCATAATCATTAATGTTTATTTTTCAAAATTGTAAAAGTGTTTAGTATCTCCAACTCACTAAGCTTATTTATTGATGGTTTTCAACAACATGTTATCTCCAAGTACACTGACTTATACTTTTAAAATATGCAAAGACAGTTATTTCTTCAAACAAATAACCACTGACCTCAGTAAGAAATGTTTTGATTTTATCTCCAGAGTAAATAGCAGTAGCAGTTTCTTCCTTTGCCAGTTTCTCAAGAAAGCTTCTCAAAAAGTTGTCTTTCTGCGTCAGAAAAGCTGCCAAAATCCCTCTACAAATAGCTGTGTTCTCTTCATTTATTTTTGATGTAGGATTATAAATAATCCCCAGTCGACTGTGAACACTTGTTTTCTGGAAAACAGATTCATAGTGTTAAATTATTATATTATTAAATGTTTTATATTGAACATAATTTATTTTTATTAAATTTTTTTTCTTTACCATAGATCACCTTCTTATGTCAGTCTATGGTAATTGTATTGAATGTGGTGAAAACAATCATTTTAGGAGTTCTGGTCACTTCACTTTTTTGCATAAAGACTACTTTATAAGATGTCATTTTACTTAGCCTCTTTCTGAGCATGTTAAATACTACACACAAAATAAGACACATAACAAAAATGTAGAGCTCAGTGAATTAAACTACCATAAAACTACCACCCAGGTCAAGAAATATGGCACTCCCAGCAATGCAAAGCTTTCCTTATATACTCCGCCAATACCACACTCACTCTCCTACTTTTCTAAGACAAACACTCTCCTGCCATTTATGACCATACAGGAACATTCTCGTTTTCCTTATTGTTTACCCCCTAAACTGCACTGTTAAGCATATCATCCATTTCCAATTTCACCTAAAAGGGATTATATGTATACAATATTTTGTGCTCTATTTCCATTTGAAATAATGTTAAGATCCATCAATATTGCTTTTTTTTGTGGCTGCAGTTACTTTATTTTTGGCATTGCACATAGCTGCATGGTTTGAAGAGTCTCTTTTATCCATACTACCAATGATATTTTACCTTCTAGTTTAAAGCTCTACAAACAGGATATGCATATCTTTAATTGCAGAAGACACAAACCAATTTCTCAAAATAGTTGTACTAGTCTCATTTCCACTAGTAATATATAAGAATACCTTTACTTCATGGACTCATAAACATTTTGTATTGTCAGACTTTTTAACTTTATAGAAGACAGGTAAGTTTTTTCTTTTTGCCAGCAATCTCTGTATTACACAGAGATTGAATTTGATGTCCTATGTCAGTCTCCTAGTACTACGTTCAATCAAGTTAATTAAAATGGTATCATGAGAGGAATAAAGATTTAATACACATTCTTCATATTGCTTTCATGAAATTACAACAAATTAAAAATCTTCTACTAAGGATACTACTCACCATGTGCTTCAATGCATTAAAAAGTAGTTTTCTCCCAGATGGCATATCAAAATCAGCAATAATCCAGAGAGTGACTGAAGAAATCACATCATCTGAAAGTTTCAAATAGTCTACTCAAATTAATTCTTTCAAAAATCAAATGAAAAGCAGAGGGAGTATTTACAACTAATAAAATTAACATAAAGAGCAACATATTAAAACATTTTTAAATTAAGCAAATATTGCTAATTATTTATGTGTATATATACATACATACATTAAATACTGGGAGAGTAATTCATTGTCTAAGCTTTATATAAACTCAGATACCTAAAAGAAGAACAATCTCTTAAGGCACACATCTGTAGAACAGTGTTACAAGAGAAGAAAATGGTACTATGGCCTGCACAATCCCACTGTTGTTAAGCAAGACTACATCCTAGTTGTATTTATTAAAATAAAATAGCATTTTAACATATATATGTAAATCCAGATATAATTGATATTATTAGCAGACATACAAAGGGGTAATATCTTATTAGATTATAATTAATTAATTTTCAAATGTCTGGCTATCATTAATATA
This sequence comes from Oryctolagus cuniculus, assembly GCF_964237555.1. Classification (NCBI taxonomy): domain Eukaryota; kingdom Metazoa; phylum Chordata; class Mammalia; order Lagomorpha; family Leporidae; genus Oryctolagus; species Oryctolagus cuniculus. The sequence goes on along the minus strand of NC_091440.1, from coordinate 16,615,310 downwards.
GCCTAATTCCTATCATTTTTTTTTTATCAGCATGGCTATGACTCTTATAACAAAATTTGGCAATTTAGAATCCATAGTAAGAAACTGTTTTTAATTATCAAGTCACAGTTATAAATGGGTTTAATTTCATCCAGCCATAGCATATAACATGTGAAATATACTTGTCTGGCCAGCAATAAAACTAATAGAAAAATCGATCCTTTAGATCAAGTCATAAGCTTAAAATAATTGTAAAAAAATCTTCTATATCAAAAACTTACTCCTGAATAGGTCTAAAACTTACAGTTATTAATATAGTACTATTTAACCATACAAAAACAGGGATTTGGTTAATGAAAGAATTAAAAATACAAAAAGGAGAACTCCTATTCAACATGCCACCTTCAGTAGTCAACTTTATAGCAAGACAGTAACATATTATTTTCAAAAAAGAAAGGGAAAGAATTCTGATGCTACCTAATGTCAGTACTTTTACTATCAGAGGCAGTAAACAGAAATATTTCAAAAGTGCTCATAACCTCTTGAAACTCTCATTTCTTTACACATTTACATAAATGCAACTAAGAAGAAATAAGGTTCTAGTTAGTATTTTTAATTCAAGAGATTTAACCAAATGGCTTTAATTACAAGATAACTTATTCTGATGTCTAGAGACATTTTCTGAAATAATACCCAGAACTTGATTAATATACTTGTGGTTTTCTTCTCTCCCTTACCTTCACTTGATACATTCAGGGCTGCAGCCTTCCATGAGATGGAACTGCATTATATTTGATTATTTGTTGGACTCCTTATGTACAAACCACATTATGAACACAAAATTATAGAATCTATAAAGTAAACTAAGGGCTATCTGGTCAAAACTTGGATTCAATCTACAGCATTCATACAAAATGACTGTGTGGTGTTTTCTTCAAATTGCTCTCATTCATAAAAGTTTACCCCTTACAATATGTTCATTCCATCTTTAGATCACCCTCATTTTACTGCTTATTTCCCGAGTTCAAATGTGCGTTTTTCAATGTTTTATTTATTGGCTTTCCTTTTTATCTCCAGAGTAAAGTAGGCTAGACAAAGCAAAGCAAAACAAAAACCAACCAAATTCTATCTTCATTAATCTGAATAATTCATTGTACTGTAATAAGCCTGTATGCAGACTTCTCTGCTTAGGATAAAGCCTCATTTCTCAATGTGTTATGGTTTTGGATTCCATTCCTCTGGTTAAAACCCCCAATATAGGCAAAACCTTCAATTCCTGCTTAATCAGAATTCAGAAAAGTTATCATCTCATATGTCTCAGTAATTGCACTTTTATAATTTACTATGGCATTGGCATAATTTTGAAAAAGTTTGGAGTGGGTATTTTGTCTAACAGTTAAGACACTTGCATCCCACACTAAAGTATGGAGGGTTGATTCTAACCTCCAGTTGATTCCAGTTTGCTGTCAATGTAGACCCCAGAAGGCAATTGTGATGACTCAGTCCATGGTTCCTGCTACCCATGTGAGAGACCTGGACTGCATTTATGGCTTTTAGCCTCAGCTGCTGTGGGCATCTGGTGAGTGAACTAGCAGATGGGAGCATTCTGTCTCTCTCCGCCTCCTAACTTAAACAAGTTTTATTTATTCTTAAAATGGTGAAAATGGGCCGGCGCCGCGGCTCATTAGGCTAATCCTCCGCCTAGCGGCGCCGGCACACCGGGTTCTAGTCCCGGTCGGGGCGCCGGATTCTGTCCCGGTTGCCCCTCTTCCAGGCCAGCCCTCTGCTGTGGCCAGGGAGTGCAGTGGAGGATGGCCCAGGTGCTTGGGCCCTGCACCCCATGGGAGACCAGGAAAAGCACCTGGCTCCTGGCTCCTGCCATCGGATCAGCGCGGTGCGCCGGCCGCAGCGCGCCGGCCGCGGCGGCCATTGGAGGGTGAACCAACGGCAAAGGAAGACCTTTCTCTCTGTCTCTCTCTCTCACTGTCCACTCTGCCTGTCAAAAAAAAAAAAAAAAACAAAAAACAAAAACAAAAAAAAAAAAAAATGGTGAAAATGATAAGAGCTTATTTTTTCAAAAGGCAAAAAGCAACTATGAACTCCTGTATATATAATTAGTTATGATAGGAGGCATCATTTTTTCAGCTAAATCCTTAAATCCTAACAAATTGCAAACAAATTGAAATCCAGATCTTCAAAGATGGCAATATAATAAAATTTATTATGTAAGCACCTTAAGGTTACACTTTAAGTTCTTATTACTTTAGGAATAAATTTAGGAAAACAAATGTATTTATTACCTTCTTGGGTTAAATAATACATGTTCTTTGCAATTACAGCACTCTTATCATGTGAATCCAAGAAAGAAAAAGTAGAGAAATCTTCAATATCAGCAGTTACTGAAAAATTTCATATTTAATATTAAATAATGAAAAAACATTCACAACTTAAACATTTGTAGAATAGCACATGGAGCATTATTTTACCTGATGATGGTATTAAATTAAGGTACTGCGGTTTGGTACTCAAAATCAAAGAATTTATACGGGGTACAACATTATTCTTATCCATTAAGAAATCAATTGCATTCATTCTATCATTTAATGTGCCCTAAGATAGGAAAAACATTATTTAGAAAATATAGGGAGTTTATATACATCTTTCTAAATTATGCTAATATATTTAAAGATTTCACAACCTGAAACAAATCAATAAGTAATATGCAATTTAGGAGTACTGCAGTAAGTTTCCTTATAAAAGTTAAAATTTTTTCTATTTAAGCTTTTTGGTTGCAATTACGGATGTTTATTACATTTAAAATCAGAAATGATTAGGATGGAAATTTTTATAACATTAACTTTGCCATTAAAATAAATTTTAAGTATAATACATAAATATCATTTATCATGTATTTTCTCAAAAATGCTTACTTACCATAAAAAAATCTCTTTGTAAATATACAGATGTATCCATCATTTTGTCGCTAATAGCCATTTCTAGTTCTTTTCTATTCATCTCTTCTTTGTTCAAGGGTTCACCATTATAAACAGCTTGAGGCAAAGGGCCCAGGCCAGTAATCTTGTAAAAGCTTGCTCCTGCCTATAGTCATGTAAAAAACATTAGAGTGTTAACAAAATACAGATGCTTGAAAAAGGAATGTATAAGAATAGGAAAAGGATATCACTGCATTTTAATATGCTATAGAAAAGGGTCAATTTTGCTAATTTCACATGTCCTTTCCAAACATTACTTAAAGTAATTCACCTACATAGAGGAATCAGGAAACTTTTTTCACAAAAAGCAAGTTAGTGAAAGTTTAAGCCTTGTAAGCCATCTATTCTCACCATGATTCAAGAATGACATGATAGTGCAAAAGCAGTCACAGAAAACACATGAATGAATGACCATGATCGTGCCAAGAGATACTTCATTTATAAAACATGGGGCCAGCGCTGTGGCGTAGCAGGTAAAACTGCCGCCTGCAGTACTCGCATCCCATATGGAGGCTGGTTCATATCCCAGCTGCTCCACTTCTGATCCAGCTCTCTGGGAAAACAATAGAGGATGGCCCAAGTCCTTGGGTCCCTGCATCCACTTGGGGGACATGGAGGTAGCTCCTGATCCTGGCTTTGGATCAGCGTAGTTCTTGCAGTTGCGGCCAACTGGGAAGTGAAGCAGCAGATGAAGATCTCTCTCTCTCTCTCTCTCTCTCTCTCTCTCTCTGCCTCTGTGTAACTCCGACATAAAATAAAATAAAATAAAATAAAATAAAATAAAATAAAACAAAACAAAACAAAACAAAACAAAACAAAACAAATGCAGGGAGTGAGCTCACTGACTCTTGATACAAAGTATGACATTTACGTAAAAACATTTATCTGCATCAGGGACTTACTGACCCCTGAATACATTTACTCAATAAATATTTATTGAATCATGGCCCAAGCATTAGGCTAGACTCTGTGAATACAGAAATGAAAGTCTTCTCTGAGTGATACACACATATACAAGTGAAGCAGATGCATGTACAAAGTTCCACACATGCCCAGGAAAGAAGTATTTAAACAAGCTTGATAATGAATAGCAAGAGATTAGAGAGTGAACAGTAAAAGCCTTACAACATGAATAAAAATTTAAGAAGAAAAATAGAGGGAGACATTCCAAATCAAATCAAAGTGTAACAATGATTGCAAGGGAAGTTAGAATATGGCATACCTTTGGTAAGGAAATATGCTGTTTATGGGATTTGGTATGTGAAACAGAGCTGTCAGATACAGAGTCAGAACTTTTTATGCACATGCCAGGTAAGGAAGGTACTCAAATCTATATTTTAAAAGTGATGAGTATCTAAAGCATTCACCTGACATTCAATACTAAATATATAATTACTTGTTATGATCATTATTACAGTCTACATTCTTACAAATACTGTAGGAAGCTTAGTACATGTTGAATACCCTTTATCTGAAACACTAAAGACCACACATGTTTCAGATTTCAGAGTTTTTCAAATTTTTAAATATCCAATGAGCATCCCTTATATGAAAACTAAAAATCCAGTTTACAATAGATAAGATATGGAATCAACCCATATGTCTATCAACTGAAGACTGGATAAAGAAATTATGCACACTACAGAGTACTACACAGCGGTAAAAAAAAAAAATCCTGTCATTTGCAACAAAAAGGATGAAACTGGAAAACAGCATACTTAGTGAAATGAGCTAGTCCAAAAAGCACAAATACCATTTGTTCTCTCCGTTCTGTGAGAACTAATAGAGCACCTAAAAGGTAATCCACAGAAGTAAAACTGACAATTTGAGATGCAATGACTTTGAATAGCCCCTGTCTAGACTGTTGAGGAACAGTTTAATACTATTTATAGAACTCTTTACTTAGTATAATCATATGCGTATAAAGTTAATTGGAAATAGATCTTGGTAAAAAGAAAAAGAGAATAGGAGAGGGAGGAGGAAGAGGGGTGAGAGTGTGGGAAGTATGGTGGGAAGAATCACCATGTCCCTAAAGTTGTACTTATGTAATGCATGAAGTTTGTATTCCTTAAATAAATGGTTTCTGGGAAAAAAATCTAAAATTTTTTAAAGTCACTTTGATACTCAAGAAGTTTCAGAGGCAAGTGTTTAGTGCATAAGTTAAGCTGCCATTTAGGACACCTGCACCTCCTATTAGAGTGCCTGGGTTTTATACTCCCAGTTCTGGCTTCCGACTCCAGCTTCCTGCTAATATGCACTGTGGAAGGAAGTAGGGATGGTTCAAATAGTTGGGTTCCTGCCACTCACATGGGAGATCCAGATGGAATTCCCAGAATCAGGCAGGCCGAGCTCAGGCTGTTGCAGTCATTTGGGGAATTAATCAGCAGATGGGAGTTCTCTCTCAAATTTAATAAGAAAAACCCAAGAAACAAAACAAACAAACAAAAAAATTGAGATCCCTCTGACTCATGAGTGAGAAGAGAGTGTAGTAATTTGGTGAAGGACTAAGGAGTGGTTTACATTAAAAAAGGTTTCAGATTTTGGAGCACTCCATATTTTGTGATTTTGTATTAGGAACACTCAATGTATATCGCTATCACATACATTTCACAGATGATGGAACTGAGTTAAATCACTTCCAGTGTCACTTAGTTACTATTTTTGGAACCAATATTTATACTCATATCTGTCCCACCAAGAGTCTGAAATCCTAACCATTATACTACAGCATCTTGGCATTTATTAGGAATCTATTATGTATTAGGCTTATGCATGCATAAAAATAAAATACAAATTCTATCCTAAATAAACTTTAATAGAGGGAGAGATATGTTAAACTAAGTATGATACAACATCTAGAGGTACTAAGGAAGTCATAATCAATTTTATTCAGGAACAGGGTTCATAGCAGGTTAAGCCTACACCTACAATGCCGGCATCCCATATGGGTGCCAGTTCAAGACTCGGTTACTCCACTTTCAATCCATTTCCCTACTAATGTGCCTGGAAACACAGCACAAGATGGTTCAAGGTCTTGGGCCCCTCCAACTACATGGGAGGCCCAAAAGAAGCTCCTAGCTCCTGGCTTTGGCCTGGCCCAGTCTGGGTCCTTGAGGCCATTTGGGGAGTGAACCAGTGAATGGAAGATATTTTCTCTCTTTCCTTTCTCTGTATATCTGCATTTCAAAGAAATCCTTAAAAAATGGTCACATGGTCAAATATTTCCTTATTTCAAAAAGAATACTATGGCAACAATGTAAAGGAGGAGCATACACCATATATTTTCAGTTGGGGTTAGTGCAGTAGTATGGAAAAGAAAAACCAAGAGCCAGAAAAACTCAGTGGCAATGGGCAGAGAGGATGAAGCAGTTTCTGAATTATTTAACATATATTAATATCAAGTTAGCATCTTAGTAATATGTAACATTAATATTAGAAGTTCATGAATTAGTATTTGACAGGATGTGAGGGAAAAGTAATAGTTTAGGATGACTATCAGGCTTCCAGCATAGTTGATCTGGGTGAACAATAATGTTACCTAATCTCTAGGATAGGACATAAAGTAGAAAATAAGATATGTGGTAACAAGAAAGACAATGTACTAAGTTTTAGATATTTTTTTATGTGAGAGTTTTATGGGCCATCAGCAGAAGTTGAATACACAGGTTTGAACTTCAAGAAGGACTTCCCAGTCTCTTTTCTCCTCTTACTCTCTAATTTCCAATTAAGTACACTTTCCAATCCCAAGTTTTTAATTACCACAATGAACCAATGACACCGCATTTTGTACTAACTTTAGCCCACATTTCTCTGAGCTATTGACAACTTATACCCAATTGCTTATTTCACATCGCCTTTGGAAGTTTCACAGGCATCACAAATCCAATATGTGAAAAACTTAACTATTTTCTCTCAACTCCTCCCCTCCTTTCCATTTCGGCAACAACATCACAAATCCTCCAGTTACTTGTTCAGCTAAACATTGGGAGTCATCCGTGAAACTTTTTAAAATTTCCTCTTTACACTGTGCAATCCAGCAGTAAATGCTGATGGTGTTCCCTAAAGAATTCCTATGTCCATTTTCCTATCTCTATGTCCAAAAGCCTACCAGCTTTCCTCAAATGCCTCATGTGTTTTCTACTCCATATCACCACAATACTATTACCATTCAACAATTCATTCTCAGTAAGGGAAAATGCTCTTTTAAGTGGCATGTCACTGTCACTTAATTTCTTAAATACTTTTCAGGTTTCCCACTCTCCTAGTCTTCTATGGTTCCGAGTTTACATTAAATAGTTAGGCTCTGCACCTGCAGGTTTGGTATCTGCAGATTCAAGCAATTTAGGATTGTCTTGGCTTGAAAAAAAATTGCATGTGTATTGAACATGCACAGAATTCTTTCCTTGTCATTATTCACAAAAGAATGTAGTTGATGGCCGGCGCCGTGGCTCACTAGGCTAATCCTCCGCCTGCAGCGCCGGCACCCCAGGCTCTAGTCCTGGTTGGGGCACCAGTTCTGTCCCAGTTGCTCCTCTTCCAGTCCAGCTCTCTGCTGTGGCCCAGGAAGGCAGTGGAGGATGGCCCAAGTGCTTGGGCCCTGCACCTGCATGGGAGACCAGGAGGAAGCACCTGGCTCCTGGCTTTGGATCGGCGCAGCGCACCGGCCATAGCAGCCACTTGGGGAGTGAACCAACGGAAGAAAGACCTTTCTTTCTCTCTTACTGTCTATAACTCTGCCTGTCCAAAAAAAATGTAGTTGAACAACTATTTATGTAGCACTTACACTGTACTATGTATAAGTAAGCTAGAGATGATCATCTAGAGTATACGGGAAGATGTACACAAATCATATGCATATATTAAGTAATTTTATGTAAAGAAATCAAGTATTTAAGGATTTTTTTTTTTTTGACAGGCAGAGTGGACAGTGAGAGAGAGACAGAGAGAAAGGTCTTCCTTTGCCGTTGGTTCACCCTCCAATGGCCGCCGCGGCTGGCGCGCTGCGGCCGGCGCACCGCACTGATCCGATGGCAGGAGCCAGGAGCCAGGTGCTTTTCCTGGTCTCCCATGGGGTGCAGGGCCCAAGCACTTGGGCCATCCTCCACTGCACTCCCTGGCCACAGCAGAGGGCTGGCCTGGAAGAGGGGCAACCGGGACAGAATCCGGCACCCCGACCGGGACTAGAACCTGGTGTGCTGGCGCCGCTAGGCGGAGGATTAGCCTAGTGAGCCACGGCGCCGGCCCGGATTTTTTTTTATGTACTGATTATCTTGGATCCAATATCCTCAGATACTGAGGGATAACTTTATTGTTCACAGAAGTGCATTGCAGCCTGCTGTTTTCCCTTTCCAGCCTCATCTCCTGAATTTTCCCCTACAACAAAGACAACACTGCTTATAATATACACATAGAAACACCAGCTTGCTTCAGTTCCTTCACAGCTCAGGACATTCTAGCGCTTTTCTCTGCTTTTGAAGTATTAATCTCTTGCTACTTCAGGGTTTTCTCTTTGTTCAACTCATCCTCCAGCTTCAAAACTCAGCTTAAACATCACTTCTTCAGAGATTCCTATTTTCAGCCCTCTTTTTTCAATTTCTTGCATGTTTGCTGGACCTCTTCCAAAAAGGACACATATTCTCAATTTGGGGAATTTATATTTTAAAAATTTTATTTAAGGTATACAAGTTTCATGTATTTCCTACAGAGATTCAGGAACATAGTATTATTTCCCACCCTACTCTCCCTCCCTCTCACACCACTACCCTTCTTCCTCTTCCCTCTCCAATTCCCATTCTTAATTTTTACAAAGATCTATTTCAGTTAATGCTACACTCATAATATTAACCCTACACTAAGTAAAGAGTACAACAAATAGTATGAAGAAAAAAATACTTTCCCTCAACAGTTGAGACAAGCACTATAACAGTCATCAAATCTCTAAATGTCAATTTCAAAACCTATAGATTACCTTTTGTGAACTCTATTAGTTACTGTAGATCGGTATTTATATATGGTATTTATCTTTCTTGGACTGGCTTATTTCACTACTAAGTATGATAATTTTCAGTTACATTCATTTTGTTGCAAAAGACAGGATTTCATATACCATTATTTCTTTATTAAGTCATCAGTTGATGGACATCTGGGTTGATTGTCCATCTTAGCTACTGTGAAATGAGCTGCAATGAACACAGGGGTACAGAACACTCTTCATGTTGTTTTCATTTCCTTTGGGTAAATTCCCAGGAGTGGAATGGCTGGGTCATATGGTAGGTCTATATTCTGATTTCTGAGTTATCTTCATACTGTTTATCACAGTTGCTGCACAATTTACATTCCCATCAACAGTGGATTAGGGTAACTTTTTCCCCATATCCTTACAAGCACTTATTGTTTGTTGATTTCCGTATGACAACCATTCTAACTGGGTAAGATAAAACTCATTGTGGTTTTGATTTGCATTTCTCTTACAGCTAGTGATCCTGAGCAGTTTTTTATGTGCTGTTCGCCATTTGATTTCCTCTTTAGAACAATTCCTGTTCAACTCCTTTGCCTATTTCTTAACTGGATTGTTTGTTGTTGAGATTTTTGAACTCTTTATAGAGTCTAGATAGTAATCTTCTATCAGTTTCATAGTTTGCAAATGTTTTTTCACATTCTGTTGGTTGCCTCTTCACATTGCTGAGGATTTCCTTCGCAATGCAAAAGCTTCTCAGCTTGATGTAATCACATTTGGCAATTTGGCTTTGATTTCTCATGCTTCTGGGGTCTTTCCCAAGAAGTCTTCACCTATGTCAATGTTTTGCAAAGTTTCCCCAAGGTTCTATATTACTTTGATGGCACTGGGCAGTAGATTTAGGTCCTGATGCATTTTGAGTGGATTTTTGTGTAAGGTATAATCCCACTTGGTCCAGTTCTGATGTGTTGTTGGATTCAACAGGCTAGTATTTTGTTGAGATTTTTGCATCTATGTTCAACAGGGATATTGCTCTACAGTTCTCTTTCTCTGTTTTATCTTTTTCTAGTTTAATAATTAAGGTGATGCCAGCTTCATAGAAGGAGTTTGGGAGGATTCGCTCCCTTTAAATTGTTTTGAAGAGCTTGAGAATTGGAATTATTTCTTCTTTCAATCTCTGGTAGAATTCAGCAATGAAGCCATCTAGTCCTGGGCTTTTCTTTGTTGGGAGAGTATTACTGATTCAATTCCTGTCTTGGTTACTGATCTGATTTGGTTTTCTATTTATTCATTGCTCAATTTAGGTAGGTTGTATATGTCCAGGAACCTATGCATTTCTTCTAGGTTTCCTGATTTGTTGGCACACAGCTCTTCATAGTAATTTCTGATGATTCTTTTTATTTCTGTAGTGTCTGTTGTTACATTTCATTTTTCATCTCTAATTTTATTGACTTGGGTCTTCCCCTTTATGGTTAGTAGGGCCAGTGGTGTATCAATTTTGCTTATTTTTTCAAAAAACAACTCTTCATTTCATTGACATTTTAGTTTTTTTTGTTTGTTTTAATTTTCTTTCTTTACTTCTTTCCTCATAACTTGGGGTTTGGTTTGTTGCTTTTCTAGGTGCTTAATGTACTGATAGTTCATTTATTTGGCACCTTCCAATTTCTTCATGGAGGCACCAATTGCTATAAACTTCCCTATTAACACTAATTTTGCTGTATACCATAATTTTTGATATGTTGTACTGTTACTTTTATTCAACTCCAGAAAAAATTTCTCTTCGATTATATTAGGGAAGTTTTCTGTAATTTCACTCCATTCTTTCTTTCCACAACTTTCGGAACTCCTAAGACTCATATGTTGCTTCATTTGATAGTACACCATAAGTCTCCAACACTGTTTTTAATTTTTCTAATTTTTTTTTGGTCTAACTGAAAAATTGCCAAAGATATGTCTTCTAGTTTAGATATTCTTTCTTCTGCCTCACCAAGTCTTTTAAGGCTTTCCATTTTTATTTTTTGACATACTGAATTCTTCATTTCTAATATTTTATTGTAATTATCTTCAAAAATCTCTATTTCATGGGAGAACTTTTCATTCATGTCACATATGTATTCCTTTAATTTGTCAATTTGATCATAGGATTACTCAGAAGCAATCTTTTGAATTCTGTTTCGGGCATTTCATCAGTCTCTTTATCTTCACATTCTAATATTGAATGTTGTTGTCTTCCTTAGGGGGGGTCATGTTGTCTTGCTTATTGAAGTTTCTTGAATTTTTGCACTTATTTTTAGGCCTATGTGGGGATACTTGTTGGCTTTTTCCTATGATGGCTTTTTTTTTTTGACAGGTAGAGTGGACAGTGAGAGAGAGAGAGACAGAGACAGAGAGAAAGGTCTTCCTTGGTTCACCCTCCAATGGCCGCTGTGGCTGGTGCGCTGCAGCTGGTGCACCGCGCTGATCCGAAGGCAGGAGTCAGGTGCTTCTCCTGGTCTCCCATGTGGTGCAGGACCCAAGGACTTGGGCCATATGATGGCTTTTTTTTTTTTTAAAGATTTATTTATTTGTTATTTGAAAGGCAGGGTTATAGAGAGGCAGAGGATGAGACAGATACACACACATACATATACATATATATGGAGAGAAAGAGAGAGATCTTCCACCTGCTGAATCACTCTCCAAATGGCTACAATGGCCAGAGCTGCAATGGCCAGGAGTCAAGAACCAGGAGCTTCTTCAGGGTCTCCCATGTGGTTATAGGGGCTCAAGGACTTGGGCCATCTTCTGCTTTCCCAGGACGTACCAGAGAGCTGGATCAGAAGTGGAGCACCTGGGACTCAAACTTGTGCCCATTCAGAATGCCGACGCTGCAGGTGGTGGCTTCACCCACCATGCCATACATAGCACTGCCCCCTGCTTTGATGGCTTTTAACTTTGAACTATGACTCTGTCGCTCAGAAGAATGTGGGATCATTTAGTGAATATCCAGAGGTGTGTGCTGGTGTAGCCAGGGAGCTCTGGTTAGTGCTCTAGGGTAGGGCAAGTATCCAGGGTGACACACAAGTTGGGCATGGTAAATTTCCTCTTGTTAATATTGAGGGTGGATATAGTCACCTCTGTTAGTGTAATCACATGCTCACATCCTCTCTTCCAAGGTGATCAATGCCTGGATGTTAGACTTCAGTGTGTGTAATATTCACCCATGTTTCTGCATGAACTGAACACTACAGTCCTCCGCAGTTTGAGCACGGATCCCAATGCAATGACTCATCCCAATGCAATGACTCACCCCAAGCAATTAGGTTTCTGAGCAGGTGAAACCGCACACAATGGTTGCCCAGAGACCCAGTTACACCTTGTGCCCTCTCATGCAAGTCGTATAGTTCCCACAATCTCAGCACACAGGGCTCTCGTAGTCACAGGATACAGAGAATTCACTCCATTCTGCTAGCCTGCCCCATTCACAGAAAGGCAGAGATGTTTCGAGAGCCAGATTCCTGTGGGTTCTCTGACTAGGTGGGCTGAGCCTAGTTAAGATGCTGAGGGCACTTCAGTCCTACATGGGTGCCCAGCCCCTTATCAGTCCTCCCAGCCAGACTCAATGTCAGTGGAGAATGTGGATTTTTCATACTGGTAAAATCCCTGGATCACATGTGTGCACAACAGCTGCTGGCCACAGCCCTATTCATATCCCAATCATGTGTTCTCCCTTCCGGTTGCCCGGTGCCTACAAGAGTCTGCACATGGTACTGATGTTGGAATGGCTCCTTCTCTCCACCCGTTGCCAGTTGCATGCACCCAAGCTTCTGTGGGTGCCTATTCTGAAAAGATATCATCATACCTTCCAGTTGCTGAGTGCTTCTGCAGCAGCAACCTACTTATGTTCAAATGGCACCCACCCTCTCCCAACTGATTGCTGGCTGCCATTGTTGGGGGATGGGGAAAGTGTAATGTGCTTCATTTTCACCATTCTGTCAGTGGGAACCCTGTTCTCCTCAGAGCTCCAGGCTGGACTTTAAGACAATGAAGTCCACCAGGCTCTCCCTCTGGCTATACCTGCAGTGGCACAGGCCGCTGCAGTTTGATCTCACCTTTTTCTACAAAGTTGGCACTTTCTGTGGCTCTGGACTGCTGGGATCATGTGTTGTGTCTGTGTTTGTTGCTACATGTCTGCACCATCCACACAGATCCATAGCGTCTCTCCTCCTTCCACAGAATCTCCAACTGTCCTCTGAGAATGCACTTGCTCCCCTTTTTAAAAGCACTATTTTCCTCTGGCCTGCAGCAGTCCACCTTTTACCTATTCTACCATCACAGAATCAAAACTCTGAGAATTTCTTTGTGATATTTCTCATTCTCTTTGGGAATTTCTTTGTATAACAGCCTTTTTTTTCCCCTTTCTGACTTGACAAGTAAAAATTTTATGTAGTTGTATTATACAATCTGATAATCTGATGTATGTATACATTGTTGGATGGCTAAATAAAGCTATAAAGAAAACGTATTACCTCAAATACTTATTTTTTTCTTGTACAGAAACCTGTTAAAATATACTTTGTAACTGTCAAGTACACAATATACTACTATTATCTATAGTAACCATGATGAACATTTACTCCTCCTGTATAACCAAAATTTTGTGCCCTTTGACCAACAGAACATCTCAATACCACAATCTTGAGCTATTGGTAACCAATATTTGACTTTCTGTTCCTGTGACTTCTAATTTTTTATAGTTTACATTGGAGAGACATTATACAGCATATGTCTTTTTCTCCCGGCTGATTTCACTGAATAGAATGTCTCACCTTACCTTTCTTTCTTTATCATACTGAGAATAAATTCCCAAAATATCCAAAATATTAGCATGAGGAAATTTATTCTGAAGAACGTTCTTCACATTGTCCACAGTGAGTACGTTTTTATTCTTCACATTTTGGTACATCTATGGAAACAAAGAATTAATTTTCATTTTTGTGGCAATTACTTTTCTTTCTTTTCATTAGAATGTAGAAAAGATTTGAAAAGTGAACATTTTATATTTTCTATGTTCTAAGCATAATACATATAGATACAACTCAAATAAATCATTTTAATTATACAGTGTGCTGTATCTCTAATAAAAACTTTTAGAATATTTTATGGTTTTCAAAAATATCATAACAAATTTGTTATATTCTGTTTTTATAATACCAGACACAGTGATTCTTTACAAAATTACGGTTAACTATCCTTAAAAAGGTATATGTAAAATACTTTAGATGGATTATTTCACAAGTGCTTCATTTTCATTTCTGATTGCTCTTCAGTAAGTACCTTGGCTAGGATTTATCTGTACCCCCTCTATTCCCCTACTCTCAGATTTTCTAAGTATATTTGCAGAATATAATCTGTTACTCTTTTATTTTTTTTTCAATTTTTCCATTTTATCAGTCGCTACAGACCCTCTACCATGACTCGGGCATGGTTCCTAGCATGGGGAATAAGAAAGAAGGTATCTCTGATTAGAAAAAGGAAATGACTGACAGGAGGCAAGATGGCGGAATAGGAAGGGAGCACATTGATAGTCTGGGGAGAGCCAGTTTAATAAAAGTGGAGATACTGCAGGTTCAAGGAAGAGTAGGGGAAGAAACAGCAGAGGAAACTCTTCCGGAACGCGTGATTCACAGTGGACCTGGGTGGAGAGCGTGGGAGCCCACAGTTTGGGACACCAGCGGCAGACTCAACACACCAGTGCTGGAACGCGAGGTGAGCCGAACCTCAATAGCCCGAGACACCGGCAGGCAAGCGGAAAGAGGAGACTAGAGGGAACGACCCCCGGGGCGGGGGGAAGTTCACCAGGCTAACTGGAAGAGAGAGAGAGAGAGAGAGAAAAAAAAGTGACTGGTACGGACACGGGTTTCTCTCTCTCCGCTCACCTCTCAAAGGCGAGCAAGACAAAGAGCAGGCGCCATCTTGGACATACGTCATAAGCACAGCGACCTCAGGTCTGCACCGGCCCTGAGCCTAGCAGAAAAACCTGACTCTGGGTGGGGCGAATTAACAGGAGATTAGTACCTAGTAAATTTGTGGTGCTAATGAACTGAGACTGTGAAAAAAGAGACAGTGGGGGAGACAGAACTCACGGAATTCACGTGAGTACTCTCCCGAGAGGCTACAATTCCGTAACTTTGGCAACCCAGTGGGAGACTGAAGGAGAATTTGAGCCCACACTGAGGGCAGATCAGATTCCCTGTGTGGTCCTTGGGAAAGAGCTTCTGATCTCTGGCTCCTGTGGGTATATCATTTGCCTGCTAACTACCTCCAACTTCGTTCAGCTGTGTGGAATTACTTCCCTTTTGAATCAAAAAAAGAAAGAAATAGAGAGAGAGAGAGATCTACCACGCCTAACCTGGGAGTGTCACGTTAGGCACACCAAACAGAGCTCTCAGGCCACACCCATCTCAAGCCTCTAAGGCTCCATCAAAAACAGACAGTCCACTTAATCTAGAGTGATTGAGACATATAAGGTGTATCTTTAACAACCAGCAGAGCCGGCGCTGCGGCTCACTAGGCTAATCCTCCACCTTGCGGCGCCAGCACACCGGGTTCTAGTCCTGGTCGGGGCACCAGATTCTGTCCCAGTTGCCCCTCTTCCAGGCCAGCTCTCTGCTGTGGCCAGGGAGTGCAGTGGAGGATGGCCCAAGTCCTTGGGCCCTGCACCGCATGGGAGACCAGGAGAAGCACCTGGCTCTTGCCATCGGATTAGTGTGGTGCGCCGGCCGCAGCACGCCGGCCGCAGCGGCCATTGGAGGGTGAACCAACGGCAAAGGAAGACCTTTCTTTCTGTCTGTCTCTCTCACTGTCCACTCTGCCTGTCAAAAAATAAAAATAAAAAATAAAAAAACAACCAGCAGATGGTAACAGTAAGCCCAACTATATTGATAATTGTGGTAAATTAGACTTAAGCATACTAGAATAATGGATATAAAACAGAAAAGTATGCATAATAAAGGTAGTCAACAAAAGAAACGTAGGTAGCCATAAAATACCAAGGTAATTAAACTTTAAGAAAAAAACCCTAAAATTATATGTAGCTAATAAAATAACTTGAAAATACACAATGCAAAATTTGATAAGTGAGAGGAATGGACATCTCTACGATTATAGTAGATTATTTCAGTGTTTATGTATTGATAGTTGAAATATGAAAAATTGAGTAAAGATGTATAATAATATTAGAGCATACAGTAAGCAAGCTTAATTTCTAAGGGAAATATGAGAGCCTAAACACAGCAATAAGAGTCAGGTAATTTTGCACTTAAAACAAAAAAAAAGAAAACATACAGTCAAGTTTTTCAGTTTAAAAAGGGAGTTTAGGGGACAGCACTGTGGCATAGTGGGTAAAATGCACCTGCAGTGCCAGCATCCCATGTGGGCACCGGTTTGAGACCTGGCAGCTCCATTTCCAATCAAGCTCTCTGCAATGGCCTAGGAAAGCAGCAGAAACTGGTCCAAGTGATTGGACCCCTGCACCTAAGTAGGAGACCCAGAAGAAGCTCCTGTCTCCTGGCTTTAGATCAGTCTCTTGGCTTCAGATCAGCCCAGCTCTGGCCCTTGGAGCATTTGTGGAGTGACCAGCAGGTGGAAGACCTCTCTGCCTCTGCCTATGCCACTGCCTGTTTGTAACTCTGCCTTTCAAATAAATAAATACATCTTTAAAAAAAAAAAGAAGGGGGGAGTTTAAAAGTATTAGCCATTAAAAATGAGTGATCTATTTTTTTTAACTTTTATTTAATGAATATAAATTTCCAAAGTACAGAATATTGATTACAATGGCTTCCCCCCATAACGTCCCTCCAACCCGCAACCCTCCCCTTTCCCACTCCCTCTCCCCTTCCATTCACATCAAGATTCATTTTCGATTCTCTTTATATACAGAAGATCAGTTTAGCATACATTAAGTAAAGATTTCAACAGTTTGTATATACAGACAATGCCACGGCTGAGAAAGAACTTCTAAGATCAATCTCAGCTACCAGAAAATTCAAATACGTTGGAATAAATCTACTCAAGG
Source organism: Oryctolagus cuniculus (assembly GCF_964237555.1). NCBI lineage: Eukaryota > Metazoa > Chordata > Mammalia > Lagomorpha > Leporidae > Oryctolagus > Oryctolagus cuniculus. Next base: position 16,598,326 of record NC_091440.1, on the reverse strand, counting down.
GCATCAAAGATCACTACAATGAGAATTACAAAACATTAAAGAAAGAAACAGATGAAGACACAAAAAATGGAAAAAATCTGCTATGTTCATGGATTGGAAGAATCTGTATCATCAAAATGCCCATTCTTCTGAAAGCAATTTACAGATTCAATGTGATACCAAGACATTCTTTTCAGATCCAGAAAAAATGATGTTGAAATTCATATGGAGGCACAGGAGACCCAAAATAGCTAAAGCAATCTTATACAACAAAAACAGAGTCAGAAACATCACAATACTAGATTTCAAGACATACCACAGGGCAGTTATAATCAAAACAGCCTGGTACTGGTACAAAAATAGATGCATGGACCAATGGAACAGAATAGAAACCCCAGAAATCATTCCAAATATCTATAACCAACTTATATTTGACCAAGGAGCTAAATCCAATCCCTGAAATAAGGACAGTCTCTCCAACAAATGGTGCTAAGAAAATTGGATGTCCACATGCAGATGTACTAAGCAAGACCACTACCTTACACCTTTCACAAAATTCCACTCAACATGGATTAAAGATCTAAATATATGACACAATACTCTCAAATTAATCGAGAACATTGGAGAAAGCCTGCAAGACACTGGCACAGGTAAAAAATCCCTGGAAAAGACCCCAGAGGCACAGGTAGTCAAAGACAAAATTAATAAATGCGATTACTTCAAATTAAGAAGCCATGTATGCCAAAAGAAATAGTCAGGAAAGTGAAGAGGCAACCGACATAATGGAAGAAATTATTTGCAATCTACACAACTGATAAAGGATTAATAACCAGAATCTACAATGAGATTAGGAAAGTCTACAACAAAACAAACAACCCAGTTAACAGATGGGCCAAGGACTAAAACAAACATTTTTCAAAAGAGGAAATCCAAATGGCCGATAGACACAAGAAAAAAATGTTCAGGATTACTCACTAGCAGTCAGGGAAATGCCAATCAAAACCACAATGAAGTTTCACCTCAACCCCTTTAGAATGGCTCTCATACAGAAATCAACAAATGCTGGAGAGGATGGGGTGAAAATGTACCCTAATCCACTGTTAGTTGGAACGTAAACTGGTAAAGTCACCACAGAGATAGTATGGACATACCTCCAAAATCTAAATATAGACCTACCGTATGACCCGGCCAGCCCATTTCTGGGAATTTACCCAAGGGAAATGAAATCAGTCAACAAAAGAGCTATCTGCACCTCCATGTTTATAGCAGCTCAATTCACAATAGCTAAGACATAGAATCAACCTAAATGCCCATCAAATGAAGACTGGATAAAGAAATTATGGGATATGTACATTATGGAATACTACACAGTAGTTAAAAAAAATGAAATCTGGTCATTTGCAACAAAATGGAGCAATCCGGAAAACTTCATACTCAGTGAAACAAGCCAGTCCCAAAGGGACAAATACTATATGTTCTCCCTGATCTGTGAGAACTAATAGCACACCTAAAACAAAAACTATAAAAGTGAAATTGACACTTTGAGAAGCAATGACTTGAACAGCCCTCTTCTTGACTGTTGGGGAAGAGTTTTTTATTTTTTAATTTTATTTATTTTTCTCCATACTATATGTTGAACTCTTTACTTAGAGTTAATCATATGTATATAAAGTCAACTGAAAATAGATCTCAGTAAAAAAATAAGGGGGAATAAGGGGAGGAGAGGAAGCTTATAACTGTAAAGCTGTATAGTTCTGAATACATTCTTCCAGACTTATTTCTAAGGGTACAGTTAAAAACCTGTCATGGGACTCCAAATCCCATTAAAACTGGTGATAAAAATGCTATCTTAATTGTTAAAGTGATCATATTAAGAGATTTATATTAAGATATATTATTATTATTATATATCATATTATAGATAGGATTAAGTGTTAAAGAGATCATACAAATAGCATCAAATGTCTGGTAATAATAGAATTAAAAAGGAGGGAATGTCCAACATCAAAGTAGTCCACACAGCTGACTCATAGAATGACAATCACTTTAAGTAACATTCTGACCTCAGAGTCAGCCCTTAAGGCATTCAGATGAGGCTGAAATGCCCATGAGAGCATTTCAGACATGGAATGCCAAGACACTATGGCAAAAAATATCCTACTTGAAGGATCACTGTGAGACCTCAGTGGGAAGAAGGGGCCATTAAAGGAGGATATACTTTTCTCTGAAGGGAGGAGAGGAGAGTACTTGCACTTTGCTTATGGTCTTGTCTCAATACTGATGGAGTTTGTGGTCACAAAAGGCTTCTATAGCCTTGGCAGTTCATGGCAAGAGCCACGAGTGATAACTGATGTCCTAAATAAGAGTGTTAATTGTTAAATTAACAACAGAAGTCACTGTGCCCTTATTCCACATGTAGGTCCTCTGATCTTAATGAGCTGTACTATGAGAATTAACTGCAAAATTTGTTCTCAAACAGTACTTTATACAATGTGTGTGTGGGGGGGTGCAAACTGTTGAAATCTTTACATAGTACAGAGATGGTCTTCTGTATGTAAATTTAGTTAGAAATGAATCTTAATGAAGAACAGGATGGGAGAGGGAGTAGGAGGTGGCATGGGAGTGGAGGTGGGAATGTAAAGATGTACAATCATTTTGGAAAACAGGTGGAAATTCCTTTAAAAATTGACCACACACCTACCACATAATCCACTCATTCAATTGCTAGTCTTATCCTAGAAAAATGAAAGCATAACTCATGTGTTTTACTAAAAGTTCTCTTTTGTTGAAATTATTCTAAATTAGTCATCCAAAGAACACTGCTAGAAGGATGTTGGCTCAATAATGTGGCTTTCAATGGGATTTGAAGACACAAAAGCATGGATTGAATAACCACCAATTTTCTCACAATCCAGATCCCAGTGTATTCTAATGCTGTTTCTGTAAATATTCCTTTATTCATGTCTCCCCTTCTTTTTCCTTTCTAATTGTTCAGCACAAATTATAGGTTGTGCTACATATTTAATACTTACTTTCATGTTGCTTTGCATTAAACCCTATGGTTTCAGGTGTAATTTGGTTTTCCAAGAGATTATAGCATTATGCTATATACATCCTAGTAGATAATTCAAAGGCAAATTCTTTAGGAAGTGTATATATACTTTGCCATTTATAATATTTATTTTGGTAATTATCTTCTTATTCATGATTTTATTCAAAACCTATTTTCCTATTTTTTAAAAGATTTGCTTATGTATTTAAAAGGCAGAGTTACAGAGAGAGGAGAGACTGACTTCCATTTCACTCCTCAAATGGTAACAACAACCGGGGATGGGCCAGGAGCTTCATCTGGGTCTCTCACGTGTGTACAGGGGCCAAGAACTTGGGGCATCTTCCACTGCTTTCCGATGCTTATTAGCAGGGAGCTGGATCAGAAGTAGAGCAGCCAGGACTCAAACTGGTGCCCATATGGGATCCAGCATTGTAGATGGAAGTTTTACCCACCATGATACACTACCAGCTTCTATTTTTCTAATCTTTAAAATCAGGAGAATACTGCAGACTTCATTAGGGAATTAAAAAAATAAAATTCCCATGATGTTAATCCCAATGACAGCTTTCATAAACTTTGAAATATTGTAATATTATAATTTAAGAAAATTGTATTTTCTAAAGAAATCATATTAAATACATAAACTCACATGTACTATGGAAATAAATGCTTCTGATATGCCAAGTTCTTCTGCAATGTAATTAAAAGCTCGCCAAAGAGCAACTCCAGCATCATTTGTTCCATCAACTATATCATCAGTATTAAGAATGAACACAAAACCAATTCTGGGAAAAGAAGACAAAGAACGAATATTACAAATACCTCTAGAACCCAATATATCATTATTTTCACATATTATTAGACTACAACATTTAGATGAGAAGAATATATTTAATAAATGAGGAAAAGGGACATTATTTGAAAACTTTCATTATAATCCCTATTCACTAAAATCTTCAGAACTACTAAATTCCTGCAAGATATCAAACATTCTCTCTGGTGATGACATTACCAATTGTCCATATTCCCCAGAAAAAAAAGGTCAACTGCATTTATTCTTAATAAAATAAGAAAGAAATGGATCCTACTATTGGTTCTCAGGGTCAACAGATGTTTCCCTCAGAAACTAACAGGAGAAACAAGATTATCAGACAGCTCCAACAGTCCATCATAAAGGTAGATGATACTTCATTACATATAGCTATATCACATCAAGCATTGCAGCTATACTCCACATTAGTACTCTATGTCCACAATGTGAACATCACTGAATTTCCTTCAGTTGACAGTTTAGTAATATATGCTGACAATTACCTAAGAGGTGCTTTATGAACATAGAAAAATTCAGCAAGTTTTATAAAATCCAATGTATATTCTTGAGCAGGATCAATAAACAGAACCTAAAAGAAAGATAGTACATTATCACTATTTTAACACCTCACAATTTTCATGAAATTCATAGTTAGTCTAATTTCTATAACAATAAGAAATTCAAGGTCTTTTCATTTGATTATTGTATGTAGCCCTTGCCTACTTTCTTGCTGGACAACGGTCTTTTTACTTTATTGTTGAACTCTTTAATAGTGCTATTAAGTTTTTGACAATAATGTAAATTTAAAATGTTATCTAAAAAATAAGAAATTTCTTGTAATTCAATAGAATTTTGAGTAATATATATAAATAAAAGAAATAATTTAACAATTTATGAAGGAGTTCTAAAAGCCACATATCCAAACAGAGTTGTACATAAAATTTAACATTACTCATCTTCTTTTTGAAAGCATGGCATAAAGTCTGCTTTCACACAAGAAAAACACCTTACTCTAAACATTACCTGAATTTTCGGTGATAAATTTGTTCAATAAGAAAATAAATTGAATTTTTCCCAAAAAATAGCATTAACATAGTGCTTCCTCAAGATTCTTGCAGGAAAAAAAGATATTTTCTTCCTACGTGAAAAAAAGGGAAATCCCTAGCTATTTTCTCCACATTTCCAAGTAATAATAATGTTGCTTAGATACTTAATATTATAATAATGAAATTATATGCATAGTTGACAAAGTGGTATTTATGCATTTTTCCCTGAAATGTACTAAAATTTAATCATCTGTTCTTTATAACGCAGAATGAAGAAAATACTATTATACATTCCTTTGAGACAATGTAAAAATGTTCCACCAATTTATTATTGGTATTATAAAATTACATGAGGACTGAATAAAAAGAAATAGATTATGTGAAATCATTAGCTTTTGTTACCCAGTCAGCAATGCCATCTCTATCTTCTTGCATTGGGAGTTCTAATTCCTTACAACTCAGATTCTTAACCCATCAACACAAGATAATCCAAAAAGGAGAGCAGATACTTTATAAAAGGAGTATATAATAATGAAATATAAAACTCACCAAATTATGAAAATTGCGCCTTATAAAAGGCACACTTCCAGGGAATCCTGGTTTCAGAAATGCTTCGCAACTTGTAGGCCATGTTACATACAAACCATCATTTTCTAAGTCATTTATCCACTAGAAAAGAATCCAGATATCTGTGAAAGCTACATTAACACATAAATCGTTTTCAGAGCCATATTTTCCCTGTATCAAATGACAATGAGAAGACACAACACAGTATTTTCTATGTTTTTGATTAAATATAGAAAACCAGTTTTATAATCTATAAGAAAGTTGACACGTTAAAAATTTTATACTTCCATTGACTTTTACATTAAGTGTTGGCACACAATTTATTCTTTTTATTGATGTGTTTTTCATGTTACAAAATAAAAACACCCAAGAATCACTCTCCATAAACCACTTTAGATGAGTGTTTATCTTAACTAAACACAGTAAATGAGGCCCTCCACCTTCCTTCCCAATTTAAAGGCTTGGCCACAGAAAAATATAATGGCTCATAAAAATTAAGTTATAAAACCACTATCTTAGATATTCAGTTCTTATCAAGATGGAATAACTTATAAAGACTACCTCTCCTGTATGACAGACTACAAAAGCTGGAGAACATTTATACCTTGTTGTTTAGCGACATGTGATAGAGGCAGCAACCAACAATGAAGAACTGAGGAGTTCTAATCCTCAACAGCTAGAAGCATTAGAGGCATGCTACATATTCACCTCAACTCTGTCTAGGCACATTTTCCAAACTGCATCCTGGAGGAACACTTACAGATTCCAAACCGAAAGTGAAAGCCATATTGTGTTACAACTCCTTGTTCCCAAACTCACTAGTAGCCTTGAAAATAACAATTTGAACTCCCAACAATAATGAAGGAAGAAAGAATTTTAACTCAGAGAACTTCCGTTGTTTCGAACTATTTGATGATACCCAAGAAAACTCCCTCAGAAGGTTTTCTTCATCTTGGCTAAGCTGTACTTGCCTAGTGTCAATAGCAACAGTATTTAAAAGGAGATGTTTTAAAAATTAAACTTTATTTACAAAGTATATGCATGTCACCTAGCTACTGAATTTTCTTAACTATCAATGTTTTAAAATAATTCCAGTTGGTGTAGGATGATTCTTAGTAGGGTGATTCTTAGTTTCTAAGTAAACTGACTTAAGTACGATTAAAATAATAAATAATTGCCTGTTATATTTTAGGCATAGTTTTGTTTCAGGGGAAAGATTATATCATGGGCCAAAATCAAGTGCAATAAAAGGGAGATTCTAGTAGTATGCCCGGAAATTGTACCAAAAGGATTTAAGATTCATGGGACATACACAATATATACTGTATTCACCAGCAACAGGGCAAAAAGGAGATCATGAAATAATTTCTCATGTAAGATAGGGGTACATGAGAAAAACTCCTCAGAAGGCTGAAGCCTAGCCCCCAGTGTATAAGTAGGCTCTGTCTTGTTCCAAAGTAGAGTGAGGGTGAGAATTTGGTAGCCTTTTCTTTGGAAAGGGCAATTCGAAATACATTCCCAAGGGAGTTGGGATTTCCACAGTCTTCAAGTAAGTAGTGCTGTTTTTCCTAACAGAAGTGCATCTGAATAGGCAGAATGCGGCCATGATGTGCTTGAGGCCTTTGTCTTTTAATTAAACTTGTTTCTAACTGACTTGATTAAAGTTGTGGTAAAAGCGTTCCCAAGGTCAGAAGAAGAAAAAGGAAGGATCCTGCCCTGGGAATGAAACATGATTATCTGCCTATGAATGCTTTAACTGTAGTTACTATCTGCTTAAAGGTTCTGCTTGCTAGTACAGAGCAATGGTGTTAATCCTTGCCAGACAGCTTACAGCTCTATATGTGTGTGGAAAAAAAAAAAAAAAAACATCAAGGTATGAATGCATGGTATTTATCAATTCCTGTGGTTGCCAAGTAACATTAGGATATCCAATCAAATGTATGTATTTAACCATATAAGGGAAGCAAGAAGCTAAACCATATATAAGAAAATACCCCTTTTTGTTCAGGGCTTAGACTTTTCATATAAAATTCCACCTGGGTTTTATGCCAGCATAAGTAATAAAAGACTACCTCCTGTTAAAGGCTGTGGTGTCTTGTCTCTGTACACGAATCCTGCTACAGTGAACTACAGTGCAGCTAAACACAAGCAATATAGGTTATTGTTAGACCATGAGTTAAGTAGAAAACTTGAGATTACACATTCAGTAATTTACAGTGATTTCCAATCACCAAAATATCTCACTGATCATGGTATAATGCAGTTTGGGGCATGCTTGGCTCCTGTGGCTGTCACATGTAGTACAAGATACAGATTCATCATTGCAGCAGGGCAACACATTGGTTGGCAACAGAGTAGAAAAAATGCCAAATCTTCCCTATGTGTAAGTTTGAGAAGTAACGTTCTAGCAGTTGGTGAGGGCCATCTCCAACAAAGTAGGGGCAGCTAACTAAAAAAAAAAAACAAGATAAGAGTCAGAGAACTCAGAGGGCTTCCATAGCCTTGGAAACTCATGACTGGAGCATAGGGAGATTACTGATGCCATAGACAGGAGTGTCAATTGGTAAAGTCAACAACAGGAGTCACTGTGCACTTACTCCTCATGTAGGAGGATCTCTGTCCTTGATGTGCTATGTATTGAGATTTAATGCTATAACGAGTACTCAAACAATATATTTCACTTTGTGTTTCTATGGGGGTGCAAACTGCTGAAATCTTTACTTAATGCATACTAAACTGATCTTCTGTAAAAAAAAAAAAAAAAGAAATTATCAATTCCCAACTTGACTCTCACTGGGATTAAACATGACAATAGGTCTGATCTGATTTCATCATCATTTAAAAAAAATCATCTATTATTTTTCACTTTATGTTTCTGTGTATACTTAATGTATACTAAGCTGATCTTCTGTATATTAAGATAATCGAAAATGAATCTTGATGTGAATGGAAGGGGAGAGGGAGTGGGAAAGGGGAGGGTTGTGGGTGGGAGGGACGGTATTGGGGGGAAGCCATTGTAATCCATAAGTCGTACTTTGGAAATTTATATTCATTAAATAAAAGTTTAAAAAAAAAGGAAGGAAGGAAGGAAGAAAAGAAAAATGAAAGGAAATGCAGCAAAGTAGGTGGAGGATAGAAATGATGGTCTCTGACAGCACTGAGGTCTAAGATGAAAACATAATCCCTTGTCACTGTGTTAAGATTTTGGCGGCTGGCACTGCAGCTCACTAGGCTAATCCTCCACCTGCGGCACCAGTACTCTGGGTTATAGTCCCGGTTGGGGCTCAGGATTCGGTCCCGCTTGCTCCTCTTCCAGTCCAGCTCTTTGCTGTGGCCCAGGAAGGCAGTGGAGGATGGCCCAAGTGCTTGGGCCCTGCACCCACATGGGAAACCAGGAGAAAGCACCTGCCTCCTGCCTTCGGATGCGCCAGCCATAGTGGCCATCTGGGGGGTGAACCAATGGAAGGAAGACCTTTCTCTCTCTCTCTCTCATTGTCTAACTCTGCCTGTCAAAAAAAAAAAATTTGGCAAAACCACATTTGCATGTATGGATCTTACTGGAACATACTTATTACGTTACCAAAAAAAAGTGAGCTTGTGAGTTTTTTCCGCTCTATGTATATAATTACAAAATCTAGTATGTTTTAATTCACATCAAATTTTATTATTGCTACAAAGTCTATTCTTTGTAACTAAAACTTGCCAAATTCCTTAGTCCATGGAAACAAAAACCAAGAGATTAGTCAAAACTGTTTATAATTTGAGAGTAAATGTATGAAGGAAAATCTAAATGCAATGAAACTATATGAAACCATAAAATACACTATGATCCTAATGTTCTGTGTTTTATAGGGAGACTTGTATGGAATTCAGTGTTATGAAAATATGCACTTGAATTACATTTGAACCTAAGTCTTTATTTTTTTTTTTATTTGACAGGTAGAGATATAGACAGTGGGAGAGAGACAGAAAGATCTTCCTTCCACTGGTTCACTCCCCAAATGGCCACTACAAATAGTGCTGAGCAGATCCGAAGCCAGGAGCCAGGTGCTTCTTCCTGGTCTCCCATGAGGGTGTAGGGCCCAAGCACTTGGACCATCCTCCACTGCCCTCTCGGGCCACAGAAGAAAGCTGGACTGGAAGAGGAGTAAGTGGGATTAGAACCCGGTGCCCATATGGGATGCCAGCAATGCAGGCAGAGGATTAACCAAGTGAGCCATTGAGCCAGCCATGAACCCAAGTCTTAAAATCTATGTTTTTATTATGGGAGAGCGGCAAGATGGTGGAATAGGAAGGGAGCACACTGATAGTCCGGGGAGAGACAGTTTAATAAAAGTGGAGATACTGCAGGTTCAGGAGGAATAGGGGAAGAAACAGCAAAGGAAACTCATCCAGAACTAGTGATTCACAGTGGAGCTGCTTGGAGAGCATGGGAGCCCAGAGTTCAGGACACCAGTGGCAGAATCAACACACCAGCGCTGGAACGCGAGGTGAGCTGAACCTCAATAGCTCGAGACACCGGTGGGCAAGCAGAAAGAGGAGACTAGAGGGAACGAGGCTTGAAACCCCATGGGGAAAAGTTCACCAGGCTAACTAGAAGAGAGAGAGAGAAAAAAAAGTGACTGGTACGGACACGAGTTTCTCTCTCTCTACTCACCTCTCAAAGGAGAGCAAGACAAAGAGCAGGCGCCATCTTGGACATACGTCATAAGCAGGGTGACCTCAGGTCTGCACCAGCCTTCACCCTAGCAGGAAAAACCTGACTCTGGGCGGGGGGTGAAATAACAGTACATTAGTACCTAGTGAATGTGTGGTGCTAATGAACTGAGACTGTGAAAAAAAGAGATTGTGGGGGAGAGAACTCACGGAATTCATGAGTACTCTCCAGAGAGGCTACAATTCAGTAACCTTGGCAACCCAGAGGGAGACTGCAGGAGAATTTGAGCCCACACTGAGGGCAGAACAGATTCCCTGTGTGGTCCTTGGGAAAGAGCTTCCGATCTCTGGCTCCTGTGGGTATATCATTCGCCTGCTAACTACCTCCAATTCTGTTCAGCTGTGTGGAATTACTTCCCTTTTGAATCAAAAAAAGAGAGAGAGATTTACCATGCCTAACCTGGGAGTGTCACATTTGGCACACCCTTAACCCTGAGGAACAAAACAGAGCTCTCAGGCCAACCCATCTCAAGCCTCTAAGGCTCCATCAAAAGCAGACAGTGCACGTAATACAGTCATAGTATAACAAGAAAAAAACACCACAGCGAGGGAAGAAGAATCCAAAGATATCTCCACAATGCCAAGGAACAAACACAAAATCCGAGAAAACAAGGACAAGGAAGACACCCCCAAATGACACCCCCAAATGAATGAGACACCCCAAGCCAAGATTATGAAAATAATGAGATGGAAGAAACGCAAGACACGGATTTCAAAAAATTTATGATAAGAACATTTAAAAGTTTTCAAAAACAAATGCTTGAGGTACAGAATTCCTTACTGGACAGGACAGTAAATCTCCTTCGAGAAAATGAAATCTTAAGGAGGAATCAAAATGAAACGCAGAAACTAGTAGAACAGGAAAGTGTGACAGTGAAGAGAAACCAAAATGAAATGAAGAACTCAACAGACAAATAGATCAAACCAAAGAAAAGAAGAAGAAATTAGAAATCTAAAACATATTGTCGGGAATCTTCAGGATACTATTAAAAAACCCAACATTCGGGTTCTAGGAGTTCCTGAAGGCATGGAGAGGGAGAAAGGATTAGAAGGCCTTTTTAGTGAGATATTTGCAGAAAATTTCCCAGGTTTGGAGAAGGACAGAGACATCCTAGTACAGGAAGCTCACAGAACCCCTAATAAACACGACCAAAAGAGATCCTCACCACGACACGTTGTAATTAAACTCTCCACAGTGAAACATAAAAAAAAGATCCTAAAATGTGCAAGAGAGAAACGTCAGATTACTCTCAGAGGATCTCCAATCAGACTCACAGCAGACTTCTCATCAGAAACACTACAGGCTAGGAGGGAATGGCGAGATATAGCCCAGGTGCTAAGAGAGAAAAACTGCCAGCCCAGAATATTATATCCTGCAAAGTATCATTTATGAATGAAAGTGAAATAAAGACCTTTCACAGCAAACAGAAATTGAAAGACTTTGTCGCCACTCGTCCAGCCCTGCAAAAGATGCTTAAAGATGTGTCACACACAGAAACACAGAAACATGGTCATCAATATGAAAGAAGGTAAAGGAAGGAAACCTCACAGCAAAAGATCACAGGGAATTCAAAGCATATATTAGAACTTATCTTTGGTAAATGGCAGGGCAAAGTTACCACTTTTCATTAGTCACATTGAACGTGAATGGCCTGAACTGTCCAGTTAAAAGACACAGATTGGCTGACTGGGTTAAGGAACTAAACCCATCTATTTGCTGCTTACAAGAAACACATCTTTCCAACAAAGATCCATACAGACTGAAAGTGAAAGGCTGGAAAAAGATATACCATGCCAACAGAAATGAAAAAAGAGCGGGCGTAGCCATCTTAATATCGGACAACATAAACTTTACCACAAAAACTGTTAAGAGAGACAAAGAGGGACACTATATAATGATTAAGGGATCAATACAACAAGATATAACAATTATCAATGTATATGCACCTAACTACAGGGCACCAGTTTATCTAAAAGATTTGTTAACGGACTTAAAGGGAGACTTAGACCCCAATACAGTAGTACTGGGGGACTTCAATACTCCACTCTCAGAAATAGACAGATCATCCGGTCAGAAGATCAACAAGGAGACAGTAGATTTAAACGACACTATAGCCCAAATGGATCTAACAGATATATACAGAACTTTCAATCCTACGGCTAAAGATTTTACATTCTTCTTAGCAGTACATGGAACCTTCTCTAGGATTGACCACATATTAGGCCATAAAGCAAGTCTCAGCAAATTCAAAAGAATTAGAACCATACCATGCAGCTTCTCAGACCATAAAGGAATGAAGTTGGAAATTAGCAACTCAGGAATCCCTAGAGCATACGCAAACACATGGAGATTGAACAACATGCTCCTGAATGAACAATGGGTCATAGAAGAAATCAAAAGAGAAATCAAAAACTTTCTGGAAGTAAATGAGGATAACAGCACAACATACCAAAACTTGTGGGATACAGCAAAAGCAGTGTTAAGAGGAAAGTTTATATCAATAGGTGCCTACATCAACAAATTGGAAAGGCACCAAATAGATGAGCTTTCAACGCATCTCAAGGATCTAGAAAAACTGCAGCAAACCAGACCCAAATCTAGTAGGAGAAGAGAAATAATTAAAATCAGAGAAGAAATCAACAGGATTGAATCAGAAAAAAAAAAAAACATTACAAAAAAATCAGCCAAACGAGGAGCTGGTTTTTGAAAAAATAAACAAAATTGACACCCCAATGGCCCAACTAACTAACAAAAACAGAGAAAAGACCCAAATCAATAAAATCAGAGATGAAAAAGGAAACGTAACAACAGACACCACAGAAATAAAAAGAATCATCATAAACTACCACAAAGAAATGTATGCCAACCAACTGAATCTTTGAAAAGAAGGAGGTACCTTTCTCTGAAGGGAGGAGAGAACTTCCACTTTGACCATGGCCTTGTCTAACTATGATCAGAGTCAGTGAACTCAGGGAGCTTCCATAGCCTTGGCAGAGAAAAGCAGAGAAAAGACCCAAATCAATAAAATCAGAGATGGGCCGGCGCCACGGCTCACTAGGCTAATCCTCTGCCTAGCGGCGCCGGCACACCGGGTTCTAGTCCCGGTCGGGGCGCCGGATTCTGTCGCGGCTGCCCCTATTCCAGGCCAGCCCTCTGCTGTGGCCAGGGAGTGCAGTGGAGGATGGCCCAGGTGCTTGGGCCCTGCACCCCATGGGAGACCAGGAAAAGCACCTGGCTCCTGGCTCCTGCCATCGGATCAGCGCGGTGCGCCGGCCGCAGCGCACCGGCCGCGGCGGCCATTGGAGGGTGAACCAACAGCAAAGGAAGACCTTTCTCTTTGTCTCTCTCTCTCACTGTCCACTCTGCCTGTCAAAAAATAAAAAATAAAAATAAAATAAAATAAAATAAAATCAGAGATGAAAAAGGAAATGTAACAACAGACACCACAGAAATAAAAAGAATCATCAGAAATTACTACAAGGACTTGTATGCCAGCAAACAGGGAAACCTATCAGAAATGGATAGATTCCCGGAGGCAAGCAACCTACCTAAAATGAACCAGAAGACATAGAAAACCTAAACAGAAGCATAACTGAGACAGAAATTGAAACAGTAATAAAGGCCCTCCCAACAAAGAAAAGCCCAGGACCAGATGGATTCACTGCTGAATTCTACCAGACATTTGAAGAAGAACTAACTCCAATTCTTCTCAAACTATTCAGAACAATTGAAAAAGAGGGAGTCCTCCCAAATTCTTTCTATGAAGCCAGCATCACCTTAATTCCTAAGCCGGAAAAAGATGCAGCATTGAAAGAGAATTACAGACCAATATCCCTGACGAACATACATGCAAAAATCCTCAATAAAATTCTCGCCAATAGAATGCAACAACACATCAGAAAGATCATCCACCCAGACCAAGTGGGATTTATCCCTGGCATGCAGGGATGGTTCACTGTTTGCAGAACAATCAACGTGATACACCACATTAACAGACTGCAGAAGAAAAACCATATGATTATCTCAATAGACGCCGAGAAAGCATTTGATAAAATACAACACCCGTTCATGATGAAAACTCTACGCAAACTGGGTTTGGAAGGAACATTCCTCAATACAATCAAAGCAATCTATGAAAAACCCACAGCCAACATCCTATTGAATGGGGAAAAGTTGGAAGCATTTCCACTGAGATCTGGGACCAGACAGGGATGTCCACTCTCACCACTGCTATTCAATATAGTTCTGGAGGTTCTAGCCAGAGCTATTAGGCAAGAAAAAGAAATTAAAGGGATACAAATTGGGAAGGAAGAACTCAAACTATCCCTCTTTGCAGATGATATGATTCTTTATTTAGGGGACCCAAAGAACTCTACTAAGAGACTATTGGAACTGATAGAAGAGTTTGGCAAAGTAGCAGGGTATAAAATCAATGCACAAAAATCAACAGCCTTTGTATACACAGACAATGCCATGGCTGAGGAAGAACTTCTAAGATCAATCCCATTCACAATAGCTACAAAAACAATCAAATACCTTGGAATAAACTTAACCAAGGACGTTAAAGATCTCTATGATGAAAATTACAAAACCTTAAAGAAAGAAATAGAAGAGGATACCAAAAAATGGAAAAATCTTCCATGCTCATGGATTGGAAGAATCAATATCATCAAAATGTCCATTCTCCCAAATGCAATTTACAGATTCCCTGCAATACCAATCAAAATACTGAAGACATTATTCTCAGACCTGGAAAAAATGATGCTGAAATTCATATGGAGGCACAGGAGACCTCGAATAGCTAAAGCAATCTTGTACCACAAAAACGAAGCCGGAGGCATCACAATACCAGATTTCAGGACATACTACAGGGCAGTTGTAATCAAAACAGCATGGTACTGGTACAGAAACAGATGGATAGAACAATGGAACAGAATTGAAACACCAGAAATCAACCCAAACATCTACAGCCAACTTATATTTGATCAAGGATCTAAAACCAATCCTTGGAGTAAGGACAGTCTATTCAACAAATGGTGCTGGGAAAATTGGATTTCTATGTGCAGAAGCATGAAGACCCCTATCTTTCACCTTACACAAAAATTCACTCAACATGGATTAAAGACCTAAATCTATGACCTGACACCATCAAATTATTAGAGAGCATTGGAAAAACCCTGCAAGATATAGGTACCGGCAAAGATTTTCTAGAAATGACCCTGGAGGCGCAGGCAGTCAAAACCAAAATTAACTATTGGGATTGCATCAAATTGAGAAGTTTCTGTACTGCAAAAGAAACAGTCAGGAGAGTGAAGAGGCAACCAACAGAATGGGAAAAAATATTTGCAAACTACACAAGAGATGAAGGGTTGATAACCAGAATCTACAAAGAAATCAAGAAATTCCACAACATCAAAACAATCAACCCACTTAAGAGATGGGCCAAGGACCTCAACAGACATTTTTCAAATGAGGAAATTCAAATGGCCAACAGACACATGAAAAAATGTTCAAGATCACTAGCAATCAGGGAAATGCAAATCAAAACCACAATGAGGTTCCACCTCACCCCAGTTAGAATGGCTCACATTCAGAAATCTACCAACAATAGATGCTGGCGAGGATGTGGGGAAAAAGGGACACTAACCCACTGTTGGTGGGAATGCAAACTGGTCAAGCCACTATGGAAGTCAGTCTGGAGATTCCTCAGAAACCTGAAGATAACCCTACCATTCAACCCAGCCATCCCACTTCTTGGAATTTACCCAAAGGAAATGAAATTGGCAAACAAAAAAGCAGTCTGTACATTAATGTTTATAGCAGCTCGAATCACAATAGCTAAGACCTGGAACCAACCCAAATGCCCATCAACAGTAGACTGGATAAAGAAATTACGGGATATGTACTCTTTAGAATACTATACCGCAGTAAGAAACAACGAAACCCAGTCATTTGCAACTAAATGGAGGAATCTGGAAAACATTATGCTGAGTGAATAAGCTAGTCCCAAAGGGACAAATATCATATGTTCTCCCTGATCGGTGACAACTAACTGAGCACCAAAGGGGAATCCTGTTGAAGTGAAATGGACACTATGAGAAACAGTGACTTGATCAGCTCTTGTCCTGACTGTTAATGTACAATGTAATACTTTATCCATTTTAGTATTTTTTTTGTTTTTTTCTAGTACTATTGGTTGGACTCTGTAATTAACACACAATTATACTTAGGTGTTTAAATTTTAACTGAAAAGTGATTCCTGTTAAATGTAAGAGTGGAAATAAGAGAGAGAGGAGATGTACCATTTGGGACATGCTCAATCGGACTTCCCCAAATGGTGGAGTTAGAATCGTGCCAGGGGATTCCAATACAATCCCATCAAGGTGCATGTACCAATGCCATCTCACTAGTCCAAGTGATCAATTTCAGTTCACAATTGATCACACTGATAGGCCTAAAAGTCAAAGGGATCACACAAACAAGAGTAGTGTCTGCTAATACTAACTGACAGAATCAAAAAGGGAGAGAACGATCAAACATGGGAAGCGAGATACACAGCAGACTCATAGAATGGCAGATGTCCTAAATAGCATTCTGGCCTCAGAATCAGCCCTTAAGGCATTCGGATCTGGCTGAAGAGCCCATGAGAGTATTTTAGGCATGGAAAGCCAAGACACTCTAGAAAAAAAAAAAAAAAGACCTAAATCAAAGTTCTCCGCGAGTGAGATCCCAGTGGAAAGAACGGGACCATTGAAGAAGGAGGTACCATTCTCTGAAGGGAGGAGAGAACTTCCAGTTTGACTATGACCCTGTCTGAATAAGATCGAAGTCGCCGAACTCAAAAGGCTTCCATAGCCTTGGCAACTCATGACTTAGGGAGATTACTGACGCCATAAAGAAGAGTGTCAAATTGTTAAGTCAACAACAGGAGTCACTGTGTACTTACTCCTCATGTGGGATCTGTCCTTAATGTGTTGTGCAATGTGAAGTAATGCTATAACTAGTAATGAATCAGTATTTTACACTTTGTGTTTTTGTGTGGGTGCAAACTGATGAAATCTTTACTTAATATATACTAAATCGATCTTCTGTATATAAAGATAATTGAAAATGAATCTTGATGTGAATGGAATGAGAGAGGGAGCAGGAGATGGGAGGGGTGCGAGTGGGAGGGAAGTTATGGGGGGAAGCCATTGTAATACATAAACTGTACTTTAGAAATTTCTATTTACTAAATAGAAAAATAAAAAAGAAAAAATAATCTGTATTATTATTATTATTAATATTACTTTGGTTATATTTTCTGACATTTTCCAGCCCTGGCTGTTGCAGGCATTTGGGGAGTCAATCAGTGAATCTCTCCTTTTCCCTCTGTGTAACTCTGCATTTCAAATAAATAAATTAATCTTTAAGAAGTGTTGACTGCTACAGCAGTGTGAAAAGGAAGATGTTTTATGCAAAAGTTCAACACTAAAGCAGGCTGTGATAAAAAATAAATGACATTGTAAAGCAAACATAGTTTTGGATAAATCCAGAAAACCTTGAATCTGTTTCTAATTTATGGAAATTCATTTGGCCATGTATGTTCTTTAGTTTCCCTTATGAAAGATTTTGCACTTTGTTTCTTTGCCTATTTTTCAGATATTGGTAAGGGTAAATGATGGTGACAAGTGGGCGATGGAGGTTGGCAGAGGAAGGGTAAACCTGCATTGTAATCTGCCAACATTATTAAGACAATATAAGAACATATTAAAAGTAATGAACAATCAGGAAATTGTTTTAATACTTACATCCAAGTTAGACCTGAAATAAGGGTAGATGTTAACTAGAACTATCAACATAAATGCATGCTCTTGTAGAAAATGTGAATTTTTTCTTGCTCTGTCAAGAGCAAAGTTAGTTCTTCATTACTCTTTTCTACTTGAATATTTTGTATTAAAAAAATGAAGCATACATCTAATATTCAAACTTTGGTTTAGTACTAGTTTTCACCAAAAGAAAACAGGGCTTCTTGGGAAATTGTCATTTTCACATCTGGGGAGAAAGAAGTAAAGATTGCCTACAGCACACTTGGTCAACAGACAAGAGCATTCATTTGACAGAGATAAGTTTGAAGAGGGCAGCTTGGGGCCACACACTGATTCTTTTAGTATCTAAAAGGAAATATGTACCATAGTAAAATATAACTTTAGTGTTTTCAGTCTGTAAGTATGATTCTCAATGTTTTGGAGATAAGGTAATGCTACTAATGTGTAACAACTGTCTGTGCCTGGAAATAATGTGGTAGTTTCTAGATTCCATCAAATGAACTATAACTATCATGTAGTGCTAAAAACAGAAAAGCTTCTCCTAAACTATTCATATTTTAATGTCAATTAATCATAATGTCAGTAGATTTATATCTAGACTTTAATACAATGGTAAAGATTAGGTATAATACCTCTATGAAAGACTAAGAAATATTTTCATGATTAAAATCTGTACCATAATTATCTAGTTGTGATACAAATTCCTATTAACCAATATTTACTCAAAGTTAATAAGATTCATTAACACCTCTAGAAAATCACCTTTAATTGAATACATGTATTATTTTAGTACAAACAGGCTTAAATATCCTGCTGGAATAATGTATTTAGGAATTCTATAATAAATAAAGCAGGGAAATGTTTCTAAAAGTGGGACAGTAATATCCCTTTCACTTGTTAAGGCACATTGGAGGAGAAACTAACATGTATACTGATTACATATTTGGACTACCTCTATCACATCTGGAACACTGTCACAAAATGTGATTCAACATTTATACTATCTGTGAATCTACATTCACAGAACAAATTGATGCACATGTGTTCTGAAACTTGAAACAAATTTTGGTATGTGGAAATTTATCAGAAGGAAATAAGAAATGCATTAAACCATATTCCTGCATTATTTCCATAGTAAAAAATTAGGGGAAAAATTAAGTATCCAACAGACACAGCACTATGAAGTACACAGATCTACATCTGTAATGCTTCTATAAGCATTAGAAAGATGAGTTCTTAGAGCCTGTATATATTTGAGAAGAGGCAGGAAACAAAAATCTTACTAGCAAATGATACTGAGTGAAAAATATATACACAGAAAGAGGCTTAGAAGAAAATTAATGAAGCTGCTGCTAATAGCTATCTTGGAATGGTAGAATCCTGGGTGATTCTGTTTTTTTAACTTTCAAATAATTAGCTACTACTTCATAAATAATCACTCTTTTATTTAAATTTTACTATTGTTTTGTTTAAAACAAAAATAGATGACATCAAATCCTCTGGTTTCAATTAATTTCCCATTTAACTGACTAATTAAAGTATGATTTAAATGTATTTTTCATTATTTAATCCTCACAATTTAGTTATGAAATAATTAGCATCCTATTTTACTGAAAAGAGAATATTCAAAGAAGTTCAGTAACTAGCCAAAGGTCACATAACCTGAAAACAGCAACACTAAGATGCAGAATTAACTAAGTCTGTCTGACAACAGGGTAAGAGTCAATTAAGCTTTCCCTACCTCTCCTCAGCAGGTGAGCTGAGATTCTGATCTTAAGGAACATCATGAAATTTCCAAGATTAAGGGAACCTCAGAGACTGACAATATGGGAATGATCCTCCAAAGGTTACAAAAAAATAATGTGGGGGACTTCAATATTCTGATTATAAATTCAGTACAATTTTCACAATTTTATGACATTTCTCAAAGGAAAGACTATGCTCATTGAGTAATTTAATAAGATACCTTCAGTTCTATTTTGAATTTAACTGAAAGACTATGCATCTATCTACTCAAAAATCTAGGCTTTTGTTTGACTCTAAATTATCATTCTTCAGAGAGTCCTATGGCTACAGAGCAAAAAGGTAGATTATTCCTTTGTATGGGATTGTATTTCATGGCACTGTATTTGGCATTCTGCTAAAATAATGCAAAAACTAGGAGACAATAAGAGTGAAAGCCAGACTACAATTCATTGTAATGAACAATCAGGATATTATGTTCTAGAATAGGCTTGGAAACCCCATACTTAGACTCCAAAGTAATTTTCTTTTTCTGCTGAAATCCTAAATTTTTATCCTAAAAAAAGAAAGATTTTAATTTATTTAAGCCAGTCCCACAGAAATGCATACTGAGAGTTAGAATATTGTACACTTTCTCAAAGATCCCAAGCAAGTAATGAACTGTTACTTAGCCAACAGCTATCACCTTTTATCATCAGAATCAGTGTACAAGCTCTTGATGTATTGAGGAAGAACTTCTGATAGCCTGGTAATTAAGATAAAACCCAATTTTTTAACAGGAAAAAGAGTAAGGAGTCCTTCGATCTACTGCTTCCAAATTAGTAAAATCTGAATTAGTCAGATTCTGAATCAAAGATATTCATATCAGCTTTATTTGAAAATTTATGTATGTAACAAAAGATTTTTAAACAACCATACACTTTTTACTGACATCA
Organism: Oryctolagus cuniculus; assembly: GCF_964237555.1. Lineage (NCBI taxonomy): Eukaryota > Metazoa > Chordata > Mammalia > Lagomorpha > Leporidae > Oryctolagus > Oryctolagus cuniculus. The sequence continues at coordinate 16,577,668 of NC_091440.1, read as the reverse complement.
AATATTAAAGTTAAATTTAAATAAACATGGAAATCAAAATTAGTGTATTTCACCAAGATTCTAAAGTTGTATTTTTCATCACACTGAGACAAAGATCAAGTTATTGTTAAAAGTCATATTTTCTAAATAATTCTCTCATAAAAACCATTATAATTATAGAGTACTATTTATAGATGTAAGAAATTAGAATGAAGAGTATATCAAAGAAAGTCTTGTCACATTGCATTATGATACTTTTTGAGGTGCTTCGTAGTCATTATAGTAAAAATTATATATTGTGAATTTTATTTTGGTCAATTTTTCATTTTATTACCACCAAGGAATAGTTATTATGTTAAATTTATGCGACAAGTTTCATTTCTAAAATGCAATTCACATTTTGCTGAAATAAGAAAGCATATGCTTAAGATAAAATATTGTTAAAATATAAAAATCATTATCACATGCATATTTGGAACCATATATTGTAATTCTAGTGCTCACATTACAGAGAAAATAATTTAGTGAATTTAAAACACATTGTCAAAGAATGGAGGAAAATCAAGGAACTAGAAAGTTAGGCAGTGCAAACTGCAGCCTTATTTGCTCACTTCTCAGGCAGTAACCTCAACCCCAATATTCAAGAGGGACTGGCACAATTAGGTAAAACAAAAAGATGAGAGAAAGAGATGTACATGTAAAATAATGGAATATTATTAAATTTAACCCTGCCAAATTACCTTATATAACTGATTTATCCTATGGGAGTTTTAGCTTCTCTGTATGTGAAAGAGTAATATTAAAAGCAACACTTTGAGAAATGCTTCAGGATGCAGATCTGGGCAAAGAGGTTTTTAATATGACCCCCAAAGCAAAGACAACAAAAGCAAAAGTTGACAAGTGGGATTATATCAAAACAAAAAACTCCTGAACTTCAAATGAGTAGTGATAACCTACAGAAAGAGAGGAAATATATGCAAACTATTCACTTGATAAGGGATTAACATCCAAATACGTAAGGAATTAAAACAACTCAACAGTAACAAAAACTAATCTGATTAAAATACAGGCAATATCATATCATCTTTGTCCTGAGTAGATGTTTTTTGGGCAGCTGACCTGCAGCCTGTAGGCCCACACTGTCTGCGGTGAAAGCCTAAACCAGTTGTGCAGCTTAGTCCCTTTGTCCAGCAACCAGAACGGTACATCACCAGTTGCCCATCTTAACAGATTCAAGAATAAGAGAAAAGATAGTACAGAAATGAGACAGTGCCATAAAGAAGTAAATATGGAGCTAAAGAAAGCTAAGGAGGGTGACCCGGTACTGAAAAGGAGAGATGTAAGCTCTTTTCTTGATGATGCAACTTCTCCACTGCAGGAAAACCACAACAACCAGGGCACTGTAAATTAATTTGCTGATGACACTGTCAAAGGCATAACTACCAACAATTTGGAAATCCAGTTCCAAGCTGTTCCAGGCATAAGCCAGGAGCCAGGAACTCCATCTTGGTCTCCCTCCAGGGACTGCAGGAATCCAGTACTTCAGCCATCTTCCGCTGCCTTACCAGGCACATTAGCAGGAAGCTGGATAAGAAGTGGAACAGCAGGGACTCAAACTGACATTCCATTATTGGATAGCACTACAAAGCCAGACTCCACACTCCCAGTTTTCTTGTCACAGGGCTGTCTCCTGGGAATTGAACTCTTGGAATGTCCAGGATACTGATAAGAGTGCTTTGCATGCTGATAGCCTTGAGTCATACTGCAGCAGTTTGGGCAGTCCATCTAGAGCTTATGTAAATAATGCATTTCCTCTGTGAGTCTGGAACTTGAATGAGAGAGGGCAAGTACAGAGCCATTGTTTGACCACATGAGGACCCCCCCCCCCCTTCACAATTCTGAAACTGAAAAGATTGAGAAGAACTTCCGTGGCAGGCAGCATTTTGCACACATTGTCACATCTTCTACAACTCCTTAGATGCTTGTACCTGCTTTCCTATGGCGTTCACCTTGCTGATCTGGCTTTGCATGCTTTTGCTCTAATAAACCATAACCATGAGTGTAACAATTTCTGGGTCTTAAGACTCTTAGGAGAGTTCCGGCAAGATGGCGGAGTAGGAAGGGAGCACACTTATAGTCTGGGGAGAGATAGTTTAATAAAAGTGGAGATACTGCAGGTTCAAGGAAGAGTAGGGGAGGAAACAGCAGAAGAAACTCTTCCAGAACGCGTGACTCACAGCGGACCTGCGTGGAGAGCGTGGGAGCCCACAGTTCGGGACACCAGCGGCAGACTCAACACACCAGCGCTGGAACGCGAGGTGAGCCGAACCTCAATAGCCCGAGACACCGGCAGGCAAGCGGAGAGAGGAGACTAGAGGGAACGACCCCCAGGGGGGGAAGTTCACAAGGCTAACTGGAAGAGAGAGAGAGAGAGAGAGAAAAAAAAAAGGGTGACTAGTACGGACACGGGTTTCTCTCTCTCCGCTCACCTCTCAAGGGCGAGCAAGACAAAGAGCAGGCGCCATCTTGGACATACGTCATAAGCACAGCGACCTCAGGTCTGCACCGGCCCTGAGCCTAGCAGAAAAACCTGACTCTGGGCGGGGCGAATTAACAGGAGATTAGGACCTAATAAATTTGTGGTGCTACTGAACTGAGACTGTGAAAAAAGAGACGGTGGGGGAGAGAACTCACGGAATTCACGTGAGCACTCTCCAGAGACGCTACAATTACGTAACTTTGGCAACCCAGTGGGAGGCTGAAGGAGAATTTGAGCCCACTCCGAGGGCCGAACAGATTCCCTGTGTGGTTCTTGGGAAAGAGCTTCCGATCTCTGGCTCCTGTGGGTATATCATTTGCCTGCTAACTACCTCCAACTTCGTTCAGCTGTGCGGAATTACTTCCCTTTTGAATCAAAAAAAAAGAAAGAGAGAGAGAGAGATTTACCACGCCTAACCTGGGAGTGTCACGTTAGGCACACCAAACAGAGCTCTCAGGCCACACCCATCTCAAGCCCTAAGGCTCCATCAAAAACAGATAGTCCACTTAATCTAGAGTCATAGTATAACAAGAAAAAGCACCACAGTGAAGAAACCAAATATCTCCAATATGCCAAATAACAAACGCAAAAACCAAGGTAATAAAAACAAGGAAGTCACCATGACGCCCTCAAATGAAAAAGACACCCCAATTCAAGATTATGAAGATGATGACATAGAAGAAATGCAAGAAGCAGATCTCAAAAAATTGATAAGAACATTAAGAAGTTCTCAAAAACAAATTCTGGAACTACAGAAATCCTTAATGGACAAGATAGAAAATCTCTCTCGTGAAAATGAAATATTAAGGAGGAATCAAAATGAAACGAAACAACTAGTACAACAGGAAACTGGGATAGTGACTGAAGTGAAGAATTCAATAGATCAAATGAAAAACACAATAGAGAGCCTCACAAACAGAATGGGTGAAGCAGAAGAGAGAATATCGGACTTAGAAGACAGAGAACAGGAAAGGACACAGTCAGACCAAAGAAAAGAAGAGGAAATTAGAAATCTAAAACATATTGTCGGGAATCTTCAGGATACTATTAAAAAACCCAACATTCGGGTTCTAGGAGTTCCTGAAGGCATGGAGAGGAAGAAAGGATTAGAAGGCCTTTTTAGTGAGATATTAGCAGAAAATTTCCCAGGTTTGGAGAAGGACAGAGACATCCTAGTACAGGAAGCTCACAGAACCCCTAATAAACACGACCAAAAGAGATCCTCACCACGACACGTTGTAATTAAACTCTCCACAGTGAAACATAAAGAAAAGATCCTAAAATGTGCAAGAGAGAAACGTCAGATTACTCTCAGAGGATCTCCAATCAGACTCACAGCAGACTTCTCATCAGAAACACTACAGGCTAGGAGGGAATGGCGAGATATAGCCCAGGTGCTAAGAGAGAAAAACTGCCAGCCCAGAATATTATATCCTGCAAAGCTATCATTTGTGAATGAAGGTGAAATAAAGACTTTTCATTGCAAACAGAAATTGAAAGAATTTGTTGCCACTCGTCCAGCCCTGCAAAAGATGCTTAAAGATGTGTCACACACAGAAACACAGAAACATGGTCATCAATATGAAAGAAGGTAAAGGAAGGAAACCAAGGAAGGAAACCTCACAGCAAAAGATCACAGGGAATTCAGAGCATATATTAGAACTTATCTTTGGCAAATGGCAGGGCAAAGTTACCACTTATCATTAGTCACTTTGAATGTGAATGGCCTGAACTGTCCAGTTAAAAGACACCGATTGGCTGATTGGGTTAAGGAACTAAACCCATCTATTTGCTGCTTACAAGAAACACATCTTTCCAGACGAGATCGGGCGCGTTCAGGGTGGTATGGCCATAGACAAGAAACACATCTTTCCAACAAAGATCCATACAGACTGAAAGTGAAAGGCTGGAAAAAGATATACCATGCCAACAGAAATGAAAAAAGAGCGGGCGTAGCCATCTTAATATCAGACAACATAAACTTTACCACAAAAACTGTTAAGAGAGACAAAGAGGGACACTATATCATGATTAAGGGATCAATTCAACAGGAAGATATAACAATTATCAATGTATATGCACCTAACTACAGGGCACCAGTTTATCTAAAAGATTTGTTAACGGACTTAAAGGGAGACTTAGACCCCAATACAGTAGTACTGGGGGACTTCAATACTCCACTCTCAGAAATAGACAGATCAATAGGACAGAAGATCAACAAGGATACAGTAGATTTAAACGACACTATAGCCCAAATGGATCTAACAGATATCTACAGAACTTTCAATCCTACAGCTAAAGATTTTACATTCTTCTCAGCAGTACATGGAACCTTCTCTAGGATTGACCACATACTAGGCCATAAAGCAAGTCTCAGCAAATTCAAAAGAATTAGAATCATAGCATGCAGCTTCTCAGACCATAAAGGAATGAAGTTGGAAATTAGCAACTCAGGAATCCCTAGAGCATACGCAAACACATGGAGATTGAACAACATGCTCCTGAATGAACAATGGGTCATAGAAGAAATCAAAAGAGAAATCAAAAACTTTCTGGAAGTAAATGAGGATAACAGCACAACATACCAAAACTTGTGGGATACAGCAAAAGCAGTGTTAAGAGGAAAGTTTATATCAATAGGTGCCTACATCAACAAATTGGAAAGACACCAAATAGATGAGCTTTCAATTCACCTTAAGGATCTAGAAAAACTGCAGCAAACCAGACCCAAATCTAGTAGGAGAAGAGAAATAATTAAAATCAGAGAAGAAATCAACAGGATTGAATCAAGAAAAACATGACAAAAAATCAGCCAAACGAGGAGCTGGTTTTTTGAAAAAATAAACAAAATTGACACCCCATTGGCCCAACTAACTAAAAAAAGAAGAGAAAAGACCCAAATCAATAAAATCAGAGATGAAAAAGGAAATGTAACAACAGACACCACAGAAATAAAAAGAATCATCAGAAATTACTACAAGGACTTGTATGCCAGCAAACAGGGAAACCTATCAGAAATGGATAGATTCCTGGACACATGCAACCTGCCTAAATTGAACCAGGAAGACATTAAAAACCTAAACAGACCCATAACTGAGACAGAAATTGAAACAGTAATAAAGGCCCTCCCAACAAAGAAAAGCCCAGGACCAGATGGATTCACTGCTGAATTCTACCAGACATTTAAAGAAGAACTAACTCCAATTCTTCTCAAACTATTCAGAACAATCGAAGAAGAGGGAGTCCTCCCAAATTCTTTCTATGAAACCAGCATCACCTTAATTCCTAAGCCGGAAAAAGATGCAGCACTGAAAGAGAATTACAGACCAATATCCCTGATGAACATAGATGCAAAAATCCTCAATAAAATTCTCGCCAATAGAATGCAACAACACATCAGAAAGATCATCCACCCAGACCAAGTGGGATTTATCCCTGGTATGCAGGGATGGTTTAATGTGCGCAAGACAATCAATGTGATACACCACATTAACAGACTGCAGAAGAAAAACCATACGATTATCTCAATAGATGCCGAGAAAGCATTTGATAAAATACAACACCCGTTCATGATGAAAACTCTAAGCAAACTGGGTTTGGAAGGAACATTCCTCAATACAATCAAAGCAATCTATGAAAAACCCACAGCCAACATCCTATTGAATGGGGAAAAGTTGGAAGCATTTCCACTGAGATCTGGGACCAGACAGGGATGTCCACTCTCACCACTGCTATTCAATATAGTTCTGGAGGTTCTAGCCAGAGCTATTAGGAAAGAAAAAGAAATTAAAGGGATACAAATTGGGAAGGAAGAACTCAAACTATCCCTATTTGCAGATGATATGATTCTGTATTTAGGGGACCCAAAGAACTCTACTAAGAGACTATTGGAACTCATAGAAGAGTTTGGCAAAGTAGCAGGGTATAAAATCAATGCACATAAATCAACAGCCTTTGTATACACAGACAATGCCATGGCTGAGGAAGAATTTCTAAGATCAACCCCATTCACAATAGCTACAAAAACAATCAAATACCTTGGAATAAACTTAACCAAAGACGTTAAAGATCTCTACGATGAAAATTACAAAACCTTAAAGAAAGAAATAGAAGAGGATACCAAAAAATGGAAAAATCTTCCATGCTCATGGATTGGAAGAATCAATATCATCAAAATGTCCATTCTCCCAAAAGCAATTTACAGATTCAATGCAATACCAATCAAGATACCGAAGACCTTCTTCTCAGATCTGGAAAAATTGGTGCTGAAATTTATATGGAGGCACAAGAGACCTCGAATAGCTAAAGCAATCTTGTACAATAAAAACAAAGCCGGAGGCATCACAATACCAGATTTCAGGACATACTACAGGGCAGTTGTAATCAAAACAGCATGGTACTGGTACAGAAACAGATGGATAGAACAATGGAACAGAATTGAAACACCAGAAATCAACCCAAACATCTACAGCCAACTTATATTTGATCAAGGATCTAAAACTAATTCCTGGAGCAAGGACAGTCTATTCAATAAATGGTGCTGGGAAAACTGGATTTCCATGTGCAGAATCATGAAGCAAGACCCCTACCTTACACCTTACACAAAAATCCACTCAACATGGATTAAAGACCTAAATCTACGACCTGACACCATCAAGTTACTAGAGAACATTGGAGAAACCCTTCAAGATATTGGCACAGGCAAAGAATTTCTGGAAAAGACCCGGGAGGCACAGGCAGTCAAAGCCAAAATCAACTATTGGGATTGCATCAAATTGAGAAGTTTCTGTACTGCAAAAGAAACAGTCAGGAGAGTGAAGAGACAACCGACAGAATGGGAAAAAATATTTGCAAACTATGCAACAGATAAAGAGTTAATAACCAGAATCTACAAAGAGATCAAGAAACTCCACAAAAACAAAACCAACAACCCAATTAAGAGATGGGCCAAGGACCTCAATAGACATTTTTCAAAAGAGGAAATCCAAATGGCCAACAGGCACATGAAAAAATGTTCAAGGTCATTAGCAATCAGGGAAATGCAAATCAAAACCACAATGAGGTTTCACCTCACCCCGGTTAGAATGGCTCACATGCAGAAATCTACCAACAACAGATGCTGGCGAGGATGTGGGGAAAAAGGGACACTAACCCACTGTTGGTGGGAATGCAAACTGGTCAAGCCACTATGGAGATTCCTCAGAAACCTGAATATAACCCTACCGTTCGACCCAGCCATCCCACTCCTTGGAATTTACCCAAAGGAAATGAAATTGGCAAACAAACAAGCTGTCTGCACATTAATGTTTATTGCAGCTCAATTCACAATAGCTAAGACCTGGAACCAACCCAAATGCCCATCAACAGTAGACTGGATAAAGAAATTATGGGATATGTACTCTTTAGAATACTATACCGCAGTAAGAAACAACGAAATCCAGTCATTTGCAACAAAATGGAGGAATCTGGAACACATCATGCTGAGTGAAATAAGCCAGTCCCAAAGGGACAAATACCATATGTTCTCCCTGATCGGTGACGACTGACTGAACACCAAGAGGAAAACCTGTTGGAGTGAGGTGGACACTATGGGAAACGGTGGCTTGATCAGCATAGCCCTGACTGTTAATGAACAACTTAATACATTATCCCTCTTAGTAGTTTTTTTATCTGTTCTACTTAATATGACTGGTTTAGTTCTGTAATTAATGCACAGTTATTCTTAAGTGTTAAAAATTAACTGAAATGTGATCCCTGTTGAACATGGGAGTGGGAATGGGAGAGGGAAGAGAGGTATAATTTGGGACATGCTCAGGCTGACTTGCCCCAAGTGGTGGAGTTGGAAGCATACCAGGGGATTCCAATTCAATCCCATCGAGGTGGCATGTACCAATGCCATCTCACTGTTCCTGCTGATCAATTTCAGTTCACAGTTGGTCATGGTGGAGGTACTGGGAGTCAAAGGGAGCACATAGACAAGTCTAGTACCTGCTAACGCTAACCGATGGAGTAAATAAAGGGGAAAGTGATCCAACATGGGAAGTGAGATACTCAGCAGACTCATAGAATGGCAGATGTCCTAAATAGCACTCTGGCCTCAGAATCAGCCCTAAAGGCATTCGGAGCTGGCTGAAAAGCTCATGAGAGTATTTCAGGCATGGAAAGCCAAGACACTCTGGCAAAAGATCTCTGTGAGTGAGATCCCAGTGGAAAGAACAGGTCTTCAAAGAAGGAGGTACCTTTCTCTGAAGGGAGGAGAGAACCTCCACTTTGACTATGACCTCGTCTAAACAAGATAAGAGTCGGAGAACTCAGAGGGCTTCCATAGCCTTGGAAACTCATGACTGGAGCATAGGGAGATTACTGATGCCATAGACAGGAGTGTCAATTGGTAAAGTCAACAACAGGAGTCACTGTGCACTTACTCCTCATGTAGGATCTCTATCCTTAATGTGCTGTACATTGAGATTTAATGCTATAACGAGTACTCAAACAATATATTTCACTTTGTGTTTCTATGGGGGTGCAAACTGTTGAAATCCTTACTTAATGCATACTAAACTGATCCTCTGTAAAAAAAAAAAAAAGAAAAAAAAGAAATTATCAATTCCCAACTTGACTCTCACTGGGATTAAACATGACAATAGGTCTGCTCTGATTTCATCATCATTTAAAAAAAATCATCTATTATTTTTCACTTTATGTTTCTGTGTGGGAGCAAACTGTTGAAATCCATACTTAATGTATACTCAGCTGATCTTCTGTATATTAAGATAATCGAAAATGAATCTTGATGTGAATGGAAGGGGAGAGGGAGTGGGAAAGGGGAGGGTTGTGGGTGGGAAGGACAGTATGGGGGGGAAGTCATTGTAATCCATAAGTCGTACTTTGGAAATTTATATTCATTAAATAAAAGTTTAAAAAAAATAAATAAAAAGAGAACTAAAAAAAAAAAAAAGACTCTTAGGAAATCACTGAACCTGGAAGTGGTCTTGGGGAATGCTCTGGTGTATGTATGTATCCATATGTGTGTGTATATCAATGTAGGAGTCGGAGTCCCTAGCTTGCTAAATGCCGGTCTCTCTTCTGCACTCTGGCTTGCTTGCTTGCCTGCTGTATAGGCCTCATCTTGGGCCATGAAGGGGGCAGGCCAGGTCCTTGAGAAGAAAGAAAGTAAGCTCCCCTGGAATTTATGACCTTCTGCTCCCCACCTGCTCCCCGGGAATTTATGGCCCAATGCTTCCTGCCAGTGCCTCCCCGTGCCATCCACTTTGTGTTGCTTTCCCCCCACATAACGTATACAGCCTATACGTTTAAATGAACCAATGAACATGTTAGGTTCCAATACTTTGCCATATAGAGAGTAAGAAGGTAACCTACGTAGGAGATGACCTGCACCCTTGTAAGTGTGAGGCTATAAAAACCTCTCTTATGGAAAGGAGAGGGCCTTTTGCCTGTGCACTGCTAAAGGGCTGTGTGCGGGTAGGAGGTCCCAGCCGGCAGGTAACAAATAAACCTCTGCTTTTGCATCCGCGACTGTGCCTTGTGCATTGACTGGGAAATTCGGACACTATACAACTAATCTGTATTGTTGGGGAAAATCAGGAAGGACTGTTTGAGCTGAACTTTGAAAAAAAGTAGGAGTTAATTGGATTAAAAAAAAGAAAGAAAGAAAACATGCTTTCCAAGCACAACCTATGGGAGAGTGGTGAAAAGAACTCATAGTCTGAGAAAGTAAAAAGCACAGACTAAACTGAAAACCACTTGTGTGCTTTTAAGCAAGTGAGGGTGATGTGATCAGATTTCAGAAAGATTCACTCAGGTTGCAATACAAAGACAAGAATGTTAGTAGGCTACTTTAAGACATCTAGGCAAGACTTTCATTATGTTAAGGTGGTATTCTACATTCCTCAGATTTTAACTATTAGGTATCTCATTGTTATTCTTACCCACAGTTATTCTGTTCTTGTTATTTTGTTTTCTGAAGGAAAGTAAGTAGGTGTTCTTGTAAGGAAATACAGAGAATAAGAGGAGGGGCAGAAGCCACAAGAAAGGAAGGAGAGGAGTTCATATACCTACTTTTTATTTTTACTGAGCACTTTCCCAAAATGGTTAAATGTATTCTAAAGCCTGCAAATACTTGGTTATGTGTTAAATATATTAAAGGTTCTAGAACAAGGAATAACATAAGTACTTACCACTATAGAAGAATGCCGAATGTCCAATATATAGGAGTATTCCCAAACATGGGAATTTAATTTTAAAAACTTGCTCATATTTTCCCCATGGATCCCAAGATTACGAAGGCCATTCATCATTTTTCCATCTAATTTCAGCATATCCAGAATACTTTTTTTTAAAAAAAAAAAGAAATTACATTTTATTTTGCTTTGCCTGATTAAAAATAGCTTTTAAGGTTTGATAGATTTCTAAAGCATTAGAAAGTTCCAGTGGTATTTTTATTAATAGCCAAAAAATACATTACTAAATTAAACTCATTAATAAATAAGACAAATATTTCTTCTAATTAGTCATACACTGTAAACTTAGATGTTTTGGGGGCATAAAGGGTAATACAATCTAACATTCATCTGAACAATAATCTCCAAAGTCTCTTCCAGTTCTGACATTTTGAGTTGCACACTTTGATGGTCTATTCTTATAGGCTGTTTTGTACTGACAAAAACATGTATTTGGGGGGATAAGATGGATAACGGGTACCAAAATGTAGATAGGAGGAATAAGTTATAAAATTCTGTAGTGACCACTGACAATAATTTACAGCTAGAAGATACGATTTTCAATATTCTCAACACTGAGAAATGATAAATATTTGAGGTGATGTAAATGTTAATCATTCTGATTCAGTCATTACACATTATGCACATGTTATAAAAATATCACACTTAGGGTAGGAATTTGGCCTAGAAATTAAGCCAGCATTTGAGATGTTCACATCCCATATTGAAGTGCCTAGGTTCGAAGTGTCAGCTCTATTCCTGGTTTCAGTGTCCTACTAATACATACTCCGGGAGGCAGCAGATGGTAGCTTAAGTAATTGGGTCCCTACAATGCATGTCGGATCTGTACCGAGTTCTTGGCTTCCAGTTTCAACATAGCCCAACCCTAGCCACTACAGGTGGGGGGTGAACCAGTAGTTAGAAACTCTTATCTTTTGTGTGTCTGCCGCTCAGATAAATCAAAATTTACAAAAATTATATTATACCCTATAAATATGTACAATTATGTCCACTTAAAATAAAAACATGCATTTGCTTTACCTTTAGTGATTCTTTGTATTTATTTATTTATTTATTTTAGATGCAGAGCAACAGAAGAGAGACAGATAAAAAAGAGACACAGAGTGAGATCTTCAATCTGCTGGTTCACTCCCCAAATGGCCACCAACAGCCAGGTATGGACCAGGTTGAAGCTAAGTGGATGAAAGGGGACCAAACACATGGGCCATCATCATCCACTGCTTTCCAGAAGCAATCCCAGGGAGCTAGATCAGAGCAGAGCAGCAAGGATTCAAAGCAGCTTTCTGATTTAGGAGACCAGCGTAGCAAGCAGCTGCTTAAACCACTGCACTACAATTCTGGCTCCCTGATTCTTTGTATTTTTTCAAATACTAAATTCAGATCATTTTTTAACCTTTATATAAGTAGTTTATATCAATAATTTAATACTTGCCTAAAAGGATCATAAACATCCATATCAACACGAAGGCCATTTATAAATAGGCGAGCATCACCAGGCTGAATTTCAAATCTATCACGAAGATCCTTGAAATGAAGCCAAATAACAGTTAGCCAAATGACAGAACAATAGTCCTCTATGCCAGAGGTAACCAAATTATTTCTGTAGAGACACGGAATAAATCTTGTAGGCTTTGTAGGGTATAAAGTCTTTTACAACTATTTATTTCTACCTTTCTAACATAAAACATAAACAAATGGGCATAACTTTATTCTAATAAACTTTTATTTATAAAAATAGGTGGCAGGCCAAATTATGGACAAGAAGTATCTTAACCCTCCCTGATCCAAGTGATGGGAATCTAATCATAGGTTAGAAACAGAATGCAAGATTTGAACATTTTGATTTAGTGAGACAAAATTTTAAAGTGTCAATGCTATAATGATTGCTTAATACATTTTATATAATATGTATGTGCACATTTAAAATCTGATGGATGGAATATTTCTATTCCTTGAGGAAATGATATTTGAGGAGAAAAACTATGGTATATGTAGAAATATTTGGAGCTCACTCTAAATTCATAAAATTTCTCTTAAAGCCATGTTTAAATTTTCACTGTCATTCATTCAGTAAACATTTTGACTTTATTCCTTGTGCTATTAACAACTCTAGGCCCATTTCACAAGTACAACAAAGTTATCAAGATCAATGGATATCAAATCTAGCTTAAATCTTAGTCTTGTTACCCACCAGTTGAAAGATTTGGGCAAACTCAATTAGCTATTGCAATCTTTTGTTTCCTCATGTATAAAATGGGAATAAATGTATCAATCTGTTTTGCTGTGGTTTAAATGTAATACATATTATCTGAGCCTAATCATATACAAAGCACTCAAAAATGAAAGCTATTATTAGAATACTGGGTCAGAAAAATTGATTTAGGAAGAAAAACAATTTTAACAGAATGCATTTCAATGATATATATGTGACATACTAGAGATTTGTATAAATTACTCTGAAAAAGTAGAGGAAGCAACTAACTTGAGGAGATTAAGAAAAAACTTCACAAGACCTTTCTGTCTGTAACTCTACCTAATAAAAAAATTTAAAAATATCTTTAAAAAAAATTCCAATTCAATCCCATCAAGGTGGCATGTACCAATGCCATCTCACTAGTCCCAGTGATCAATTTCTGTTCACAATTGATCATAATGATAGGACTAAGAGCCAAAGGGATCACATAAACAAGACTAGTGTCTGCAAATACTAGCTGATAGAATAAAAAAGGGAGAGAATGATCCAACATGGGAAGTGAGATACACAGCAGACCCATAGAATGGCAGACGTCCTAAACAGCACTCTGGCCTCAGAATCAGCCCTTAAGGCATGCGGATCCGGCTGAAAAGCCCATGAGAGTATTTCAGGCATGGAAAGCCAAGACACTCTGGAAAAAAAAAAAAAAAACCTAAATGAAAGATCTCCACGAGTGAGATCCCAGTGGAAAGAACGGGTCATCAAAGAAGGAGGTACCTTTCTCTGAAGGGAGGAGAGAACTTCCACTTTGACCATGGCCTTGTCTAAATATGATCAGAGTCAGTGAACTCAGGGGGCTTCCATAGCCTTGGCAGCTCATGACAAGAGCCTAGGGTGATTACTGATGCCATAAACAAGAGTGTCAATTTGTTAAGTCAACAACAGGAGTCACTGTGCACTTACTCCTCATGTAGGATCTCTGTTTTTAGTGTGCTGTACATTGAGATTTAATGCTATAACTAGTACTCAAACAGTATTTTTCACTTTATGTTTCTGTGTGGGAGCAAACTGTTGAAATCTTTACTTAATGTATGCTATACTGATCTTCTGTATATAAAGAGAATCGAAAATGAATCTTGATGTGAATGGAAGGGGAGAGGGAGTGGGAAAAAGGAGCGTTGTGGGTGGGAGGGACGTTATGGGGGGGGAAGCCATTGTAATCCATAAGCTGTACTTTGGAAATTTATATTCATTAAATAAAAGTTTAAAAAAAAAAGACTTCACAGAAGTGAATTTTTCTTTAAGTTAACACTGAGTTGAGCTATACACAGAGAAAGGAGATTAGTAATTTTTAACAGGACAGAGATTTTCCTTGTTTCATACTGAACACTATCAAGAGATTACACTCTAACATCACAAGTTTCATAGGTGAAATTTTAATTTTTTTTTTACTTCTTACCTTTCTATAAATTACTTGTTCTAAGAAATCTGCATTCCAATTTTAAAATCAGCAGATGCCCTAAGAATTCCTAGTATCTGCTATTTTCTTTCAACCTTGCATTGAATCTTCATACCCTCTAATTCAAGCTCTTTCCAGTAACCTATTTACTTCTGTTTCAGGGCGTTAAGTAGAAAATGCAACAAGCACACATACCCATCCTAGATTGCTAATACCCTCCAAACTGTTTATTCCATTTGCAGTGCCTTGAGTAAAGGTGCTCAAAAATCAGATAATACTAGATTGAACACTTAATTACTGAAACATTATCAGCAAGAAGAAATATGTCTGTTGGAGATGGGTGTTCACAAATTCTTCTCTTTTCTATGCCTCAGAGGGCTAACCTCAAATCCTGGAAAAGTAACCTAAATGTATTACATAAAGTGACCCTTCTTGAACATGGGGTTAAGATTTTGATTTTGATTTTTAGTAACATGATAAACCAACAATTCTAAAATCCTCTTAAATAAAGCACCAAAACCCTAGATTAAAGTATATCCTGTAAATGTAGATCAGCTTTAAATGAAGTATCCACCTGAGGCAGAGATGATACAGGAAAATGAATCCAGAGACAAACACACACTACTGGCCCTGCTTTGAGGAAACTAGATCTTCCTGGGTAACCTAAAGCTTGGATTTTGAAGGTTTAATCTCAGAACAATAGAATGAGTTTTGGACTTAGTGCAGGGAAAAGAATCAAAGATATTCTCATGCACATATAACGAAGTGCTATACTCACAACAAAAAAATGAACTAGAAAACCAAATAATATGTAAAAGCAGGGCAGAAATTTGTCTACTTTGCCTTAGTCCTTGGAAGAGTAAAAGTCTTCCACGCCAATTTATGGTTTATGGCTTATTGTTACATGGGTTTTGAAGCCTGATTTCACACTATGTTTTGATGCAAAACAATATAAAATTAAGACATTTTATTTAAAATGAAATTAAACTAGTAGTGCTCAGAAATACATATAATTCCCCATCGAGAAGAATTCACTTTTTTAAAAACAATAGTTTAATCCAACATGAGCCTAGAAATCTCTTTAACAACCACTGAAGCTTAAGCTAAAGAATTTCTAACTGGCTTTCAAAAGACAGGTTGAACTTTATAAGAGCAAGCTGGTTTATAAACATGTCTAGAGGTTCCTAAGGTAAAACTATATACATTCTAAACATAAAAAGTTGAAGTTAAATTAGACAGCAATCTTCATATAGAAAGGCTTGCATTTTTAGGATAAGAAATATGAGAAAATAAGATTCTAAGGAAAGTTTTAAAGATAGAGTTTTAGAAAGATAATGTTCAAATCTAAAGTTTTCACACAAAGAAATCAGTCAGAAACTATCAGAGAAGGTGTAAACTTTTATTTGACTTAAGGTATCACGATTTGAATTTTATATTTAAGTATCTATTATTTGGTTAGGTAATTGAAGTTATCTGTTTTGCACTGCTGAAGCAAAGAAAAAAAAAAAGGCACCAAACACTTGGCCATTATTTTTTAAACAACAACAACAACAAAAAATCCCAGAATATAATTTAACAGCTCTTAACAACAAATAATGAAAGAAACACATTGAATTGACATTGAATTTAAATATCACCCAAATACAGATTCTGGCCATTCAAACCAGGGATTATCAACTTTCAAGGAATATTTCCTGATCATTGGAATTAAAGCAATTTTCTCTGAAATAAAAACAAACTCAAATTCATTTATACAACTGAGCATGGTTATAATATATTTAAATAATTTTCATATGAGTCCACAGTCAAAACTATAAAAAGCTATTCACAAAGAATTCTTATGCTAATCTCAGCATCTTCTACACTGTTCCTCATCCCTTACCGCAGCCATTAGACACAGATGTTTTTGTTTTTAAGTTTGTTGTTCATCCTTAGTGATTTTTTAGGTAAACACAAATAGATATACATATATTTTTGTTTTCTCTACTTTCTTACACAAACAACTTACTTGCTAAGAAAATGCACTAATTTTTAAATTTTTGATATATTGTTTCTCAGTTTCATTCTAATTGATATTTCTTTTATGAGTGAGAAGCTATCATCTTTTTATTTTTTTAAGCCATTTGTTCACATGCATTGCAGGATATATGGTATGTATGGATGACATACTGGAACAGAAACATACATCAGGGCAGCCACGTCCCAATCCATGTGCAGTAACATCACAATGGAAATTTCTGACTTTCAAGTCAAAGCCATTCTCTTTCCCAGGGATGGAACTCGAGGTTCTTTAGTTTTTCTCACATGCCCATGGGCTTGTAGGCAACATGGACTGCTAGCCCAGACACATTTCTCCCCCAGTAATTGAAAGAGTACCATTATCATCTTTGCCCTTTCTCCTATCATTGTGCTCTTGAAAAGGTACTTGATCAAGAAGACCATTTGAAGTGTCATAATTATTTAGTTTACCAATTAAACTCCAGATTTATTTTATGCCATCAAGGCTTTCTTCTAAACTGTTTCACTTAACACTGCAGCTAGGGATAACCACATAATAAAATACTGACCAATGAGATGGAAGACAAAGTCTGTGCAAATATTCCAGGAAAGCTATAGTGAGAATGAACATGGTTTGTGCCATGCTTCCTGCCTCTTTCAACACTGGGTACAGATAGGAAGTCCAGAACTGTGGCTGCCATCTTGCAGCCATAAAAGGAGAGCCAAGATGTTTTCATGGATGCACTCCATTACACTGTGGAGCATTACTACCATAATTCCATACACATCTACATTGAGACTTATTTTTATGGAAAAGAAGCAAACTAAAGTTCAGGGCCCAGTGAGTCTGTTGTTAAATCAAACCTGTTCCACGTAATACAGTCAAGCAGTAGTGTAAACACTTTATAAGTATTAACATAATTAGGGTCATTTGGGATCCAAAAGTAAGTTAGGAGATCATATGGCAGATTCTTACAAAACTACTGATCAATTGTGTCTTATTTTCTATACAAATCTAATAATACTCATGTGGCCTAACACTGACTCAGTACTAATAAACTTTTAAGTAAAATCAGTTATGAAAAACAAAACAGTTAACTTGAAGCCTTTGTTAACCTGTGAGGAAAATCATAATATGTGCTAGAAAATCTACAGCCTAAAGTGAAATAAATAGTGGATAGTAGAACATCAGGAAAGACTGACTACAATCACAGAGTATATACAACATAAAATAGATAACATAAAAGTGAAAGAACTTGAACTATTTCAATAAACAAAAAGTACTAACATTTCTTTTTGTATGAAAATTAAATATACAAATCCTGAACGCTGGTATTATTGTGGTAATTTTTTAAAGTAATTTAAGCCTGCGCCACGGCTCACTAGGCTAATCCTCCGCCTTGCGGCGCCGGCACACTGGGTTCTAGTCCCGGTTGGGGCACCGGATTCTGTCCCGGTTGCCCCTCTTCCAAGCCAGCTCTCTGCTGTGGCCAGGGAGTGTAGTGGAGGATGGCCCAAGTGCTTGGGCCCTGCACCCCATGGGAGACCAGGAAAAAGCACCTGGCTCCTGGCTCCTGCCATCGGATCAGCGCGGTGCGCTGGCCGCATCGCACTGGCTGCGGTGGCCATTGGAGGGTGAACCAAGGGCAAAGGAAGACTTTCTCTCTCTCTCTCTCTCTCACTGTCCACTCTGCCTGTCAAAAAATTAAAAAATAAAAAATAAAAAAAAGTAATTTAAGCAAACCTTTTGATTTTGCTGTATTTCTTCCCTCATCTGGTGACTTACAGGAATTCTGGTTAGAGACCTGGGAAAATAAATACTGATTTTAATTAATTTTAAAGTATTCATGACTAAACAGTAATTCTGTATTATACATTAGAGAAGAAATTAAAATCCCTAAACTCTTCAAGACTGAAAAGTATGTATTTCCATATAGACTAATTTGACAATGGTATTAAGGATTTTGTTTGACAAGCGTATTTAAATACAGAATGAGATCATCTAAATTTCATGGGCACTAATTGTATGTATTAAGTATTGTCATAGCTTATTTACTGATACTAATTTTTCAAGAATATTTCATTGAAAAACACTATTCTGTCTTGTTTTTTCCATAGAGGTAACTTTTGTGTGAATTTACCAACTTCAACATATGTTTAGATGTAAATAGGCGACATTCATAATATAAAGAGAATTCTGGCTTTTTATCTTATCAGAGTCACCATGTCTAAAATACTGATAACATAGCTGTCTTTTTAATATCCTTGGGGTATTGGTTTCAAGACCCCAAACAGATATCAAATCCATAGATGCTCAAGTCCCTTATATAAAATGGTGTTGTATTTGCATGGAATCTAAGTACATCCTCTTGTATACTTTAAATTATCTCTAAGTAACTATAACGTACAATACAATGTAAATGTTACGTAAATAGTTGCTAACACTGTATTGTTTAGGAAATAATGACAAGAAAACAGATGTTTGTATTCAATACAGACACAGATATTGTTCAAATATTTTTGATCCTTGTTTGGTTGAATTGCTGTATATGGAACCTGCAGAAACAGATGACCTACTCCACTCACTCTCGAAGATATTATAATCCCTAATAAAGACAGATCTTTCTTGTCACATGCACTGTATTTATTCAACTTGATAACCCTTAAGAATATTTAGTTACATATCTGTCAATTTTATGCATAGCAGAAAATTATTTAAAACTTAAATAATTGTTAAATGTAAAGATTACCAGCACAAAGTGAACCTTGAAACAACCCACAATAACCATTTATTATGTCATTGTTCAGCAGCATTACAAAAAATAATAACTGGAGATTAAATAATAAAAATGTTTCATTTAGTGACCATTTCATTTTAAGAAACATTTATTGATTTTCTACTAGTAGCTTTAGGGATAGGTATGTTCAAGCCTTCAATTTAGCCATTAAGCAATGTTAGCACATTTTTAAAATTTTGATTAATGACTAGCCACAGTTTGTAATATTAGAACCCCTGAATAGTTATATTGATTTAAATACAGCTAATCAATTGTCTTATTAAAAACTGTAACTATTTTACTTTACTTGTAGCTGATACAGCAATTGCAAAATTTATCAATAACTGAGTATCCACCCACATATAATTCATATTCTGGCATATAAACACTGACTTATGAAATTATTGACTGCTTAAACTAATTGAGTTCAATCAATATATTCACTCTGAACATGTAAATCAGGTAATGAACCTCTTTACTTTCAGATAATGAATCTCTATTCTTGCATTTTGTGGCCAACGATGTAAAGGCAAAGAATGTAAGATTTAAGCTTCTGTAATTTGTACTGTGGATAAATGTACAAAAATAACATTTGAGGGAAAAAAAGAGGCAAAGTAATCACCCAACAGTTAGAAGTTACACTGAGAGGGCCAGCGCCGCGGCTCACTAGGCTAATCCTCCGCCTAGCGGCGCCGGCACACCAGGTTCTAGTCCCGGTCGGGGCGCCGGATTCTGTCCCGGTTGCCCCTCTTCCAAGCCAGCTCTCTGCTGTGGCCAGGGAGAGCAGTGGAGGATGGCCCAGGTGCTTGGGCCCTGCACCCCATGGGAGACCAGGAAAAGCACCTGGCTCCTGGCTCCTGCCATCGGATCAGCGCGGTGCGCCAGCCGCAGCGCGCTGGCCGCGCCGCGGCAGCCATTGGAGGGTGAACCAACAGCAAAGGAAGACCTTTCTGTCTCTCTCTCTCACTGTCCTCTCTGCCTGTCAAAAAAAAAAAAAAAAAAAAAAAAAGAAGAAGTTACACTGAGAACATGGGTTGCTTTCCAATTCCCCTTAAGAAAACATACAGCAGCTACATATGCACTTGGGACTTGTCACATCGTGCACTTTTCCAATACAGAAGACCATTATGCGAATGAAACAGGCCACACCAAAAGAGACAAGTATCATGTGGTAGCTAATACAAATATTACAACAAAAACTTTAATATATATATATATATAAGCAAAATCACACCTGTGATTAGATTACTGTTTGTAATCCTTATCTATATTCCTGTGAAACAGGAATATTTTCCACTTACAGAGTTCCTTGTTAAGAGAAGCACTGAGTCTGTGATTATAAAGTCAAGTAAAAGTATGTTATCACAATAAAAATAAAAGAAAAGGAAAGAAACAAAGAAGGATGGAAGGAGAAAAGTATTGTATTCTTGGAAATTGTATATGACATTCATGAAATCTGTTCTCTATATATTAATATATTTAAAATGTAATTTAAAAAAGGTAACTCATCTTATAATTTAGTTGTTGCTTATAATCTTATGTCATTCCTAAACAGAAAACAAACATATCAAAGTCATGTTATTTCAAAAATTCTCATAAACATGGTAACCAGATTGTATATATTGGTCACTCTTAGATATAGGAATGTATTTACTAAACTGGAAGATATGTTTAATATAACCGAAGTATTTTCCACAAGCAGCTTAATCAGAGATCTTACTTGCATAAAAAAGTATTCCACAAAATATATCACAGAATTATAATATGTTACTAACTGTTTGGAAACTTAAAAGCAAGAATATAATTAGTAGCATTTTGGCTACAGATTTCTCACTTAGAATAATACTTTCATTGTCCTCCATAAAACATTCCCTTATTATTTATTACCTTTTTCTTAGATTGTATGATTTTTTAAAAAATTTTCATAAAATATTTTCTCCTTTCTGTTTGCCTCTTAGAGTTCTATTTTCTAGCACAAAAGCACATGCACACACAAGCCAATATTTTGCTTAATTAAAACATCAACACACACAAGGAAGAAAGCCCTTGGTTTTAAAAAGGCTATATATACTAGAATTAATTGACATCTTCATGTTAAATGAAATCAGCTATTTCCATAATACTTATTTAATGGAAAGAGTTCTGACTACAATCAAACCAATACACTTTACTATACCTGGCTTTTATGGGGAAGTTCTGTGAAATGTCTTTCATTAATTTTATGGCATCATAAACTGGAGTGGACATTATCTGAGAAGCTGCTTGAAAACTTAGATCTAGAAGGAAGAAAAAAACATTAAGGAATCTAGCATGTTAGACAAAATTTTTAGATATTTTCATGTAATCTTAAAAATTTACTCAGTCCTTTTTCCCACTTATTCATAAATGAACATGTTAACACTCTTACATTTAGCATTTAAATTTTAAGCAAAATTTATTAATATATACAATTAAGTTTAACACTTTCATGAATTATCATTTAATGTCTATTATTTGTATTCACAATAACAGTATTATTTCAAAAGAAGAGATCTATGCAAAGATACAGACACAAAGCTATTTTTTCTATATGTAGGTTTGATGAAAAAGAAAAGAAGAAGGGAAAAGAGTATGGAGAGCCAACTCTGGAAAGAACTGTAGGAAAGACTCACTGCACTAAATTCAGTAAGTAATGAACATTCTCTTTCAACAGTATTTTACCTTAATACTGAAATAAAATAAAATCTTAAACTTAGTATTCTGCTTGAAATGACAGTTCCATTAAAAAGAAAAACTTATGGGGTTGCCAGGGCAATAATCTTTTTTAGTCTTATTACTTTGTCAAGAATCAGAACAGACTTTAAAATTGAATTATTTATTATATAATAGTGACATACTGTAAACATTTAACTAGAAGTAGAATTCTAGTTTATCACACATTAGTAAAATTATCAGTTTAAGGGCCAGCGCCGCGGCTCACTAGGCTAATCCTCCGCCTTGCGGCGCTGGCACACCGGGTTCTAGTCCCGGTTGCCCCTCTTCCAGGCCAGCTCTCTGCTATGGCCTGGGAGTGCAGTGGAGGATGGCCCAAGTGCTTGGGCCCTGCACCCCATGGGAGACCAGGAGAAGCACCTGGCTCCTGCCTTTGGATCAGCGCGGTGCGCCGGCCACAGTGCGCTGGCCACAGTGGCCATTGGAGGGTGAACCAATGGAAAAGGAAGACCTTTGTCTCTGTCTCTCTCTCTCACTGTCCACTCTGCCTGTCAAAAAAAAAAATTATCAGTTTAACACAAAAAGCCTAGTTTTATTTCCAAATTCTCACTGAAATGTTGAATCAGCCTGAAGTCAAAGCTCAGAAAAGGGGCACATGCTGTGGCATAGTGAAGCCACCGCCTGCAGTGCCAGCATCCCATATGCATGTTGGTTCAAGTCCTGGTTGATCCACTTCTGATTCAGCTCTCTGCTATGACCTGGGGAAGCAGTGGAAGACGTCCCAAGACATTGGGCCCCTGCATCCACTTGGGGGACCTGGAGGAAGCTGCAGGGCTCCAGGCTCCTGGCTTCAGATTGGCCCAGCTCCATTTGTGGCGGCCATTTGGGGAGTAAACCAGCACATGGAAGATCTATCTTTCTCTCTCTCTCTCTCTCTCCCTCTCCCTCTCCCTCTCTCCCTCTCTGCCACTCTACCTTTCAAATAAATAAATAAATAAATAAGCCTTAAAAAGAAAAAAGCCCAGAAAAAGAGGCTTTTGGGGTTAGAGCTGGTGCTGTGGTGTAGCGGGTAAAGCCACTGCCTGCAGTGTTGGTATCCCATATGGGCTCCAGTTCAGGTTCCAGCTGTTCCACCTCTGACCCAGCTCTCTGCTGTGGCCTGGGAAAGTAGTAGAAGATGGTCCCCAAGTCCTCAGGCCCCTGTACCAGCATGAGACACCCGGAGGAAGCTCCTGACTCCCAGATTCGGATCGGCACAGCTCCAGGCATTGTGGCCACTTAGGGGGCCAGTGGATGGAAGCTCTCTCTCTGCCTCTCCTTCTCTATGTAACTCTAACTTTCAAATAATTATTAAGTCTTTTAAAAAAGAGGCTTTTACAGTAGCCTCCTATGGGACAAGAGAAGCTAATGTACTATAGCTCAAATTTCAACTGTATCATACGGATCAGTAACTAACTAGAATTTCCTCAACTTACTCAACATGTTTTCAACCTATACTACAACAAAGCTATCCAGTGCTCACTAGGGTGTCCTAAATGGACATTTTTCGATCTTTCTGAAAATCCTTTTGCAACAGAATCACTCCTGCAAAGAAAAAGTACAGATCTTCTTTCTCTTGAAAGTCTGTTTCCTTCGCTTGTATGCTAAGTTCTCCATGCTCATCATTCTGCGTCTTCTTCACGGGCTGGTCCTTCCTTCTAACATGCAGATGATTTCCACTACACCCTTCCTGGTATACCGATTAGTCATTTCACACCCTCACTTAGCACATATCCCCTCTTAAAACCTTTATGGTAAGATTTAAACTTTTTAAAGCCTTTCCTTTTATCTTTTTTTTTTTTTTTTTTTTTTTTTTTTTTTTTTTTTGACAGGCAGAGTGGACAGTGAGAGAGAGAGACAGAGAGAAAGGTCTTCCTTTTGCCGTTGGTTCACCCTCCAATGGCCGCCGCTGCAGCCGGCGCACCGCGCTGATCCTGGCAGGAGCCAGGAGCCAGGTGCTTTTCCTGGTCTCCCATGGGGTGCAGGGCCCAAGCACCTGGGCCATCCTCCACTGCACTCCCTGGCCATAGCAGAGAGCTGGCCTGGAAGAGGGGCAACCGGGACAGAATCCGGCGCCCCAACCGGGACTAGAACCCGGTGTGCCGGCGCCGCAAGGTGGAGGATTAGCCTATTGAGCCACGGCGCCGGCTTTTTCCTTTTATCTTAAGGACAATATATTCACCCTCTTGTTGGACCTGACCATCTGGATTTCTCACATTTTAAATCAACCTTTCCAATGGTGGTCTCATTATTTCTTGGCCCCCAACTCAACCCAATACTACTCACACATTTAATATTCTCTCTACTCAGTCTCACAGCTAGGAAACTTAGAATCATCTCAGACTGCCTTCCAAGACTGCCTCTTTATGCCTTCTACCACAGTCACAGTTCAGTCTCTCAAGTAATCATTTAAATGTCCATTTCCTATTTAGATTTGTTTCCAGTTCATTCACATAAATCTGGCACAGATATTAGGGACGGCAATTAAAATATTCTGACTAGGGGCCGGCACCGTGGCGCAGTAGGTTAATCCTCTGCCTGCAGTGCCAGCATTCCATATGGGCGCCAGTTCTAGTCTCAGCTGCTCTTCTTCCAGTCCAGCTCTCTGCTATGGCCTGGGAAAGCAGTAGGAGATGGCCCAAGTGCTTGGGCCCTGCACCCACATGGGAGACTGGGAAGAAGCACCTGGCTCCTGGCTTCAGATCGCCACAGCTTCGACCATTATGGCCATTTGGAGAGTGAACCAACGGAAGGAAGACCTTTCTCTTTGTCTCTCCCTCTCACTATCTGTAACTCTACTTCTCAAATAAATAAATAAAAATATTTTAAATATATTCTGACTATGCATATTCTTTTCTTTATGGTCTTTAAAAGTACTCTAACATTTGTGGTTTTCTAAATTATGTAAGAGCCCTTGAAGAACACTCTGAAGGAAATTTAAACATAAAAAATTATAATACAAGAAAAAATTGCTAAGAAAGAGACATCAAAGACACTTAAAAAAGAGAATTTATGATTTTGGAAAGAGTGTCTAAAATTATAGATTTTAGAATGTAAAACCTATTAAAGGAGGTAGTTAGGTCAGAAGGAATTTGACAAGTTGGGTCAATGATGACTGTAAGTGTAAGAGTGGGAAAGCCAGTTGTTCTGAAAAGTGAGAAAAACACTGGTCAAATGTTGATTGATTTTAAAGGTATACTTTATACTAAAGGTACACTCACGCAAAGTAGTGGCTGAAATCAATGCAGAATAAGGTGCCAAGGTTAATTACATGTCATACTAGACTCCACATGGCCTCTGAGGTACTGAAAGATGACAAACCTAAGATGAAGGAGTAGCAGACTTCTTGATGAATGTGAGCGAACAACTTAGCAGTTCAAAAGTAAGGGTGATGAGGGACACCAGCATGCTACAGGAAGATGGCACAGAAATAACCAACGTAACAGGAACATTTCTGAAAGGACAAGGCTGGCAATAAGCTTCACTCTAAATGTCATTTGTCCCAACTGGACATCAGATTGTGAGAGAAGAATAGCTAGTTCTTCATGGGAAAGAATTTCCAGAAAGGCAGACTTATTTCAAGGCAGAGAAGTGATCTCTGGAGAGGGTGTAAATATAAGGGAATTTATAAGTATTTAACTTTTTGTATGTTATCTTAGTGAAAAGGAGATTTAAGGATCCAGCAGCAAAGTCTTTTAAAAATAGATAAAAATTTTCAGAGGGCATCACAATTGTCCCAACCCAGATTCCTGGTCCTTTATTTCATCTTTACCTGTGCTCCTGATCCTTGTTGTGTGGCTTGTCTACACTGTGTTTTTTCCTCCCTGCCACAATAAACTTCCTTGCATACCTGAGTTTCTTTCCTGTGTGGATGAATATGATAATTTTCCCTGCTCTATCAACGTCTTTGGCTAAGGGTTCTGGAATGCAATACTTAGACTTGCCAAGTCAGTACTTCCAGCTGAATTCTCATTGCTGGTGTCATAATCCCTACCCCGATATATTTCCTTCTTCCTTCATAAATAACCATTTATTGAGTTCTTACTCTATGTGAGACATTATGTTAGAACCTAGAAACACCTTAATATAGAACAAATAATCTGTACATACTACAAGTCAGATGCTACAACAGGGAAAAGTATGAGAGAAAAGTACATGTTATTCTGACAGAGGGTTAAGAAAATTTCCATGAAAACATTTGAATTGAGCATTAATGGATAATGAACTCGCCCAAAAGAATGCATGTTCATGTAAATGTGTTCATTCTTGTGACAAGAAGCAGCTTCCATTCAGGCAAAATCTGAGAGAGTTCTTTCTTGACCTATTTAATTTAGCTTCCACGATATCCTCTATCACAGCACTTTTTATTTCCTTTCCAACACTTAAGACAAAATTTTAAATTTCAGAGTGGGCTCTTATCTGTTGGTTCACTCTCCAAATGCCTACCACATCTGGTACTGAACCAGAAGCCAGTAGGCAGGAATTTAATCTGGTCTCCCTCATGGGTGGCAGAAACTCAATTCATCACTGTTGCCTCCCAAGGTCTTCATTAAAGCTGACATCAGGAGCCACAGGTGTGTAATGAACCTAGGCACTCTTGATATGCGATACAAGCATTTAAACTGACACCTTAACCACTAGGCCAAAATCTGCCCCTTAACATATTTCTTAATAGTTTATTCCCTGTTTTTCTCGTTTACTAACTTATTCCAAATCATCTGTCTTACCTGAATTTAAGTTGCAAAGGTAAGAGGCCGCCACCACGGCTCAATAGGCTAATCTTCCGCCTGCAGCGGCGGCACACCAGCCTCTAGTCCCAGTCGGGGTGCCAGATTCTGTCCTGGTTGCTCCTCTTCCTGTCCAGCTCTCTGCTGTGGCCCAGGAGTGCAGTGGAGGATGGCCCAGGTCCTTGGGCCCTGCACCCGCATGGGAGACCAGGAGAGGCACCTGGCTCCTGGCTTCGGATCAGCACAGCGCGCCAGCCACAGCGGCCATTGGAGGGGTGAACCAACGGAAAAAGGAAGACCTTTCTCTCTCTCACTGTCCACTCTGTCAAATATATATATATATATATAAAACAAAACAAAACAAAAAGTTGCAAAGGGTAAGGAATTTAGATTTCCTCATCCTATATTTTGATAGTCAAACTGATTAGACATTCAGTAACTATTTTTGTTGAAGAAATTAATGACTAAATAAATGAAGAGATGATCCTGTAGAAAGTTACAGAAAGCAAAATTTGTCAAACTGACAGGAGGATTCATACAGGACAGTAATAGTTTATGAAACTGGAGAAGGAAGTAAAAGATTAATGAAGAGCTTCAGAAACCACAATAAGATGTGTGGACTTAAAAATTCTAGTTGATGCATGTGAAATCTGTCTTTTAGTGGGAAGGACTGATAACAAATGACTAGCTATTTGACTGATAACACCTGGCTAGCTAGCTAATCAACTTCTTTCATTCAAGTCTCTTCTGAAAGGTAGATTCTGAAAACACAGGGTGATTTCCTCAGGCAGGACTGGGCTGAATATTTTTGGTTTGCTCTTCAAATCCATCTTGCTTCAGTTCTAAAAGGCTAACCTATAAATCAATAGTCTCCCTGACCCTCCTAATTCTGGCTAGATTCAGCCAATCCAAGACACTGATTGAGAGCAGCAAGAAAGAAAAGTAAAGACTATAGCCGTACTACCTACCTACCTCTCTCCTTCTCAGATCACATTGAGAGGGTCACGGCCCTCTACCAGGGGCTACTGCTTTCTTGGACATTGCTCTCTACATATTCTTTCCAGGTTTGGTACCCACTCTCTCTCCTTGCTCTTTCAATATTAAGGCTGACAAAGACTAATCTAGTTGCTAGTATTGGGGTTTGATAATCCATTTCTAGTTGTTTTCCCTCAAGGTACCTGTGCTTTATAAACAGTCCCTTTACTAAACTTCCTTAGTTTGTGTGTGCCAGTATCATCCTGTGGGAACTCTGACAGCTCCTACTCAGTGACAGCTTTATAAATGAAAAATTCTGACTATGCACAAGAACAAATCAGCTTTTCACTTAAGAAAGATTACCCTAGTATACTTATTGAAAATGGATTTGTTAAGTGTTACCATGATGTCAAATGATACACTAATCTCATTACCTGTGGTGGAATGAAAGGAGGGCCAAGCACGAGGTCTGGATGAAGCAAATAAATAAATAAGTAAATAGAAATCTGTACAACAGAATGTTTGAGGAAGAGTAGATTCTATCAGTTCAAATAGGTAGATTCTTTACAGCCAATTTATCATGACACTGTTCTTAAACTTTTCATTCTGCTGAATGATTTTCTATCAAGTTATAATACAGTGTTTAGCCTATAGGATATTTGTATTGGTAGGTATATATAGAAGTTAGAGAATTTTAATAGACTGAGTCTTTCACATTCTGTGATCTTTTAAAAACTTGATATTCTAAGATCTGTTAAGTATATATGAAGTTCACTTAGATAACATATGGCAGAGTATAAATAATAATTTAGACCTAAAACCACTTATCACCTAGGTGGTAACTGGACGTCAAACCAATTTCATTTTTCTTAGTAATAAAAAGATAATCCACTTCAGAATATTACTATGAGAAGTCAAACAAAATAGTTCATATAAAATGACTGTAAATATAATCCAGGTAAAATGTAAAATATTGGTATTTGTATGATCTGTGCTAGTAATTATGGCAGAAGCATTATGATAAGTATCCTTTCAGTTACTGTTTAAAAAAATAAAGTGATGGTTACTTACAGCTAGAGAGTTGGGGAGTACTGGGGAGTTATCGCTATTTAACTATGTTAGTCTTTTTGGGGTGATAAAAATGTTATAAAATTGGCTGAAATGTACTATGTATCACTGAATGGTACATTTGAAATGGGTGAACTGTACAGTATGCAAATTAAAGATTTTATAAATTTTGTGGATTATGCAGAAAATGACATGTTTCCATGATCTACAAACAATTATGAAGAAAAAATTATAAACTGCGAAGTACTTAAACCCTTAAAATCCAAACTAAATTTTGGTCACTAATTTCTGCTTATGTTTCAGAACAGAAGATGATCTAAGTTTCAAACTGCATATCATTTCATTTGATGTTTCCATTAAAAATTGATTAGTGAAACATGCAATGGTATAACAAGATCAAAATTTAAATAGAAGAAAACTAAAGTTAAGTTCCAATTTCTCCTGATCTAATAGAGAAGGACGTTTTGGGCAAATTTTTTATTTGGAAGGCAAAATGAAAATTAGAGTAAGATGGAGACAGAGATCTATCTTTAGTTGGTTCACTTCCCAAATGCCATCAACAGCCAGGGTTGATCCAGGCTACAATTAATGAAAAAGTTATAAATAAATTTAATGTTATAAATAAATTTAAGTCAAGAACAAGAAACTCCATCTGGTTGTTCCACATGGATGACAGGGACCCAAACGCTCTAGCCATCACTCACCACCTCTCAGGATTGCAAGAGCAGGAAATTGGACCAGAAGTCAAGGAGCCATAACTTGAACCAGGCACTCCAACATGGGCTACAAGTGTCCCAGGCGGTGGCTTAACTGGCTATGCCAAATTGCCTCCCTGATTGTAGATATTTTTAAACTAACATTCTAGATTCTTTGAAATGTAATTTAACAGCTGGGACTTACCTGCAATATAAATCAGTGTACACTTTAAAAATGATTACATAATCCCAAATAACTAAATTTATGTAATTTTAAGTCTTATAAATAAAAATATGGCTTGCTTGATAATCTTTTAATAAAATGAGTATTATTACAAAAAGTAACATAATTTATATCATTCATATCATTAGTAATTATGATCTATAATATAATCGATATCATTTTATGTAAAAGCATTTTTAATAAAACCAAGATCAGTTACCAAAATGCTGTGTTAAAAGTAGTTTAAATACCTTGTAGTTCCCAGACTTTCAAAGGCATCATTTCTTTGTTACTCTCAATCAGGTATTTTTGGAATGCTGTCAGATTATCCTTAAGGTCGGAATGTATTTCTCTGCATCAGAATATGAAATAGTTAATTATCATCACCTAACACAAATCAATATACAACTAGTGTGCTTTGGAAATTAATTCTTCCAAATAATTAGACAACACTAATCATTAATTATCACAATAAATTATAGCATAGCTATATTCAGAGAACTTAAAAATAATGGAGGAGATAATATTTTTTTAAATAGAAAGCAAAACAAAATATGAAGAGGGCACATTTGAATTTGTTAATGTTACTTGCAAGGGCTATAAGCATGAAGCTAGAAATATAAACATGAAAATAGATTTACTTTTTATTTATTTATTTTTATGTCTGTTACATGATTTTAACTTTTTTTGTTTCCTTTTCAATTTTTTAACTTTTATTTATTTGTTTTTTTTTTTTTTTTTTTTTTTTTTTTTTTTTTTTTTTTGACAGGCAGAGTGGACAGTGAGAGAGAGAGACAGAGAGAAAGGTCTTCCTTTGCCGTTGGTTCACCCTCCAATGGCCGCCGCGGCCGGCGCGCTACGGCCGGCGCACCGCGCTGATCCGATGGCAGGAGCCAGGAGCCAGGTGCTTTTCCTGGTCTCCCATGGGGTCCAGGGCCCAAGCACCTGGGCCATCCTCCACTGCACTCCCTGGCCACAGCAGAGGGCTGGCCTGGAAGAGGGGCAACCGGGACAGAATCCGGCGCCCCGACCGGGACTAGAACCCGGTGTGCCGGCGCCGCTAGGCGGAGGATTAGCCTAGTGAGCTGCGGCGCCAGCCTAACTTTTATTTAATAAATATAAATTTCCAAAGTACAACTCTTGTCATGAGTTGCCAAGGCTATGGAAGCCTCTTGAGTTACCAACTCTGATCTTATTTAGACAAGGTCATAGTCAAAGAAATATTGCTTTTATAATTTAAAATAAAAACCATTTTATCAAAAAATGCTTATCAATCTTGCAACTTATTTCTGAAAAATTCTTTCATTCTTATGAAAACTGAAATAAGCTTATGTTGCCCAATGTTAAATATATATGAGTACCTTTTAGAGACAGCCAAATAATGTAGTAGGATGGCATTTTTCTGCAGATAAAATCTGAACTGTTGTCCATCCTCCACTGTTCATGAAATCAGGACATTGTTCCATTTCAGATTAAAAGTCAAAATAAAATATTTTGCTATTTCCACAACTTATGAAGTACTTATTTTCAACAGCTGGCAGAAATGAAAAATTTTAAAAGTGAAATGAAAAATAAACTCACAAACCATCAAAAGCCCATGAGAGTTTTACAGGCAGGGAAAACCAAGACATTGTGGCAAAAACAAAAAACAAAAAACAAAAAAAACCAACCAACCTAAATGAAAGATCTCTGTGAGTGAGATCCCAGCAGAAAGAACGGGCCATCAAAGAAGGCAGTACCTTTTTCTGAAGGGAGGAGAGAACTTCCACTTTGATTATGGCCTTGTCTAAATAAGATTGGAGTTAGTGAACTCAAGAGGCTTCCATAGCCTTGGCAGCTCATGACAAGAGCCTCGGGTGATTACTGACATCATGAATAAGAGTGTCAATTGTTTAATCAACAATGGGAGTCACTGTGCACCTGCTCTCCATGTAGGACCTCTGTCCTTAATGTGTTGTATTATGAGAATTAATGGTAAAACTACTACTCAAACAGTACTCTATACTTTGTGTGTCTTTGTGGATGCAGTCTGTTGAAATCTTTACTTAGTATATACTAAGTTGATCTTCTGTATATAAAGATAATTAAAAATGAATCATGTTGAAGAATGGGATGGGAGAGGGAGTGGGAGATGGAATGGTTGCGGGTGGGAGGGAGGTTATGGGAGGAAAAGCTGCTATAATTCAAAAGTTGTACTTTGGAAATTTATATTTATTAAATAAAAGTTGAAAAGAAAAAAATTTTTTAAATGCCAGAAAATAGAAAAAAAGAAATGAATAAATTTTATAGTTAAATATCTATAGTACATTGTCAACATTTTCAATGTAACTACAATGTGGGACTCCATTTTGAACACAAATCAAAACTAATGAAGATTACTCTCAAGAGTAAAAGAACAATAGAAACCCTTCATAAAAGTTCACTATGAATAAAATGAATCCTTCATTTTCCAAAATTTCATGCAATAAGCTAGTAAAGAGTTATTATCTTTTCCAAATTTAGTTAATAAATCTTAGTTTTCTCACAATCTTTTTAGATAATTTAGGCAATATATACAGTATTCATGTAATTCCTGAAAGCAAAGGATTCTTGTTTTAATAGGAGCAAACAATTGAGTCACTATAGAAGAACTTTAAGTATATCCTCTTCTAAAAAGTGGACAGCTTAGAGTCCCAAGGAATTTTTGAAGAACATGCAATTTATTCCCATGAAGAATTACATTTTAAAAAGAAAATATTATGGATTCCAAGTTAAAAGGCAGCTGAAAATGGGATAAAATATACTATTACCTACTAAATAAATTTATGAAAATAAATGTTTTATAAAAATCATTAACTTTTTAAGGATTCTAATACACTGTTTCCCCAGTATACTTAAAAAGAATAACTTAACTGTCTACATAAATTAACAAGGTCTCCAACAATGGTGCCCTTACTCTCTACAGTTATAGATTCATCAGAAGAACCAATCTCACTGTCCTTTATAAGCTCTGGTAATAGTAAATGAGAACTAAAATTATTAATTACAACATTCCTTTAATTTGGCCTATATAAAACAATCACAAACTTTTGTTCCTTATAAATAAGAGAAAGCACACATAAAGTTATACTCACTCCCATTCATGAACATTCAGAAAAGACTTACCATCCTGTCTCCAAATGTGTGTGGCAAAAGAAAAAAAATGGGGCACAACTTTAATTTCTGAAAGACTACTTATATGTGTGTATCAAATTAAGATCAGCTCTTAAAGTTTTTAATTTGTGGCACAAAATCTTAACATAATACACATTTTTTCTCTTCTTCTGGGACACAGATTTCTTCAACTTGAATTTCAATTTTGTTCATTTTTTAAAATTTATTTGAAAGTCATAATTAAGAGAGCAAGAGGAAGAGAGAGGAGGAGAGAGGGAGGAAGAGAGAGAGAGGGAGGGAGGGAAGGAGGAAGAGAGAGAGAAAGAGGGAGAGAGGGAGGGAGGGAGTGAGGGAGAGAGGGGGAGAGAGACAGAGAGAGAAACAGAGAGACTGTCCATCTGCTAGTTCACTCCCCAAATGACCAAAATTGGCAGTGCTGTGCCAAGCCAAAGCCAGGAACCAGGCTCTTCTTCCAGGTCTCATATGTGGGTGCAGGGGTCAAAGCACTGGGGCCATCTTCCAATGCTTTCCCAGGTGCATTAGCAGGGAGCTGGATAGGAAGTGGAGTAGCCAGGTCTTGAAACGGTGGCTACAAGGGATGCTGGCACTACAGACAGTGGCTTAAACCATTATGCTACAGCACCAGCCTCATGCCCATTATTTTTATATCCTCTTAGATTTGCAAAGGTTTAGGTTCTATAAAGTTTTATTTTTAGCTACTAGATATAACTTCTATAATTTTCAATCTTGATTTTCTAAGCATAAAAAGCTAAATTTGTTGTATGAAAAATTTTAATTTTACTCTAATTTTTATCTCGTACTTTATGTCAAAAATAGCAGAACACCTTTTAAAATTAAATGAACCAATATAATTAAAAATTATTTCCTATAGCTTGCCAAATTAGCTTATTAACAGAATAAAAACATAATTTAATTTCTAAACAATAATAGTGAACAATATTGCTAGAGTATTCTTTTAAAAGTTTTATTTATTTATTTGAAAGACAGAGAGAGAGAGAGAGAGAGAGAGAGAGAGAGAGAGAAAGATCTTCCATCCTCTGTTTCACTCCCCAAATGGCTGCAATGGTTGGGAGTGGGCCAAACTGAAGCCAGGAGCCTTGAACTCCATCCAGGTCTCCCAGGTGGGTGGTAGGAGATCAAGCACTTAAACCATCATCTGCTGCCTTCCCAGGCGCATTAGCAAGGAGATGGATTGGAAATGTCACAGACGGGACTCAAACTATGGCCCATAGGGGATGCCAACTTTGCAGGTAACAACTTAACTCACTGTATTTATTTACTTGAAAGCCAGAGTTACAGAGAGGCAGAGGCAGAGAGAAAGAGAGGTGTCTTCCATCTGCTAGTTCACTCCCCAGATGGCCTCAATAGCCAAAGCTGTGCAGATCCAAAGCCAGGAGCATCTTCCAGGTCTCCCATGTGGGTGCAGAGGCCCAAGGACTTGAGCCATCTTCTGCTTTCCCCAGGCCATAGCAGAGAGCTCAATTGGAAGAGGAACAGCTGGGACTCGAACCAGCGCCCATATGAGATTCTGGCACTGCAGGCGGCAGCTTTACCCTCTATGACATAGCACCAGTCCCTAGAATCTCTCTTTCAAAATTATTCTTTTACTAGAGTTTTTTCCCTGAAAAGAAATTCAATATTGACAATATTTTTTTCTTAGAAGTATTTTAAAAATCAATTTTAATAAATTACTTGGTAATTTTCATGTCTTCTATTCATTTTTTACAAACACATATTTAATGTTTATTATGTAAGAATACTATTATATATAAGTACATTATAATGCTTATTTTATGAGAACACTATTACTAAATTATTAAGTAAAATTACTTATTACCTTCAAATTATAAACCTTCAGAACAAGCATTCTTTGCTCAGCTAATTATTTAACTATTATGGCAGCCATGTTAGAAATGACTTAAGCAAAACAAGTTAATACCTTCAAGAGTAGAAAATTATATTTCATAGAATGATAACATCAAATACTGAAAATACTGCAAATGAGAAGATAACAATAGTATAAGTCTAATAAATTGGTTATATCCATTGTTTAATGTTTTAAAAGTTGAGCTAACTCCATAAATAAGAGCCTTTGTTTATGGAACAAATAATTTATTTGAGTTAAAAGCTAGTTACAGTGGCCTAACTCAAGTATCAAAAGGCTTAAATTTTTGTTTGTTTAGTTATTCCAGTAATGTTGTACAAGTTTTGTTTTGTTTTTGTTTTTTTGTTTTTGTTTTTGTTTTTTTGACAGGCGAGTGGACAGTGAGAGAGAGAGACAGAGAGAAAGTCTTCCTTTGCCCTTGGTTCACCCTCCAATGGCCACCGTGGCTGGCGCGCTGCGGCCGGCGCACCACGCTGATCCGATGGCAGGAGCCAGGTACTTATCCTGGTCTCCCACGGGGTGCAGGGCCCAAGCACTTGGGCCATCCTCCACTGCACTCCCTGGCCACAGCAGAGAGCTGGCCTGGAAGAGGGGCAACCGGGACAGAATCCGGCGCCCCGAACAGGACTAGAACCCGGTGTGCCGGCGCTGCAAGTTGGAGGATTAGCTTATTGAGCCGCGGCGCCGGCCGTGTTGTGCAAGTATTAAAAATAGAACCCCAGCTCTCAATGAAGCTTAAATATATATATATATAATAAATTTTTGTAGTTAAGATTAATATGCAAATACCTTTGTATACACAGACAATGCCATGGCTGAGGAAGAACTTCTAAGATCAATCCCATTCACAATAGCTACAAAAACAATCAAATACCTTGGAATAAACTTAGCCAAGGACGTTAAAGATCTCTACGATGAAAATTACAAAACCTTAAAGAAAGAAATAGAAGAGGATACCAAGAAATGGAAAAATCTTCCATGCTCATGGATTGGAAGAATCAATATCATCAAAATGTCCATTCTCCCAAAAGCAATTTATAGATTCAATGCAATACCAATCAAGATACCGAAGACCTTCTTCTCAGATCTGGAAAAATTGGTGCTGAAATTTATATGGAGGCACAAGAGACCTCGAATAGCTAAAGCAATCTTGTACAACAAAAACAAAGCCGGAGGCATCACAATACCAGATTTCAGGACATACTACAGGGCAGTTGTAATCAAAACAGCATGGTACTGGTACAGAAACAGATGGATAGAACAATGGAACAGAATTGAAACACCAGAAATCAACCCAAACATCTACAGCCAACTTATATTTGATCAAGGATCTAAAACTAATTCCTGGAGCAAGGACAGTCTATTCAATAAATGGTGCTGGGAAAACTGGATTTCCATGTGCAGAATCATGAAGCAAGACCCCTACCTTACGCCATACACAAAAATCCACTCAACATGGATTAAAGACCTAAATCTACGACCTGACACCATCAAGTTACTAGAGAACATTGGAGAAACCCTTCAAGATATTGGCACAGGCAAAGAGTTTCTGGAAAAGACCCGGGAGGCACAGGCAGTCAAAGCCAAAATTAACTATTGGGATTGCATCAAATTGAGAAGTTTCTGTACTGCAAAAGAAACAGTCAGGAGAGTGAAGAGACAACCAACAGAATGGGAAAAAATATTTGCAAACTATGCAACAGATAAAGAGTTAATAACCAGAATCTACAAAGAGATCAAGAAACTCCACAAAAACAAAACCAACAACCCAATTAAGAGATGGGCCAAGGACCTCAATAGACATTTTTCAAAAGAGGAAATCCAAATGGCCAACAGGCACATGAAAAAATGTTCAAGGTCATTAGCAATCAGGGAAATGCAAATCAAAAGCACAATGAGGTTTCACCTCACCCCGGTTAGAATGGCTCACATTCAGAAATCTACCAACAACAGATGCTGGCGAGGATGTGGGGAAAAAGGGACACTAACCCACTGTTGGTGGGAATGCAAACTGGTCAAGCCACTATGGAAGTCAGTCTGGAGATTCCTCAGAAACCTGAAGATAACCCTACCGTTCGACCCAGCCATCCCACTCCTTGGAATTTACCCAAAGGAATTTAAATTGGCAAACAAAAAAGCGGTCTGCAGCCTAATGTTTATTGCAGCTCAATTCACAATAGCTAAGACCTGGAACCAACCTAAATGCCCATCAACGGTAGACTGGATAAAGAAATTATGGGATATGTACTCTTTAGAATACTATACCGCAGTAAGAAACAACGAAATCCAGTCATTTGCAACAAAATGGAGGAATCTGGAACACATCATGCTGAGTGAAATAAGCCAGTCCCAAAGGGACAAATACCATATGTTCTCCCTGATCGGTGACAACTGACTGAACACCAAAAAGGAAACCTGTTGAAGTGGAATGGACACTATGGGAAACGGTGACTTGATCAGCATAGCCCTGACTGTTAATGAACAACTTAATACATTATCCCTCTTAGTAGTTTTTTTGTCTGTTCTACTTAATATGACTGGTTTAATTCTGTAATTAATACACAGTTATTCTTAAGTGTTAAAAATTAACTGAAATGTGATCCCTGTTAAACATAAGAGTGGGAATAAGAGAGGGAAGAGATGTATAATTTGGGACATGCTCAAGCTGACTTGCCCCAAATGATGGAGTTAAAAACATACCAGGGGATTCAAATTCAATCCCATCAAGGTGGCATGTACCAATGCCATCTCACTAGTCCAAGTGATCAATTTCAGTTCACAATTGATCATAATGAAAGGACTAAGAGTCAAAGGGAGCACATACACAAGTCTAGTACCTGCTAACACTAACCGATAGAATAAATAAAGGGGAGAGTGATCCAACATGGGAAGTGAGATACTCAGCAGACTCATAGAATGGCAGATGTCCTAAATAGCACCCTGGCCTCAGAATCAGCCCTAAAGGCATTCGGATCTGGCTGAAAAGCCCATGAGAGTCTTTCAGGCATGGAAAGCCAAGACACTCTGGCAAAAGATCTCAGCGAGTGAGATCCCAGTGGAAAGAACAGGTCTTCAAAGAAGGAGGTACCTTTCTCTGAAGGGAGGAGAGAACCTCCACTTTGACTATGACCTTGTCTAAACAAGATAAGAATCGGAGAACTCAGAGGGCTTCCATAGCCTTGGAAACTCATGACTGGAGCATAGGGAGATTACTGATGCCATAGACAGGAGTGTCAATTGGTAAAGTCAACAACAGGAGTCACTGTGCACTTACTCCTCATGTAGGATCTCTGTCCTTAATGTGCTGTGTATTGAGATTTAATGCTATAACGAGTACTCAAACAATATATTTCACTTTGTGTTTCTATGGGGGTGCAAACTGTTGAAATCTTTACTTAATGTATACTAAACTGATCCTCTGTAAAAAAAAAAAAAAAAGAAAAAAAGAAATTATCAACTCCCAACTTGACTCTCACTGGGATTAAACATGACAAT
Source organism: Oryctolagus cuniculus (assembly GCF_964237555.1). Lineage (NCBI taxonomy): Eukaryota > Metazoa > Chordata > Mammalia > Lagomorpha > Leporidae > Oryctolagus > Oryctolagus cuniculus. Next base: position 16,539,510 of record NC_091440.1, on the reverse strand, counting down.
AGGTCTGATCTGATTTCATCATCATTTAAAAAAAATCATCTATTATTTTTCACTTTATGTTTCTGTGTGGGAGCAAACTGTTGAAATCCTTACTTAATGTATACTAAGCTGATCTTCTGTATATTAAGATAATCGAAAATGAATCTTGATGTGAATGGAAGGGGAGAGGGAGTGGGAAAGGGGAGGGTAATGGGTGGGAGGGACGGTATGTGGGGGAAGCCATTGTAATCCATAAATCGTACTTGGAAATTTATATTCATTAAATAAAAGTTAAAAAAAAGATTAATATGCAAATAAAATTCAACAGTAAATAATTCAAATTAGAGCAAAGTGTCCAGAAATTTTTAATAAACAGCTGTTATAAAGTCATTTTAAAAAGGTAAATACAGCAAGAAGAAATTAGTAAAGGTTAGAAATAAGAATGTTACCCAGAAGGAACTCAAAACCCAATAAACATAGGAAAAAAAGTTAGTCTTTGAAATAACTGTCATTATTTGACTCTTCGTAAATTCCAATTATAAAATAGCTAAGTCCACTTAAATTCAAAATTTAAAATAAATACACCATTTCACCTATGAAACTGACAAAGACTTTAAAACTATTCTCAGTGTTTAGTAAAGTTCAGGGAAAGAGACACATTCACATACTGAAGTAAGTGTAGAGGTAGGAATTAGTACAAATTTATGAGGGAAATTTTGAGGTAGGCATGAAAAATTTCAAGAAGTAGCTATACCTTGTCTTAGGTGTGTTTTTCTCTGATTTCTGCTAGGGAAAATATGAGATGCCCATAAACTGGTAAATAAAGGAAGGACAAAAACTAAAGTCCGATTCTAGGACCTTATTTTAGTTAATGATGGAATATCCCATAGGCCATGATAAAAGCAGTTGCACAGTACAATTTCACTGTGCAAAATAATGTTATGCATGCATTTACAAGCAGCTATAGAAGGATCACAGACAGGCTGAAAAGATATATAGCAAAATGTAAGAGTAATAATAATCTAACAGCTGTGGAATTAGTGGTGGTAGCAGTGATTTTTTTTTTTCAATTTTTTTTTCTTTCCCTAGCTTTTTGTCATTGGTTGTGTGTTGCTTATCCACACTCTCACTCACACACACATGTATGAAAGGAGAAACATATAGCAACACAGCCTTTAGAAACAAAAGGGCATAGTAATACCAATTCCAGTTCAGACTTACTTGAGCTTCCCAAAGAGAAATCCTTGAACTTCATTTGCTCCAGTCTCGTCTTCTACAGTAGTATTAGTCACAGCTGTATCTTGGATAAAAAAAATAAAATAAAATCAAAATAAAAAGTATCCACAGAGTTGGAAAAGAACATATAATAAAAGATAATAATCAAATGGAATTAAATTTGTTACCTTCACGGACAAGCATATATACATGAATGTACGCAGGTTTGGATTAGTAAATATTTGACACTCATAATAAATGTTTTATAGATTTCATAGTAAACTCTGTTACAATAAAAAATGATAGACAAAGAGCTTGCAACAAATTCCAACTTTAGCTTTTATAATAGACAAAAGTTCCAAACACTGACAAATATGAGTTCTGGCATACTTCCCTTTTTTTAAAAAAAATTATTTATTTAAAAGGTAGCTACAGAAAGGCAGAGAGAGAGAGAAAGAGAGAGAGAGGGAGAAAGAGGGAGGGAGGGAGGGAGGGAGGGACAGGAGGAGGAAGGGAGGGACTGACTTCCATCTGCTGGTTTACTCCAAAAAATGCCCACAGCGGCCGGAGCTGGGCTGATCTGAAACCAAGAGCTTCTTCCAGGTCTCCCACGTGGACTTGGGCCATCTTCTACTGCTTTCCCAAACCATAGCAGAGAGCTGGGTGGGTTGGCAGTGGAGCAGCTGGGACTCAAACCAATGCCAGAACTACAATCAGTGGTTTTACTCCCTACACCACAGCACAGGTCCCTAGCATATTTCTGATACCCTTAAAGAAAATCAAGTAATCTTCACAAAAACACCAAAAGTCACAGCCTCAAAGAAAAAGGCATGTAATATTTTATAGTCCCTAATTTACCAAATAATTATAACACACAGTAAAGTGGAATTTTTTTAAAGATTTTATTTTATTTTTTTTTTAACTTTTATTTAATGAATATACGTTTCCAAAGTACGAATAATGGATTACTATGGCTTCCCCCCCATACCGTCCCTCCCACCCACAACCCTCCCCTTTCCCACTCCCTCTCCCCTTCCATTCACATCAAGATTCATTTTCGATTATCTTAATATACAGAAGATCAGCTTAGTATACATTAAGTAAGGATTTCAACAGTTTGCTCCCACACAGAAACATAAAGTGAAAAATAATAGATGATTTTTTTTAAATGATGATGAAATCAGATCAGACCTATTGTCATGTTTAATCCCAGTGAGAGTCAAGTTGGGAGTTGATAGTTTCTTTTCTTTTCTTTCTTTTTTTTTTTTTTTTTTTTTTTTTTTTACAGAGGATCAGTTTAGTATGCATTAAGTAAAGATTTCAACAATTTGCACCCCCATAGAAACACAAAGTGAAATATATTATTTGAGTACTCATTATAGCATTAAATCTCAATGCACAGCACATTAAGGACAGAGATCCTACATGAGGAGTAAGTGCACAGTGACTCCTGTTGTTGACTTTACCAATTGACACTCCTGTCTATGGCATCAGTAATCTCCCTATGCTCCAGTCATGAGTTTCCAAGGCTATGGAAGCCCTCTGAGTTCTCCGATTCTTATCTTGTTTAGACAAGGTCATAGTCAAAGTGGAGGTTCTCTCCTCCCTTCAGAGAAAGGTACCTCCTTCTTTGAAGACCTGTTCTTTCCACTGGGATCTCACTCGCTGAGATCTTTTGCCAGAGTGTCTTGGCTTTCCATGCCTGAAAGACTCTCATGGGCTTTTCAGCCAGATCCGAATGCCTTTAGGGCTGATTCTGAGGCCAGGGTGCTATTTAGGACATCTGCCATTCTATGAGTCTGCTGAGTATCTCACTTCCCATGTTGGATCACTCTCCCCTTTATTTATTCTATCGGTTAGTGTTAGCAGGTACTAGACTTGTGTATGTGCTCCCTTTGACTCTTAGTCCTTTCATTATGATCAATTGTGAACTGAAATTGATCACTTGGACTAGTGAGATGGCATTGGTACATGCCACCTTGATGGGATTGAATTTGAATCCCCTGGTATGTTTTTAACTCCATCATTTGGGGCAAGTCAGCTTGAGCATGTCCCAAATTATACATCTCTTCCCTCTCTTATTCCCACTCTTATGTTTAACAGGGATCACATTTCAGTTAATTTTTAACACTTAAGAATAACTGTGTATTAATTACAGAATTAAACCAGTCATATTAAGTAGAACAGACAAAAAAACTACTAAGAGGGATAATGTATTAAGTTGTTCATTAACAGTCAGGGCTATGCTGATCAAGTCACCGTTTCCCATAGTGTCCATTCCACTTCAACAGGTTTCCTTTTTGGTGTTCAGTCAGTTGTCACCGATCAGGGAGAACATATGGTATTTGTCCCTTTGGGACTGGCTTATTTCACTCAGCATGATGTGTTCCAGATTCCTCCATTTTGTTGCAAATGACTGGATTTCGTTGTTTCTTACTGCGGTATAGTATTCTAAAGAGTACATATCCCATAATTTCTTTATCCAGTCTACCGTTGATGGGCATTTAGGTTGGTTCCAGGTCTTAGCTATTGTGAATTGAGCTGCAATAAACATTAGGCTGCAGACCGCTTTTTTGTTTGCCAATTTAAATTCCTTTGGGTAAATTCCAAGGAGTGGGATGGCTGGGTCGAACGGTAGGGTTATCTTCAGGTTTCTGAGGAATCTCCAGACTGACTTCCATAGTGGCTTGACCAGTTTGCATTCCCACCAACAGTGGGTTAGTGTCCCTTTTTCCCCACATCCTCGCCAGCATCTGTTGTTGGTAGATTTCTGAATGTGAGCCATTCTAACCGGGGTGAGGTGAAACCTCATTGTGCTTTTGATTTGCATTTCCCTGATTGCTAATGACCTTGAACATTTTTTCATGTGCCTGTTGGCCATTTGGATTTCCTCTTTTGAAAAATGTCTATTGAGGTCCTTGGCCCATCTCTTAATTGGGTTGTTGGTTTTGTTTTTGTGGAGTTTCTTGATCTCTTTGTAGATTCTGGTTATTAACTCTTTATCTGTTGCATAGTTTGCAAATATTTTTTCCCATTCTGTTGGTTGTCTCTTCACTCTCCTGACTGTTTCTTTTGCAGTACAGAAACTTCTCAATTTGATGCAATCCCAATAGTTAATTTTGGCTTTGACTGCCTGTGCCTCCCGGGTCTTTTCCAGAAACTCTTTGCCTGTGCCAATATCTTGAAGGGTTTCTCCAATGTTCTCTAGTAACTTGATGGTGTCAGGTCGTAGATTTAGGTCTTTAATCCATGTTGAGTGGATTTTTGTGTATGGCGTAAGGTAGGGGTCTTGCTTCATGATTCTGCACATGGAAATCCAGTTTTCCCAGCACCATTTATTGAATAGACTGTCCTTGCTCCAGGAATTAGTTTTAGATCCTTGATCAAATATAAGTTGGCTGTAGATGTTTGGGTTGATTTCTGGTGTTTCAATTCTGTTCCATTGTTCTATCCATCTGTTTCTGTACCAGTACCATGCTGTTTTGATTACAACTGCCCTGTAGTATGTCCTGAAATCTGGTATTGTGATGCCTCCGGCTTTGTTTTTGTTGTACAAGATTGCTTTAGCTATTCGAGGTCTCTTGTGCCTCCATATAAATTTCAGCACCAATTTTTCCAGATCTGAGAAGAAGGTCTTCGGTATCTTGATTGGTATTGCATTGAATCTATAAATTGCTTTTGGGAGAATGGACATTTTGATGATATTGATTCTTCCAATCCATGAGCATGGAAGATTTTTCCATTTCTTGGTATCCTCTTCTATTTCTTTCTTTAAGGTTTTGTAATTTTCATCGTAGAGATCTTTAACGTCCTTGGTTAAGTTTAGTCCAAGGTATTTGATTGTTTTTGTAGCTATTGTGAATGGGATTGATCTTAGAAGTTCTTCCTCAGCCATGGCATTGTCTGTGTATACAAAGGCTGTTGATTTTTGTGCATTGATTTTATACCCTGCTACTTTGCAAAACTCTTCTATGAGTTCCAATAGTCTCTTGGTAGAGTTCTTTGGGTCCCCTAAATAAAGAATCATGTCATCTGCAAAGAGGGATAGTTTGAGTTCTTCCTTCCCAATTTGTATCCCTTTAATTTCTTTTTCTTGCCTAATAGCTCTGGCTAGAACCTCCAGAACTATATTGAATAGCAGTGGTGAGAGTGGACATCCCTGTCTGGTCCCAGATCTCAGTGGAAATGCTTCCAACTTTTCCCCATTCAATAGGATGTTGGCTGTGGGTTTTTCATAGATTGCTTTGATTGTATTGAGGAATGTTCCTTCCAAACCCAGTTTGCTTAGAGTTTTCATCATGAACGGGTGTTGTATTTTATCAAATGCTTTCTCGGCGTCTATTGAGATAATCATATGGTTTTTCTTCTGCAGTCTGTTAATGTGGTGTGTCACACTGATTGTTTTGCAAACAGTGAACCATCCCTGCATGCCAGGGATAAATCCCACTTGGTCTGGGTGGATGATCTTTCTGATGTGTTGTTGCATTCTATTGGCGAGAATTTTATTGAGGATTTTTGCATCTATGTTCATCAGGGATATTGGTCTGTAATTCTCTTTCAGTGCTGCATCTTTTTCCGGCTTAGGAATTAAGGTGATGCTGGCTTCATAGAAAGAATTTGGGAGGATTCCCTCTTCTTCGATTGTTCTGAATAGTTTGAGAAGAATTGGAGTTAGTTCTTCTTTAAATGTCTGGTAGAATTCAGCAGTGAATCCATCTGGTCCTGGGCTTTTCTTTGTTGGGAGGGCCTTTATTACTGTTTCAATTTCTGTCTCAGTTATGGGTCTGTTTAGGTTTTCGATGTCTTCCTGGTTCAATTTAGGTAGGCTGCATGTGTCCAGGAATCTATCCATTTCTGATAGGTTTCCCTGTTTGCTGGCATACAAGTCCTTGTAGTAATTTCTGATGATTCTTTTTATTTCTGTGGTGTCTGTTGTTACATTTCCTTTTTCATCTCTGATTTTATTGATTTGGGTCTTTTCTCTTCTTTTTTTAGTTAGTTGGGCCAATGGGGTGTCAATTTTGTTTATTTTTTCAAAAAACCAGCTCCTCGTTTGGCTGATTTTTTGTCATGTTTTTCTTGATTCAATCCTGTTGATTTCTTCTCTGATTTTAATTATTTCTCTTCTACTAGATTTGGGTCTGGTTTGCTGTAGGTTTTCTAGATCCTTGAGGTGAATAGAAAGCTCATCTATTTGGTGCCTTTCCAATTTCTTGATGTAGGCACCTATTGATATAAACTTTCCTCTTAACACTGCTTTTGCTGTATCCCACAAGTTTTGGTATGTTGTGCTGTTATCCTCATTTACTTCCAGAAAGTTTTTGATTTCTCTTTTGATTTCTTCTATGACCCATTGTTCATTCAGGAGCATGTTGTTCAATCTCCATGTGTTTGCGTATGCTCTAGGGATTCCTGAGTTGTTCATTTCCAACTTCATTCCTTTATGGTCTGAGAAGCTGCATGCTATGATTCTAATTCTTTTGAATTTGCTGAGACTTGCTTTATGGCCTAGTATGTGGTCAATCCTAGAGAAGGTTCCATGTACTGCTGACAAGAATGTATAATCTTTAGCTGTAGGATTGAAAGTTCTGTAGATATCTGTTAGATCCATTTGGGCTATAGTGTCGTTTAAATCTACTGTATCCTTGTTGATCTTCTGTCCTATTGATCTGTCTATTTCTGAGAGTGGAGTATTGAAGTCCCCCAGTACTATTGTATTGGGGTCTAAGTCTCCCTTTAAGTCCGTTAACAAATCTTTTAGATAAACTGGTGCCCTGTAGTTAGGTGCATATACATTGATAATTGTTATATCTTCCTGTTGAATTGATCCCTTAATCATTATGTAGTGTCCCTCTTTGTCTCTCTTAACGGTTTTTGTGGTAAAGTTTATGGTGTCTGAAATTAAGATGGCTACGCCTGCTCTTTTTTCATTTCTGTTGGCATGGTAGATCTTTTTCCAGCCTTTCACTTTCAGTCTGTATGGATCTTTGTTGGAAAGATGTGTTTCTTGTAAGCAGCAAATAGATGGGTTTTGTTCCTTAACCCAATCAGCCAAACAGTGTCTTTTAACTGGACAGTTCAGGCCATTCACGTTCAATGTGACTAATGATAAGTGGTAACTTAGTTCTAATATATGCTTTGAATTCCCTGTGATCTTTTGCTGTGAGGTTTCCTTCCTTGGTTTCCTTCCTTTACCTTCTTTCATATTGATGACCGTGTTTCTTTGTTTCTGTGTGTAACACATCTTTAAGCATCTTTTGCAGGGCTGGACGAGTGGCAACAAATTCTTTCAATTTCTGTTTGCTATGAAAAGTCTTTATTTCACCTTCATTCATAAATGATAGCTTTGCAGGATATAATATTCTGGGCTGGCAGTTGTTCTCTCTTAGTACCTGGGCTATATCTCGCCATTCCCTCCTAGCTTGTAGAGTTTCTGATGAGAAGTCAGCTGTGAGTCTGATTGGAGATCCTCTGAGAGTAATCTGACGTTTCTCTCTTGCACATTTTAGGATCTTTTCTTTATGTTTCACTGTGGAGAGTTTAATTACAACGTGTCGTGGTGAGGATCTCTTTTGGTCGTGTTTATTAGGGGTTCTGTGAGCTTCCTGTACTAGGATGTCTCTGTCCTTCTCCAAACCTGGGAAATTTTCTGCTAATATCTCACTAAAAAGGCCTTCTAATCCTTTCTCCCTCTCCATGCCTTCAGGAACTCCTAGAACCCAAATGTTGGGTTTTTTAATAGTATCCTGAAGATTCCCGACAATATGTTTTAGATTTCTAATTTCCTCGTCTTTTCTTTGGTCTGACTGTATCCTTTCCTGTTCTCTGTCTTCTAAGTCCGATATTCTCTCTTCTGCTTCTCCCATTCTGTTTGTAAGGCTCTCTATTGTGTTTTTCATTTGATCTATTGAATTCTTCACTTCAGTCACTATCCCAGTTTCCTGTTGTACTAGTTGTTTCGTTTCATTTTGAATCCTCCTTAATATTTCATTTTCACGAGAGAGATTTTCTATCTTGTCCATTAAGGATTTCTGTAGTTCAAGAATTTGTTTTTGAGAACTTCTTAATGTTCTTATCAATTTTTTGAGATCTGCTTCTTGCATTTCTTCTATGTCATCATCCTCATAATCTTGAATTGGGGTGTCTTTTTCATTTGAGGGCTTCATGGTGACTTCCTTGTTTTTATTACCTTGGTTTTTGCGTTTGTTATTTGTCATATTGGAGATATTTGGTTTCTTCACTGTGGTGCTTTTTCTTGTTATACTATGACTCTAGATTAAGTGGACTATCTGTTTTTGATGGAGCCTTAGGGCTTGAGATGGGTGTGGCCTGAGAGCTCTGTTTGGTGTGCCAAAGGTGACACTCCCAGGTTAGGCGTGGTAAACCTCTCTCTCTCTCTCTCTCTCTCTTTTTTTTTGATTCAAAAGGGAAGTTATTCTGCACAGCTGAACGAAGTTGGAGGTAGTTAGCAGGCAAATGATATACCCACAGGAGCCAGAGATCGGAAGCTCTTTCCCAAGGACCACACAGGGAATCTGTTCGGCCCTCGGAGTGGGCTCAAATTCTCCTTCAGTCTCCCACTGGGTTGCCAAAGTTACGGAATTGTAGCGTCTCTGGAGAGTGCTCACGTGAATTCCGTGAGTTCTCTCCCCCACCGTCTCTTTTTTCACAGTCTCAGTTCAGTAGCACCACAAATTTACTAGGTCCTAATCTCCTGTTAATTCGCCCCACCCAGAGTCAGGTTTTACTGCTAGGCTCAGGGCCGGTGCAGACCTGAGGTCACTCTGCTTATGACGCATGTCCAAGATGGCGCCTGCTCTTTGTCTTGCTCGCCCTTGAGAGGTGAGCGGAGAGAGAGAAACCCATGTCCGTACCAGTCACCTTTTTTTTTTTTTTCCCTCTCTCTCTCTTCCAGTTAGCTTGGTGAAGTCCCCCCCGCCCCGGGGGTCGTTCCCTCTAGTCTCCTCTCTCCGCTTGCCTGCCGGTGTCTCGGGTTATTGAGGTTCGGCTCACCTCGCGTTCCAGCGCTGGTGTGTTGAGTCTGCCGCTGGTGTCCCGAACTGTGGGCTCCCAAGCTCTCCTAAAGATTTTATTTTTTTATTTGAGAGACAGAGAGAGAGGGAAAGACAGAGAGAAAGGTCTTTGATCTGCTGGTTTACTCCCTAAATGGCTACAACTGCCGAAACTGAGCCTCTTCAAAGCCAGGAGCTTCTTCCAGGTCTCCCACACAGGTGCAGGGTCCCAAGCACTTGGGCCATCTTCTACTGCTTTCTCAGGCCATAGCAGAGAGCTGGATTGGAAGAGGAGCAGCCAACACATGAACCAGCATCCATATGAGATGCCGGCACCATAGGTGGAGGCTTAGCTGGCTACACCACAGAAAAGTGAGATATTTGAAGGGTACTTTTGGATTCTAAGAATTGTGGCCTCTGACAGTATTGGGTTGCTCCCATTAGCACTCAAGCAAGTGAACTTCTCCTTCCTTACTCTTCTAGAGCTCTGTATCTCTAAGACTACAAGTAAAAACACCGGTGCTTTGATTAATCCTCCTTTATCTCCTGTCCATTCATTCATACACCAAGAAGACAGATGGAAATGATATTGGCCATACTTGGCAGAAAATAATATACAATTCTAATACACTATATAGAACGTTTTTGAAAGAAGGCACATAGAGAGGCCCTGATTCTAGTGCAACAGATTTAGTTGCCACGTGCAATGCTGGCATCCCATAAGGGAACACCAGTTCAAGTCATGGCTGCTCTGCATCTGATAGAGCTCCCTGCTAATACACCTGGAAAAGCAGTGGATGATGGCCCAAGTACTTGAGATCCAGTCACTCACATGGGAGACCAACATGGGGTCCAGCTTCCTGGCTTCAGCTGGGCTTAGTCTTGGCTATTTTGACTGTTTGGGGAGTGAACAAGTGGAGGGAAGATCTTTCACTCCTTCTCTCATTGTCACTTTGCCTTTCAAATAAATAAAATAAAACTTTAAAAAAAAAAGCCACAAAGGGACAAGAGTACTTCAATATTCATGTGGAATTAAAAGAGCTTCTTTCAGGTCTCCCAGGTGAGTGCAGGGTCCCAAGGACTTGGGCCATCTTCTGCTGCTTTCCCAGGCTATAGCAGAGAGCTGGATCAGAAGTGGAGCAGCCAGGACTCAAACTGAAAGGAGCCAAGAGCCACCATAAAAAAATGGGGCTCCTGAGACAAACCGTTCCAGAGACGGCCTTGGGAAATGGGGAGTAAACCGGTTCACAGAGAAAGCAGTCAGCTACTAACCAGAGATACACAGAACACCTGCCTTGTAGATAAGCCCCTTCCCTACGCTTGCTCAAGGTTAACAAAGAAAGCTGCAAGGCACGTAGCAACCTATTCCTCTCTCCTAGAGACCCCCTCCCCTAATGTATCCCTTTGACCTAGTACTTTTCCACCGACATTACCACTTTTAGACTGCCATACAAGGCCCGCTACTGAAAATTATCCAATGAACTTACGCCAGCCTATAATATGTTAATTTTGTGGTTTTGCCCTTTAAAAGCTGTGTGAGATAGCTGCTCGGGGCTCCTCTCGCTTGCTTGCTGCTTGCAGCAGTAGAGGGCCCATTTGTACAAATGAAATAAAATTACCTCCTGTTCTATTGCATCGTCTGGTCCGGAGTCTGTGTTTCTGGGGTCGTCACAAGAGGACACCGCTTTTGGGGTCCTACAAAACCAGCACCCAAATGGGATATTGGCACTGAAGGCAGCGTCTTTAGCCTCTGCTCCACAGCACTGGCCCCACCGTCTTCATTTATTTCCTAAAATTTTTTTATTTCTCTTTTGATTTCTTCTATGACCCACTCTTTATTCAGAAACATGTTGTTCATTCTCCATGTGCTTGCATATGATGTATAGATTCTTGAGTGATTTTCAGATTCATTTTATTGTGGTCTGAAAAGATGCATGGTATGATTTTGATTTTTTTTGAATTTGCTGAGAATCACTTTATAGCCTAGCATATGGTCAATACTAGAGAAAGTTCCATGACTAGGGAAAAAATGTGTACTCTATGAATTTAGGGTGAAAGGCTCTGTAGAGATCTGCTGAGTCAATTTGGTCTATAGTGTCAATTAACTCTGTTGTTTCCTTGCTGATTTTCTGTCTGGTTGATCTGTCCATTGCTGAATGTGGGGTATCGGAGTCCCGTGTTTCTATTTTATCTAAATTCCTTAATAAATCTTTTAAATAGCCAGGTGCCCTGTAACTAGGCATATATAATAATATAATTCACATCTTCCTGTTGAATTGATCTTTTAATCATTATATAGTGTCCTTGTCTCTTTAACTAGTTTTTGTATTAAAGTCTATTTGTTGATATTAGGATGGCCACACCAGCTTTTTTTGGTTTCTGTTTGCATGGATTATCTTTTTCCATCCTTTCACTTTCAGTCTGCATGCATCTTTGTTGCTAAGGTGTTTCTTGAATGCAACAGATAGATGGGTTTCCTTTTTTAATCCATTCAGCCAGTCTGTGTCTTTTAACTGATGAGCTGAGACCATTTACATTCAGTGTGACTATTGTTAAATATCGTCTTTTCCCTGCCATGTATCCTTAAATAGACTTATTTATGTATTTTGGATTTCATTTTTACTTTTGCTGGGTCATTTTCTACACTGATCTTCTTTTGTAGTGATGTTCCTGTTTCTGTGTTTCTGTGTTCTTGAACATCTGTTGTAGGGCTGGGCGAGAAGTTACAAATTTTTTCAATTTCTATTTGTTGTGGAAGATCCTTATTTCACCTTCATTCATAAATTAGAGTTTTGCAGGGTACAGTATTCTGGGTTAGCAGTTTTTTTCTCTCAGGACTTGGAATATGTCTTGCCATTGTCTCCTTGCCTATGAAGTTTGTGATGAGAAGTCCGTGGTGAGTCTAATTGAGTTTCCTCTGAATGTGATTTGGCGTTTCTCTTGTGCACATTTTAAGATCTGTTCTTAGTGTTTCACTGAACTGAGTTTTGCCACAATGTCTCATAGTGAAGTTCTTTTCTGGTCATGTTTATTGAGAGTTCTGTGTATTTCTTGTACCTGGATCTCTTTCCTTCTCCAGATGATTGAAGTTCTCTGTTATAATTTCATTAAGAAGGACTTCTAATCTGTTTTCTCTTTCCACACCTTCTGGAGTGCCTAGGATTTGTATGTTGGATCATTTGATAGAATCTTGTAAATTTTCAACTGTGATTTTTAATTTTCTAATTTCTTCTCCTTGTATTTGGTCTGACTACATTATTACCAGAAGTTTGTCTTCTAGTTCTGATATTCTTTCTTCTGTTTCATCTATGCTCTTGTTAAGAGATTTCACTGCATTTTTCATTTGGTCTATTAAATCCTTCATTTCCAATATTTAATTCTGGCTTCTCTTTAAAATCTCAATTTCTTGGGAGCACTTTTCATTTAGATTTTGAATTTGTTTCTGATTGCTTTTAAGTAACCTGATTATTAATTTTCTGAATTCCTTTTCTGGCATATCCTCGATTTCTTCTTCTTCAGCCTCCATTATTGAAGATTTGGAATGCTCCATTGTCAAGTTCATAAATTCTTCTTTATTCTTATTCAGCGTTTTTCCTTTGTTCTTTGGTATTTCTGGTTGGTTTCTGGTTGGTTTTATTTTTAAATTGATATCCCTCTGCTATGAGCTGCTATGTGCCCATGTGTTGCAAGTGGAAGCACACAGCTCTGCCTCCTGGAGCTTCGTTTACTTCTGGATCGTGATGAAGGTGGGTACCAGGGCTTTGGTGTGTTAAGCTCTGGCTACTGTGGCTGGGCTCCCTGCTCCCTGGTTCATGAAACAATCTTGGGTTTTTACTGTTTAGGATTACTCCTTGTTGTATAACTTGCATAGTGGGGAAACAATCAGTCTGAAATCTTGTGATCCTTGTTCCTGGGTGGGGCGTGTTGTGAGGTATCTCTCACAATCTATGGATGTGTGAGCAGGAGGCGAATGCAGCAGCACTCTGCTTACAATGGAAAATGTAAACAACCAATATGGCTTTTCCCTGCCAGCTGTACATCCAGTTGGGATCCTGGTGTGTCCAACCTCTCCGCCCACTCCCCTACAATTTCGCTTCCTTCCCGCTTAGAGCCTTGAGGGCTGTTTGCAGAGTTTTTCCACCTGCCACTGTCTGCAGCTCCATGGGCTAGTAACCTCTCACTTGGTTTTCTGTGGGGACATGGGGGGCGCAGAACCTGTCTCCTTGCTCAGTCCCTGCACCGCTCCTTTGTTATACCTTCACCATCTCTCCCCCCTCTCTGCTCCCTGGAGCGTGGACCTGAGCAGTCTCTGTGGACTTCTGGGCTACTCTGTGAGAACTTCTCGCGATTCCATTGCCTGCTTGTATCCCCTCTATTCATTATCTATTTTTCCTTGCGCAATTCGGAATGTCCCACTGCTATATCACCATCTAGCCCCTCTTCCCACAGTTTTTTTCATAATACTGATTTTCCATAAATTCTTTGAAGATCCCCCCATTCCTGTTGCCAGGGACACAGAAAATGAAAATCCAATCTCTGACAGAGATAGGAAAATAGGCAGCCATCTCAAAGGAACTGATTGATACACATGATAAAAGATAAGCATGACTTAGTATAAAACAAATGCAAGGCTGGAGAAGGGAGGCAGGCTACAGGCAGAAGGAAAGCATATGCTAAGAGTGATACTATTAGAGATCATCAAGGCTTTACATGTAGCCCAAGCATAGGGGTGTCCAAGGAACAGAAAATTGTTTTGAATAGTAGTGTTGCAGAGAGAGGAAGAATGTTAAGGTAGAGAAAAATAAAATGTGAAAATCTGTTTACTCTAGTATAGTACCTGAATTATGAGGGAGGTTATATTAAGCCATTAAAAGATTTTCATCAATGGAATTACAAAGTCATATTTTCATTATATGAAGTTCATTTTGAAAGCACTGTCAAGTCTATTTTGGAGGGTGGTGAGAATGAAGACAACTGAAGACAGAAGAACAGGCAGAGGGCCAGTTACAAGTCTGACACATGTACACAGAGAGAAACAAAAATAAATAAACTGAAAGAGTAGCAAAGGGACCTGCATCTTGAATGCAAGGCAAAGATACATTCCAGATATATACCAAAGGTTGGTGACAAAATTTTGTACAAAACATAGATAATATATATAGGTGTCTATGTATGTATGTGTATGTATAAATATAAATATAACCTTACTTTATAAAGAAATCTCTAAGCCCAAGGAGAGCTGTGAAATGCCTTATGTTACTATCATATTTTAAGTTGCTAAATTATAGAGCACTGTAGAGCTACATATATAAGATACACAGAAATATATGAAATCTGCATATTATTTCTCCTATATTTTCAGTGTCTTTCCTGTACTATTACATCAGACATTCATCAGAATTGTTTAATAAGATAGAAAAAACTTTTTGGATATTGTGATTGCCTGGTGAAAATGTTAACAGTCATAATTTTTTTTATAGTTTATTACCTGGTCATATCACTTAATTTTTTATTAATATAAAGAGAACAGAGTTCATATATTTCATAAATGCAATTCCAAGAAGATAACCACATTTTCCTCCATCTCCCAATCCACCTCCCTCCTTTTAATTTTTGTTAAAACATAATTTCAACCCACTGTACAACCACACACTTAATGCATCACTAGCCATAATAATCAACAAGTAAAAACCAGGAACACCATCATTCCACACGAGTATAAACAAGGTCTAAAAACAATCAAATCATAACAAAATGTATTTAAACTCCACTAATACAGACGTTTACTTGCAGTACATTCATTAGAAGCAGCCAGAGTTAAGTCTATGATTAAGGCACAGCCTCCATGACCACATACTGAATAGCAAAATAAAGCTGAGCAGAAGTCACACTGAGTGTATACGAAAGAATGAAATACAAACTCTTCATCAGGGCCAGCATTGTGGCTTAGCCCCCACCTGCAATGCCAGCATTCCACATGAGTGCTGGTTAATGTCCCAGATGCTCCACTTCTGATTCAAATCCCTGCTAATGGCCTGAGAAAATCAGCAGAAGATGGCCCAAGTGCTTTGGCCCCTGCCACCCTGTGTGAGACCAGGTTGAGTGCCTGGCTCCTGGCTTCCGTATGGCCTAGCACTGGCCATTGTAGCCATCTGGGGAGTGAACCAGAAGATGGAAGATCTCTGTCTCTCCCTCTCTCTCTCTTGAACTCTCTTAAAATCAATAAACCTTGGCCGGCGCCATGGCTCACTAGGCTAATCCTCCGCCTGCGGCGGCAGCACACCGGGTTCTAGTCCCGGTTGGGGTGCCAGTCCTGTCCCGGTTGCTCCTCTTCCAGTCCAGCTCTCTGCTGTGGCCCAGGATTGCAGTAGAGGATGGCCCAAGACTTTGGGCCCTGCACCCGCATGGGAGACCAGGAGAGGCACCTGGCTCCTGGCTTCAGATCAGCGCAGTGCGCCGGCTGCAACATGCCGGCCATAGCAGCCACTTGGGGGGTGAACCAACGGAAAAATGAAGAGCTTTCTCTCTGTCTCTCTCTCTGTCACTAACTCTGCCTGTCAAAATAAATAGATAGATAGATAGATAGATAGATAAAATTAACAAACCTTAAAAAAAAGTCTTTATCAAGAATCAGGCATAAATAAATTTAATAAGCCAGGTAATAAAAGACTTCTATATGAGCTCTCAAAATTTCTTTATTTAGTCTCCAGAATTTCGTCCTCTAGAACTACTATAGATAGATACCAGTTTGACTATCACAAAACTATTGAATCTCCCTCATCTAAATAATTCACAAGACTTTATCCATTCTTAAAAACAATCACCCTAATTTCATTATAAATGAGTTATTTCAGACAAAGTTTCCATTGCTAGTGAACCACAGGTTTGCACAGATACTGATCGTACTCCAGTCTGAGTTCCTAAGCCAATCATTGCTAGCCAGAAGCTGCCTCATCTATTGCCTCTGTGTACCTCCCATATACTTTCCTTTGTTATGTGGTGCTGAAAATGACTGGAAAACTACTTTGTATAAGCAAAATAATATAGTATTTCCTATTCTAAAGAGGTTTTGGGAACACAGTAATGTTGTTCATTTCTTTCAGCTTAAAGTTAAATTCCAAATTAAGTAGGACCATGTCCACCTCATCTCCAGCTTCAGGGAAACACAGTACAAGTACCAATTATCTTGCTTTTTTTTTTTTTTTTTCAAAACAAAAGTATATAAGCCTGCAACTTTTCATTCTACTCAAATACAGAAAATTCACTTCATTTATTTGAAAGGCATAGAAAAAGAGATCTCTCATCTGCTGCTTCACTCTCCAAATACCTCTAACAGAAAGGACCAGGGCCAGGCTAAAGCCAGGAGCTGAATCTGGGCCTCCTGGGAGGGTACTAGGAACACAATTACTTGAGCCATCCCTGCTGCCTGCTAAGGTGCACATTAGCAGGAAGCTAGAATCGGAAGTGCAACTGGGACCTGAACTCCAACATGAGACACATGTGTCGATGGTAACGTCAAATGCCCATCCCTAGAAAACTTACCTTTAACTTGGGTATCGTCCAATGCTTTATACTCTGTACTCTTAATCGCTAGCTCCACACCATAGCCAGATAAGTACATTTTCCGCGAGTTTGGTTTCTGTTCAAATGGTTATTTTAAAAAAAGAGAAAATGTTTAGTCAAACACCTCATTTCAAATCCAATATGTGTGTATATTATGAAATTATGGTAAATAACCGTAAATAATATCAAAATTTTTAATCATTATGAAATCTTATTTGTGGGACATTTATATTCTTTCTACATAGACTATCAAGAGATCAGAGATTGGTTGACCACCACTACTTCCTATGAACTTTTTCATGAACTGTACTGCTTCAGTTTTTTATAATTAAAAAAACCTGTTTTATTTCTGTTATATCATCACAATTTTCCCATATCTCTCATAGTTAATTAAGAGAATCAAGTCTCAGAAAATCTGCTCTGTTTCTGGCGACCTCTACAAGATTTGCTATACCAGCATATGCTATTTATTCACTGTTATTTAAAGAGTTCCTAGCACAGAGGCATTAAAATATTTTTGGAATTAATGTAATAAATATATAAAATAAAAAATTATATACACATGCATGACACATTTTTTATATTTCATTTCATAGATCACCCTGCACAGATTTTGTAAATACTACATCCTATTTTGTCAACACATTCAGTATATTTAAGATTATCCCACTCTGGGGCTGGCACTACGGTGCAGTAGGTTAATCCTCCACCTGCTGCGCCAGCATCCCATATAGGTGCTGGTTCTAGTCCCGCTGCTCCTCTTCCAACCCAGCTTTCTGCTATGGCCTGGGAAAGCAGTGGAAGATGGCTCAAGTCCTTGGGCCCCTGCACCTGCGTGGGAGACCTGGAAGAAGCTCCTGGCTCTTGGCTTCGAATCAGCACAGCTCCAGCCATTGTGGCCATTTGGGGAGTGAACCAGCAGAGAGAAGCCCTTTCTCACTGTCTCTAACTCTACCTCTCAAATAAATAAATCAAATCTTAAAAAAAAAAAAAAAAAAAAAAGATTATCCCACTTCCAAACAGCAGGAACTCACCCAAAATGACATGCTGAGCAACCAAATTTAGGAATGGTAAAGAGCACTGGGGAAAAAACTTAGATGATATTACTGGATACATTCCTGGATAGCCTTGGTGGCCTAGCTCTTCACAAAATTTCACTCATTCACTTTTTTTTCCCACCACAGCATCAGCCCCTGTGCTTTTTGTTTTCAAAGATTTATTTTTTTTTATTTAAAAGTCAGAGATACACAGAGAGAGAAAGAGAGGCAGACACACAGAGAGAGAGAGAGGTCTTCCATCCACTGGTTCACTCCCCAACTGGCCACAAAAACTGGAGCCGTACTGATCTGGAGCCAGGAGCCAGGAGCTTTTTCTGGGTCTCCCATGTGGGTGCAGGGGCCCAAAGACTTGGGCCATCTTCCACTGCTTTCCCAGGCCATATCAGGAGAGCTGGATCAAAATTGGAGCAGCCAGGACTTGAACCAGCAGCACCCATGTGGGATGCCGACACTGAAGGCAGTGGCTTTACCCACTATTCTACAACCCTGGACCCTCTCATGCACTTCTGACTTAGAAAAACTGTAAAAATACACTGGTAATGCAACATCTTGACATAAGGAAAAAGTAACTGCAACATCCCAGGCTCTGTTTCTAACCTTTTTTAAACAGAATATATTGCAATGCACTAGCCCACCTTATCAAATGGCCCCTTGGGTTTAAAACCCAGGTTACAGTGTGTGTTCAGTGTCCCTCAGCTGCAGGGCATATGAAGCACACTCAGTTAAGACACCATCTGTCTTGAGAAGTTTTCCTGAGTCTCAGGGGAATGTTTTACCATGGCCTGCATCAATGTATCATCCTAGGCCTGTATCAACTCCTGTTGCCTATCTGAGTAATAAAGTTGCCTTGCTTAACTTGCTGTGTTCATATACTGTTTCAGCAAACTTATGGAGAGGATTGATACTGAAACATGTTATTGACAAGATATTTAGAGTACTCTGCAGGAACTGATGCCAGTACATGGTGAACCTACTACCAAAGTATGGAAAACAAAGTTAAGATACACATACTTAAATGAATTATTAATCTCCCACCCCCAGTACTGAGCCCTATTAATGCCCAACTCATGGGGTATATCGAAGATCATTAAGATAATGGTCATAAATGTAAAACTCCTTCCTGCATCCATATCCTTTTGTAATCTGACCTTGCCATTTCCCAAAAAGAAAGAAATTCAGTGCACATTTCCATTAATTTGCATCTGGATGGTGTTGTGACTCACTTTGCCTAAAACAATGTGGCAGAATGATCTGCATGAGATCTTTGGATTAAGGCTTGATAGTGATTACAATTTCCACTATTTCTTTTGGAGGTTCTTTTTTTTTTTTTTTTTTTTTTTTTTTTTGACAGGCAGAGTGGACAGTGAGAGAGAGAGACAGAGAGAAAGGTCTTCCTTTGCCGTTGGTTCACCCTCCAATGGTCGCCGTGTATTGCCTTTCATTTTTCAATATGTAAAACCAAATTTCTTCGTACTGGTGGGTGGCTTGAGAACCTCCAAAAGGGCCGGCGCCGTGGCTCACTAGGCTAATCCTCCACCTTGCAGCGCCGACACACCAGGTTCTAGTCCCGGTCAGGGCACCGGATTCTGTCCCGGTTGCCCCTCTTCCAGGCCAGCTCTCTGCTGTGGCCAGGGAGTGCAGTGGAGGATAGCCCAAGTGTTTGGGCCCTGCACCCCATGGGAGACCAGGAGAAGCACCTGGCTCCTGGCTTCAGATCAGCACAGTGCGCTGGCTGCGGCGGCCATTGGAGGGTGAACCAACGGCAAAAGGAAGACCTTTCTCTCTGTCTTTCTCTCTGTCCACTCTGCCTATCCAAAAAAAAAAAAGAAAGGCAGTACAGAAGAGTACAGAAGAGGACCAAGGAACTATAGCCATCAACTGGAACTAACTTCCCAATAGGTGTATGGGAATAATTTGAATCCTTAAACACTGATCTAATATTGAGTAACCACCACTTCATGATAGAGATCAGCAGAAGAAATGCTTAGAGTGGATAAAAAAAAACAAAAATTAATAATTTTTGCCTAGGCCACTGAATTCTGGCAAAATTGTTGCATAGCAATTCAGACACAGACAACATATCCAATAAATGGGAAAGGAGGGAGGGAGGAAGAAAAAAAGAAGAGATGACAGAGCCTTTCTCACAGATTCTAATTCAACAGAATTTCACGAGATACAACAAATAGATCTGAAAGGAAAAATAGGCAAATCAACATCCACAGTTAGATATATTCCTCTCAATAACTGATAGAATAAGCATAGAATTCAGATAACCTAAGAACCAACAATTTTTATAAAGAATTCCACCAAAGAAAAACAGAACACTCAGCCCTTTCAAGTACAAAGAAACACTGACAAAACTACATACTCTGAGCCAAAAAACACAATTTAATAAATTTTTAGAAATAAATATGAAATATGGCTCAAACTGTAACAAAATGAAACTTGAAATCAATGATAAAAAATCTGGATCATCACAAAATATGTGGAAATTAATACTTCTAAATAAGCAATAGATCAGAGAGAAAGATTCAAGGAGATTTTTAATCTTATTTTTATTTTAAAAAAACTAAAAATAACAGAGCAACATTATACACTAAATGGACCTAACAGATATTTACAGAAACTTTCATCCTATAGTTGCAGAATACACATTCTTCCCAGCAGTGCATTGAACTTCCTCTAGGATTGATCACATGCTAAGCTATAAAGTAAGTCTCAGTAAACTCAAAAAAAAAAATAAAATTGAAATCATAGCACGCATCTTCTCAGACCACAATGAAATGAAGCTGGAAATCAACAACTCAAGAATCTCTAGAACATATGAAAACATATGGAGACTGAACAATATGCTCCTGAATGAGTGAGTCATGGAAGAAGTCAAAAGAGAAAAAAAATTTCTGGCCTTCTGTTCCCTGGCCTCTTGCCAGGAAGGGGCTGGCTTTAGCCCTTTGCCTCCAGGGCATGTGGCCTTTGGGCCACCTGCCCTAGGCTTCCTGGCCTAGATGCTCCTCCACGTGGCTGGATCCTGGTGCTTGGTATGAACCAGATTTACTCCTCTCTCTTTTAGATAAAGCTTCACTCTCCTATGCATCTTCCACACTAAATAAAAGCTTAAAATATAAATAAAAATTCTGGAAACAAATGAAGATGACAATACAAAATATCAAAACTTATGGGATACAGCAAAAGCAGTGTTAAGAGAAAAGTTTATAGCAATTGACACCTGCATCAAGAAATTGGAAAGGCACCAAATAAATAAGCTACAAATGCATCTCAAGAACATAGAAAAACAACAACCAAACCCCTAACTAGGAGAGAAGAAGTAAAATTGGAAAAGAAATAAATAAAATTGAAACAAAAAATACAAAAGATCAGCAAAAGAAGATCTGGATTTTTGAGCAGATCAACAAAATTGATACACTGGCCCAACTAACCAAAAAAACAAAAAAATAAAGAAAAGACTCAAAGCTACAAAATCAAAGATGAAAAATGAAATGTAACAACAGATACCACAGGATTAAAAAACCATCACCAAGAATTACTACAAAGAGCTATAAAACAACAAACTGTGAAACCTAGAAACAATGGATAGATTCTCGGACACATGACACATACAACTAACCTAAATTGAGCAATGAAAACATAGAAAAACTAAATAGACCAATAACTAAATTGAGATTAAATCAGTAATAAAGACCCTCCAAACAAAGAAAAGCCCAGGACCATATGGATTCATTGCCGAGGAGTATCAGACATTAAAAGAAGATCTAATTCCAGTTCTTGTAGAGATATTCAAAACAACTAAAAGGGAGAAATCCTCCCAAACTATTTCTAAGAAGCCTGCATCACATTAATTCCAAAGCCAGAAAAATATACAACAGAGAAACAGAACTATTGGCCAATATCCCTGATGAACATAGATGCAAAAATCCTCCACAAAATATCAGCTAATCTAATCCAACAACACATCAGAAAGATCATTCACCCAGAACAAATGGGATTTATCCCTGGGATGCAGGGAAGGTTTAACATTTACAAATTAATCAATGTGATATATCAAATTAACAAACTGAAGAACAAAAACCACATGATTATCTCAACAGATGCAGAAAAAGCATTTGACAAAATACAACATCGTTCCCTGATGAAAACCTTAAGCAAACTGGGGATAGAAGGAACATTCCTCAATACAATCAAGGCAATTTATGACAAATGCACGGCCAGTATCTTACTGAACAGAGAAAAGCATTCTCACTAAGATCTAGAATCAAAGATGCCAATTCTCACTATTACATTATATCTCAACATAACTATAATATAATTAACATAACTATACGTTATTATATATTCCTGGAAGTTTTAGTCAAAGCCATTAAGAAAGAAAAAGAAATAAAAGGGATATAAACTGGTAAGGAGGAAGTCAAACTATCCCTAAATGCAGGTGACATGTTTCTACATACATGAGACCCAAAAGACTTTACTAACAGACTACTAGAATTCATAAGAGAGTTTGGAAAAGTGGCAAAATACAAAATTAACACACAAAAGACAATAGCTTGTATACACAGTGCCATGGCTGAGAAAGAACTTCTAAGACCAATCCCATTCACAACAGCTACAAAAAAAATATTAAATACCTCAGGATAAATTTAACCAAGGAAGTCAGAGATCTCTATAATAAAGATCACAAAACATCAAAAAGTAGATGACACCAAAAAAAAAATGGAAAATTCATCCGTGTTCATAGATTGGAAGAAATGGTATCATCAAAATGTCCATACCAGCGGCCAGCGCTGTGGCACAGCAGGTTAAAGCCCCGGTCTGCAACACCAGCATCCCATATGGGTACTGGTTCAAGTCCCAGCTGCTCCAGTTCTGAACCAGTTCTCTTCTGTGGCCTGGAAAAGCAGTGGAAGATGGCCCAAGTCCTTGGGCCCCTGCACCCGCATGGTAGACCCAGAAGAAGCTCCTGGCTCCTGATTTTGAATCAGCATAGCTCTGGCCTTTGCAGACAATTGGGGAGCGAACCAGCAGTTGGAAGACCTATCTCTCTCTCTGTCTGCCTCTGCCTCTCTGTAAGTACACCTTTCAAAATAAATATTTTATTAAAGTCCATATTATTGAAACAATTTATATATTCAACGCAATATGAATCAAATTACCAAGGACATTCTTCTTGGATATAGAAAAAAAGATAATGAAATTCCTATGTAAATACAGGGGACCCTGAATAACTAAAGCAATTTTATATAACAAAAACAAACCAGCGGCATCACAACACCAGATTTCAAGACATAATGGGTTCCAAGATGGCAGAATAGCGACAGGATTGTCTGAATCATATGGGGCAAAATTAATATTTAAAAAGGGTTGAAACTACATGCCTGAGATAAAGTTGTGGGGAATTTGCAGTGGGAAGCCCAGTGAGAATAGCAGAAACAGTACAGGTTCACACTGAAAGAGTGAATAAGTAAAATAAAACAAAACAAAACAAAACAAAAAACAGCAGAGGCTCCTACCTGGAGAGGAGAGTGCTGGCCCCAGCATACCAGATTAGGGGGAATCCGCAAGTCCATGAAGCTGCAGATAGCAGTGGGAGGGAGTGCTTGACAAACTGCTTCTGAAGTTCCACATGGGGTAAAAATAAATGAACAAATAGGGAGGTGGTACACTTTTCTTCCCTCCCTTGACCTTGCAGGGACCTGCGGCCACTGGAAGAAGCCATTCTATTCCTTTGTTTTGATTTTTTTTCTATTTTTGGATGCAAGCAGGTGGCATCCACCCCTGCCTCCCATGTGCACACTCAGCAATAGCAGGGGTCACTTCACCCTCCACCCAAACAGCAAGGAACACAATTCAGAATACCTTCCCCAACCACACCAAGTAGTACTGCAAGGAGAAGCCCTGCCTATCAAAAGCTTGTGCCTACCCACCACCATTGAGAAGTGAGCAGGACCCCAGAAGGTGGGGGCTCGGCACACAGGCCTGTGACCTACAGACCTATAGCAGTTCACAACAAAAAGAACCATGCTCACAGGAAAGTCACCACAAATCAAAGGAGCACTTCAGTAAGCAGTCCAAACTAGTGCTGAGGACACCAGGTACTAACACCGGGGCATCCCACAGCTGTAAGGAGAAGGGAAGGTCACACCAACAGAGGTGAAGACCCTCCTCCATTCAGATATCCAGAAGACAGCTACCTTGGATACTTGCTCAACCCTAGAACACTGAACAGGGTAACTTGGCCACACCCACCACATATCTCACTGGAAGTATAACATCCCACTAAGCCACTAAGCCATACAAATGCCACAAAACAAAGGAAGAAACATAAATAGTAAGGAAGACATTATGAGCTCCCCCAAAGGAACTCTACAACACTTCAATAGAAGATGAAGATGAAGAGACTGAGTATAAGTCAGAAACAGAATGCAGAAAATTAATCATCAGATGCAACCAAAAGCAAATTCATGAACTAAATGAAAATTTTTCTCATGAAATTGAGATATTAACAAGAAATTAGAATGAAATACTAGAAATGAAGAACTCTATAGATCAAATAAAAAATGCAGTGGAAACTATTAGCAACACAGTAGATGAGAGAGAAGAAAGAATATCAGAACTAGAAGACAAATGTCTGGAAATTTTAAAGTCAGGCCAAAAAAAGAAGAAATTAGAAATCCAAAAAACACTGTTGGAGAACTAGAAGACATAATCAAATGACCCAACATAAGGTGCTAGGAGTTCCTGAAGACAGGGAAAGAGGAAAAGGATTAGAAGGCCTTTTTAATGAAATAACAGAAAACTTCCCCAATTTGGAGAAAGAAAGAGACATCCAAGTACATGAAGCACACAGAACTCCCAAAAGACACAGCCAAAAAAGATCTTCACCATGACACATTACAGTAAAACTCTCCACAGTAAAACATAAAAAAAGATTCTAAAATGTGCATGAAACACCAGATCACATTCAGAGGGATCCCAATTAGATTCACAACAGATTTCTTATCAGAAACTCTACAAGCTAGGAGATAATGGCAAGATATATTCTAAGTCCTTAGAGAAAAAAGCCGTCAACCCAGAATATTGTACCTACAAAGCTCTCATTTATGAATAAAGGTGAAATAAAGATCATTCATAACAAACAGAAATTGAAAGAATTTGTAACCATTTGTCCAGCCCTAGAAAAGATGTTCAAGGATGTGCTACACACATAAACATGGAAATCAGAACAATACTATGAAAGAAGGTGAAGGCAGAAAGCCGCTCAGCAGAAGTACAAAGGAAACCCAAAATAAAAAAAAATAAGATTACTAATGGAAAAATGGCAGTGCAAAGTCGTTACTTAACAATAGTTACCCTGAATTTAAGTAGTCTCAACTCATCAGTTAAAAGACATAGACTAGCTGAATGGATTAAAAAAGAAAACCCATCTAGTTGCTGCCTACAATAAACAGATCTCAACAACAAATATCCACGCAGATTGAAAGTCAAAGGATGGAAAAAAGACAATCCATGCTAACAGAAACCAAAAAAGAGCTGGTGTTGCCATCATAATATCAGACAAAATAGGTTTTGGCACAAAAAGTATTAACAAAGAAGACAAAGAAGGGCAATATAATGATTAAGGGATGAGTTCAACAGGAAGATGTGACTATTATAAATGTATATGCACCTGGATATTTAAAAGAAATGTTAATGGATTTAAAGGGAGACATAGATACAAATATAGTAGTAATACTCCATTTTCAGCAATGGATAGATCAACCAGACAGAACATCAGCAAGGAAACAACAGACTTAATCAACACTATAGACCAAATGGACCTAACAGGTATCTCTAGAGCTTTCCAGCCTACAGCTAAAGATTATACATTCTTCTCACCTTCTATAGGACTGACCACATCTGGGCCTTAAAGGAAATCTCAACAAATTAACAAATTAAAAAAAACTGAAATCATACCAAGTATATTCTCTGACCAAAATGGAATGAAGCTGGTAATCAACAACTCAGGAATCCCCAGAACATATGCAAAAACACGGAGACTGAACAACATGTTCCTAAATGAACAGTGGGTCATTGAAGAAATCAAAAGAGAAATAAAAAAATTTCTGAAAACAAATGAAGATGACAATACGACATATCAAAACTTGTGGGATATAGCAAAAGCAAGTGTTAAGAGGAAAGTTTATAGCAATTGGAGCCAATATAAAGAAATTGTAAGGCACCAAATAAATGAGCTATCAATGCATCTCAAGGACCTAGAAAAACAATAGCAAAACAACCCAAAACTAATAGGAGAAAAGAAATAATTAAAATTAGAGAAGACATCAACATAATCAAAACCAATAAAAGCAATAGAAAAGATTAGCAAAACGAGGAGCTGGTTTTTGGCAAGATAAACAAAACTGACACACCATTAGCCCAACTAACCAAAAAAAGGAGAGAGAAGACCCAAATCAACAAAATTAGTGATGAAAAAGATAAAGTAACAACAGATAACACAGAAATAAAAAGAACCATCAGAAACCACTACAAAGAGCTATATTCCGACAAACTGGGAAACCTAGAATAAATGAAAGATTCCTGGGTACATATGACCTACCTAAATTAAGTCACAAAGAGACAGAAAATCTAAAGGGACCAATAACCAAGACAGAAATTGAGTCAGTAATAAAGACCCTACCAACAAAGAAAAGCCAAGGATTCACTTTTGAATTCTACTAGACATTTAGGGTGAACTCCAATTATTCTCAAGCTACTCAAAAAAATCAAGAGGGACAGAATCCTCCAAAATTCTTTCTATGAAGCCTGCATCACCTTAATTCCTAAAGCTGAAAAAAGATACAGCAGAGAAGGAGAACTATAGACCAATCTCTCTGATGAATACAGATACAAATAGCCTCAACAAAATAGTAGCCAATTGAATCCAACAACACAGCAGAAAGATCATTCACCCGGAACAAATGGGATTTATCCGTGGGATCCAGGGATGATTCAACATTCGCAAATCCATCAATGTGATTCATCACATTAACAAACTGAAGAACAAAAACCACATGATTATCTCAACAGATGCAGAGAAAATAGTTGACAAAATACAACACCCTTTCATGATGAAAACTTTAAGCAAATTGGGAATAGAAGAAACATTTCTCAACACAATCAATGCAATTTATTACAAAACCATGGCCAGCATACTTTTGAATGGGGAAAAGCTGGAAGCAATTCCACTGAGATCCGGAACCATATAAGCATGCCCACTCTGACCACTGCTTTCCAATATGGTCCTTAAAGGTCCAGTCAGAGCCATTAGACAAGAAAAAGAAATCAAAGGGGTATAATAAGGAAGGAGAAACTCAAACCATCCCTATTTGCAGATGACATAATCCTATACATAGGGGGTCCAATACACTCCACTAAGAGACTACTGGAACTCATAGAATGGTTTGGAAATGTAGCAGGATAAATAAACACACAAAAATCAACAGCCTTTGTGTATACAGACAATAGCACAGCCAACAAAGAGCTTTTAAGATCAATCCTATTCACAACAGCTACAAGAAAACTCAAATAACTTGGAATAAATTTAACCAAGGAAGTCAGAGATTTCTACAGTGAAGATTATAAAACATTAAAGAAAGAAATAGAAGGCACAAAAAATGGAAAATTCTTCCACGTTCATGAATTGGAAGAATCAATTATTAAAATGCCCATACTACTGAAAGCAATTTATAGATTCAATGTGATACCAATCAAAATACCAAAGACATTCTTCTCAAATCTAGAAAAAATGATGTTGAAATTCATATGGAAACACAGGAGACCCCAAATAGCTAAAGCAATCTTATACAACAAAAACAAAGCTGGAAGCATCACAATACAAGATTTCAAGACAGACTACAAAGTAGTTATAATCAGATCAGCTGGTACTATACAAAAACAGATGGATAGACCAATGGAACGGAATAGAAACACCTGTATTCAATTCAAGCTTCTAGAACCAACTTATCTTTGACAAAGGAGCTAAAATCAACCCCTGGAGCATGGACAGTCCCTTCAACAAATGGTGTTAGAAAAACTGTATTGCCATATGCAGAAGCATGAAGCAAAGCCTTTACCTGACACCTTTCACCAAAATCCACTTAAAATGGACTAAAGAGCTAAATATATGACTCAACACCATCAAATTATTAGATAACATTGGGTAAACCTACAAGACATTGGAAAAGACCCCAGAGGCCCAGGTAATCAAAGCCAAAATCAACAAATGGGATTACTTAAAACTGAAAAGCTTCTGCACTGCAAAGTGAGACATAACGGGAGAAAATATTAGCAAACTATAGAACTGATAAAGGTTCAATAACCAGAACATACATAGAGATGAAGAAACTCAACAATAGCAAAACAAACAATGCAGTTAGGAAATGGGCAAAGGACTCAGACAGGCATTTTTCAAGAGGAAATCCAAATGGCCAACAGACACAGGAAAAAATATCAGGATCACTAACCATCAAAGAAATGCAGATCAAAACCACAGTAAGGTTTCACCTCACCCCCATTAGAACGGCTTTCATACAGAAGTCAACAAACAACAAATCCTGGCAAGGATGTGGGGAAAAGGGTACCCTAATCCACTGTTGGTAGGAATGTAAACTGGTAAAGTCACTATGGAAGACAGTGTGGAGATATCTCAGAGGTCTGCATATAGACCTATCATATGATCTAGCCATCCCACTCCTGAGAATCTATGGAAGGGAAATGGAATCAGCATATTAAAGAGCTATGTGTACCTCCATGTTTATCGCAGCTCAATTCACAATAGCAAAGACATGGAATCAACCCAAATGCCTGTCAACTTAAGACTGGATAAATAAATTAACATTTATTGGCCGGCGCCGCAGCTCACTAGGCTAATTCTCCACCTTGTGGCACTGGCACACCGGGTTCTAGTCCCGGTCGGGGCGCCGGATTCTGTCCCGGTTGTCCCTCTTCCAGGCCAGCTCTCTGCTGTGGCCAGGGAGTGCAGTGGAGGAAGGCCCAAGTGCTTGGGCCCTGCACCCCATGGGAGACCAGGATAAGTACCTGGCTCCTGCCATCGGATCAGCGTGGTGCGCCGGCCGCAGCGCACCAGCCACGGTGGCCATTGGAGGGTGAACCAAGGGCAAAGGAAGACCTTTCTGTCTCTCTCTCTCACTGTCCACTCTGCCTGTCAAAAAAAAATTAACATTTATTATTCTATAAACCATGTAATAATACACAGCAGTTAAAAATAAATGAAATCCTGTCATCTGCATCAAAATGGATGCCACTGGAAAACATTATACTTAGTGAAATAAGTCAGTACCAAAATGACAAATACCATATGTTGGTATCACCTGTTGAGGAACATTTTTGTTTCATACTATTTTTTGAACTCTTTACTTAGTGTAGGGTTAATTGTATGTGTATTAAGTTAACTGAAAATAGATCTTAGTAAAAAATAAGAATGGGGATTGGCGCCGCGGCTCACTAGGCTAATCCTCTGCCTGTGGTGCCGGCACCCCAGGTTCTAGTCCAGGTTGGGGCGCCGGTTCTGTCCTGGTTGGTCCTCTTCCAGTCCAGCTCTCTGCTGCGGCACAGGAAGGCAGTGGAGGATGGCCCAAGTGCTTGGGCCCTGCACCAGCATGGGAGACCAGGAGGAAGTGCCTGGCACCTGGCTCCTGTCTTCGGATCGGCGCAGCGCACCGGCCGTAGCAGCTATTTGGGGGGTGAACCAAAAGAGGGAAGACCTTTCTCTTTCTCTCTCTCTCTCTCTCTCTCTCACTGTCTAACTCTGCCTGTCAAAAAATTAGAATGGGAATAGTAGAGGGAGGAGGAAGAGGGTGGGAGTGCAGGTGGAAGGGAGGGTAGGGTGGGAAGAATCACTATGTTCCTAAATTTGTATATATGAAATGCATGAAGTTTGTATACCTTAACTAAAAAGTTTCTCGGTTTAACAAAAGATTGGAAAACATTACAAAAATAAATCCATTAACTTCAAAAAGAAAAAACAAAGAAATAAACTCTAAAATGTAATATATAGACTTCTGTAGAATAGAACTAAAGCAGTTCTTAGAAGGAAATACATAACAAATACTTCTGTTAGAAAAAAAAAAAGCAGACCTAAATTCATTAACCCAAGCACCACCTATAGAAACCAGACAACTAAAAAGACCTATACTATCACATATCAAACATATTTTAATGCTACAGTTTTATGTATTATGTAAAGTATATTATTAAATATTATGTATAGATTCTAAAAATATATATGTATATATGAAAAAGTGATATAAGATGTAGCAAAATAAAGATCTGTCCAACAAACTATGTGGAAACCAATGATTTTCCATTTGCAAAAAAAATAAAAAAATCACCTCTACCCACAGCACATTCAAGCAAGTTCTGATGGGTTAAAGACCAAAACAAAAACAATAAAACTAGCTCTGATAAGAGAATGTTTTTATGTCATCATGAAGAAAATCATTAGGGAAAAGTTGGATAATTAACACAATTAATGCTTGTGTTCAAAGATGTCAAAATATTTTTCAAAAATATCAGAAGATGAGAACTACATTCAAAATTCAAAGTATGGAAAAAAGATTAGTATTCTGGATATATGTAAAAATATCTATAAATCCATGAGAAAGTGAATATTGTAGGTAAAGGAATAAATAGGCAATTTACAGATGTATCTTTAATACTTTCATTACATTAAATATTAATGCATAAATTATTAAGAATTTTTGAGCTATCAATCAAAATACATTTCTCATGTTGGGAATATTAAAAAAATCCTTCCTTTAAAAACCATTGTATTCTAATGTGTAACAGGATTGTTGAATAAACAGATACAACAGTAAGTACAATGTAATTATTAATACAAAATAATGTGTTTGAGTGTGATAGTAACAGGAAGTAGGAACCAATGGGATACATTTGATCAGAAGTCTAAGTGAGAAAGTAGTCACCTCTCAAAAGAAAAAGGATTAGAAGTATTCATACACTACTCCTGCATTTTGACCTAAATATACTATATCAAGTCAAGTTTCTTCAGTGAGAGATTTTTACTTAAAATAACATATTTATGAGTCCTAACAAATACTGTACATATTTGAAGTATTTCTTAGTTACTGTTTTTTAATCCAAGTTTTAATTTTGTGCCATGTAGACCATAAAAGAATGTAAACTTGATACTTACAGAGTAGACAGATTCCCATTATTTTTCATATAAAATTCACATTTGTTAAGATAAAAAAAAATCTAAAATTTTCTGGTGAAATTTATTATTTAAATCTAATAAACAACTTATAATAAGAACTCTTTATATAGCCAAAATAATCTTGCATGAACCAAGTATGTACCTGAATATAATGGCGAAGAACATAAAGAATTTCCTCATTTTGAGCTTTTTCAGACAATACTTTGTGAAACTGACCAAATGCTCTGGTACCCATTTCTGCATAAAGAATAATCACTGGTAAGTTTTCTTTGTTTGTGGGAAATTTATGATCTCCTTTAAACAGATAAGGTCTTGGCCTAAAATAAAAGCAAAACACAAACTTTTAAAAGAACTGAAGGTCAAGTCAAGAACATATCAGAAATTCATCTCAACACTTTACAATTTGTTTATCAAACAATTTATAATACATAAAAGCACAGAAAAAGAATTTAAACATCCAGTGATCACTTTGTCCACATAACTTCTATTACATGATAGAAAAGAAATCTAGTTAATCCAAATTGATTAAAAATACTATCTTGTTTTGGGTCAATATTGTGCTGCAGCAGGTTAAGCTGCTACTTGCAATGCTGTCATCTCATGTAAGAGTACAGATTTGAGTCCCAGCTGTTCCTCTTTCAATTCAGCTTCCTGCTAATGTGCCTGGGAAGGCAGTAGAAGAAGGCCCAAGTGCTTGGACCCATACCAACCATATGGGAAACGAGGATAATGTTCCTGGCTCCTGGTTTTGACTTGGCACAGATCTGGCTATTGCAAACAGTTTGGGACTATACCAGCAAATAAAAGATCTGTGTGTTTCAGTCTCTTTTTCTGTCACTCTTCACATTAACAATAAATAAATCCTAAAAAAAGTTTATTTTCCAATAGGATTCATTATCTTTACAAAATAACAAATGACAACAATTTTCAATGAAGTAAGATTTATTTTTTGGTTAGAAAAGTATAACTTTTCACTACAGTTCATATTTACAAGGATTTTAAGAACACAGCAAAGACACTACCTTATATGAAGATTATGTTTCATGAATAACTATTCATGAAATCCTCAAGGATTATATATATATATTATATATATATATATAATATATATAGTCTTGGTATATCATCACAAACTGTAACTGACATCTTATTTGCCAGGCACTGGTTTAAATTCATTAT
Source organism: Oryctolagus cuniculus (assembly GCF_964237555.1). Classification (NCBI taxonomy): domain Eukaryota; kingdom Metazoa; phylum Chordata; class Mammalia; order Lagomorpha; family Leporidae; genus Oryctolagus; species Oryctolagus cuniculus. The sequence goes on along the minus strand of NC_091440.1, from coordinate 16,507,258 downwards.
CTGTATTAGTAAACTTCAGTATTAAAATTAGATGGTTATGGTCATTTATTTAAACTTTTAAGTTTCAGAGGCTCAGGGAGGTTAATTTTTCAAGACAAAATAAAAAGAAGTTAGAATTTCAAATAATGTCTATGGTATTTCAAAGCCCCCTTCTTTTAACAATTTAGACAGGCAGAAAGCAAACTAAGCTATGATGAGAATAATAATAAAAAGGATATTGGGAAATAATCTTTTATCTAATGAGTTCAGATCTCCACACATTCAATTACTATCCTTAAGTACCAATTACTAGAAAGAGGAGAGCACGAATAATATTGCTACAACATGCTAGTGAAAAAGACTGCATTTTGAAATGAAGTAGAATGGATTCAAATAACAGCTTAAATACTCACTAGTTTTGTAATCTTGGGTAATTATCTGATCTTCCTTGGGTCTATTAACTTTTTTTAAGATTTATTTATTTGAAAGCCAGAGATACAGAGAGAGAGAGAAGTAGAAAGAGATCTTCCATCAGCTGGTTCACTCCCCAGATGGCCACAACAGCCAGGCTAGGCAATTCAAAGTCAGGAGTTTCTTCAGGTCTCCCACACAGGTGAAAGTACTTAGGCCATCTTCTGCTGATTCCCCAGGCATACTAGCAGAGAGGACTGGAAGTGGAACAGCCAGGACTCAAATCGTTGCCCATAAGGGATGTCCACACTTCAGGCCTGGGCTTACCCTTCTACACCACAATGGCAGCCCCAGGGTCTAATTAATTGTACTGAAGGACAAAAAGGAATGTTCTGTGGATTTCTCGAAATGATTTGGAAATTATCTAAAAGAGCACAAATCACTTGTTTGGTGCTCAAGAAATGATCACATTTCTCTCACAGTGCAAACTATCTATGTACAATATTAATGAAGAATACAATAAAGGGAATAAAGGAACCAAAACTATATCATTAATGCTAAAATCATGACATATATATCTAATCTATGTAACTGTGATTACATGATACATAACACTCCTTTATAAAAGGATATTCATGAACCTGATAGCTCTAGTTTTGGAGACAAGTATGAGAGTTATATAAAAATGCTATCAATCACAAAAATTCAGAGTACTGTCTTTTATCTGCCTGCAGAATGTCATCAAAATGGTAGAACTTAGAAATTGAGTATTCATATAAAACCTAATACACTGAATATGTTGTTTAGATGTAATTAATAGAAAGATGTATCAAAAAAGAGAGTTTGGGGCCTGGCACTGTGGCGAAGTGGGTAAAGCCATCGCCTGCAGTGCCAGAATCCCATATGGGAGCTGGTTCGTGTCCTGGCTGTTCCACTTCCAATCCAGCTCTCTGCTGTGGCCTGAGAAAGCAGTAGAAGATGGCTCAAGTCCTTGGGCCCCTGCACCCCTGTGGGAGACCCAGAAGAGGCTCCTGGCTTCAGATCAGCACAGCTCCAGCCATTGCGGCCAGTTGGGGAGTAACCAGCAGATGGACAACTTCTCTCTCTCTGCCTCTCCTTCTCTCTAGGTGTAACTCTGACTTTCAAATAAATAAATCTTTAGAAAAAAATAGTTTGGATTAAAAAGTGGATAAGGTAGGCATGGTTTATTAATTGTGACAGATATCCTAACATAAGAGGTTAGTAACAGGGGAAACTGGTTGTCATTTCTAGATTCCGACAAATGTATCATATCAATACATTAATAGTAGGGGTCCTACTATGTGGTATATGGGAAGCTTTTGTACCACAACACAATTTTTTATTGTAAATTTAAATCTATTCTGAAATAAGCTAAAAATATTAAAAGGAAAAATTTCTACTCTCAAATGAACCTATTTCAATACACTGAAATAAAACACATTCCAAGTTAATAGAAGTATTTATAGACACTGAATGTTCATCATTCTATTGGTTCTCTCAATTTATATCTTGAATCTGCAAAGGATCTTCATTTAGTGATATCACTATTTTAAATTTTACAAGATGGATATAATTTTATATTACATTGTTTTTATTTTGGAGGTTTGCATGTAAATAAAATTTTATATGTAGAAAGAGGTAATAGTATTTTTAAATTCTTCTACAGTGTTTATAATATTAGACAGTGTTTAGTAAGGATTCAAATTCTCAAAATGAGGAACTAATCATTTAGTCTAGTGATTAAGACAGCTGTCTCCAATATTGGAGTACCAGGGTTCAAAATCAGCTTGGATTCCTTACAACCAGCTTGCTGTTAGTGCAAACTATGGGAGGCAGTAGCAATGGCTCAAGTAATCAGCTTTTATCAATCACATGGAAGACCTGGATTGCATTCCTGGCTCACGCTTAGTCCTCCTGGACATTCCAGGCAGTTGGGAAGTTAACCAGTGGATGGGATTTGTGTTTATCACTTTGTTTCTCAAGTAATTAAATTCTCAAAATGAAGATTCTAAATGAAAATCATTTTTCAGTAAGTATAATTTTTTTTAAAGAAGTATAATTTTAGGCCAGCGCCACGGCTTACTAGGCTAATCCTCTGCCTGCAGCACCAGCACCCCGGGTTCTAGTCCTGGTCAGGGTGCTGATTCTGTCCCAGCTGCCCCTCTTTCAGTCCAGCCCTCTGCTGTGGCCAGGAAGGCAGTGGAGGATGGCCCAAGTGCTTCGGCCCTGCACCCACATGGGAGACCAGGAGGAAGCGCCTGGCGTCTGGCTCCTGGCTTCAGACTGGCGCAGCGCGCCAGCCATAGGGGCCATTTGGGGGATGAACCAACGGAGGGAAGACCTTTCTCTCTCTCTCACTGCCTAACTCTGCCTGTCAAAAAAAAAGTATAATTTTAACTATGAAAAAATATTACCTATTTGATCTAAAAAATATTAATACAAATTTTTGGTGATAACCACTGCATGCCAAATTACACAGAAACATTTCAATATCCATGAAAAACTCAGAGACATAAACTACAGTAATTAAGGTAATTATTTAGTTTTCTGATATGACTGGAAATTTTTACATGTGCAGATTATATGTTCCAAAACAGAAATTTGAGGAGCCAGTGTTGTGGCACAGCAGATAAAGCCACTGCCTGTGACACCATCATCCCCTATGAGCACCAATTCATGTCCCTGTTGCTCCACTTCTGATCCAGTTCCCTGTTAATGACCTGGGTAAAGCAGCAGAAGATGGCCCGTGTGTGAGCCCCTGCCACCCACCTGGGGGACCTAGATGAAGCTCCTGGTTCCTGGCTTTGGCCTGGCCCAGTGCTGGCTGTTGCAGTCATTTGTGGAGTAAACAAGCAGATGGAAGATCTCTGCCTCTCCATTCTCTGTAACTCTGTGTTTAACTTTCAGGTTAAAGGATGGCAAAATTAATATCAGTACTGATTACTTCCTTAACTTACTTTAAATCAAAACATTTAATTGCAAGTTAAGTTGCCGCCTGCAGTGCCTGCATTCCAAATGGGCACCATTTGAAGATCCAGCTGCTCCACTTCAGATCCAGTTCCCTGCTAATGGGCTGGGAAAATAGCAGAGAACAGCCTAAGGATTTGGGTCCTTGTGCCCACATGGAAGACCCAGAAGAAGCTCCTGGATTTGGCCAGGTCCAGCCCTAGCCATTGTGGCCATTAGTGAATTTGTAGAGTGAGCCAGTGGATGAAGATCTCTCCCTCTCTGGAACTGTTTCACATTGATTTTTTTTTTTGACAGGCAGAGTGGACAGTGAGAGAGAGAGAGAGACAGAAAGGTCTTCCTTTTCCGTTGGTTTACCCTCCAAGGGCCGCCGCGGCCAGCGCGCTGCGGCCAGCGCACCACGCTGATCCAATGGCAGGAGCCAGGTGCTTCTCCTGTTCTCCCATGGGGTGCAGGGCCCAAGCACTTGGGCCTTCCTCCACTGCACTCCCTGGCCACAGCAGAGAGCTGGCCTGGAAGAGGGGAAACCGGGACAGAATCCGGAGCCCCGACTGGGACTAGAACCTGGTGTGCCGGCGCTGCAAGGTGGAGGATTAGCCTAGTGACCCGTGGCGCGGCCTCACGTTGATTTTTTTAAAAAGGTGGGGCAGGCATGAGGATAGCATAGCAGTAAAGCTTCGGCCTGATATGTTGGCATCCAATATGTGTACCAATTTGTGTCCCAGCTGCTCTACTTCTAATCCAGCTCCCTCCCAAAGGCCTGGGAAAATCAGCAGAAAACAGCCCAAGTATTTCTGCCCTGTCAACCATGCAGAAGACCTTGAAGAAGCTCCTGGCTCTGGACTGGCCCACCTCTGACCACTGCAACCATCTCTCTCTCTCTCTTCTCTCTTTTCTCTCCCTCCCTCCCTCTTCCTCTCCCTAGCTCATTCAAATAAACAAATCTTAAAAAAGATAAAAAAGCTGGCCGGCGCCGTGGCTCAATAGGCTAATCCTCCACCTTGCGGCGCCGGCACACCGGGTTCTAGACCCGGTCGGGGCGCCGGATTCTGTCCCGGTTGCCCTCTTCCAGGCCAGCTCTCTGCTATGGCCAGGGAGTGCAGTGGAGGATGGCCCAGGTGCTTGGGCCCTGCACCCCATGGGAGACCAGGAAAAGCACCTGGATCCTGGCTCCTGCCATCGGATCAGCGCGGTGCGCCGGCTGCAGCGGCGGCCATTGGAGGGTGAACCAACGGCAAAGGAAGACCTTTCTCTCTGTCTCTCTCTCACTGTCCACTCTGCCTGTCAAAAAAAAAAAAAAAAAAAAAAAAAAAAAAAAAAAGATAAAAAAGCTTTAATATTCACCCACTTCTATCTGACTTAAGTATTGATATTAAACACAAATGTGATATTTAAAATATCATTGTCAATATTTGGATATTTGAAGCATGGAATAAATAGAATTTTTACAGTCCCCAAGTAGGATTTCATTTCACTCTTTATTTGCTGAGTTATTTATTTAGTACAGTCAGTAAGCCTTCTACTATAATAATATACATCTGAAAAGGTATCTCAAAGAATATTAAAACTTACAAAGATCAAATGTACCCCCTCCACCTTAGCCTATGTGGGCCACTAAAGGAAGACTTGGTAAGCAGCTGACTCAATCAAGGGGCTATCTTCATGATCCAGGACAATTTTCCTTCCAACAAAACAACGTGGTGGAGTGACTCAAAGTTAAAGTTTGAATTCCTCGAGCCTCTTTCTGGCTGATTAGCACTTAAGGGCTATACCAACATATTAATCAGGCTGATAGGGGGATGCTTCTAGACAAAGAAAAAATGCATAATGCCAAGCAATGTTCAGGGTGGAATCCTGCATTTTCAAAATAAGTCAATATACCTCTGACCTCTTTTATATTGATAATTTCATAGGAGGTTGCTGAAATATGAAACTCTTCTGAGGACAGTCACATTCAGAGATCAAACTGCATTCTAAGGTATATGGACCAGGAGGAGGACCAGATGTAGTCGGTGAAAATGCAGCAAACCATCACAGATTGATCAAGTAGAAGATGACTGCCTTAAGTTCCAACCACTGTGGGGAGTGACCGTATCAACTTTTGGTTTACATAGCTTGTGCTTGGCTGAGCAGTAGAAGCAGCCTAAAGATACCACAGCTTTCAACTTAGCTCAATATATTAGTAATCTGGCCCAGGCAATTTAAGGAAACGGTATTAACTGGGGACTCACTGACCCACTGATTTTACTTCAGGTAGAATGGGGCATCTGCTTTGCTCCAAAGGAGTAGCTGTCACTTTTTTCATGTATACATGAAATCATGCAAGGGCCAGACAGTTGTGCTTTTAAATATACCATTTTCCTTTGATCAGAGATGCTTGTTGGGTCTCTTCTGACTTATAGTCACTGAATCCTGGTTGACCTATGCTAAAATGTAAAAGTCAGATGGTAGAGGCATAAGACCTTAATGAGTCAGACATTCAATTTCAGTAATAGTTTAGCATCAGCTTACAAGCTGCTTTTTAAAAATTTCAATTAATTAATTAGAAAGGCAGTAAGGCAAAATTATAGAGGACGAGCTCCCATCTGCTAGTTTACTTGCAAGTTCCTGCAGTCTGGATCGAAGCTGAAAACTCAATGCCACAATTGGTGGCAGGAACCAATTAGTAGAGCCATTGCCACTGTCTCCAACAGTCTGCATTAGCCAGAATCAAATCCAGGTAGTCTCATACTGGACAAAGGCTTCTTAACTAGCATCTTACTCTTTAAGTTAACTGCCTGTCCCTGCTCTTTTTAAAACGGGGTGTACTGGATGTCTGAGTGAGGCAGGTGGTGCTGTTGTGCTCTGATACAGCTTCTCTAGGTTTTCCAGCAGCAATTAAATCTACAACTGAATTTTGGATTGTCCTTTTTCTTCTCAAAGATTTTGTCGTTTCTCTTAGACTACCTGGGAGTGGAAAGTCCAGGTGGTAATCCCTGAAGGACGCTATCTCCCTCTGGCCTTCATGACTCATAGTATTCACAGTGTAAATCATGTAAAATCTCAATACTATTTATATAGATATAGATATTAGATATATAGATATACATGTGGGAGCCAAGAAAACAGTACACTATAACAACCCAGTGAAGATAGAGTCCCTTTTCCTGTGATTACATGGATCAAGAAGTAAGGATCAGGGGCTCTAACATAGTTATCAGAATACTGCTAACACCCAAAAAGAACACACAGGAGGGAAGACAGGCAACAAGGACGAAATTTTAGTGTTGTCCTCTGTCCTTCCTCTTGTGCAAGGTCATGCCTGTCAACCTCACACTCTCATCTCCAAAACTGTCAAGGACTCTTATGTCTAAGGTTTGGCTTATAAACTAATAAGCTAGCTTTCTATTGTTTCATGGAACTCATGGAACTCTTCACCTTTCTGCTCATGACAAAATAAGCATCATAACATTATGTTTGCTCCAAGTGACAAAATAAGGGCCTTCCAGCTAAAGACAATGGGAAGCAAGCAGTAAACAACCCTGCTTTCTCCCCCATCGTTTCCAAAGGGATATTACCTCACTTCTCGAGGTTGCTCCTAGAGAACAGAACTCTGAGAAATGGCCCAGGTGAAGAGTGGTCAGACCTTGCATTTTTGCTGGTCAGGCCAATAATGAAAATATTACTAAGAAGACAGAAATCATTAAAAATGGAATAGAAATTTTGGAGACAAAATTGCCAATCAGTGAAATAACTATGACTGAGAGCTTTAATAGCAGAATAAACCAAATAAATGAAAGAATTTCTGACGTTCCAGGACAAGACTTGTGAAATAACCCAATCAGACCAAAACAAAGAGAATATAATTAAAAAGAATGAAGAAAGTCTATATGAAATCTGGGATACCATCAAATATCCAATTATTTGTGGCATAGGTATTCCTGAAGAGATGGAAAAGGGCATTGAGAACCTGCTACACTAGTTGAAAAGTTTCCAGGTCTTGAAAGAGACATGGACACCTAGATACAGGGAGTTCACAGGATCCCATGCAGATTCAACAAAAAAAGGTCTTCTCCAAAGCATAATGTAGCCAACCTGTCAAAAGTTAAGGACAAGGAGAGAAAAGCATCAAATTACATATAAAGGAAGACCAATAGAGTAACAGCACATTCCTCAGCAGAAACCCTACAGTCCAGAAAAAGTGTGTGATGATATATTCAAGATCATTAGTGAAAAAAATTTTATCCAGGAATGTTATATCCAGCAAAGCCATCATTTAGAAGTGAAGGAGAAAGAAGGTATTTTCCAGATAAACAAAAATTAAGAGAATTCACCACCACCAGAACAGACATACAAGAAATTCTGAAAGGAGTCCTGCATTGGAAGTAAACGCTGGGGCCGGCACTTCAGTGCATAGGTAAACTGCCACCTGCAGCACTGGCATCCCATATGGGCACTGGTTCAAGGCCCCACTGCTCTACTTCCAACCCAGATTCCTGCTAATGTGCCTAGGAAAACAGCAGATAATGGCACAAGTGCTTGAGCCTCAGAACCCACAAGGGGGACCCAGATGGAGTTCCAGGCTCCTGGCTTCAGCCTGGCCTTTGCAGTCATTAGGGGAATGAACCAAAGGATAGAAGATCTCTCTCGCTCTCGCTCTCAGTCTCGCTCTCGCTCTGGCTCTCTGGCTCTCCTTCTCTCTTTCTAACTCTGACTTTCAAATAAGCAAAATCCAGTCATTTGTAACAAAATGGAGGAATCTGTAAAACATCATACTGCGGGAAATAAGTCAGTCCCAAAGGTACAAATATTATATGTTCTCCCTGATCTGTGACAACTAACTAAGCACCTAAAAGGAAACCCGTAGAAGTAAAACAGACATTATCAGAAGCAATGACGTGATGAGCCCTTGTACTGACTGCAGAGGAACAGTTTAATATTTTATTCTTTTTACTATTTTCTTTTTCTACTTAATACTTCACACAGAATTATTCTTAGCTGTATAAATCCAATTGAAAATCAATACCTGCTAAAAAATAAGAAAAGGAAAAAGAGAGGGAGGAGATACACAGTTCAGCACACGTTCCCACGGACTTACCCCTAAGAGTGAAGCTAAAAATTTGCCAAGGGATCACATAAATAAGACAAAGTGAGAAATTAAGATAAGAGCAGAAATAAATGAAATTGAAACTAAAAAAAATAACAAAAGATCAACAAAACACAGGGCAATGTGGAGGAACAGGTAAAGCTGCAGCAATGTGGAAGAGCAGTTAAAGCTGCTGCCTGCGACACTGGCATCCCATATGGACACAGGTTAGTATTCCAGCTGCTCCACTTCCAATACAGTTCCCTGCTACTGGCCTATGGGAGACCCCAGCGAAGCTCCTGGCTTTGGCCTAACTCATTCCTGGCTGTTACAGTCATCTGGGGAATGAATCAGCTGTTGGAAGATCTTTCTGTCTCTCCCTGCCTCTGTGCAACAATAAATAAATCTTTTAAAAAAATCAACAAAGAGATTCTAAGATGGCTGAATAGGGAAAAGACATGCTGATACTGAACAGGGGAAGATAGCAGGAACAAAAGCAGATGAAGTGTATGCACAGGGGAGACTGGAGAGAAATTTGCAGTGGAAATTTACAGAAAGAAGAAGATTGCCATGAAGCAGCATGGAAAGTGTGGATGCAAAGCAGTGAGCTGGACACACCAAACAAATCCCAAAGCCAGGGGCTGAATGAGATGAGGGCAGAATTCAGGAGTCTGTGCTTCTGATAATGCAAGAGGGAGGACCTTGTGGACCACAATGACTTTGGCCTGCAGCCCTAGTGGGAGACAGGGGACTCATTTAATCCAGTGAAGGAAAAGCGCATTTGTTCCCCATCTTCCCACAAAGTCACCAAGCAACCTGTGGGGAGAAGGTGTCATCTTGACACCAGGAGGAAAAGTGTAGATTTTCCACTGACTTTGATTCTGGCTGGGAGGACTGAGAGGGGCCTGGGCACGCACTTAGGAATGTGAGGTGCCCCCCATCCTCTCAACAAATCACAGGATCCAGGGTTCAAACTGCAAAGGTGGAGTACCCACAGGCAGCTGGCTCTGGAAACGACTCTATTCTTCCCATGGACAGGGCAGGCTTGTGGGGTGGGGTATTCTGCACCCCATGACTGTGGAGCCTTGTGTGCTGTGACTGTGAGAATCCTGTGACTGTATAACATGGTGTTGGGTGTAGCTGTGTCCATGGGCAATCACTGTTTCTGGTATAAGAGGCTCACAGCAACCTGACTGCCTGGGGCGGGTCACTGCAGAGGGTTCCATGCTCACACAAAGGACTACACAGATCCTTTGTGTGGTTTAGGTGCCAGTGTGGGTGAAGGTTGTACCCACTGTGGGATAACCCTGGGCACTGATCCCCTTGGAAGAGAGGAGCTGAAATAATACCATCCCCCAACAATAAAGGAGCTCTACCATGCCCAACCTGGGTGTCACCATGGATACTTGCACCACTTGAAGCACTGATAAGAGCTCCCTTGCTCCATCCAGCACATGCCTTTGAGTATTCACAAAGAATCAGAAACTCCACTAAGCTACAGAGGCATAGTTCAAAGATAAAACCTATCAATGGAGAAAATCAACAAGTGTTTCCACAATAGCCTAAAAATAAATGCAGAAAGTGAAGAAAAAGAATAAGAAAGATATCATGACCACCCCAAAGCTACACAAGAACACTTCAATATTAGAATGTGAAGATGAAGAGATTGATAAAATGCTGAAAAAAGGAGTTCAAAACATTAATCATAGGATTACACAGAAGCAATGAGAAGCAAATTCAACTTTTAAAAAAAATCCATACATGATATGGATGAAAAATTTTCCCATGAGATAGAGATTTTACAGAGAAATCAAACTAGAGTACTAAAAATGAAGAATGTAGTATGTCGAATAAAAGAAACAGTGGGAAGCCTTAACAACAGACTTGATAGGCAGAAAAAAAGAGTATCTGAGCTAGAAGACAAATCACTGGAAATATCTTAGACCAAATAAAGAAATCAGAAAAACGAAAAACTGCTTTCAAGATTTATGGGACACAATCAAACAACCCAGCAGTTCCTGGTCTTAGCAGTTCCTGGAGGTATATAGAGAAAGAATAGGTTAGAAGACCTGTTTAGTGAAACACTTACAAAAAACTTCCCCTAATTTGGAAAAAGGGAAGTCCAAATACATGAGGCACATATAACTCCTAATACACATGGCCAGAAAAGATCTTCACCACGACACAATGTAGTTGGACTCTCAACAGTAAAGCATAAAGAAAAGATTATAAAATGTGAATGAGAGAAATGCCAGATTACCTTCAGAGTACCTCCAATTAGACTCAGAGCTGAATTATCATCAGAGACTCCACAGGCTAGGAGAGAATGGACATAGTCCAAGTTTTAATGAAAAAAAAAAAAACAGAATACTTCTCTGCAAAGCTCTCATTTATGAATGAAAGTGAAATAAAGACCTTACATAACAAAAAGTGAAGAATTTGTCACCACTTGTCTAGCCTTACAAATGATGCTTAAGCATGTGCTCTATACAGAAACAAAGACTCATCACATTGAAAGGATGTGAAAACAGAAAATCTAGAAAAGGAAATCCAAAAAAAAAAAAAACAATAGGAATATTCACTGAAAAATGGCAGGGCCATGTCATTAATTATCGATAGTAAGCCTGAATATAAATGACCTAAATTTTCCAATTAAAATTTAATAACTGGCTGAATGGATTAAAAAATAAGACACACCTATTTGCTGCATACAAGAAACACACCTCCACAACAAAGATACACACTGACTGAAAGTAAAAGGATTGAAACATATTACACTTTAACAGAAAGCAAAAACAAGTAAGAATAGCCATCCTAGTATCAGACAAAACAGACTTTAACAGAAAAATTATTAAAAGGGGCAAAGAAGGACATTATGTAATCCTTAAGGGATCAATTTTGCAAGAATGTGACTATAAAAATGTGTATGCACACAATTCCAGAGCATTTGGATATTTAAAATAAATGTTAATGGATCAAAATGGAGACATAGACTTCAATTCAATAGTAATGGGGGACTTCATTTTATTTTTTTTTAACTTTTATTTAATGAATATAGATTTCCAAAGTACAGCTTATGGACTAGATTGGCTTACCCCCAACCCCCGATGACTTCCCTCCCACCCACAACCCTCCCCTTTCCCGCTCTCTCTCCCCTTCCATTCACATCAAGATTCATTTTCATTTCTCTTTATATACAGAAGATCAGTTTAGCATACATTAAGTAAAGATTTCAACAGTTTGCACCCACATAGAAACACAAAGTGAAAAACACTGTTTGAGTACTCATTATAGCATTAAATCTCAATGCACAGCACATTAAGGACAGAGATCCTACATGAGGAGTAAGTGCACAGTGACTCCTGTTGTTGACTTAACAAATTGACACTCTTGTTTATGGCATCAGTAATCTCCCTATGCACCAGTCATGAGTTTCCAAGGCTATGGAAGCCTTTTGAGTTCTCCGACTCTTATCTTATTTAGAAAAGGTCATAGTCAAAGTGGAGGTTCTCTCCTCCCTTCAGAGAAAGGTACCTCCTTCTTTGAAGACCTGTTCTTTCCACTGGGATCTCACTCATACAGATCTTTCATTTAGTTTTTTTTTTTTTTTTTTCCAGAGTATCTTGGCTTTCCATGCCTGAATTACTCTCATGGGCTTTTCAGCCGAATCTGAATGCCTTTAGGGCTGATTCTGAGGCCAGAGTGCTGTTAGGACATCTGCCATTCTATGAGTCTGTTGTGTATCTCGCTTCCCATGTTGGATCGCTCTCCCCTTTATTTAATCTATTGGTTAGTATTAGCAGGCACTAGACTTGTTTATGTGCTCCCTTTGACTCTTAGTCCTTTCATTATGATCAATTGTGAACTGAAATTGTTCACTTGGACTAGTGACATGGCATTGGTACATGCCACCTTGATGGGATTGAATTTGAATCCCCTGGTATGTTTCTAAATCTACCATTTGAGGCAAGTCAGCTTGAGCATGTCCCGAATTGCACATCTCTTCCCTCTCTTATTCCCACTCTTATGTTTAACAGGGATCAATTTTCAGTTTAATTTTAACACTTAAGAATAACTGTGTATTAATTACAGAATTAAACCAGTAGTATTAAGTAGAACAGACAAAAAAAATATTAAGAGGGATAATGTATTAAGTTGTTCATTAACAGTCAGGGCTATGCTGATCAAGTCACCGTTTCTCATAGTGTCCATTCCACTTCAACAGGTTTCCTTTTTGGTGTTCAGTCAGTTGTCACCGATCAGGGAGAACATATGGTATTTGTCCCTTTGGGACTGGCTTATTTCACTCAGCATGATGTGTTCCAGATTCCTCCATGTTGTTGCAAATGACTGGATTTCATTGTTTTTTACTGCGGTATAATATTCTAAAGAGTACATATCCCATAATTTCTTTATCCAGTCTACCGTTGATGGGCATTTAGGTCGGTTCCAGGTCTTGGCTATTGTGAATTGTGCTGCAATAAACATTAGGGTACAGACCACTTTTTTGTTTGCCAATTTAAATTCCTTTGGGTAAATTCCAAGGAGTGGGATGGCTGGGTCGAACGGTAGGGTTTATCTTCAGGTTTCTGAGGAATCTCCAGACTGACTTCTATAGTGGCTTGACCAGTTTGCATTCCCACCAACAATGGGTTAGTGTCCCTTTTTCAATGGGGGACTTTAACACCACACATTCATCAATGGACAAATCAACTAGACAGAAAATCAACATAGAAACAATAGCTAATCTGGACTATGAACCAAATGGAACAGATAGCTACAGAACTTTTTTTCCCTCAAGTTGCAGAATACACATTCTTCTCATCAGTGCATGGAACTTTCTCTCTAGTATAGTCTATAGGCTAGGCCATAAAACAAGTCTCAGCAAATTTAGAAAAATCTAAATCATACCATGCATCTTCCTGGACCACAATGGAATGAAGCTGGAAATCAACAACTCAAGAATCTCTAGAACATATGCAAAAACATGCAGACTGAAAAACTTGCTGCTGAATAAACAGTGAGTCATAGAATAAATCAAAAGGGAAATAAAAAATTTCTGTAAATGAATAAAGATAACAATATAGCATATCTAAACTCATAGCATGCAGAAAAAGCAGTGTTAAGAGGGAAGTTTATAGTAATTGCTGCCTATGTCAAGAAATTGTTAAGACAGCAAATAAATGATCAATGTATCTCTATGATCAAGAAAACACCAGGCCGGCACCATGGCTGACTTGGCTAATCCTCCACCTGTGACACCAGCACCCCAGGTTCCAGTCCCAGTTGGGGTGCTGGGTACTACTCCCAGTTGCTCCTCTTCCAGTCCAGCTCTCTGCTGTGGCCTGAGAGGGCAGCGGAGGATGGCCCAAGTGCTTGGGTCCCTGCACCCGCATGGGAGACCGGGAGGAAGTACCCAGCTTCTGGCTTCAGTTCGGCGCAGTACACTGGCCATAGTAGCCATTAGGGGAGTGAACCAATGGAAGGACAACCTTTCTGTCTCTCTCTCACTGTCTATAACTCTCTCTCTCTCTCTGTCTGTCACTGTCCAACTCTGCCTGGCAAAAATTTTAAAAAAATTTTTTTTAAAAAGAAAAAAAAAAACACCACCACATGAAACCCAAAATTAGTAGGGAAGGAAAGGAATAACTAAAATTAGAGATGAAATAAACAAAATTGAAACAAAAAATACAAAAGGTCAGTGCCTTGAAGAGCTGGTTTTTTGATCAACAAAATTGATAAAACATTGGCCCAACTAACCAAAAAAGAGGGAAATAACCCAAATTAATCAAATCCGAGATGAAAAAGGAGATATAAGATAGGATCCACAGAAATAAAAATAATTCAAGAATTACTACAAATAGCTATATGACAAAAAAATTGGAAAAACTTGAAGATACTGGTAGATTCTTGGACACAAGATACCAAAACTGAGGCACAAAAACATTGATAATCTAAAGATGTCAATAAACAAGATGGAAATTTCAACAGTAATAAAGATTCTTCCAATAAATTAAAGTGCAGGAAAAGATGTTCTCACTGCTGATTCTACTAGACTTTTTTTTTTTTTTTTTTTTTTGACAGGCAGAGTGGACAGTGAGAAAGAGAGACAGAGAGAAAGTCTTCTTTTGCCGTTGGTTCACCCTCCAATGGCCACCACGGCCAGCGCACCATGCTGATCCAATGGCAGGAGCCAGGTACTTATCCTGGTCTCCCATGGGGTGCAGGGCCCAAGCACTTGGGCCTTCCTCCACTAGACTACTAGAACCCGGTGTGCTGGCGCCGCAAGGCGGAGGATTAGCCTAGTGAGCCATGGTGCCGGCCTCTACTAGACTTTTAAAGAACTAATTGCAATTCTTCACAAGCTTTTCAAAACAACTGAAAGAGAATAAATCCTCCCAAACTCCTACTATGAGGTCAGCATCACCTTAATTCCAAAACCCGAAAAAGACACAAAGAAAGAGAACTACAGACCCAATATCACTGATTAACATGGATTCAAAATCCTTAACAAAATACTAGCTAATCAAATCCAACAATACATCAGAGAGACCATTCACCTGGACCTAGTAGAAGTTCCCCTGGTATGCAGGGATGGCACAACATACTAAAGTCAGTAACTGTGAGACATAACACTAAGAAATTGAAGATGTCAAGACATATTACAGGGCAGTAACAATCAAAACAGCCTGGTAATGACAGAAAAACAGACATGTATACCAATGGAACAGGATAAAATCCCAAAAATCACTTCATACATTGACAATGAAATAATCTTTGACAGGCAGCTAAAATCAATTCCCAGATAAAGGACAGTCTCTTCAACAAATGGTGGTGGGAAAATTGGATCTCCGCATGTAGTAGTTATGAAACAAGACCCCTACCTTTCACTTTATACAAAAATCAAATCAAAATGGACCATGGAACCAAATCTACAACTGGGTACCATCAAGTAACTAGAGAAGAACTTTGAGGAAACTATGCAAGACATAGAAAACACTTCTTGGACATGACTTCAGAACCACAGGCATTCAAAGCCAAAATTGACATATGGATTACATCAAACTGACAAGCTTCTGCACTGCAAAGGAAACATGCAGCAATGTGAAGAAACAGCAAACAAAATGGGAGAAAATATTTGCATACTATGCAACTGATAAAGGGCTAATATCCAGAATATATAAAGAGCTCAAGAAAATCAACAACAAAACAATCCAATTAAGAAATAGGCAAAGGAAATCATATGGCTAACAGAAACATGAAAAACATGATCAGGATCACAGCCATCAGGGAAATGCAAATCAAAACTATGAGTTTCACTTCACCCCAGTTAAAATGGCTTTTATACAGAACTCAAAAATCAATAAATGCTGGTGAGCATATAGGTAAAAAGGTACCCTAATCCACTATTGGTAGGAGTGTAACTGATGCAGCCATTGTGGAAGACAGAATGGAGATATCTCAGAAAGCTTAAAATAGATCTACCACATGACCCAACAATCTCACTCCTGGGAATTTACCCAAACAAAATGAAGTCACCCTATGAAAGAATTATTTGTACCCCCATGTTTTTTGCAGCTCAATACACAATAGCAAAGATATGAAATCAAGCTTGATGTCCATCAACTGATGACTAAAGAAATTATGACTTCTATATATCTTACATATTATACATTATATATTTATATATATATATAAAAGTACTACTCAGCCACACAAAAAAATGAAATTCTGTCTTTCACAACAAAATGGATACAACTAGAAATCATTATATTTAGTGCAATAAGCCAATCCCCAAAAGACAAATACTATGTTTTCCTTGATCTGTAGTAACTAATTGAGTATGAAAAATGTAATGTATAGGATTGCAATGGGCATTTTGAGATTTGATATTGTTTATAGCCTTTGTCTTAACTGTTGAGAACAGTGCTTTTTTCTTCTATTTGTTTAACTCTTTACTTACTGTAGAGTTAACCCTATGAGTATATAGTAAACAATAGATCATTGTATAAATTAAGAGAGGGAATGAGAGAGGAAGAAGGAGGAAGGGTGTAGTATGGGGAAGGTGATAGTAGGGGTAGAGTGAGAAACATCACTATGTTCCCAAATCTGTATATATGAAATGCATTAAATCTGTTTACCTTAAATTAAAAATTTAAATAATTTTATACCATTATAGTTCTAATGAGCTACGATTACTTTAATTTACTTTATATGGGTGAAATGCTCATCTTTCCATTTGATTATTGCTTATAGCACTTGCCTTTATTACCACTGAACTAGAGTCTTGTTGCTTGTTGCTTTCTTTATTTTGTGAACCATTATGTCCTGGAATATAATTGTAATTTAAAATGTTTTAACTCAAAAATTAAATTAGAAAGGAGGAGCAATGAAGGAAGGAAGGAGAAATAGAGAGGGAGAGAGGGAGGGAAGAAGGTAATTTATATTCTTAGAATTTTATCTATGAACTACATTAAATCTGTTCTCTTTTTATTAACATAAAAAAATAAAGCATCAGGAAAACACCATGGGCCAGGCAGATGTAGGGATCAGAGAACAGGAATGGAAGGGATCCAAGTATCTGAACCATCACCTGCTGCCTCCCAGGGTGCAAACTGGCAGGAAGCCAGAACTGGGAGTGGAATTGGGTCTCAAATCCAAGCATTCCTATATGAGACATGGGCAACCCAAGTGGTGTCTTAACTGCTAGGCTAAGCACATGCCCTTAATTTTTACTATTACTTTTATTATTCTCCAGATAATCAGTTTATATTTAAAGAGATATGGTCCAAATTTAAAGTTTTGCATCTTTCAAAAACAATTTGTGTTTATATAAAAAAATTAACATTTTTGGTATTTAGTATAATTTATTTTCTAAAATAAAAAGCAAATTTTACAAATTTTCTTATATATCAAGTTTTTCAATACATATCACATGCATGGATATATGTCTTAGAATATTAACAATTTTAATTGTAAGAAATTTCTGCTATTTCATGTCTTCTCTCTTTAGAAACCACTCTCACTATAGGTCAATGTTCATTTACCTTGAAGTAGCCTTCTTCAGCAGCTTTTTAATCTCATTTATTTTACAGGTGTGCTTCTGATGGATAACCACAAATGCATTACAACCATCTGGTGGTGGTTCCTCAGCTGCAATCTAAGATTTTCACAAGATTCTATTTAGCTACAGTAGTTGATATTCGCAATATTATTTTAAAAATTCAGATTACTTTCATTAAAATATCTCATTAGTTACTATTAAGTTGTCAGCCTAATTAATGTAAAAGGCATCTCTAATAGAAAGAATCCAAGAAAAATTTGAACAAAATCAACTTCATCCCAGGAAATGAATAAAGTTACTGAAAAAAAAAACTATTAAACTTTACATTATATTTCAATGGTTAACTTCATAATTTCCTTATCTCAAGTAACTACAAAATTACTTAAATAGTCAATGACATTATATTCAATTATCACCAGTGATAGACTATGGAACCACATATAGGTTTGTAGGTCATTATTTTAAACCAAATATGTTCACATTAAATAGCTCTGTGTACATAGGTACCATACTTCTTTGTCAAATGCAGGTTGGGTATTTTTACGTACCTGTTGAAACATCTGAATAGTCGGAGAGTATGCCCTTATAGATAAAGCAAACTTTAATAGATTGATGTGTAAATTGTCTAAAAACTGTCCCGCTTTCTTCAAGATTAAGTTGTAGTAAGAATAATCTGATTCTATGAAAAGAAATTTTTAAAAAGATGTTAGTATTTTAAATCCAACACATGGACAAACCCTCACTGTAAAGCTAACTTAATCACTGTCATAATCAATCACAACTCAACTTTGGTTATAGATGCTGTTAGAAACAAATGGAAAAAAAAGTCAAGATCTCTGTTCTATTAGTAACTTTATTTTGGGTCTTCCAGCGATGTCCACATAATCAACATAAGACTAGGTGAAAACAATCTTAATATTAAAAAGTCTATTAAGAAGATATCAACAACTAAGATCAATCCACTCCAAGGTCATCAAGTTGTAATACAAGAATAAATTATAGGTCCTACCTAAAATCTAAGAGATTTAGAATAGCAAATTTTAAAAAACATGATTGCTAATGAATTTTAAGTTTTTTTTTTTTTTTTTTTTTTTTTTTTTGACAGGCAGAGTGGACAGTGAGACAGAGAGACAGAGAGAAAGGTCTTCCTTTGCCGTTAGCTCACCCTCCAATGGCCGCCGCAGCTGGCGCACTGCGGCCGGTGCACTGCGCTGATCCAATGGCAGGAGCCAGGTGCTTCTCCTGGTCTCCTATGGGGTGCAGGGCCCAAGCACTTGGGCCACCCTCTACTGCACTCCCTGGCCACAGCAGAGAGCTGGCCTGGAAGAGGGGCAACCGGGACACAATCCGACGCCCTGACTGGGACTAGATCCCGGTGTGCCGGCGCCGCAAGGCGGAGGATTAGCCTAGTGAACCGTGGTGCCGGCCATGAATTTTAAAGTATGTATCTCAATAAATTCTACTTAGAGTCAGTCAGTGTAGGCAACCAAGTGTAATCGGTGTATCCAAAATATTTCAGGAGACAGAATTTGAAACAGACCTTCAAGAGTATCACCTTGTCTGAAGCTGTAACTAATTTGAGCTGCTTGGTCTATCACTGGAATCCATCTTCAAAGATCCCAGACACCAAAGTGAATGATGGTTCGTAGAATTCAATTTTAAAACTTTGTACCACCCCTGGGGACACAGAGATCATTTGAATGGGAGAGGGCAGAAAAGAAAGGCAGCCAATAGCTGATAAGGTCCCAGGGGCTTTACTGTGGATAAGCAAGGAGACAACTTTCTCTCTTGCCCTGTTATTTCCCTACACTGACCTGGGTGTAATCATTATCTGCATTGTTTCCACTGTGCAGGGCCAACTCCAGGATGGTGTAGTTACCACCTGACAGCTCTGGAATCCATTCAGTACAAGTATACATAGGATGGCTTCAATATTCTCTAGTAATTTCTTCACTCCCCTTTTTTTGGTACTGGGTTACCAACTGAAAGAAATTTCTAATCGAAGAGCAGAGTTGGTGTAAATACATAGTTCCCTATGGATCAGAGCTCCCTGATGTGAAAAGGGATGTTAAAAGGGTGTGGTTGAAACCAGGTTTTAATAACAGATACTCCTTATGAAAGGGTGAAAAGGGGATTCTTTGAGTTAGAGGATACACTCAAGGGATGGTGTGGGAGACTGGATTATTTGCTGTGATAACGTTATATTATTTGTTCCAAAAATGTTGACTCTAGACCTTCATTCAATCTCCAACCCTTCCGAGTTCTTGACAAAAATCTTAGTAATGGATGACAAAAAACCCACAAAAGAATGTAAAAAAAAATAAAAGTTCTAATCCCCCTACACAAAAGAACTAGAAAGAAAAATACTAGAAAACGTAGACTAAATTAGATGTGACAAGAGATTTAAAAAGACACCTAAACAGAATAAGAGAAATAAGGACTACACGGGAGGAAAGTGAGAAAAAAGGAAAAAAGGGGGTGGAGACATTTGAGAGTCAATGAGAAAATTCAGGCAAAGGAGATATACAATAACATACTTTAAGACCCATAAGCAGAAATTCAAAAGAACAAAGTGAGTAAAGGAAATGATAATAAAATTTTTACTTCTAGAACTAAAAGTAACAAATCCATACATCTAACAAAAAGACACAATGGTTGGCACTATAACATTATCTAGTCAAACTATGGGTCTTTAAAGTTAAATTGGAAGTATAAACTTCACAAATAAATAGCTGGAATATGAAGGCCTCAAGAGCCATCATTCCAAGAGGTATTCATGTGGCATCAACCAGGGAGCAAACTTTACATAACCAAGAAGTAACAGGAGAAACTCCATTATAAGTCTGATAGTGAGATCTAAATATATTTAACGGTAGAAATAAGACTAACTTAAGGGATTAAGAATGACAGAAGACTATGTAAATGTTGTATGCTCTGAGAATTCAGAAAAAATATACCACTAACAAAAATGCAACCAAGAGGAAAGTAAGAGGAAATAAAACAAGCTCAGTTATTCCTCAACAAATATTGGCCAAGTGTAAAAGGTTATCATTGAATACAACAAAGCAAGTAGTAGAAACTTGTCTAAGAATAACAAAGATAAAGAATAGTTATAAACAAAAATCAAGAGCCATTCCATTAATACCTACAGTAGGGTATCAAAACACAGTATCTAAACAAAGAAATCAAGGACTCAGGGCCTTCACCTATGTTATTCCTTTGGTCTAAAATTCAGGAGAATAGGAGAGATGCAGCATGTTTAGCCAAGTCCTCATTCATGAAATCTCTGCTTAAATGTCATTTGTTTTAGAATGATTTTTTTTTCCTGATATCACAAGCTTAGCTCCTATTATACACTCTGAAAGGGCTCTCTATGCTGTCTCCAGAACAATTCTAAAACTATAATTAAAAATTATTTGTATAATTCTTTCATTCCATCCTTCCCATCAGTCTATAAGCTGTGAAGGCATGGATCCTTTCTAGTCTTTCAAATGAACATTTCCACTTCTAGCACACAAAACAGTCATTCAACAAATTTGTAAAATTAATGTTTAATAAATGATCAATTTATTCTAGACAATAAATTTTCCTAATCCAGTAACTTTATTTTAAAATTTTATCTCTTTATTGGAGAGAGGATGAGAAAGGAAAAAAGTATGTGAGTGCTCCCATCTGCTGCTTCAATCCACAACAGCCAGGGCTAGGTCAGGATTAAATATGGGAACTCAATACACATCCCACATAGATGGCAGAAACCCATTTACTTAAGCCATCACTGCCACCTCACACAGTCTACATTGGCAGGAAGCTGAAATCTGCAGCCAGATCCAGAAATCAAACCCAGGCACTCTGATGTGGTAATGCAGGAATCTTAACCAGTTTCTCAACCACTAGGCCAAATACCCACCCCCTAATTCATTAATTTTAAATTGCTGACTTATGAGAATGGGTAGAGTCTTTCTGTCCTACTTCTTTATTAAACTATAGGTGACTTTTCAGAATTTGGTTTTTTCCCAAGTATCAAAAAACAATACTAGTATGCCTCTGCAATCAAAGCAACACAAAACAGTTCAGAGATATCTTTAAAAATATATTTAAAAAACATAGTAGCCACAGGACAATAACTCCAATTAATGTAATAATAGAACTAAAATATGATTACATCAGCTAAAAGGGAATTGGTCACCTATGGAAACACAAATCAACAGAAATTAACATAAAGTAGTATCTGACAAGGTGTCCAATTTTGTCAAAGTCATTGTCAAACTTGTCCCTAATGCAGTAATGGACACAGAATTCAAAAATTTATAGAATAAGCTTCCGTAATTTAGGTGTAACTAGCAAGACCATCTCTATTGCAAAATGATGTGTTGGGCTATTTTAGCTGATGTTTTTAAATAACAAATACATGCTTACCAAATAATGGATAGTTATTTTGTCTTTTCAACATCTTATTCCTTTATCTTCAACCTAATGTTTTACTTTATTTTTGTTCACTGACACAACAATACAAAAGGGACAAATACCTTGTTCTCCCTGATAGGTGACAACTAAGTGAGCACCAAAAAGGAAACCTGTTAAAGTGAAATGAACACTAGGAGAAACGGTGACTTGATCAGCCCTCACCCTGACAGTTGATGAGCAACTTAATATGTTATCCCTCTTAGTATTTTTGTTTGTTTGTTCTACTTCATACTTTTGGTTGAATACTATAATCAATACACAATTATTCTTAAGTTCTGAAACTTAACTGAAAAGTGATCGCTGTTAAATATAAGAGTGGGAATAAGAGAGGGAAGAGATGTGCAATTCGGGACATGCTCAAGCTGACTTGCCTCAAATGGTAGATTTAGAAACATACCAGGGGATTCAAATTCAATCCCATCAAGGTGGCATGTACCAATGCCATGTCACTAGTCCAAGTGATCGATTTCTGTTCACAACTGATCATAATGATAGGACTAAGAACCAAAGGGATTACATAAACAAGAATAGTGTCTGCAAATACTAGCTGATAGAATAAAAAAGGGAGAGAATGATCCAACATGGGAAGTGAGATACACAGCAGACTCATAGAATGGCAGATGTCCTAAACAGCACTCTGGCCTCAGAATCAGCCCTAAAGGCATTCAGATTCGGCTGAAAAGCCCACGAGAGTATTTCAGGCATGGAAAGCCAAGACACTCTGGGGGAAAAAAAACAAAACCTAAATGAAAGATCTCCGCGAGTGAGATCCCAGTGGAAAGAATGGGTCATCAAAGAAGGAGGTACCTTTCTCTGAAGGGAGGAGAGAACTTCCACTTTGACCATGGCCTTGTCTAAATATGATCAGAGTCGGTGAACTCAGGGGCTTCCATAGCCTTGGCAGCTCATGACAAGAGCCTAGGGTGATTACTGATGCCATAAACAAGAGTGTCAATTTGTTAAGTCAACAACAGGAGTCACTGTGCACTTACTCCTCATGTAGGATCTCTGTCCTTAGTGTGCTGTACATTGAGATTTAATGCTATAACTAGTACTCAAAGAGTATTTTTCACTTTATGTTTCTGTGTGGGAGCAAACTGTTGAAATCTTTACTTAATGTATGCTAAACTGATCTTCTGTATATAACGAGAATCGAAAATGAATCATGATGTGAATGGAAGGGGAGAGGGAGTGGGAAAGGGGAGGGTTGCGGGTGGGAGGGATGTTATGGGGGGAAGCCATTGTAATCCATAAGCTGTACTTTGGAAATTTATATTCATTAAATAAAAGTTAAAAAAAAAAAAAGAACAAAAAGAAAAAAAAAGAAACAAAAAACAATCCCTTATCAAAGTGTCTGGGTTCAAGTTTTAGCTCCATTTCCAATTCCAAGTTCCTGCTAATGCACACTCTTGGAACCAGGTTAAATTGGTTGGGTCACTGGTACCCACATGGAAGACCTGGATTGATTTCCCCACTCCCTAGCTTCAGCCTAGATCAGCCAAGGCCTTTGCAGGCATCTGGTGGAGATATATCAGCAGATGGGGGTTCTCTAGCTCTCAAATTTTTAAAAATAGTTATAATAAAAGTTTATGTTATGTATATTTCTCAATTTATAAAACCAAAAAATCTCATTTACAGTCACACATCTTAAAAGATTTAATAATAGGCCAGCACCATGGCTCACTTGGTTAATCCTCTGCCTGCAGTGCCAACATTCCATATCGGTGCCGGGTTTTAGTCCCAGTGCTCCTCTTCCATTCCAGCTCTCTGCTGTGGCTCAAGAGGGCAGTGGAGGATGGCCCAAGTGTTTGGGCACCTGCACCCGCATGGGAGACCAGGAGGAGGTACCTGGCTCCTGGCTTCGGATCGGTGCAGCGCCGGCCGTGGCGGCCTTTTGGGGCATAAACCAATGGAAGGAAGACCTTTCTCTCTCTCTCTCTCTCTCTCTAACTCTGTCAAATAAAAAAAATTAATACTTATTTCAATTTCTCCTCTTACCTAAATCTACTGTAATCCTGATTAATATACCAGTAAAATGGCTCTCACCAAAATCACCAATAATTTTTTTTGTTTTTAAAAGTAGATTCTTGGCCGGCGCCATTGCTCAGTAGGATAATCCTCCAACTTGTGGCGCCGGCACACTGGGTTCTAGTCCCAGTTGCCCCTCTTCCAGGCCAGCTCTCTGCTATGGCCTGGGAGTGCAGTGGAGGATGGCCCAGGTACTTGGGCCCTGCACCCCATGGGAGACCAGGATAAGTACCTGGCTCCTGCCATCGGATCAGCGAGGTGCGCCGGCCGCCGCACACTGGCCGCGGCGGCCATTGGAGGGTGAACCAACGGCAAAGGAAGACCTTTCTCTCTGTCTCTTTCTCTCACTGTCCACTCTGCCTGTCAAAAAAAGAAAAAAAAAGTGGATTCTTTGGGGCCAGTAGCATGGCATAGTAGGCTAAGCCTCTGCCTGTGGCACTGACATCCCATATGGACGCTGGTTCATGTCTCAGTTGCTCCTCTTCCAATCCAGCCCATGCCCGGGAAAGCAGTGGAAGATGGTTCAAGTACTTGGGGCTCTGCACCCACATGGGAGACCCAGAGGAAGCTCCTGATCAGACTGGTACCGGCTATTTTGGCCATTTGGGGAGTGAATCAGAAGATGGAAGACCTTTATCTCTGTCTCTTCCTCTTGGTCCCTAGCTTTAACTCTCAAACTAAATTAATATCTGTCTTTTCCCTATAGTTTCAATTGCCTTCTTTATGTTGATAACCTCCAATTTCTAGCCTTTATCCCAGTTTCTATTTTTTATCTTAATCTGTCACTTATATCACTTTACTGGAGATTTCCATTTGGATATCTGACAACCACTTCAAAATGACACATCCAAAATGCAATCATCTTCCTATCTTAAACATGGTACTCAACTATAAGTAACTGAGTTATTAAGTCAAAACTTTTTCTGAACATATTTTTCCATTAAAATATACAAGCTTTACTTTCACAGAAACCATTAGTATCTTTAAGTATTTAGAGAATGACATTTTTATATACTAAATATGCAGAAAAGAGATAATAAATGAATAAAGAGACACTTTGGAGTCAGATATATTTTCATTGATATTTTCTAACTCACCACAAAAAACTATATAGGATAACTAATATCATGACAATTGAATCTTGCAGCATCAGTAAATATTTAATTCTGCAGAAGCATAATTTTTTAAAACAGGAAATTTTATGTTTGAAGGTATTAATCTGCTGACACATGATGTAAAGTGTTTTCACTAAAAAATATGAAACTAGCTCTTGAATTCAAAAAGTTAAATGTTCAAATATCTAATGTCTTAAGCAACTGGATAGTCAGACCTGAACTTTTAAAAAAAATTTTGTTTACATATTTGAAAGGCAGAGTTACAGAGGAGGGAGAGAGAGAGAGAAAGAGGGAGAGAAATCTTCCATCTGCTGGTTCACTCCTCAAATAGTCTTAATGCCAGTGCTGGGCCAGGCCGAAGCCAGGTGCTTTATCCAGGTCTCCCATGTGGGTGGCAGGGAACCAAACAGGCCATCTTCTGCTGCTTTCCCAGACACATTAGCAGAAAGCTGGATTTGAAGTGGAACAGCTAGGACATGAACTGGTGTCCATATGGGATGCCAGTGTTGCAGATGGCAGCTCAACCTGTTACGCAATGCTGGCTCCCGAAATTATTGTTTAGCAGAGTATTTAAAGGGACTCAAAGAGAGTCAACAACCTAAAAACTGTAAGTAACAGAGGATTTAAATAGTTTCCCCCAGGATAAATGTCTTGAAAATAAATTTGGTAAAATTTGACAGCTAGCATATTTAATTTCTCACTTCTATCAGTCTTTCTCACCCTTAAGGTCACCAATGATATCACAAATGCATTACAGTCTCACCATTATAAACAAACTCAATAAAAATAAAAGTTTCAGTGTTTGTAATTGTCACTTTATACAACTGCATTTGTTTAACCCTGAAATACATACCTGAAATATCTCTTCCAATATATGTTTGAATGAGAGTTCATGTACCCCTGAACTTACACTTCAACTTGTCAAAGATGTGCCACAAGGTTATCTAGGTATGTCATTTCATTTACATATAAAATATGCTGTAACATCTAAACCCAAAATAAGAGTTGAGGAACAGGCATTTGGCAGAGTGGTTAAGATGCCACTTGAGACCCTCGGATCCCATATCCTGTATTCAAGACCCGGCTCCACTCTCAAACCAGCTCCTTGCTGATGTGCACCCTAGGAAGCAGCATGTGATAGCTCACGTAGTCAGGTCCCTGCCACCCACCCATATAGTAGAAGAGAACTGAGTTCCTGGCTCCTAGCTTCAGCCTGGTCCAGCCTTGGCTGTTTTAGGTATTTGGGGGAGTAAACCAGCAGATGTGAGATTGTGGAAGAAGCTTTTAATTAAACTTGTTTCTAACCAACATGATTAAAGTTGTGGTAGAGGCCTTCCTGAGGTCAGAAGAGAGGATCCTGTCCTGGGAATGAAATATTATCTCCTTGCATACAAATGCTTCAACTGCAGTTACTATCTGCTTACATGTAACCATTTCAAGTTCTGCTTGTTATTACAAAGCAATGATGCTAACCTGTACCAGACAGGTATCACACAGTGTGTGGGTGGAAAAGAACTATGTATGCACTTACAGTATTGTAAACAAATGTATGCAAGTAACCACATAAGGGAGACAAAGAGGCTAAAATCATATATAAGGAAATACCCCTCTTTGTTCTGGGCTCAGGCTTTTGGATAAGATTCTACCTGGGCCTTATGTTGGCAGAAGTAAAAAAGACTACTTCCTGTAAGAGGTCTTGGTGTTTTGTCTCTGTACACAAATCCTGCTACATTTTTCTGAGGGCTTATCTAGGACTAGACAGTGGGTTTTCCACCTCCTCTGTCTCCAGAGGCATAAGGCCCCTAGACTTGGAGATAACAGTGAATTCCCTTGGCATCAGCAGGTCACTTACTCTACAGGGAGTGGCTCTCTCCTGACTTTCTGGGACCCCAACCCTGGGAATACAACAGAATCCAGTAGGCACAGAAACTAGTCTAAGGAGCACTGCTCATCAGAACTGGTAGGTACCTGAGTTCATTTGGTTTGATGTACCTGCCCTGAGAGGCAGAAGGGGAGCCTGATCAACTCCCAGAGCTTCCCTAGTGATCTCATAAGATGCCGAACGCCGAGATGAAACCGCAGCTCTAAGGTACTGGGCAATGGGTTGGTGATGTGGTATTGTTAGCAGAGATGCTTGAATAGGTTCTTCTTTCCATGTGAAAAAAAGAGTTCTGACATAATACAGGGAATAGTTGTAAGCAAAGTTTCCTGGTTTAATAGAAAAATATACCTGGCAGACCAGGCAGGCAGCTCAAGCAAAGCTGAGAGCTGAGCACACAGTCTGTATTTACAGAATGGAGTCCAGTAGTCTTCCCATTGTTTTTCCTTTTCATTGTTTCTCCTTCCCCTACACCCTGTCCTCTAGAAAAAGAGTTTACTGATTGTAAATTAGGTAAAATTACCTCTAAAATGTTAAAGGGACTATCCTGACTATAACCTGAGTCTCTGACCTTGGGACTTCCAGTTGGATCCATAAAACTCTCAAATAATAAGGCATGAAATTAGCATTTTTCGTAACTAAAATCCATCAGATTATAAAACCAAAATTCTGTTGTGCTTGTATAATGTCACAAATGGTTAAATCCCACTCCTCTCCCCTCTGGTTGTAGTTTCTTTGGGAGAGGGAGAGGGAGAGGGAGAGGAAAGGAGAGAGAGTGAGTGAGTGAGGGAGGTAGGGAGGGAGAGGGAGAGGGAAAGAAAGGGAGGGAGAGGGAAGGGGTGAGGGAAATGGAGGGGGGGAGGGAGAGGGAGAGTTTAGACTTTTTTTTCCCTCTCTTCGGTTTCTGGTGTGTTTACTCCATCTCTTTGCTGAAAGCAGGGAGGAGGAAGGTCACTTAATCTTTCAGACTGCAGCAGTTATATTTAAAAGTCTCTTAAATATAAGTTAAAAATCTCCAATGGGCTTTTTGCCCATGGGACACTGGACCCTAGCCAATAGTCATCCTTGGGACCTGTCTTGCAGCTGCCTGAACACATCTGTTTCAGAGGTGCCAGCCTAAGGTGACTGATGAAAAACTAGGCTCAAATTCAATCTAAAATCTAAAGAGACATACCTGAGAAATAACAAGCTTACACATAAAAATGCCAGGGTAATGATTCTCATGCTAATTTGGTTTAGCTGTAACTGGACATGATAAATCTAAAATTCATTTCCTTAAAAAGAGGTAGTGTGTGGTGGAATGAGGCTTCCATTGGACATTTAGAACAAGCCTGTATTTTACACCAAAACTAAACACTGGGGATCCTTTCTATCCCAGACCCCAGCCCCTATGCGGTTAGGTGGAAAGACCCCCTGACAGGAGAATGGAAAGGACCACACCCTCTGCTAACCAAAGGTCGAGCATATGCTTGTATCTTTCCAGAGAATGCGGAACAGCCCATTTGGGTACCAGCCAGAAACATCAAGCCCGCAACTGACAGCCAATCAGAATCAGCTGAACAAGACTGAGAGTCTGCCTTGTTAGCAGACGCACCTGCCCTATCATCCTACCCTGACAAACTGCCCATAGCCACATCTGTTACTGTTTTGTGCCCCACTAACTCTGGTCAGCCACTCAAACGGCCCACAGCCTGGGTGCGGTCATGCCATTCCTGATAACCATTATTCCTTATTCCTACCCCTATCTGAGCAAGCAATCCTGTGGTCTCTCGATTTGAGCGCTGATTAGTCAATGATGGGTAAGATCCCCAGGGGGACAACCTAAGACAGGCACAGCTGCGTACGGAGACCACATGGAAACGGGGTCAACAATGGTATGGCCAAGAATCATGCCTCCCGTTGCTCAAAAATAAACAAAAAGGGGGAAATGTGGTGGAATGAAGTGAAAAGGTCATATCAAGATGGCCATTGAGGTGAAAACGTCATGCCAAAATGGCCACTGACAACAGAAACTGCCTGGCAACAGGCCGTGATTGGATGGCTTTGGAAACCACATAACAGAGGAAACCACATGACAACAGAGCCTGACTGACAGCAGGCCATAATTGGATGGTTTCAGAAACTGCCAGGCAACAGGCTGTGATTGGTTGGGGCACAGACCGCCCCTTGACTGGATTGGCTGGTCTTGACTATATAAGCTGCTGTACTAACTGAAATAAACGAGTCTGTGGGCTGCTTGCCTCAAGCCAGCTTTCACCTGACTCCCAGGGTCTGTCTGGTGACTCCGCGCCTCTTTCTCCCACCACTACGTTCCTCCTCTCAGAAAGGAATCCACTGCAACATTGTTGAGGAATCAACTGCAACAGTAGTGTTTTACATCAACACTGCCTGTCTTCCTGAGACTAAATGAAAAAAAAAAAAAAAGGTAATTTAACAGATCTCAGATTGATATCACTGATTTGTAGCTAGTTATTTTACAAAAAAATAAAAATAAAATTCCATATAAACATAACTTTGACATTAACTCAGATAAGGTATGCTAAAATAGCAGCATCTTATGTCACCTGTAATTGCCAAATGTAAACTGGACAAAGGTAAATGAGATAAATGTGTCTAAGCACCTTATATTCTATGAAAAACTTTGGGTTTGTTAACAAATATGTTTTTATAAACTGTCCATATATGAAAAACAATTCAAGATTGCTTAAAAGTAACTAAGATTAAAATTCAGTGTGTTCTTTTAAAGTGCTTAGAGACTTTTAAGGGATTATCTCAAAATGTAAATTAAGGAAACCAGAAGATGGAAAAAGGTGACAACTATAAAAGTATGTTCCTGGTAAGGAAGGTTTAAAAAAAAAAAAAACTTTTTTATAAATAAAAAGGACATGGCTTATAAGAATTATTTTGTCCTAATGGCTAGTTTACTCTAGATTGGAATGAAGAAGTTAAAAAGGTTTAAGTAAGTTAAAGAAGGTATGAAAAAGTCACAGGGTATAAATGAAAATTTATAATCAATTTTTCTTTGATTGACATAGAATTGAAATCTGATCCTCTGCTAAAGCAATGAGATTTCTGAATTACATATATGCTAATAATATCAGGTAATAGCCTTAATCTCTAATTTTGAAATTCTTAAAAATTATAGCATCCCTTTAAATAGCTTTTAATTGGTGACTGTCAATTTTCTAGTCGGCTCCAGTAAGCTCTAGTTCTGACTCTGATAAACAGTTCCAAGTTATGAGATGATTCCATGTGCTAATCTTAGATTCAAGATTTTCATTTCTCATTTTGGTGACTGACAAAAGAAATTTTGTATCCTATTGAGGTAATCTTTGTGTTCTGTCTCATTAAGCTCTAATTGTTTATTAAAAAGCTAAGTTTTAAGAGTGTTATGGTTTGTTTAAATATGTACTTATTTTAAAGTATTTGAGTGATCACTTTATAGCTGATTAAATCTGGTCAATATTATGTTAAAGGAACTTGTTTCAATAAGTTATTTTAAGCCTTCTTAACATCCTTGATATTCAGAAATTCAAAGTTCCAAAGTGGGCCCCATGGAACTGTCAAAGGATGTATCTCTCCTCTTTAGAGACACCAACTAATTAGGCTATTTATATTTCAGGTACTGTCAAGATGTAAAATGGTACTAAAGTTATGCTAATATACAATGTACTGATACAAATGTCCAAAGTTACAAAAGTCTAATGATTTTGTTGTATTGTTATCAGTCAGAATGGTTGTCTTATTAAAAAGGCCCAGAAGGCCGGTGCCGCAGCTCACTAGGCTAATCCTCCGCCTGCAGCACTGGCACCCCAGGTTCTAGTCCTGGTTGGGGTGCTGGCTCTGTACTGGTTGCTCCTCTTCCAGTCCAGCTCTTTGCTGTGGCCCAGGAGGGCGGTGGAGCATGGCCCAAGTTCTTGGGCCCTGCACCCGCATGGGAGACCAGGAGGAAGTGCCTGGCTCCTGGCTTTGGATCGACGCAGCGCACCAGCCATAGCGGCCATTTAGGGGGTGAACCAATGGAAAAAGGAAGACCTTTCTCTCTGTCTCTCTGTCTCACTGCCCACCCTGCCTGTCAAAAAAAAAAAAAAATCCTACAGGTGCCTTATAAAATGCTGTAAACAGGTGCCTCCTATCAATTATTGAATTTTATAATTTTAACCAAGGCTATTTAAAATCTTCTGCCATCCATGATTTTATATTCTCTAAATAAGTGGTTTCAAGAGTCCAAACAAGACAGAAGCAAACTGCTTATAAAAATTAAAATATGTCGGTTCTGTATTTAAATATTTCCTCTTCTAGGACTTTTTTCCATGACTTCTATTGCATTTAGTACTTTGGGACAGTTCTGTAAACAGATAAAACTGAAGATTAACAATGAACTACAGGTTCTAACTAAAAGGGCATGATTCATTCAAGTTACTAAAAACAAAAGGTAATTCTAACTGATAATTTCAAAAGCAGTCTTGATGTTATACATGTGTTATGTGTGTGCAGGTTGCATGTCTATGTAAAAAATTATTAAATACTTTTATTTGGCTTGTGGATCAAAAATACTCATAATAATTAAGACTGCTAAGATAAAATACCTTTTAAGTGCATGTGATTTAAATAAAGCTCTGATAAAGTGTTTCAAATTTGTTGGTAGAAAAAAACTAAAAATGGTTTTTAAGTCACTGACATGTTGTTTTTGGATTTGATGGCAATTTGCACTTCTGTTAGATATTTTCAATCATAAATGTACAGTACTGATCTAAAAACAGTATAGGTAAAGGTATGATACAGTGATCACTGCTCCCTATAAAGTCCAATTTAAAGTTATTCTAATATCTTATTAGATATGTATAATTGTTAAGAATAAATATAAAAAGATAAAAAGCTTTATTAATGACATCAAAATTTATAGCAATTAGGCAAACTAATCATCATGTTTTGATCTTATATAAAAAGACATAACTCTCCTCTTGGACATTGTGTTGGCCCACAGAAAACACCATCCAAATGTGACTTTGACTACAGATTTCTAGCTCAGGCCACCAAAGATTAAGGATAGAACTGTGCACCTCCTTGAATGACATCCTAGAGGGAACAGGAGAAAAAGGGCAAGCTAGGCAGCAGAAGCAATGTAAAGATAGGTTACAAGCCAACAAATAGCTGTTTTACAGTGTTCTGCCATCAAAGAGACCCAACAAAGCCAGTCCACCCCAAATGGCATCACAGGTTTTGATATGGAAAGCCTGGAAACTGGGCAAACAGCTGTCCTCACAAAGGCCAGCCTCTACAAAATCCTGTTAAGACCTGGATACATGAACTGCCCTGGGGTTGAAGGGCTCCCAGGTTAGGACCACAGACCCTACTGGCTCCAAGCTGAAAAAGCCCTTACTCTTCCTACCTTCCAAGGTAACCCCACAGCTATTGAGGGGAAGGCCTGAGGTCAGTAGGCAGGATTGTGATCTTCCTTTTGAATATGCCATCTGTTCTATACTAACCTCCTTTTCAGGCCAGCTCTTCTCCCAGGCCAGCTAGGTAATGAGTCAACAGGATGTCTTCCTTAGGGAGGCTCACATCTTTCTCAGGATATCTCTTCCAGTACCCAACATAAATAGATAAGTAGGTCTGGGCCTCACGTATACCTGGCCAGGTCTACAATCCTCTCTCAATGAGAAAACTTCCTTCCAATTTATACATGGCTGAAGCTTGAGGAATCAGCTGCCCGATAAAATAAATGGATTGATCCTTTCCTTTTTGCCTCTTTATATTGGTTTTCTCTTGTAAAGCATTATGAACCTTATTTCTGTTATTACAGTTTGAGCTCTATGTATTAACAATAGACTATGGGGGCCAGCTCTGTGGCGCACATTAATCCTCCACCTGCAGTGATGGCATCCCATATGGGTGCCAGTTCTAGTCCTAGCTGCTCCTCTTCCCATCCAGCTCTCTGCTGTGGCTTGGTAAAGGAGAAGATGGTCCAAATCCTTGGGCCCCTGCACCCATGTAAGAGACCTGAAAAAAGCTCCTGGCTCCTGGCTTTGGATTTGCTCAGCTCCAGCTGTTGCGGCCAACTGGGGAGTGAACCAGCAGATGGAAGACATCTCTCTCTCTGCCTCTCCTTCTCTCTCTGTGTAACTCTGACTTTCAAATAAATAAATATATCTTTAAAAAAAAGTAGACTAGTGACAACCACTCTAGCCAACTGGGGCTGTGGTAAGAGGTTTATCTTGGCAGTTTTGTAACCTTTTGTGGACAGCATGCTTTGTTGTCATTGGTTGTTTCTAATTTGGCTTCCCTTTGTAGATCTGAGTCCGCCATCATATGGCTCATGTATTCACATGACCCAATCATGGCAGGGTGTCACCACAACTCTACTTTACCAATCCAAACCTCCAGCATCAATCCTTTTAACACATGTGGGGTCATGGAGTATACTCATATCACTTGTACACAAGAAGTAAGAGGGTACTGGTGGAGACTAGCTACCAGTCTATGTGAAGGCCTGTCGTGAGAGTACACATTCAATGACAAAAAAGACACGTGTAGGGGCTGGTGGTATGGCCGCCTGCACTGCCAGCATCCCATATGGGTGCCATTCAAGTCCCAGCTGCTCCCCTTCTAAGCCAGCTTTCTGCGAGGGCCTGGGAAAGCAATGGAAGAAAGCCCAATTCTTTGGGCCCCTGCACCTGTGTGGGAGACCCAGAAGAAGCTCCTGGCTCCTGGCTCCTGGCTTCAGATCAGTTCAGCTCCAGCCACTGTGTGGCCATCTGGGTAGTGAGCCAGTGGACAGAATACCTATCTCTCTGCCTCTGCCTCTCTGTAACTCTGCCTTTCATATAAATAAATAAATCTTTTTTAAAAAATACACGTGTAAAAAAAAATACACGTGTAAAGGGCCCTAGGATATACCCTCAACTGTCCTTCTTGGTGTTGTGTTTCATAGGCCACTTGACAAGATATAAAACCATAGTCCTCCAGAAGGGCATTGCTATATCACACTGTCATTTGAGACCCTGTAACCTCATTAATTTTACTATCCTCCACCTAAATGACCATAAATGGAGAGATAATTGGCAGGTTGAGATATACATTAATAGACAATGCCAAGATCCCGGGGTTGTATTAAACTGCAAAAGAGTTAAGCCCACTCACCAGGCCACCTCTCATGGGGTTTTCCATTCCTTCTATGAGGAAATGAAGGAGGGCCTCCAGCCATATTCATTACCATTAAAAATCTGTTCCTGTCCTTGGCAGAAACCATAGCTCAATCACTAAGCATCTCTTCTTGTTATGTCTGTGGGGAATCAATCTGGGGAGGAACTATCCGTCCCTCCTCCTTCCCACTCCCACTAGCTGGCAGAGGACATTTGGAGGTCCTAGTATATGAGGACTGGGGAGGCCAAAAAAAAAAGACGTGCTGTACCCCTACAGATTGGTGACTGGAATGATGATCAATGGCTACCTAAATGAATAATCATTATGGTCCTGCCACCTGGGCAAAAGATGGGTCCTGAATGGGTCCCATTCACATGTTAAACTACCCCATAATCCTGACAACAGCCTGTAACATTACAAGAGCTATCAATATATTGGCCAAACAACATACTCAAATGTGCAATGTTATCTACCAAAATTACCTAGCCCTAGATTATTTACTTGCTTCTAAAGGTGGAGTTTGTAAAAATTTAATCTAAGCAACTGTTGCTTACAAATGGATGATGAGGGCAAGGGCATAAAGGAAATTACTGATCAAATGAAAAAGGTTGCCCATGTTCCAGTCCAGACCTGGAAAGGCTGGGACCCCAGAGATTTGTCTGATTTTATCTTGTCTTTTGCCCTTATTTTGGGAAATTGTGTTTAGCCTCTTAAAGACCCTGAACAAGAGAAAACCAGATGCATATGTCATGATGCTGTGGCAATATAAGTCCCTGGACCAGGATGATGCTCTCTGACCCAGAGAGGGTCTTAGCATCAAAGAGGGGAATGTGGCTGAGGCCTTTGTCTTTTAACTAACCTTGTTTCTAACTAACATGATTAAAGTTGCAGTAGAGGCCTTCCCGAGGTCAGAAGAAGAGGGGCCGGTGCCGCGGCTCAATAGGCTAATCCTCTGCCTTGCGGCGCCAGCACACCGGATTCTAGTCCCGGTCGGGGCGCTGGATTCTGTCCCGGTTGCCCCTCTTCCAGGCCAGCCCTCTGCTATGGCCTGGGAGTGCGGTGGAGGATGGTCCAAGTCCTTGGGCCCTGCACCCACATGGGAGACCAGGAGAAGTACCTGGCTCCTGGCTTCAGATCAGAGCGTGGCAGCAACTGTGGGGTGAACCAATGGCAAAAAGGAAGACCTTTCTCTCTGTCTCTCTCTTTCACTGTCCACTCTGCCTGTCAAATATTAAAAAAAGAAGAAGAAGAAGAAGAAGAGGGGAGGATCCTGTTCTGGGAATGAAATGTGGTTGTTATCATCTGCGTGCCTATGAATGCTTCAACTGTAGTTACTATCTGCTTATATGTAAGCATTTTAGGTTCTGGTGGTTAGTACAGAGCAATGATGTTAATCCTTGCCAGACAGGTATCACTCAGTATGTGTGTGGAAAATAACATCATCAGTAACTATGTACACATGCACAGTATTGTATCAATTCCTGTGGTCACCATATAACATCAGAATATCCAATAAAATGCATGCATATAACCATATAAGAGAGACAAAGAGGCTAAAACCATATATAAGGAAATACCCCTCTTTGTTCTGGGCTCAAGCTTTTGGTTAAGAAATTCCACCTGGGCCTTATGCCAGCCAAAATAATAAAATACTACTTCCTGTTAAAAGGCCTTCGTGTCTTGTCTCTGTACATAAATCCTGCTTCAAGATCTCTGTCTCTGCAATAACTACTTTTTAAAAATAAGCATTCAAAATTTACAAGAGCAATTTTTAAGAATATTTTTCTAATAACAACATTGAATATGGCCATAAGGCATGTATTGATAACAGATCTGGGATAAAAATATTGACAATTTTAGGTGACAGCTAGGAAATTTGGTGTTGAGCTTTTTAACTATCATGAAAATCTGACATGAAGGTACACCCAAAACTTCATGAAAAATGTAATTTAAAGATGTTTTTTGGTGTACACATGTGGCACAGTGGTTAAGAAACAGTGAGGGACACCCACACCTCATATAAGACTGCCTGGTTCGAATCTAAGCTACTTTGCTTCCAATTCATTCCTGCTAATGTGTACTCTGAGAAGCAGATGATGGCTCAAATGCTCATGTCCCTGCCACCCACCTGGGAGGCCCAGGTGGAGTTCCAGGTTTCTGGTTTATGCCCAGCCCTGGCTGTTACATACATCTGAGAAGTATATCAGCAAATACAAGATCTCTGCCTGCACCCACACTCCCACCACCCTCCTCCAATCTAGCCTTTCAAAGCTAAGTTTATTTTACTGCAAAAAATTGTTTATATCAACAGTGTCTTCATAATAGGTTTTCCATGTATTTTTTGAAGAAACCTCATACTAATCTACCCTATTTTTACCTGACTGCCAAAATTAAAATTACTAAGACAAATATGAAGATAACAATAGTTTCCCAATGATTTGAAAGAAAGACTATTAAAGTGGCCAGAGTTCCTCCACAACTTCTTTTTTGCCCTGGTTCCTGGCTCTGGCCTGACCCAGCTCTACCCATTTCAGGTCTTTGGAGAGTGAACCAGCAGATGGGAGATCTCTGTCTCCATATCTGTCTCTCAAATATATATTTTTTTGAATTTCCAAAACAGGCATTACTAACTTATAGTGCAATGGAAACACAGTGGTTACCTGACTTTTGAAAGCAAGTGTTAAAAATCTCTAAGAGTTTAAGAGTAAAAATATTCTAGCAATAACAATACAGCATTACAAGTCAGCAAGCATTTGTCCAAACCTATAGCATATATAGCACAGGAGTGCACCGTAATGTAAACTATGGATTTTTGGTGACAATGATGTGTCAATGTAGATTTATCAATTGTAACAAATGTAACATTCTGGTGGAGGATGTTGTTAATGAGGGAGGCTATTCATGTGTGGAGATAGGAAGTACATGGAATTTCTGAACTTTTTGCTTAGTTTTTCTGTGGACTTACAATTGCTCTAAAAAATAAAGTCTATTGTTTTAGAAAATGTGCTATTACTAGATATGAAACTAATACTATTTCAATGAAATCTAGGTGAATAGAAAACACAATCACAACAATTTTGATTTCATAAGTATAAAGCAATATCCAAGCACTACTGATTACATGAGCTTTCTTATAATAAAGTACTAAGGCCTATTTTTTTAAAAAGGATGATCAGAGTATTTTCCATTCAACATCTTTCACTTAAGCATTATTGTTAAAGGAAATAAATCCAATGTGTGCACAGAAATACAAATCTTACAAGTTAAAATTGTTGTATCACCTACCTGTTTTCTTATAAATTGCTAATTCTTTTACAGTTTCCAAAAACTGCCAAAATTTTTCATTACTTTCTTCTGCCATAAATTCACTATTAAAAATAAAAGCAATCAATTAATAAATGTTAAGGAAACTTGGTTTATGTATCATAAACTACAATTTAAAAGCAAATTAAATCTGTGAGAAAAAAAAAAAACCTCTAAAAGTTAATGTGAAATTACTGATTGTCTTTTTTGTAACACAGAACAAATGGATGGTTCTTAACTGAAGTATCATTCTCAAATATACAACCATTTCAGGAAAAGATTACAGGAGAAATTACTTTCAGCCTTTTTTTATGAGCAAAAAACTGATAATTTCGTCTTTCCATATGAAATATCACTAAGAAATATAATTTTATGGTAATGAAGAAAGAGCATTAAAGGTTAAAAAGTGGGAAAAAAAAAAAAAAAAAAAAAAAGACTGCCTGTTCCCGGGAGTGGACGACGGCCCAAGTCCTTGGGTCCTGCACCCGCATGGGAGACTAGGTGAAGCACCTGGCTCCTGGCTTCGGATCAGCACAGTGCGCCAGCCGCAGCGCACCGGCCACAGCGGCCATTGGAGGGTAAACCAACCGCAAAAAGGAAGACCTTTCTCTCTGTCTCTATCACTGTCCATTCTGCCTGGAAAAAAAAAAAAAAAAAAAAAAAAAAGACTGCCTGTTTATCATACTCAAAAATCATTCTATCAACACTTTATGGAAGTTATTTATTTCATTTAACTACTGGTGTAGAAAATCTATTATTATAAAACAAAAGATCTTAATTAAAAAATAGGAAATTGTGTATTTCACTAGACTGGTGGCCTTTGGCCCAAAAATGTTAACCATTTTTCTACATCCTATATAAGAAAAAAGGGGAAAAGCCATTTAAAACCTTTTAGAAATAAAAAATGGAAGATTTAGGACAAAGTGAAAGACACCTAAAACATCCACAGTAAAACATTTAAACTAGAAAAGAAACAGCTATCAACAGATGGTATCAACACTTTGTTATTGCCCACCTTATCTTTCTCTAGCCTAGGTAAACTTTAACCCTTATTCTCAACAGAAAGTATTGAGGACATACAAAACACATTCATTGTAACTAATTCTCATAAGTATGAGATGGCCACTAAAGAGGAAAGAGGAGAGGGGAAAAATTAATTCATCAACACCAACATAAGAAATACAAGAATTTAAAGTAATAAAACAACTTTGCGGTTTTGTACAACTCAATGATTTTAAGAACAAAGAAAACCTAAAAACAGAGGAAAATATAGGGCACACTAAACAGGACATGACCTGAAAGGCCTAAGTATGGTACAAAACCTTAAAAAAGGAACACTTAATACTCTATTGATTTGACCAAATAGCCACAAACATGCTCATATGCAGGCTCACATCCTTTATCCAAAATGCTTAGAGCCAGATTACTTTTAATTTTTCTTTCAGATTTTGGAATATCTGTATATGCATAAGATATTTTGTGAATAAAAAGCCAACTTTAAACACAAAATTTTGTTTTCCAGCTATACCTCACACCCACAGCATGAAGATAATTTTATACAATCTTCTTAAACACCTGTATTTTGATTGTAATCCATCATGAGGTCAAATGTGGAATTTTCCCACTTGTAATATCAGGTTGGTGCACAAAATATTAAACATTTTAGTTCACTTGAGGGTTTTTTCAGCTCAGAACCTGTATTATATGACCACAGGTAAAGGATTTCAAAAATATACCAGAATCTATACATCTAACTAATCAGTCAGTGTGTTCACTTATACTTATCCGTCAATATACCATTGATATGAGCATTTCTGGAAATCTTCTGGAATTTTTCTTAAAAACAATTTACTAGTAATTCATTAATCTTCAAGGAAGAAATATCCTTAAGAGGCCATTTAACCTAGTTCCCCAACTTCCAAAAAGTATTATCTCTGGCTAAGTTTTTAAAAAGAAAAAAAAAAGAATGGCACTTAAAATTTTTTTTAAGATTTTATTTGAGGGCTGGCGCCACGGCTCAATAGGCTAATCTCCACCTGCGGTGCCGGCACACCAGGTTCTAGTCCCGGTTGCTCCTCTTCCTGTCCAGCTCTCTGCTGGGCCCAAGTGTACACTGGAGGATGGCCCAAGTCCTTGGGCCCTGCACCCTCATGGGAGACCAGGAGAAGCACCTGGCTCCTGGGTTTGGATCAGCATGCTGCGCCGGCCACAGCGCAGTGGCCAAGGTGGCCATTGTGGTGTGAACCAACGGAAAAAGGAAGACCTTTCTCTCTCTCTCTCACTGTCCACTCTGTCAAAAAA
Organism: Oryctolagus cuniculus; assembly: GCF_964237555.1. NCBI lineage: Eukaryota > Metazoa > Chordata > Mammalia > Lagomorpha > Leporidae > Oryctolagus > Oryctolagus cuniculus. The sequence goes on along the minus strand of NC_091440.1, from coordinate 16,467,515 downwards.
AAAAAAAAAAATTTTAAAAAAAGATTTTATTTGAAAAGCGGAACGACAGAGAAAGAAGAGAGGGAGGGGAAAGGGGATATGGAATCCCTGATATGGAATGCAAGTATTTTAAGTGGCAACATAAATACTGAGCCAAAAACCTAACCTTGGCACTTTAAACTTGTTCATTTGCCTGATACAATATTTGAACTGAAATAACAATGTTTCGCGAAAAATGTTTCTCATTTCATCATTCTGATGGTGCCTTGAAGTATATATATATATACACACACACACACACACACACCTTGCCTTAAAAATGAAAAAAATGGTCCCTTCCACACATCAACATAATCAAGCACCCAACTTTTGTGAGCTATGCCTTGTCAAAATACACATGAAGAAATAGTTTTATCTTTGAAGTTCACATTTTAAAGGAAGAAATTAGCACACATGGTGTGTCAGTAAGGACTGTGACAGAAAGACTGATCAAATGCAATGAACACATAATGGAAAGACACTCGTTTTCTCAGGAAGAAGGATCAAAAAGAATAATATGGTATAACCACAAATAAGGTACCAATAAGGAAAGGACTGTAATAAAGTGGTAATCTCATGTTACTATCCTAGAGCTCCCATAAGAAATTAGCACGGACTTGGTGGCTTAAAACAAGTAAAATTTATTTCCTCATAGTCCTGGAAGAAAAAAAAAAATAAGAAATCAAAGTATTCGCATAGTTCATGCAACAGATTCTAAGGGTTAGGACAAAGACATTTCTTTTTGGGGTGAGCTCCAAACCATCCTCTTTGGCTTCTAAAAATATACATATACCCCATGTATTAAAAATACATTCACGGTGCCGGTGCTGTGGCGCAGCGGGTTAACACCCTGGCCTGAAGCGCCCATATCCCATATGGGCGCCAGTTCGAGACCCGGCTGCTCTGCTCTGATCAGCTCTCTGCTGTGGCCTGGGAAAGCCGTAGAAGATGGCCCAGATCCTGGGGCCCCTGCAACCGTGTGGGAGACCCAGAGGAAGTTCCAGGCTCCTGGCTTCAGATAGGCGTGGTTCCAGCCGTTGTGGCCAACTGGGGAGTGAACCATTGGATGGAAGACTTCTCTCTCTCTCTCTGCCTCTCCTCTCTCTATTTAACTCTTTCAAATAAATAAATAAATCTTAAAAAAAAAATAATAATACATTCACATCCTCCCAACCTATTACAGTATCAACTTTAAGTCCAAGATCTTGTCATCTAAATCAGGTTTGGGTCAAAGTCTGGGTATTATCCATCCTGGGAAAAATCTTTTTCCATAGGTGGACTTGTGAAACTGAAGAGGACAAAGTAACTATTTCCAAAATGCAGCAGTGAGATGATGTAGAATGGACAGCCCCACTAGGGGAAAACTAGAAGGAGCAAAGGAGCCCTAGGAAAGTCCCAAGCAAGTGCAAAAATCAGCACGGCAAATTCCACGCTTTGAGTCCTAAGAATAACCAACAGTTCACCCTCAATGCTGCCTGCTGTGGCTCTGCCTTCAGAGGTATTCGACTGTTTTCTTGAAAGAATAGCAAGGTGTTTGCAGCCAAGTGGCTTTTTTTACTGCCTTTTCTGCATGTAGAATTTTGGATGCCCAATAGCTTCCTCATTTTGTCTTGTCTTTGGTTCAAGTTGGCAGTGTCTTTACTAATCAATTATTCTCCAAAGCCCTGTGGGGGCTTTTTAGGGTCCGTACCACTACATGAGGATCCTCTACAGAGCCTATGGGACACCTCATACTTTTATTTGGCTTCTGCTGAAGTGGTTAAGTTCCTTTTTCCTTAGCTGTTCCTTCTTTCTTTCTTAAATTTCCTGTAAGCAGCAAAGAGAAACAGGGCAGCACCTTCAACACTTTCCTTGGAAATATCCTAAGTTCATTGTTTTCCACAAAATTCAGAATCTAAGTTTGCCACTATATTGCCACTATATGAGTCACCCTTTCTCTGTTTCCAATAACATATCCTTCATTTAAATATTCATTTTTCTACCAACAGTCTATTCAGGATGGGAAAAGCATCCTCAAAATTATAGTAGCAGACAGAAGCTTTATTTATTTAAATTGTCACCTTACTGTCTTTTAAGTCCTCACCAGAATCACTCTTAAGGTCATCCTTTGTCAGTCTCTAGTCCATTAGACATTTTGTGCTACATCTCTCAAAATTCTGGCAGCCTTCTACATTTTCAGGAACTTCTTTCAGCAGCACCCTACTTTTTGGCCTACATTAGTTTGCTAGAGCTGCTGTAACCAATGTTAAAAAAAAAATCTGATGGCTTAAAACAACATTCTCCCACAATACTGGAGGCCCAACATACAAAATCAAGGTGTTTGGTAGCGCTGTACTTTCTCTGAAGGCTCTGGGGGAGACAACTCTCTTGCCTCTTCTAGATCCAGTGGCTTCAGGTGTTCCTTGGCTTGGGGATGCATAACTCCAATCCGAGTCCATCATCACATGCTCACCTTATTGTGTTTTTTCTTCTTTTATAGTAGTATTGGGCACAGAGCACACCCTGATATGTAAGGATGATTTCATCTATCTCAAGACCCTTAATTACATATGCAAAAACCTTTTATTTACAAATTTGAGATCAGTTAGGATGTGGATTTATCATTGTGGGAGCCACCACTCAACCTACTGCTGTAATTAGGATAAACCAGACTGGGGTTAGGTTGTGAAGTTTGAGAAGCATCCTACAGGAGTTCCCACGTCAGGACTCTTGAGACAAGCAGAAACCCAGAAACTGCATTGGCAGTCTGAGGCTGTCAGACTGCTTTGGAACTATGTGTGGGATCTGATCCAGACAAGCTCTGAGACACACTGTGGAAAAGATAAAGGAGACGTATGTTAAGCTAGAATCATTTATTCAGTAACAGCTGTTGGGAAGCTAACATATGCAATGTTATGAGATGAAGTCTCCTATTAGGACCATAGGTCGCTTCTCAGGTGACACTCAAAAACCGTTCCTACAAAAACTTCATCTAAGAGTTTTCTAGTCGTATTTTACTACTGGAATACAAAGGAGCAAAATTCAATGACTACAATTTTGTTTCTGCAGAGCAAATGATACCTGACGAACTAATTCCAGTGGAAAAGATGGAAAAAAAAAAAAATAGTATGCGGGACGCTGCCTTTCCCAGAGCAAGTCTGGCAGAGAGAGCTGTGTGCGGACAAGTGCCGGCCTCAGTTTACAGCCTTTCTTTCTTCTGCCACAAACAGTAACAAGGCTCAGATGAATCAAACCAGGCCAGGGAACTTCTATACACGGTGGCTCAAGGAAACTGTGACCTGAGCGTAGACTGGCAAGGGTCCGAGGAGACCACGCTCCGAGGGCGCCACAAGAGGGGCACGCGGCGCAGGGACCCCAGCCGCCCGCCCCCCGCGTGAAGACGCTGGGCTTGAGGGGCCGCCGGGGCGCCGCTCGCCCCTTCCCTCTGACGCCAGGCCCGCACCCACCTCGCCTCCAGCAGCAGCGGCGTCTCCGGCCACTTCGCGGCCAAGTGGGCCGTCACCGCCTTGGACGCGGAGGCTGTTCCGGCGTCGAGCAGCGACAGCCACAGCGCCGCGGCGCCCAGGAGCAGCCGCATCACGGCCTCGGCCTTGGCCGGCGCCATGGTACCCGGAGCGATGCGCGAGCCCGGTGGGAGCCGCTTCCCAGAGCGCCGAGCCGCCCGCTACAGCCGGCTCCTCCCGGCCGCAGCCGCCCACTTCCGGCGAGGGGAGCGCGAGTCCGTTATTCGGTGTCGGCCCGGGGACTTCGCCAGGCGCATGCGTGCCCCGCTCCGCTGCCGGCGGAACGCGGCGCCACGTCGGAGCCCCGCGGGCGGCGTCGCCCACGCCCGGGCGGGTCCCTGACAGGGACGGACGCTGGTGTCGCACCGCGGCCGTGGACGCGGAGTCGGGAGGCGGACTCCTGAGCCCGAACTAGGCCTGGCTGGCGGTGCCAAAATCTGGGAGAGAAGCCGCGAACCGCTCGGCTGTCATCCCCGACTTAACGTTAAAGCGGCCGCCTCACAGAAGTCGCCGATTTTCTTTTTTTGAGTATTAGGATCCTCTAGGAGAGGTGGTCAGAGGCCGCTGCCCAGCCCGCACCACGCTCCTCGAGAGCCCCGGGCGTTTTACCAGCCGCAGGTGACCCCAGCGAGCGATGAGCGGCGGCTCGCAGACGCGAGCTGCGTGCCCGGCCTCGCCCCGGGGGCCTGAGTGACGGCTCTGCCGCGTTCCCACGTGGTGCCGGCGCCGCGGCCCGGGAGCCGCACGCGTAGCCTGTCTGCTCGAGGGTGTGGCCCGCCTTGGCTGCACCTGTGAGTGCGTCCCTGGCACGCCCGCAGACGGAACCGTTTGGGAACTCAGGTGATTTGTATGCAGGTGAAAGGGTGAGAAGGTTTGCAGGTGAAATGTGCACAGAGCAGAGCCAGTGTTTGGTCAGAGAAACATTTAGTATGGGAAAGAGAGGCGTCATCCCTTGCTTTGTAGTTGTTATTTTCTCCTGTCACTCGCTGGCCCTACTGAATCTTTTGCGGAACACAGTCATTCCGTTTGCTCCTTTCCCCTCATTTGCTTATATTGCTCCTTGGAGGACCCTCTTCTGGAAATTCTACTCGAGAGAGAACAGGTCTCACGTCCAAAGTTTAGCCTGCCTTTCCTGTTTTCTCCTGCTTGATAGGACCTATTCCTCTTTGAAATTCCCATAAGCTCTTTATTTTATCGGAGTCATATAGCACTTAAATTCTCAGTTGGAATTTCATTAAGTACTTAGTTGTTTGTCCTAGTGGGGACAGTGTGTTCTCCAAGGCCTCAGGCCATAATCGTTTTTGGCGTTCCTTGCAACACTGAAGAGCCCCATGTTTTCCTGGTAGAGAAGCAGAAAACTAAGTCAAATGGGCTTTATTTCTATTCAAATGCATGATATATGCATGAAAATATATTATGAATCCTTTACAAACATTTGCTTTAACTCATTTCTACTTATTTTGGGCCAAGTTTTAAATTGTAAGGATGGAAATAAGAGATTGACAATGAGTCAGTGTATCTCACAGGTTGCAAATCTTAAAGAAATAATTTGGCAAATAAAAGCCATATGAAATACATTAATGTAGCCGGCGCCGCGGCTCACTAGGCTAAAGGCTAATCCTCCGCCATGCGGAGCCGGCACACCGGGTTCTAGTCCCGGTTGGGGCGCCAGATTCTGTCCCGGTTGCCCCTCTTCCAGGCCAGCTCTCTGCTGTGGCCCGGGAGTGCAGTGGAGGATGGCTCAAGTGCTTGGGCCCTGCACCCCATGGGAGACCAGGAGAAGCACCTGGCTCCTGGGTTTGGATGAGCGCGGTGCGCCGGCTGCGGCGGCCATTGGAGGGTGAACCAATGGCAGAGGAAGACCTTTCTCTCTGTCTCTCTCACTGTCCACTCTGCCTGTCAAAAAAAAAAAAAAAATTAGTAAAGGACATTACTAAAACCTATCCAAGGAGTTTTCAGAAAGTTCACAGAAAATATGATGAAAACACTGCATGATTTCCAAATCTTTTTGCACCAAAATACTTATCTTTTATTTCCATTTTCCCATAAAGCTATTGAAGTATTCTTGTATTAATATACTCTCCAGGATATTTGAGAGTATATTTCAGAATAGTGAGAATGCTGCATTTCTCTTTTTAAAGAGAATAAAATTAACTAATCCAGGCCATTTATTTACATAATGGTTAAATATTTTATTTTACATGATGCTAAAAGTTCCTTCTATTTGTAATTCCTATATGTAGATAGAAAAACTAAAATGCAAAAACTGAGTCACTCGGCAAAGGCTATACAAGTCAATGGAACAGCAAAGTATTCTACAATTTTGGCACAGATTGGCTGTGAATTATATGTAGTTAAGGGATATAACTATACCTCTGTATTTTTTTTTTTTTTGCAAAATATAATTCAAAATTATTCACTTTAGGTACTGTGAATAAAACTTGATCATGGCAATTTCACTATATGAAAAAATGATTAATGGATGCTTTATAATAAGAATCTTGTGTTTAATAGAATTAATCATCTTGACTTATTTTAGGTGCAGCATGGGCTATACGTATTTAATGATAATAATGGTGCTATGCGAAGATAAAGTTACTGCCAAGTTATCTTGTTATGTAATAAAAATTTAATTTTTTTAGCTGAAATGAAGTCCCACAGTGGCAATGACTTTATATTGTTCTGTATGTGTTCCAGATTTTCTTTATAAGAAAGACTCTATTCTTATTCTTTATTTGAATATTTTAAAATATACAAATGCAGTCTAATTCCAGTTGGAAAAAATTTATGGATTTATGTATGTGTTATACATCTAATCCCTAGGCAAGATTATACTAAAGTCATAAGTGAGTAATATGTTGTTTTTTTGACATTTATTTAAGGATCAGAAAACTCGATTTTTCTAAATTTGCATATTCTACAAATGTCTCACAAATGTTTATGTTTGAAGGATTTTTTTAGTGTACTACATATAATGACTTTCAGATAAGCAAATGAAGGATGTAAAATACATAATTTTTAAATTAATAATAGGAATGAATTTTTTATTTAACAAAAACCTTTTGTATTTTGTATCCATGTTAGTATGTCAAAGTATTTTTTAGTGATGGCAATAGTGTAATTTATCATTTTAACTATTTTTAAATGTGCAATTATTTCACTACTGTTAAGTATATTCACATTATTGAACAGTGCTGTCAATCTGCAGACCATTTTTGTCTTAAGAAACTAAAACTCTTCCTTTTTCCCCTCTGAACCCAGCCCTCGGCAGCCACCATTCTGCTGTTTCTGTGAATTTAACTACTCTAGATATTAACACACGTAACATCACACAATACTTTGTGACTGATTTATTTAGTGTGATTCTTCAAGATTCTTCTATGTTGTATCATGTGTTAATATTTCCTATTTTCAGAACTGAGTATTATTCCATTGTTTGTGTATAACACATTTTGCTCATCCGTCCATTCATTCATGAACATTTGCATTTCTTCCACTGTTTTAGCTATTGTGAATGATGTTGCTATCAACATGAGTGTGGAAATATTTTTTTCAACATTCTACTTTCACTTCTTTTGGGTATCTATCTAAAAGTAGAATTTCTAGATCATATGGCAATTCTATTTTAATTTTTTGAGGAACTGACATATTGTTTTCCATAGTGGCTTTACCGTTTTACATTCCTACCAGCAATGAGTGCACCTATCCTTAACCAACATACATTTATTTATTTATTTACTTATTTACTTGCTTGCTTACTTAATTATTTTTGATACTAGCCATCCTAATGGGTGTAAAGCGATGTCTCATTATGATTTCAATTTGCATTTTTCAAGTTGGTCAAGGTGTTTCGGAAATACATGTTTTGGAACTACTTCTGAGCAAATTTATGAGGTACTCAAGAAAATAACTTCCATAATAGTTTAAATGCAAGACAGTCTCCTTTGTTCCTCTGTCCACATTTCACTCTGGTCATCTCTGAATACATCTCAACATATTGACTTCAGCCAACGGTATCTATACCTCCAAAAGAGTAGCTTGGTGAGATACTCTGTTTTTTCTCTTATGAAACTTGACATGGTGAGTCTAGAGCTGCTATGACAGCTCAAAGTTACCTAATTTTTGGCATCTTTTTTTGTCATATTATGTGTGGGTTTTGACCTCATCATCACAGATGGCTCTTGTGTTTTCAGGAATCATTTATATATTCCTGGCAGGAGGAAGAGTCAAGAGCACAGTCAAAAGTCAAAACCTGGGTGCAAGTTGAGATGGCTATATTTAATGAATACGTATCAGAATATTTCCCTGGCAATTTATTAGCTGGTTCTCTACCCCATGGTCACCCTTTGCATGATGAAAAGTGGAGAATAGTGATTTTTATAGCTGGGCATATTTTCCCTCTCTCTCAAAACAGTTTTGACACTGAGTGACTATGGAATCAGGAAGTGAAGTTGATTGTATTGTGTAGACACTTGACTGTATTTGTTAAACTCCTGCATCCTTTCTACTTTCAGTATCTAATTTTGAGGTATTGAATTGGCCTGAATATTCAGGGTGAGTGAAATTCTAGGAGAGCATAATTTGTAGGACAGCATCAGGAAATGGCTTTTCTTCTGTATGTAAATATCTTCTAACCTAATGTAAGTCTCATAATCTGGGTTTAATTGGCTGAAGAAACTAAATGCTAATCACTGGAAAGCCAAATTTCAATAGATTAAGAAATGCCTTGGGGCCAGCGCCGTGGCACAGTAGGTTAATCCTCTGCCTGCGGCGCCGGGATCCCATATGGACGCCAGTTCTAGTCCCGGATGCTCCACTTCCAGTCCAGCTCTTTGCTATGGCCTGGGAAAGCAGTAGAAGATGGCTCAAGTCCTTGGGCCCCTGCACCCATGTGGGAGACCAGGAGGAAGCGCCTGGCTCCTGGCTTCGGATCGGCACAGCTCCAGCCATTGCGGCCATTTAGGGAGTGAACCAATGGAAGGAAAACCTTTCTCTCTGTCTCTCCCTCTCACTGTCTGTAACTCTAATTCTCAAATAAAATAAAATCTAAAAAAAAGAAATGCCTTTATTTCAAAAACACTATACTATAATTCAGGGCAGGCATTTGGCCTGGCAGTTATGATGCTGTTGGGATACTGCATCCCATATCCGAGCGCCTGGGTTCTAGTACTAGCTACTGTGCTTCTGATCGTCTTCCAGCTAATGGGCATCCTGAGAGGCAGCACTAATGGCTCAAGTGATGGGTTCCTACCATTCATGTGGGAGACCTGGATTGTGTTCCTGGCTGCTGGCTTCACATTGGTCCAGCCCTAGTCATTGCAGGCATTTGGGGAGTAAGCCATTGGATGGGAATGCTTTCTCTCTCTCTCTCCCTCTCCCTCTCCCTCTTCCTCTCCCTCTCCCTCTCTTCTCCCTGTCCTTCTGTGTCTCCTCCCAAATAATTAAATTTTTAATAAAATACAAATGTAAGAAAATAGCAAAATTTAGTGTTGAGATTGTTATCTAAAGTCTGTTGGATTTGTAACTGGAAGTACTGAGCTTCACTTTGCATCCAGTATCATGAGCCAAGAAATTTTACATCATTTGTGTTATTTTAGTTTAAAATCTTCCTGACCCAGCAACTGCTCTTAGTGTAATCAAGTAACAATTTGTTTCGTTTCAAAAACCAAAATTTGATTATCTTGCCCAGCTAAAGGAAGATCAGAAATTTATTCTTCCCATTTACGTGCTCATAATGATTCTGAATGCATGTTGCAGTTGTCAAACTAAAGGGGTATTCTGAGGAAAAAAAGAGAGATGCTTGGAGGCAGTTTAAGTACCACATCAAATAGGGAATTTGATTTTGTTCCATGTATATTGTCAGATGGAGATATTGAAGGGAGCATAGAAATGGAGGAAAGGTGAGAAGAGTTTTTACAATGTTAGCAGACTCGGTAAGCCTTTTTTATTTATTTTCATTTCTGTTTCCATTCCATTTTGGAGCCCAGTATATATATTCCTCATCTTATTTCCTTTTCCACTACTAATCTGAGAGCATTCATTTTTAATTTAGCATGAATTCATTTCAGGCCCTAAGCTGCAGTACCAGTAGCCCATTCAAAGGTCACTAATACCTCCAGTTGCAACTACATCAGAAGAAAATGGGTCCTGGACCATGACCCAAGATAGCACAGATGATGATACTTAATAGCACAGTTCTGTTTCATTCATCCTTGTCTTCTATACCTTTTTCCCTGTAGTTCAGGATTCTGTCTTCATATCAACAGTTTCAGGTTACCAGTCCTACTAGACTTTGGTCTCATGGCCCAGATACTTTTAATTTTGAATCATTTTACATCCAGAATACCAGGGACTGAACTATCTTTAAAAATATATATATATATATTTAAAAAATATATATCCTGAAAATATATATATACAGTAAATGCAGAGACAGAAATTTCCTCTGTCCCCAAATTGCCGTAATAGCCAGGATTGGGCCAGGCTGAAGTAGGGAGCCAGGAACTGAATCCAAGTCTCCCACATTGTTGATAGGAACCCAATTACTTTAGCCATTACCTCTTGCCTTTCTGGATGCACATTAGCAGGGAGCTGGAGCTGGGAGCAGAGCTGTGAGTTGAATCCAGGTCCTCTGGATATGGGTGTCCCAAGTGGGATCTTAACCAATCCACCATCACTTGTCCTGAGGACTGGGACTTTCTAAGGAGAGGTGACCTGTATAACAGTATATAAAAATGTGGAAAATTGAATTAAAAGGTAAATTTATTTTGGTATAAAAATTTTGAACTCCATTCATAGTTTTATCATGGTATGTATTTTCCTTGAATGTTTTGAAAACATCTTAATAAGGATGCATTTCTCAGAAACATCCTGAGAATGCCAGGCAATCAGCAAGTGCAAGTAGAATCTGAGGTGGCATTGTGATTAAGATCAAATGTCCTGAACATCAGCTGTTGGGAAGCTGGATTCAGGACTTAAGTACTCTCATTCCTTACATTACCATACTAACATATATGATTGTAATGAAGATTAAATTTTACTCCTGACAGGAGACAGGAATCAAACCCAGGTACTGTGGTATGTGATGTGGGCATCTTAACCACTAGGCCAAATTCTCACCCCTTCACTGTTTAATTCATTGTAATTCATCACAATAAGTATATACAAACTACATTAAAAATAATGTTTTTTAATTGCTTTGTGTCTTATATATGGTAAGCACTAAACACCACATAATTATGTTGTCAAGGTATACATGTAACATATGTAATTTATAACTATGTAATAATTAAATGATAATTTATAAAATTATTAATGGTTTTATAAGACTGTCTTTAAGTTTCATATTGCTATAACTTTAGTGTCCATAAAGCAGTTTTCTATTCACAAATTTCTTAAACTGATGGGAATAGTAGGGTAGTTTTTTTTTTTTAATTAAATCTCACTGAGATATGTAAGCCATATCTTCACTTAAAATTTATGTTCCAAATGTCTATAATTCAAAATGTCAGAACAGTTTCTGCCATTGATTCAGAAGGTATCTCTTTGCCTACCATTTTCTCTGCTGTTTTGTCTGGATTTGTATTTAAGCATTTGGCTTTCATTTTTATCTCTAATTCAGCCAGGCTGGAAGAGTCGAATAGTAATACCAGCTGGCACAGAGTTGAGCCTGTATCAGCATATTGATGTTCCTGCATCAGCATATTGATGCTAGTGACACCAAAATGTTTCTGTGTCTCACTAAACTGTCTCGCATATGCATTAAACAAGTATGGTAACAAAAGAGAGCTGACAGGAGTCATAGGGAGTGGATGAACAGTTGCCCATTGGAGGAGAAAGTGTTTCCTAGAGAGTTGCTGCATTATCACACTGACATGAAACAAATCAATAGATACCGAGTACTAGTAATAAATAAGAATGAGTATGTGCCTCTCTGTTGATAGTAAATGATTAGCTGTTAAAACCAGAACACTTTGGGTTCTGATTAATTAAAAATGAAACTCACCATAATGAAGACGCTTTGAAAAAACTTGAATCTGCTGCTCATTACTGATATGTAGAATAACTGACAAGTCAATTATTTTTAATTTAATTAACTTAGTTGTAGAAAATGCCCAATTCATACTCGTACAGCTCAATGACTTTTTTTCACAGCTAAGACATTTGTGTAGCTTCTACCAGATCAACAAGTAGTACACATTGGCAGCAACCCTCTGGCGTCCTGGTGGTCCTTGTTTACCCTTTTATCCCCAGAGCTAACCACTAGTCTGTGTTCTTGGACAATAAATAAATTTTATCTGTTTTTAATAATAGCTATTTCCATGCTACTGTGAAGAGCAGATTAAAGTGGGCAGTGTATTATCATGCATGGGATGGGAAGACCATTGTACAGAAGTATGAAGCACAAACTTGAGCCCCAAAACCGGTTAAAAGATAACTAAAACATTGCAGGCATGAGAGGGTGATAAGTCAACAAAGCAGGAGCAAAGGGCCAGGAATGAGTAACAGACAAATATGTCTGTTGTGTATGGGGTCTGATGGATCCAGACTGACATCATTTTCTTGTATTGTTTAATAGAAGACTTTTATTTAATAAATATAAATTTCAAAAGTACAAATTTTGGAATATAGCAGTTCTTCCCCCATAGCCACCCTCCCACCTGCAAACCATCACATCTCCTACTCCCTCTCCCATCTCATTCTTCATTAAGATTCATTTTTAATTATCATTATATATAGAAGATCAACTCTATACTAAGTAAAGATTTCAACAGTTTGTACCCACACAGATACACAAAGTATAGAGTACAGTTTGAAGGTTAGTTTTACCGTTAATTCTCATAGTACAACACCTTAAAGACAGAGGTCTGACATGGGGATCAATTGCACAGTGACTCTTGTTGATTTAACAATTGATACTCTTATTTATGACGTCAGTAATCACCCGAGGCTCTTGTCATGAGCTGCCAAGGCTATGGAAGCCTCTTGAGTTCACAAACTCCGATCTTATTTAGATAAGGCCATAATCAAAGTGGAAATTATCTTCTCCCTTCAAAGAAAGGTACCTCCTTCTTTGATGGCTCTTTCTTTCCACCGAGATCTCACTCACAAAGATCTTTCATTTAGGTCATTTTTTTGCCACAGTATCTTGGTTTTCCATACCTAAAAAATACTCTCATGGACTTTTAGCCAGATCCGAATGCCTTAAGAGCTGATTCTGAGGCCAGAGTGCTGTTTAGGGCATTTGGCATCATTTTCTAGCTTTGACAATTGGATGAATGTAGTTCCATTCAGAGAGGCTGTAGCAGGTTTTAGAGGAGAAATGAGTTCAGCATTGGACCTTGTGAGTTTGAGGTACAGTGTAGCAAGGAGTTGGGTAAGATTCAAGATACTAGAAAAGTCGGCATGCAAAATCGTTGTTGATTGAATATCTGAGGGAGAGACACCATAAAGGAATAAAGGTGTGAGTGATGGTCCTCAGGACTCTGGCTAGGGAAAGTTGGTGAGTGACATTTACTGAGCTAGGAGAACTGAAGAGCTTTGGACCTACTGAGTTTGGGGTGGTTGTGAGAAATCCAGATAGATGCGAGGCACAGCTGAGTGTGTGGATCCGTACTCAAAACATTCTCTCTCTCTCTCTCTCCTTTCTCCCTTCCATCCTTCTATCCTTCCTTCCTTCCTTTATTTTCCAGAAGGTAACTGAAAGCACTCTAGAAGGTATAGTGTGCACCATACGTAGACTATTAGCTATTCTTTCTGTTGACTCATTTTTAAAAGGTCATGGTAATGATATCCAACTAGCCCATTATTAATTGCTGGAAGAGAAACATCATTTGTGGTTTTGTGGAGGTAAAAGAAGACATCAGCATTTTGTCACTGCTGACATTGGCATCATGCCAGTCTTAGCAGCCATTTCAGCCAGTGTTCATCAGAAATTATTCACCTAAATTTCAATGGTGAGGCAATTTATACAATACAGGAATATTAATTTATTCTAAAGTTGTTAATGCCCATTGTGGCACTCAAAAATGCCTTTAAGTGGGTAAGTGATTGTTGAGAACTGAAGTATGAAACCAAGGCAAAGTAGGAAGAGAGCAAACTTGAAGCTGAGTGATAAGCTAAACCAGTGAAAGCACTGAGTGATTCAACCAGTAATAATGCGTATTTATCAGGTACTATGCTGAGTAGGATACCAAGTTATATCTTTGGGATTTGATCATCATTCCAAAAGACACAATCCTGAATGCTGAAATCCTGAAAGATCAAAATCCCAAAAGTCTTAGATCTAAAATCTGTATATTCCGGGGCCAGCGCTGTGACACAGAGGGTTAACACCCTGGCCTGAAGCACCGGCATCCCATACAGGTGCCAGTTCGAGACGTGGCTGCTCCACTTCTGATCCAGCTTTCTGCTATGGCTAGGGAAAACAGTGGAAGATGACCCAAAGTCCTTGGGCCTCTCCACCCTCGTGAGAGGCCCGGAGGAAGCTCCTGGCTCCTGGCTTCAGATCATCAAAGCTTCAGCTTTTGCGGCCAATTGGGGAGTGAATCATTGGATGGAAGACCTCTCTCTCTCCTCTCTCTCTCTCTCTCTCTGCCTCTCCTCTCTCTCTGTAACTCTGACTTGCAAATAAAGAAATATTTTTTAAAAATCTGTATGTTCTAAATAGCAAAGTCCCCAAAGTATCATTCTGGGAAAAAAATTTTTTTCAAAAAATTCAAGACATTTATTTACAAACCTGGGTTTGATTCCCAGCTCTGCTCTTGATTCCAGCTTCCTGCAAATGTGAACACTGGAAGGCAGCAGATGATGGCTTAAGTAGTTGATTCGCTATCACCCACATGGGAGATCTGCATTGGGTTCTCAGTCCTCAGCTTCAACCTGGCTCAGCCCTAACCATTATGGGCACTTGGGGAATGAACCAGCAGATGAGAGCCCATTTCTCTCTCTCTCTCTCTCTCTCTCTCTCCCCTCCCTCCCCCCCCTCAAATAAATAAAAGTGTAAAATATTTTAACTTAAAATCATTTTGGTGCCATTTATGCCTCATGATGTTTGTAAATGAACCACACCCCATCCATACCATTTTTCAAACTGTATTTACACAACTTAATTTTCCTATATAGGCACACTTCATTTTCTTCATATGATACGAGCACACTATGGTATAGTGGCTAAGTATAAAAGCTCTGGCATAAGTTTTTTTCTCAGCTTCTAAATTCCATAAACAGAGACTGTGTTTTTCTGTTTTTCTTTTTTTGTTGGTTTTACTACTACATTGGCAGGACTTAGAACACTACCTGTTCCGCACAGTACTATTACTTTTTAAATAAATGAACCTGTAGAATAGGTAAAATAGTAGTTCTTACCCCAAACGCATAGCCATCAGTAAGTGTTCACTATCACTCATGTTAAATAGCATCATTTTCATTATTTCTGCCCAGTTGGTGGCTCTAAATTTGCTATATAGAAGGGGCTGGGACAACAGCCCTAATTGGAAGGAGAACTAGGAAATTCAAGGATTCATTTACCTAACAAGCATTGTTTGTATTTAGCTTTTAGTTTATTTGGTACTAGCTGTCATGCATAATTTGTCAAATTGTCCGGATCCCAGGTCACTCTAGATTTAGGCAGAATAAAGAACCAGCTCCACTGTGTGTTGCAAGAGTTCTTTAATTCAACACTTGTTGAACTCTTAATATAAGTCTTGCCCAAGACCATAAGAATTTAATGATAAATCAGCAAATCAACCAATGAACCAACCAGCCAAACCAAATTTTAAAAAAAAATAGGAAATCCTTAACTGGATCTCAGAATTTTTAATAAAGATAAAAATAAAGTCCAGTTAGGGGGAATAATAAATATCAACGATAAAAATAACATGATAGGGGCCAGGGTTGTATGTAGAGGGTAAAGCTGCTACCTGGAATGTCAGCATCCCATATGCCAGTTTGTGTCCCAGATGCTCCACTTCTGATCCAGTTCCCTGCTAATGGCCTGGGAAAAGCAGCAGAGGATGACCCAAGTGCTTGGGCCCCTGCTACCCACATGGGGGACCTGGATGCAGGTCTTGGTTGCTGGCTCCAATCTGGCCCAATGCTGGCCATTGTGGCCATCGGAGGAGTAAACCATACAATGAAGATCTCTCTCTCTCTCTCTCGCTCTCTTTCTCTCTGCTTCTGACTTTTAAAATAAATAAATAAATCTTTTTAAAAAATGACATTCAAATGTCAGTCTCTTCTGGAAGCATCCTCACATGTTTACCCAGAAATAATGTTTTACCAGCTATCTGGGTGTCTCTTTGGCCAATCAAAGTGGCATACTAAATTAACCCTCATAATGATCTTGGTGGGGTACTGCTTCAAAGGCGGGGCTTAAGTAGTCCTTTTGTTGCTGTCCTGGTGCTCTCTGTGTCCAGTCTAAACTTGCTTCCTGATTTACCAGTCCAGATTCTCAATGCCGGACAACTCTCCTTGTCCTGACCTCAGATCTTTTTGGAACTCAGATCAGTGTCAATAATGGTGTCTATCACTAGCACAAAGTGGTTCTAAGGCCCTCTAAGAGTTGCCTTCTATTGTTTGAGCCCATTGCAGGCCCCACACCTATGTCTGTGTTGCTACTGTAGTAATTTAAAATGTCACCACACAGTGCTCTCTCTTAACAGGCACTCTCAGGCTTTCTGCCTTCATTGGAAGAAGCAGTTCTTTTCTTAAGTTTCTGTAGATGGCTCTCTCATGCCATATATGAATGGAACCTACGTGAAGCTCAAGCAAAAGCAAGCAGTAACATCATTTTCTGTTTGTTCTCATTCAGTGCACCACTGCAATTTCTGGGTGCACAATTTCCAGAGAGTTTAAGAAAGACATATTGCCTAAGCTCTGGTATTATATTCAGCTTTAGCCAAATTAGGATTGAGACTCATACCCCTATTAAAATCAAATTTTCATATCTTTTAAATTCTGTAAAAAGAAAAATAAGAACTTGCTAATAGCTAAAACCAAATATTATCAGGCAATCAGGACATTTGATGCATGCTCTGGGGAATACAATAAATCACACTATGATTACAACACTTCAAATTGGTAGACTAAAGGGTCCCTAATGAATTAAATACTTCTTAAAAACATTGAGTCTGTCTAACAACTTATCATTTTCATGATGTTAAACAGAGTTTTTACATTACAGTCATTTAATCATTGGGTCCATGCAATCACTTAGCTGGAGCATAGCTCTGGTGAACATGCAGAAACTACTCTTCAATAATGCAAATGAATATCTTGTATCTTTTTCAGTTAATTTGAAAATGTGCAATTTTCAACTGAGGTGACTTATATTTGGTCATAATTAGAAAACATTGAAGAAATAGCTTTAAAGTCAGTGCAAAATATAAAAGGCACACATGAATGGGTAAGTATGAGAAACTGGAGGCACAGGCTGTCACTCATATAATTAAAATAGATTGATTACTTTTGGTTTTGATTTTTTTCCTGCCTGTTGTTAAATCCTTATAAGGATCCCTTGAGTTCAATTATAATCACACATATACACATTACAATATTTCACTTACATATATTATACATATATGCAAATTTATAAAATTCAGGTAATTAAAATTTAGAATCCCTAAACAACATTAGCATACAGATAGTTGTAAATCACTGCATTGTATGTTAAATTGATATCACAATATATCTCTCTGGCAAGGTGGTTTTATGGTATATATGTACATTCATTAAATTTCACAACTTAAATTCTTAAGTTATTAGACAGGATTTCTTTATGTTGTAGACAGGCTGATCATTCCCACACAGGGTTGAGTGCCTAAGTGTTAAGAGCTAGAGTGATATGTCATGACCTTGTTCCCTTGGCCACAGGGAAGTAAGAGGTAGGTGGGTACCCTTTCCCAGTGAATAGACTTGTCAGGATCCCTAACCAGGGATTAGAGCTAGGGACCTGCATGAGAGAAGAGCTGGCAGCTCATTAGAATAAACATATTCTCGCAGTGGTTTTGAATGTGAGATTTGGAGAAAGCTAAGCAATTCATAGATGGAACAGAATTTTTAATAAAGATAAAGAAACTGTGGCACGTTGATGGGGGAACACTGCAATAGGGATCCATCAGATCTCGTTTTCTGAGGTGGCAGCTGGGTGAGCCAGTTGCTGGAGCTGGCGTAAACATCCTTCTCAGTCAGACTCTATTATGGATAAAGTTGTGTCCTCCAGAACAGTATGTTGAAGTCCCAACCCCCGGTACCTCTCATGGGGATCTTATTTGAGAATAGGGCCTTTGCAAATGTAGTCAAGATGAGGCCTGCAGGCTGGGCCCTTATCTAATATGACTGGCATATTTGTTAGAAGGGAACAAAACATCATAGGAACACAGACTCATCGGGGGAGACCACCGCGTGATGAAAGAGGCAGCTACTCATGTGCTCCAGCAGCAGGACAGGAATGCCAAGATTTGCCGGCGAATTTGCAGAAGCTGGAAAAAGTGGACACGGCCCGCTGACAACGGGGTTTCTGGCCTTCAGGACCTTGAGACACATTTCTGTTGCCTTAAGCCACTCGGTTTGAGGTCATTTTTTAGGGAAGCCCTAGGAGTTTCCTGTTCTCTCATGAGAACTGCTCGGATTCCTGCGTGGCTGAGCTTTCTATCCTCCTGATTTCCGTGAAATGTGGAATGAGAGGACTCTGTTCCTTGCAACCTGAATATCAGTATAAACTGGAACCAGGAACAGGAGTTCACAGAAAATAAAGGACATGCAGAACTGGTAATGGTGGTAAGGTTGGGCAGAGGGCAGTGAAGATTTCTCTCCATACCTTCAGCAAGATGCTGGTAGCCTGCACAGGGGTGGTAGTGGAAGCATTAATCAACTAAGCTTATTGTTTCTGGCTATGGAGGCAATATATCCTCCAAAGGCAAGTGCTTGAGGGCATTCACAAAAGGCCTATAGAATTGTAGGGTCAGCGAAATTCCTGATGAGTATGTAGATGTATGTGAATATCTGGGAACATAATTTTCAGTTTAGAATCCTAATAGTGGGATAAAAAAAAAAGAAAAAGAATCCTAATAGTGGGGCCAGCGCTGTGGCATAGTGGGTTAAGCCACCGCCTGCAGTGTTGGCATCCCATATGGGCACTAGTTCAAGTTCCGGCTGCTCCACTTCTGATCTCGCTCTTTGCGATGGCCTAGGAAAGCAATACAATGATGACTCAAGTCCTTGAGCCCCTGCACCCTTGTGGGAGACCCAGAGGAAGCTCCTGGCTCCTGGCTTCCAATCCATGCTTCTCTGGCCGTTGGGGCCATCTGGGGAGTGAACCAGCAGATGGAAGACCTCTCTCTCTCTCTCACTGCCTCTGCCTCTCTGTAATTCTGCTTTTCAAATAAATAAATAAATCTTTTAAAAAAAGAATCCTAATAGTGAGAAAATTTGAGAAATAAGAGAGGTTCTGTGACTTGCTCATGGTAATAACAATATAAGTTTTACTATAATTGAGCAGAATTAAAAATTAACAAAAGCACTTGATTGAGTCAGGAAAAAAGTTAACTATTTGAAATGAAAAAGGATGTATTGAAGATTATATATGTGAGTATTTTTTAAAATATTTTTAATTAATATGAGAGGCTGAGTCACAGACAGAAAAGGAGAGACAGAGAGAAAGGTCCTCTATCGTTGGTTCATTCCCCAAATGGCCGCACAGCCATAGCTGGGCTGATCAGGAGCCAGGAGATTCTTTCAGGTCTCCCACATGGGAGCAAGGGCCCATCTTCCACTGCTTTCCCAGGCCATAAGATGAGAGCTTGATTGGAAGAGGAGCAGTCTGCACATGAACTGACACCCATATAGGATGCCAGTGCCGCAGGTAAAGGCTTGGCCTACTATACACTATTATATGTGTGAGTATTTGAGATTGAAGTTGGAAAAAGATTTGTGCCAAAGGCCTCATCTTCTGTGCTGAATGTCATATGTTGGACCAATGAGACTTTTTCCTGTAGAGGTTTTATCATTTTAATATCAGTATTTTGCTGAAATGCCCCACCAGAGAATGGGATAAAAATTTAGGATAATCTAATCTTTATGATCCTTTCAGAGTGTCTCCAATAAGGAGTGTTACTGTATCTAATATTTCAGAAATACCTATGGTATCTATGAGGGAAATAAAATTATATAAGATATAAGGGGACAATGATTAAGTCCTTATTTTCTTTCTAAGATTTTGCCCAAAAGAACACAGAGAATTTAGTTCCATAGTCTTTGCCTCATATTTGCAGTCTCGGGAGGATCTAACTTTTTTTTAAGATTTACCTATTTATTTGAAAGTCAGAGTTACAGAGAAAGACAGAGAGAGAAAGAAAATTTCATCCTCCTAGTTCACTCCCAGACACCCCAGATGGCTGAAACAGCCAGCACTGGGCAGGCTGATGCTAGGACCTTTATACTTGGGATGTCTTATGCTGCTTTTCCCAGGCTGTCAACAGGGATCTGGATTGGAAGTGGAGCAGCTAGGACACAAACTGGTACCCAAATGGGAGGCCGGCATCCTAAGCAGCAGCTTTACCAGCCACGTCACAATGCCAGCCCCAAGATCTAACTTTTCTAGCCTGTATATCCTTGGTGCCCATTCTGTTCTTTCACTATAGGTTTCAAATCAAATATGTAAATCTTCAATGTTGTCGCATTCTGTCTTTGTCCCTTTATCTGAATGATTAAATACAACTGAATATGAGACCTAGGCTTGATTCCTGAACAAGAAGAAAAGAAGATGAAGGGTTCTCTGGCATTTAATCTCTGGAAAATTAAAAATCACATTGACTGGGGCCAACAGTTTATTGCAGCCAGTAAAGCTGTCACCTACTATGCCAGCATCACATATGGGTACTGGTTTAAGTCTGACTTCCCATCCAGCTCCCTGCTGATGTGCCTGGGAAAAGCAGCAGAGCATGGCCCAAGTGCTTGGGCCCCTGCTCCCACTTGGGAGACCTGGAAGAAGCTCCTGGTTCCTGGCTTCATACTGGCCCAGCTCCAGCCATTGCAGCCATTTGGGGAGTGAACCAGCAATGGAAGACCTCTCCCTTTCTGTCTCTCTCTCTCTCTGTGTGTCTCTCTCTCTCTGTAACTCTGCCTTTCAAATAAAGCAATGAATTTTTTTTAAATCACATAAATTGTTAACCACCCTCCCTTGCCTCCACCACCAAACAAGCCAACAAATAAGCAAGCACAAATACCCACATGAAAAGCTCCTGCACTTCTTTGGCTAACACATGTATAGAGTCCCACTGTAAGGGCATGGCTTTCACTTTTCACGAAGGAAATTCATATGTTTGGAACATGCTTACTGGTAAATAAAGGGAAAGGGAGTACAGTCATTTTTCATAGTTTAGCTCTTCTAATTCTCTCAACCCCACTGTGATGTAAGGAGGACTTTCTCCACTTTATAGAGGTAAGATGTTTATTCACGCAATCAAGGTCATTCAGCTAGTGGCAGGAAATAGTTCTGTCTGACTTCAAGCCAGGTGCTTTTTTTATTACACAAGCCAGATTGTCAGCCCAAGGGAATATATGTTCATGGATTAAATGACTTTTGCTTGACAATTTCCATAAAGGTTGCATTTTCTTAAGATCGCGGAATACTAAGCTCTTTTCTCTTAGATGAGTGCATGCATACACACAATATGACTTATAAAAGCAGTCACAGCTTGCTAACTGGTCATTTCTCTTTCCTAGGTATCTTTGAAATTGTTGAAAAAAATATTTACTTATTTATTTGAAAAACAGAGTTAGAGAGAGAGAGAGACAGAGAAAGAGAGAAAGTCGTTTATCCACTGGTTCACTCCTCAAATAGCTGCAACAGCTGGGGCAAGGCCAGGCCAAAGACAGGAGCCAGGAACTTCATCTGTTTTCCCACTTGGTAGGGCTGCAGCACTTGGGCCATCTTCTGCTGCTTTCCCAGGTGCATTAGCAGGGAGCTGGATTGGAAGTGGGGAAACCAGGACACAAATCAGCACTCACATGGGATGCTGGCATTACAGGAGACAATTAATCCTGTTTTACCACAACACTGGCCCCTCTTTGATATTGACATATTGATATTCTTAATTAGTCAACTTCTGCCAATGAATATCATTTTAGGAATAGTAACTAGATGAGAAATATATTATAACAATTTTGATAGCCAATAGTAAGCTTTCACTGAAACTGTCTAAAATTTGATATTACATAAAGCCTTTCTTTAAATTTAGAAAATCTTATTTCTGAAGTATGTGATTGTGCTCAGAGATCAAGACCAACCAGCGGGGTTAGAATGCTCTGTGGTTCTTGGTATTCCAGGGTATACAGAGAGACAGGTGGGATCCACCACCGAGAGCCCTGCCCAGAAAGGCAACATGGGCAGTGTGGGAGTCTAACTGGACTTGAACCTGCAGCCCAGACATTTTGGTGTGGTCATTGCTGCCCAAAGACCTCTGATAATCAAGGTGTGGCCAGAAAAAGAAATAGACTATTGTTTAATCCACAAATGTAATGCAAATGTTGCTATTTTAATTTCATTATTTGTGAGTTTTCCTTTGTTTATTAATCAAAAGCTAGTCTTGGTTTGGAAATGATACTGACAAAATGTATGATAATTGCTTAGAAGTGATTTTCCCCAGAGATCCAGGAAGCTTAAGTAGTTGCGTTTCCTATTACTTTCTGCCCCCTGGGTTTTACATTAGTTCTGCACTGACTTTCTTGTCTTGTGTATTTGTAAGAGTAAACGATTAGGTAGGAGAGGCTCCAGGGGACTGTTCTTGGCAGTAGCAGGTTGTGCTTAACTACCTTCTACTTGCATGCACCTGATGCTGCTGGTTATTAACAGAGTTTGTAGGAATCAATGACTACAATATCTCTTTGCTTAATAGGTATACGCAAAGGAAAAAAGCCTGTAATAACATTTATCTGCAGGTGCATCCTGTGGTCTTAATCCAAGTAGCAGAATTTTGTAGAGTTGTTGACAGCTGTTTTACTTGTTCTACATTTCCATTGCACAGGTTGAGCCATGAATATTCAACACATTGTCTGTCTGACTATGCTACCCATGGGAAAAATCAACAAGAAGCAATGTAAGTGGTAGAAAGTAATGGACAGCAAAGGCTATTGGAAATGGAGCAGTAGGAATAAAACACAAACAAGCCAGAATGACAGTAGAGATCATTTGTAGAATATTTTTGAAAATGAAGACATAAAACCAATTGAATTTGTAATGTAAATGAATGTCACTCTATACTTTGAAGACCCTAATGACCAGCAATTCTTCTACATCATTCAGTACTCCCACTGGTGTGGCTACAGATTAAATCAAATTTTGTGACTGTTTCAGAGAAAGGTAGGAAATGTAAGTTTTTGTATCTTTGCCCTACCATATTTCTAGGAAAGGAGTTTTTAATTTTTCTTTCCATTTTCTACTTCATTCTCCTCTTTCTTATTCTCTTTGTCTTCCTCTTCTTTCTTTTCTGAAGCTATAAGTCTTCTTTGCTGCTGAGTGGGGAGAAAAACTGGAGAAACAGAAGAGCAGGTGACTCTTTACCACAAGAACAGGAAGAAATATTCAGAAGGAAAAACCTAGGAAGCAGGTAAGGGGCAAGAGAGGAGATGCCCAGTAGATGGAGAGGAGAGTATATTTAGGTTGGGGGCCTGCAGAAGTGTGGAGTTCAGTGTTCTACCCATTCCTGTGTCTCACCCAGAGCCTTGGTTGGTGCCAGTGTTGCAGACATTCAGTAAACATCTGTGGAACAATGCATGCCTAGCTCATCCATTTTTTTTAAACTGTCATCTTCTAATTTATTTTCATCAAAGAATTTTTGTAGGTAAAATTTCCTTTCCATAGTACAACACTGAAAGTTAAACATGGTAATAACAAATTTTAGCATTCAGTATAGTTCTGAAACAAGCAAAGTGGAAAAGTAATCAAGGATTCCTTTAGGGAAAACTATTTTATTTCAATAACTAAATTATGATAGGTGTTCATCCATTTGGGAAATGTATTTACCAAATAAAGTTGTGTGGAAGTACAGAAAAATTGATAAGACTGTATATAAACGGAATGGGGTTCATGCTGTTACCTATCTTTCTATTAAATTGAAAAAAGAACTGGCAAACGCAAGTTATTCCAGAATCAGGAAATGTATGTAACCTGAGGTGGTTTACATACCGCCCTTCTCAGCAAGAACGGATGCATGTGTCTGTTTTCATATTGTCCCTGCGTCCTCTGGCAAGAAGTCAGGAGAGAAATTCAGATTTGAAGTGCTGCTTGGAAGGAATATGAGGATCCCAAAGAAGGTGAAAGAATGATGGCTATGCGTATTTTACACAGATCAATCTCCAAAACATTGATTTGTGAAAAAGAAAATCACAGAATATCGACAGGATGAGTCTCCTCACGTGAAGTTAAAAGCAGATCAAACAAAACAATACATTGTTGAGAGATGTATGAATGCAGGTAATTCAAAAAGTTCATTGAAAATAGAATGAAAAGAAATTTTGGGGCTGGCATTGTGGCATAGCGAATAAAGCTGCCACCTGTGACATCAGCATCTCCTATGGACACAGGTTTGAATCCCGAGTGCTCTATTTCTGATCCAGCTCCCTGCTAATGTACCTGGGAAAGCAGCAGAAGATGGTGCAAATGCATGGGCCCCTGAACCCATATGAAAGGCCCAGAAGGAGCTCCTGGCTCCTGGCTTTGGCCTGGCCCAGCCCTGGCTGTTGTGGCCATTTGAGAAGTGAACCAGTGGATGGAAGATAGCTCTGTCTCCCTGTCTCTCTCAGGAAGGCTTTTTTTAAAAAAAAAAAAAAAAAAACCTTTTTCCATATATAAATTGAGATGTCTTTTGTCAAAAAAGGAGAATGCCAGTCTCCTAAAATATGTCCATCAATACAGTAAAAGTTGTCTCAAAATGAGCAAGGTAAAGACATTTGGAAAGTCTACATTCATTCATTCAACAACCATTTATTGTGTGCCTAGCATATGCCAGGAACCAGGGTAGCCCAAGGGAGTTACAGTGATGATTAAAACATAAGCACAGGGGCTGGCACTGTGGCACTGTGAATTAAGCCATGGCCTGCAATGCTGGCATCCCATATGGGTTTTGAGTCCCAACTGCTCCACTTCCTATCCAGCTCCCTGCTAATGGACCTGGGAAAGCAGCAGAAGATGGCCCAAGTGCTTGGTCCTGGCGCCCACATGAGAGACCCAGAAGAAGCTCCTGGCTTCTAGTTTCAACCTGGCTCAGCCCTGGCTGTGGCAACCATTTGGGGAGTGAACTAGCAGATTGAAGATCTCCCTCCCTCTCTCTCTCTCTTCTCTCTCTCTCTCCCCCTCCTTCTGTCTCTCTGTAACTATGCCTTTCAAATAAATAAATCTTTTAAAACAAAACCAAAAACCACAAGCACAGTATTTTGGAGTATATATCTAACAAAGAAAATGCACATCAATCAAGTAACATACAAATAAATACATAATCAAAGAATTAATGGAATCAAGGGTGATGGTGCTAGAAGGGAAAGTGTTTTGTATAAGAAAAGGATTAGACTTGGTGGTGGAATCGATCAGGAGAAACTTTGAGGAAGTGACGTTTGAGTTGCTTTCTGAAGGATGAGTAGAAATTAAATTGTCAGGGGGAGTTCTGGTGTTGCAGGAGAGAAACAGGGTATGCAAAGGTCTGTAGGCAGGACATAATATGCACAGTCCATTCTAGAGAACAAGACCACTGCAACTGTAGTGCAGGGGTTGAGGGGCAATGCAGGCATGGGAAGGATCTTTGAAAGCTATGTTAAGTACTGATGTCATTATCAAAGCAATGAGAAGCCTTTGAAGTTTTATGAACAGAGAAACAATATGATCGGACACATGAAAAAAATACATAATATGACTTCAAGGTATGGAGTGGATTAAAAGATGCACAATCAGTAAGACCAGTTTGGGTGAATTTTGAGCTAAATCAATGGTTGACAGTACCTTATCTGATCATGCTAATGGAAAGAAAACTGTTTTGAGAAGTAGTAAGAAGATAAAATCTAAGTAACTTGAAAATGGATTGAAGATGATAAGTGAAGAAAAATAATTATCTCAGGTTTCTGGATTAAGATGGTTTCTCCATTGACTTGGGACATGCATAAGAGAATGATCATAAATATAGTTATGGACATTTTTTCAGTAGGAGATACTAGCAAAATAACCAATTAGGGATGTTGAGTTGGCAGCATGAGGGAAGAGTTAGGGCTAGACGAAGAGATCTGGGAATCACTGGTATATACTGGTGGATTAGTGATAGGAGAACCAAGTGAAGATTTGCTGTAAGGTTTTAAAGTGAGAAGAGAAGAGGGCTTGAGACTGAACTTTGAGTATCACAAAAGAGAAAATGAGTTGTTTCTGAGTTCAAATTACCTATGGCCACTGTATGAACACATGACAACCTTGCTTTATAGTCCTACTGGAAGATGTGGGACAGTAAAATGAGAAATACCCAGTTAAATGATTTTCAATGCATTTGGAGTAGACATTTGATGCAGTGGATAAGACAGTGCTGGGGATAACCACATCCCATGTCAGAACCCCTGGGTTCAAGTCCCAGCTTTGCTCTCAATTCCAGCTTCTCGCTAATGCACATCTTGTGATGCAGCAGGTGATGGCTCAAGTACTTGGATCCCTGTCAGATTATTGCTTTCTGGGCTCCTGGATTTGACTTGGCCTAGCTCCGACTGTTGTGTGAATTTGGGGAGTGAACAAGCAGATGGAAGATCACTGTCAGTCCATCTCTGACTTGCTCTGTCCTTCTGCCTTTAAAATAAAAATAAATAAATCAATCATTCCTTCACTTATACAAGAAATCTTTATTTTAAGCTGTTGAAGTGGGCATTAATACAAGGGTACTTCAAAAAGTTTTTAATGGAATTAAAAGTAAGTTTATTTTGGTACAAAAAATTAAAATACATGCAGTTTTTTCATAATATAATATGCCTTTTCCATGAACTTTTTGATTACCCCTATATGCATGATTTCAAAACTTCCCACCAAAATAGGCATCTTTTAGTTTCATTTTCTACAAACTTTATTTTTTAACTTTTATTTAATAAATATAAATTTCCAAAGTACAACTTTTGAATTATAGCAGCTTTTTCCCCCCATAACCTCCCTCCCACCCACACCATCCCATCTCCTGCTCCCTCTCTCATTTTCACATCAAGATTCATTTTCAATTATCTTTATATACAGGAAGATCAATTTAGTATATACTAAATAAAGATTTCAACAGTTTTCACCCACACAGAAACACAAAGTATAAAGTACTGTTTGAGTACTAGTTATACCGTTAATTCACATAGTACAACACATTAAGGACAGAGATCCTACATGAGGAGTAAGTGCACAGTGACTCCTGTTGTTGATTTAACAATTGACACTCTTATTTATGACATCAGTAATCACCCGAGGCTCTTGTCATGAGCTGCCAAGGCTATGGAAGCCTCCTGAATTCACCAACTCCGATCTTATTTAGACAAGGCCATAGTCAAAGTGGAAGTTCTCGCCTCCCTTTAGAGAAAGTTATCTCCTTCTTTGATGGCCCGTTCTCTCCACGGGGATCTCAGTCACAGAGATCTTTCATTTAGGTCATTTTTTTTTTTTTTTTTTTTGCCACAGTGTCTTGGCTTTCTATGCCTGAAATACTCTCATGGGCTTTTCAGCCAGATCCGAATGCCTTAAGGGCTGATTCTGAGGCCAGAGTGCTGTTTAGGACATCTGCCATTCTATGAGTCTGCTGTGTATCCCACTTCCCATGTTGGAATGTTCTCTCCTTTTTAATTCTATCAGTTAGTATTAGCAGACACTAGCCTTGTTTATGTGATCCCTTTGACACTTAATCCTATCATTATGATCAATTATGAACTGGATCTGATCACTTTGACTAGTAAAAAAGTACCCTTGTACTAATTCAAAGAGGAAGGCATAGATTCTGCTGCCCGTATTCTAGTTCAGGATTGTGGAACATTTAGGCTCCAGTTCTTTAATTTGATGAAAATAATATTGACAGCTATAGTGAAACCCATAGCCCATCCTCAGAGAAATAACAACCCTTTCCTGTTGAGCTCTAGGATTTCCAAAATTTAGTGTTGGTATCCAATGTGAACAAGACCATCATACTGATTCTTTGAGGAATCCATAGTCAGGCTGGTAATCAATCCCTATCTAGGGAAGAGTAGGTCCAAATGGAGGACCTCATTTTCCCCCCTTTTCTCTCAATCTGAAGTCTTTTGTTTAGGGATGTGGTCCTCAACTTTGGCTTGACTCTGGAGTCATATGGATAGTTTTTAAAATTCTGATGCCTGGATTTCAATTCCAATTTAATTGCTCCGGAATGAAACTTGGATATTAGGATTATTTTAGAGCTCCCAAGGTAATTCAATTGTTCATCCACAGTTGGGAATCTCTGGTTTAGAACAATCAACACTGAAGAAGTCACCCTTTTCAATTTCTACCAGCATCTTTCTTTGTATGTTTACCTGAAATAGACCTTTGATTGTCATCATATCTAAGCCTAGCTCACCTATTTTGAGTTCTATTCATCACATTTTCACCTGACTTTATTGATTTGTTAATTCTTAGCAAAACCCATAGCTACAATCTAAATTTCTCATAAAATAAAAAGAGCAATTATGCCACAACCCTTGACTTCACTCTAAACCTACATACTTCATGTACTCTGAACTTTACTCAGGGGATTTCTGC
Organism: Oryctolagus cuniculus; assembly: GCF_964237555.1. Classification (NCBI taxonomy): domain Eukaryota; kingdom Metazoa; phylum Chordata; class Mammalia; order Lagomorpha; family Leporidae; genus Oryctolagus; species Oryctolagus cuniculus. The sequence goes on along the minus strand of NC_091440.1, from coordinate 16,439,234 downwards.
CCCTCTTACCACTTGGGAAGAGGGATCAACGAAGAGCTCAAGCAATGTTTGTGCACTAGGACCTTTAAGAGTAGAGAGCTTTGAAGATTAAGAAATTGTAAAGGAGCAAGAGGATGATTGAATTAGCTTGGGAGCTCTACAATAATCCTGATATCTAGGCTGCAGAATTTGGACAGTCACCCATGATCACATTATTAACAATCTTGATTGGGTCACCACAATAATAGTCATCTCCTACCTCTGGTAACTATTGATCAACACTGAATCCTTAAACTCTCATGCATCTAAAAGGTCTCTAATATAGACAGCCTCACCTCTGTGGAGGATCACTAAGTTAAAAACCACCAGGAGCGTAACTGCAGTTAAACAAACATAAGTTTATCATTTGTTATGCTCAAGGAGAACACACACAACGGAGATCCACGGATTGCCTTGGGAAGAGGAAGCTAGGAGGGACTTATTTTAAGATTTGAGTTTGTATTAAGTGATTTTGTATAGGATTCAAACAAGCAGAGGTTCTGGTTGGGGTCTGGCAGAAGGAAGACAATTAGTGAATGGCTGTATTATATTTTTCTTTAGGGGTTAGAATAAATGGAGTAAAGCCAGAGTTGGCAATGGAAAGAAGCAGTTGCCATTCCCATTCATATTTGTATGGAGTAGATGTTTGTTTTTATTGTGATTGCACAGTGTGTTTTGATCTTTGTTAAAAACTACTTATGGAATGGTCTTATTTCTCTCCTGTTCATGGTCAGGGGGAGTCTTCACTCAATGTTAATATAATGAGAAGCTGTTTATAGTCAACAGCAAGATGTTGTAGCCTAGCTGTTATCACGTAAGCCAGTTACTGGCTAACAATTTTCAGGGCTGTGTTTCTCTTTTTCATCAGGCATATCAGAGTCAGAAAAGGGATGACAAAAAGGCCAAGATAAGACTGGTGATGAGAGGTGGGATGGAAGTTGGGAAATATGAATAGAAAAGCTAGTTTAAATAGGCATAATCACTCTGCCACACTTCTGCAGTTCAAAAAGGCCCAGCAGTCATTCCAAGAATGCATTTTCCAATTTCCCTAAAATTCATATGTACTTGCATGGACCACAATATATAAACTTTTTCTAAATAGAGCATTTATTTCATGCTTTTCTTTTTCTTTTTTTTCCTTCCCGACCTGCAACATTAACTCAAACCAACAACCCACCAATTAACTGGTCACTATTTTTACCAAGTGCCAGGCACTGGACTATTGTATAGTTTTCTATTGTAATATAAACAAATAACCACAGATGTAATGGTTTAAACCAACAACCATTTGCTAGTTCCCAGTTCCGTAGAGCATAAATCTGGCCATGCTATGGCTGGGCTCTGCTTAGGGTCTCAGTGTTAAAATCAAGTTGTTAGTTGGGCTGATTTCCTGTCTGGATGTGATAAGGAAGAATATGCTTACAAGCTAGTTCTAGTTTGGATAGATTCAGTGCCCAGAGGCTGAGCAAGTGAGGTCCCTGTTTTCTTGGGGCCTGTTGGTCAAGGACTACCCTGAGCTCCTAGAGGCTTCCTGCAGTCCCTTGCTATGCCGCTTGCAGTAGGCAGCTCACAATGCGCTTACTGCTTCCTCTTCCAGGTCAGCAGGAGTGTGTCTTTTAAACATATCTTAAATTGATTAATTTATATTTACTTGAGGCTGGTGCAATGGCTCACTTGGCTATGCGGCGCCGGCACCCTGGGTTCTAGTCCCAGTTGGGGCGCCAGATTCTGTCCCGGTTGCTCCTCTTCTGGTCCAGCTCTCTGCTGTGGCCCGGGAGTGCAGTGGAGGATGGCCCAAGTGCTTGGGCCCTGCACCTGCATGGGAGACCAGGAGGAAGCACCTGGCTCCTGGCTTCGGATTGGTGCAGTGCACCAGCCGTAGCAGCCACTGGGGGATCAACCAACGGAAAAGGAAGACCTTTCTCTCTCTCTCTCTCTCTCTCTGTCTAACTCTGCCTATCAAAAATCAAAAATCAAAAATAAAAATTTATTTGAAAGAGAAGGGGAGGAAGTCGGGGCGGGGAGAATATCTTCAATCAGTTGTTTCATTCTCCAAATTCTCACAACAGCCAGTGCTGTACCTGATTGAAGCCAGAACTTGCAACTCAATTCATGTTTCACATGGGTACCAGGGATCCAAATACTTGTTCCATCATCTGCTACCTCTCAAGGTTCACAAGAGCAGGAAGCTGGAATTGGAAGCACAGTCGGAACTTGAACCCAGGCACTTCAGTATGGGGAGGTGTATTCTAAGCAGTGTTTTAACTGCTGCTCACATGTGTTTTTCTAGCTTTTTTCTCAGCAACTTGCTGGAGAATATTTTATGCTTTTATAGGACTTATGGAATTAGATCAGGTCTAACCAGGATTATCTCCACCTTGCCATGTAATATAATTACAGCTTCTTCCCACACTCCACAGGATGGGCTCATACTGAGAATCGTCCTGGAATTCCACCTACCACAGCCAGATCAAACAGATATCAATAATCAACAGAGCCTCTCCACAAAGAGCTCACAATCTTCCACAAGAGTTATTCATATAAACATATACACAATATGATAATAGAACTTCATAATTATAAGGCTCAACAGTGAAGGGATAATGAATTTTACCTGGAAGAAATTATTGAGCATTCAAATCTCCTGACTTAAGATGAGCTGACTCAGCTGAGTGTTGAATCATCAGGTGAAGAGGCTAGGGACATGTTTTCCTGATAGAAGACTACCAGGAATAGAAAGTATGTGTGTGTGTGTAGAGGGGGAAGACACAGTGGATGCAGGTGGTACAGTGAGAAGAGGCAGCTGATGGTAGAATCTAGACAGACGACGTGCAGAGATGAATTGGCAATCCCATCAAGGTGGCATGTGCCAATGCCATCTCACCAGTCCAAGTGATCAATTTCAGTTCACAATTGATCATAATGAAAGGACTAAGAGTCAAAGGGAGCACATAAACAAGTCTAGTACCTGCTAACACTAACCGATAGAATAAATAAAGGGGAGAGTGATCCAACATGGGAAGCGAGATACTCAGCAGACTCACAGAATGGCAGATGTCCTAAATAGCACTCTGGCCTCAGAATCAGCCCTAAAGGCATTCGGATCTGGCTGAAAAGCCCATGAGAGTATTTCAGGCATGGAAAGCCAAGACACTCTGGCAAAAAGATCTCTGTGAGTGAGATCCCAGTGGAAAGAACAGGTCTTCAAAGAAGGAGGTACCTTTCTCTGAAGGGAGGAGAGAACCTCCACTTTGACTATGACCTTGTCTAAACAAGATAAGAGTCGGAGAACTCAAGGGGCTTCCATAGCCTTGGAAACTCATGACTGGAGCATAGGGAGATTACTGATGCCATAGACAGGAGTGTCAATTTGTAAAGTCAACAACAGGAGTCACTGTGCACTTACTCCTCATGTAGGATTCCTGTCCTTAATGTGCTCTACATTGAGGCTTAATGCTATAACGAGTACTCAAGCAATATATTTCACTTTGTGTTTCTATGGGGGTGCAAACTGTTGAAATCTTTACTTAATGCATACTAAACTGATCTTCTGTAAAAAAAAAAAAAAAAGAAATTATCAATTCCCAACTTGACTCTCACTGGGATTAAACATGACAATAGGTCTGATCTGATTTCATCATCATTTAAAAAAATCATCTATTATTTTTCACTTTATGTTTCTGTGTGGGAGCAAACTGTTGAAATCCTTACTTAATGTATACTAAGCTGATCTTCTGTATATTAAGATAATCGAAAATGAATCTTGATGTGAATGGAAGGGGAGAAGGAGCGGGAAAGGGGAGGGTTGTGGGTGGGAGGGACGGTATGTGGGGGAAGCCATTGTAATCCATAAGTCGTACTTTGGAAATTTATATTCATTAAATAAAAGTTAAAAAAAAAAGAGATGAATTGGGAGAACAGGAGCTAGTTAGACAGACTGAAGGAAAAGCAGGGGTCAAGTTTCTAGTATTTGTTTCACTCTTCACAGGCAAAGCCAAATTAAGTGCACCACACACCTTTTGCTTCACACTTAATTTAGATAACTAACAATGGTGGGAAACACATGATCATTGTCTCCTGCTCTGTGATTTTGTGCTTTTAGCAAATACAACTTCTCACAACAAAGACCCAGAAAGACAGATGTTTCAATTTACTCTTTTCAGGGGAATAAGTTTTGGCATTTACTACATTAGGTAAGCACCTAAGCTTTAAATATTTAAATGATTTATAACTGCCTTATAAAATCACAAGAATAACATTTAACTAACAATAGTTGTGAAGAATTAGCATTAAATGCTCATGAGCAGTTCAAAGGAATGAATGATGGGTAAACATCTACATTCCATGGAGGGAGGAATAAATGAAAGAACAATAGCTTTGGAATGGCTTTTTGGGCAACAAAATATATTGAATTTGGAGGTCTGGAGTACAATTACTAATCAATTGTATAAAACACCATTAGTCTCACAGCATGATTTTAAAAACAAATATGTTAATTAATTGAATGACCATCGACAGGCACTGAAGAAACTGTAGGTAGGATGTTGGCTCAGGTTTGGTGGGCAGGTTTGTAGCTAGATTAAATGCTGATGTTTTTACATTTAGAATATGCCTTTTTGAGAAAGATAGAATGAAATTAAGCAGAACTCAAAGCTTTAAGAGAATGCTCTGAAGACAATTGTATTTACTTTCTGATTCCTTAGGGGAAAAAGAGGAGAAACAATTATAAAAGTTTTAAAAATGATATGATTCTCTTTAATAACCATTATGACAGGGCAAAATAATTTTGTCAGATAGCTAATATGCTTCCGTGACAAGGTGACCGGTCTGTTTTATAAATGAATTCAGATATTCATATATATGTAATAGAATTTTGCTTTTGTGTGGTATAATTCATCAGACATTTCACCAGGAACATCAGTCTAAACGTTGCAAAAGGTCATCCTAAAAAGGCTGTTATCAGTAGTGGGAACACATTGAATGATTTGCCAAGGGAGTCAGGGCTCACTTTACCTTAGATAAAAGGTAAGCAAGAAATGTCAGGCTTCTAAGCTAAGCACATGTTAGCATGGGTTTGGTGGAAACTCCTTTGGCAATTTAAAGAGAGAAAATATTTATTTCTTAATGTATTCAAAGGCCATTTCTTCAGGTGACTATTAAGTGCCAAGCACTGTGCTACATGCTTTATGCAAACAAGTATCCTACTTAAAGTCTACACTCAGGGATCTTTCAGATCATCTGCTTCTCTGTGATGTTGAAAAATGCCATCCTAGGGGAGCAAAGGAAAATTACCTAACATTCCTCTTAGAGCCTGATTTCTTATGATTAAAAAATATTCATTTCTGTGGAGGGAGGGAAGGAGGGAGGGAGAGAGAGAGAGAGAGAGAGAGAGAAAGACATTCATTTGCCAATGTGGAAACAAGGAGGTTTGCATCCTGCTTTATCATATGAAACATTAGGAAAGAGAAAATAGTTTTTCCAAAATGTGCTTCTACCTAGACTTTTTTTTCCAAAGCTAATAATTAAACTAAGGTTATCTGTCTAGCTGCAGAAAAATTAAAGCATATTTTTAAAACTTACTTTCTTAAGAAGAAATGTAAATGTTCTGAAGCTCAAACCCATTTTAAAAATGCAAACGTATTAATATGCTGAGAACTAACAATTATCTGTACTGATTTTTGCACCCACTCCTTTGTACTTTGACTCCCATACTAATTCCAATATCATCTAGTAGCTCTCTGAGCTAGGTCATTGGAATCATCTTTATTTTCTTCTTCTCTCATCCTTTCATACTTGCTAGCTAAATTCTATTGATTCTACCTTTGGAATATTTCTCAAATTTCTGCTCTTTTAGTCTATTCCTTGTCTTTGTGGTCTAATTGCTCTCTTGGACCATTGCAATTGCTTACTAAGTCTTCCACCACTTCTCTCAACAAATTATTCTCTGCTGTGCATTCCACCATACATTTATCTCCTGTCCAGACTTCAGATACTGGACTCCAGATACTATATTCAGCTATTTATTTGATAACTCCATTTGACTGTATAATTAGTACCTGAAATCTAACTTATTTAAAGCAAAACTCAGAATTCATCCTTTGATCTTCTCTCCCCCAACACCTCCTAACCTGTTTCTCTCTCATTTTCCCCTTTCAGTAAATGGAATTGTAGCCTTCAAGGAGCTTGAAAGACAAACCTGAGTCACCTTTGACTCATCTCTTAGCTCACTCCCCCTACCTTGTCTTTCAGCAAATCCTGTTGACTTGACTTCCAGCATCTATCTTGGACCCAGTCACTTCTTTCCATCTCTGTAATAAGACTACCTGGTTCACACCAGAGCACTGCTACTAACTATACTTCCAAATGCAAAAACAGACTTTTTAAAAGAAAAAAAAGAGGCATTATTTTTGAGTTCTAAAATATTGCATTGCCTTTCAAAAGCCAAACTTTGAGGACTGAAGGAGATAAAACTGTGTACTGATCTTAGCCTTTTTAATCTTCTCCAAACCAGCTTATTTTGAAAGGGAGAAAGACAGGGGAATTACCAGGTTCTCAGTGGGAGTGGCATCAATGCCACGGGGAGGGTCTGCAGTGTGCATGGATATTTCATACACACCTCACAATGACGGGCAGTCTGTGATGTTTGTTTTGTGCGGGCAATGATATAATTGTTCTGCATTCACATGGCTTTCAGTTATCCCCCTCCATTCAGAAGTTGAATTATGCTTTGATGTTTGGTAGGATTCCAAAACAGAAGGTACATTTTCTGAGACATTTTATGTTAGAGAGGAGCGTTTTGACTTGTTATTTAGGAAGAACCCAGGACAGACACTTGGCCTATTGGATTAGGAGCTGGCTGGGATATCTGGCATCCTGTGTCAGAAGTGTTTGGTTCCAACTCCTGGCTCTGACTCCTGATTCCAGCTCTGTACCAGTGCAGACCCTGGAAGGCAGCAGAGGATGATTCACATATGTGAGCTTTTGCCACCCACGTGGAAAACCTATGTTGAGTTCCTGGCTGTTGGCTTCAACCTGGCCCAGCCCCTACTTTGGTGGGGATTTGAGCAGTAAACTAAATGATGGAAGGTCTCTGTTTCTGTCTCTAAAAAAAATAGCCCAGTTCATTTGTGAGACTATCACTTCCTACTTATTTACTCCAAAATCTGAGATTTGTTGTGGTATGTGATTCCTATTTTAGTGAAGGCTAGTCTCTCTTTTTAAAAATTGTACATCAATTTTTAAGTAATTGTATCACTATTTTTGATTGTGGTATCCACTAACGCTCCTGCTCTTTTATTTTTTATAAGAAAGAAACGGGTTCTGATTTTTTTTCTTATATCCACAAACTTTAGATATTTAGGAGACAATAGCATGAAAGGATTTCTTTATGTGTTCAATTCTAGTCAGGTTTGACCATGTTCACATAGCAACTAGATAGCATTTTTTCTTTTTGTATTTTCTTTACATCACAATTAGGGCATCATGTTAACTTTTGAGAAATCATTTGTGTAGGTAGGTTCTCATCTATAATGCTTAATTTGAAATTATTAAATGAATTATTTCAAATATTTGTAAATAAAAGTGAGTGCTGGATCTGATGGCATTGAAGATCAGTAGTCTGGATGCTAACAAAGTCCTCGTAAAAGGCTGTCAAAGAAATGAAGGCTGACAAACAGAAAGGGTCCCAGGTGAGGAAGATGATGAGCTCAGGAAGATCCCAGCTGAGGTTATAACAAGGCAGCAGAAGACCCAGCAGGAATCAAGATTCACACCTGAACCCAGGTGGGACTAACTGTACCTGGCACAAAGGGGTGGGGAGTGAGAACAGGAAACTCAACACAGATCATATGGCCTCAGCCAGTGTGAAGACACCACAAAAATGCCATAGCTTAGATCACGCTAGGGCACAGCAAAGAAGCAGCAGGGGACCACGACTGGACGACTGTGAAAGACAGAGGTTAACTGAGAAGTGACTGAATTAACTTAAGAAGGATGCTTTCCATTCCCTTCTGTTTTATAGGCAGTCTTGCTCTGCTATTAGAAAATGAAGGTTACATCTTTCCAAACCAAGTCTTGGACTCACGACTGTGAATTATTTTACCTACTGCTGCCACCCTAGCCCAAGCCGGTACCATGTTTTGCCTAGAGAACTTCTCTTGACTCCTGGATAGTTTACTTGACTTCTCTCTTACCCTTCCTAAACCATTCTTCATGGAACCCAGTGAGCTTTTACAACGAGTCAGTTACATGATTTCCTTGCTTAAAATTTTACTTTGCATCCACAATCATGACCCGGAATTATCTCCTCCAGCCTCCCTCTCTAATGCCCTTTCTCTGTCTTGAAACACCACCTCCTCCCCTCCCGCAAACTGTTTCCCACTCCAGACCTTTGGCTGGTTGTTCTGCTTAGAAAGCACATGTGTGGCAAGTTAGCCATGGCTTGCTTGTTCCAAGCATTCTGGACTCTGCCCCTTTGCCTTTACGTGACATATTCTTTCTGACTGCCCATTAGAGAGAACTGTCCCGTTCTCCTTACCGTTGCTAGTTAGTTCACATCACACCAGCTTGCTAATTTTTCCTCTAGTGCTTATAAGGACTTTACTTGACCTCCCCAGTTGATGGAGACCCTGCTGTTCATTTCTTAGGCTCCAAACCTTGGTGTCACCCTCGATTCTACTCTCCTTCTTATACGTACTTTCAGTCCTCCAGGAAATCCCTGATGGCTGTATCTTGAAAATGCAGGCTATCTGACTACTTCCCACCATCTCAGCTACCACCCTCTCTTGGTCAGAGCCACTCCCAAGTCATTTGGTAACTGGAACGGCCACTTACTTGTTTTCTTTCTTCTATGTTTGATCTTTCACAGTCTATTCTCAAGAAAACCACCAAAATGACTCTCTATAAACTGCTCAAATCCTCCAGTGGCTTCTTATTCCTCTTAGAGTAAAATTCTTACAATGGTCCACAAGGCCTGACATGACCCACCTCCCATTATTTAACTTCTTAGTGTCTTATCCTGTTGGAATTTAGACTCTTGAGGGCAAGAAGTACTCTTTATTGTTGACCAATGCATCCCAAGCAACCAAATGTATCTGTGATAAAGCAGAAGCTCAATATACATTTTTGGACTAAGTGACTGAATCTTGTTCATTCCTTCATCATTTATTTTTCCACTGTTGGGGTGTAAGATACAGGAAAGCAGGGTCCAGTAAGGTCTTGCTTGATGATGTTTCTAAAGCACTCAAAAAGTACTCAGAATAGAGTAAGTTCTAAATAAGTTTGTGTTTGAGATAATACCTTGTTGTGCATGCATCTGATTATCTGATTATATTATATTCATCCTGAGCTATAAACTAGATACTATGCTATAAACTATAGCATAAAGAAAACATAGTTTCCATGGTTCAATTATAGGCTGCCTCCTATGGTGCATGAGGAGTGTAATACTATACAGCAAAGAAGGAAGTGTTCATATAAATAGAATTTTATGGGAAGCAGTATTTAGGGTCATGGTTGCCTCAAAGTTACAATCATGCAGTGAACTGGAACACATTCAGTATATATCACAATTCTTCCTGCAGTTTGCCCTGACTATACACACCCTTCTGCTTAACTTCTTAGAGGGAAAACAAAGCTACCACTTTGCTGACAATTTGCTAAACAGCAAACCTTTGGAACTCTTTTGGGGTGGAGGTGGGATGAGGAGTGGTGTTTGTTTACAAAACTGAAATCATTTCAGAGAAGAGCAGCACTTTTTATTCTTGAAGGAGCTATTCATGCTGCCAATGACTTACATAATCTATTTTGTTTTTCATCTGAACTGAAGGAGATTCATATATATAAATTCCTGTGTGCAAATGTAGAGGATATAAAACTATTCTCTGTGATTGTTTGGATTGTTAATCTCTCCAGGGTTTCTTCAGCATTCTCAAAGGCAGTTTCTGGCACCAAAGGGAAAATGGAGAAGTTGAGATGCAATTTTATCTCCCAATTGAGCTTGATTAAATGAGGACTGTTCTAATCAAAAGTTTGAATCCTGGGGGAGAGCAATGTTGTTAACAGGTTTGAGAATATTCGAAAAGAAGTGAGGAAACAGTGCTGAAGTTAAGGCCTTAAAAGAATCAGGTAGGAAAATAATTGTAGTAAAGCTTATTAAGGCATAAAATTAGGTGAACAAATTGCCTCACAGATAGTGTTAAGCTCATTGCTAGACTGGCAAAGGGAGTAGAAAAAAAGCTCTTTGAAAATATTATTTTTATTATTTTAATAATTTGTGTTGGAATCATAGTAGCTGCAATCTGTTAGCCAGAAACAATTGCCAGCTGGTGTCATCATGGAGTGACTATAGTAGGCTGAATGCAAACATGTTTTTCCTTTTTACCTGGAGAGCATTCAATTTTAGAAATTTCCTTTTCATTTTCTCCAAATGTAAGGTCTGCCCCTGCAGATAGGAAAGCCTGTTTAGTCCACGATTTCAGAGCTTTGATTAGGTTCACACCAAGTTCCACAACTGGAACAAGGAGACCACACCTGGGACAGACTGTTTACACAGCAGTTACCTATCATTAAAAATGAATACTTGGGTGCAGGCCTGAATTATCTATGCAATTGCCTTGATTCTGTGCATTGTTTCCCACCTGGTAACTTTAAAAATGGTGGCACTCCATTAACTATTTTACTGAAAACAAAACCAGATCTTCTGGGATAAGTTCTTTTAAAGTATCAAAGGTGAACTTACTTATAGAATTATGCATTTTGCTAACAGCATGTTATATTTGTCATACTATTTTCTTTTCAATTTCTCCTTTTAACAATGATAGAAACATGTTATCACGTTACTGTCTTTTCCTTATGTATTTGGAGACTCACAGATGAAGTGCCAAAATACTTCAGGATGTAGAACTGCTCAGTTTTGCTATAAAGCCCAGGGGGAGAGGAACAAATAATATAATTGTCCTACTGCATTTCTGTTGCCTCCTGCCTTTTGACTCCAAGGGTTTCAAGGGGGAAGACAGAAAATCGCCATCTCTGTTGTTGATGTTCATTGCGTTTCTTCAGTGGTGATTTGAATGTGTTAGAGGGCCTTAGTTTCTAATCCTGGCTTTGGTTTCATCTAACTTTTTTTGGTTTGGTTTCTTCATCTCTGAAATAGTATTTTATACTTCTCGGATCTTCTTAGAGTTCTTAGCTGAAAACAAGACGACAGCTAGGAAAGTGTTTTCTACTATACAAATTACCACGTGCACTCCAGTTATTTGGGTGGCTAACAAGCTATATCTATGTGATATTAAGCAATTTCATAGAGAATGAGAAATTTCTCAAATAGGAGCATATAAAAGTGATGATGAATAAAGCAAGCATACACACAAGCGCGCGCGCGCGCGCGCACACACACACACACACACACACACTCACACAATAAGTAACGTCATTAACCTGATCCATTCCGGAAACGATTATCAGGCTTTATAGAGTTTCTGTTCTATCACAAGCTCTTGCCTTGGAGTGAAGTGTGATGCCATTAGCGGCACTTTAAACCTAAGCAAGAGAAAAAAGGCAAGAGCTTCATCTAGCCCATTCCCCCACCCCCTTTTTGTTTAAAAAAACCTAATACAGGCGTCTCCAGTACCAGGAAGGGCACAGTGTATGGTTGTTTATGGAGGTGAACAGAAAAGGAAGCAGGGGAGGGAAGCTTCCTTGAGAAGAATCCCACCTGTCTAGAATAATAATTTTCTATGGGCAACTTTTAGCATCCCTGAAAGAGATCCAGATCTTAACTGATGGCTGCAAGGGGGAAACGCTGATAAAGAAGAGAAAGCACAGTGCCTCAGGAAGACGCAAGCACTGCCTGAGCCCTTAAGGAGGCCTGGTGGGAAGGCGGTTGCTATAAAAATGAAGAACACCAGGAGGATGCAGCTGGCAGGGTAGCCAAGAGCTGGCCAGGTATCATACTGTAGAGCCCCCTCTTCAACAGCTACAAAGCAGGGCAAGCGGATATTGGAGTTGTCGCGGGGCAGTTACTCCAAGTTCAGTGTACAACCATCCGTCCACTGGGTATCTGAAAAACAAGTTGGTATTTAGCCATGATTTGGTGCTGGGGTACATTCAGAATCTAGATGTTTGAAAAAAAATTTCAAAAACATAGGCGTACAAGGGCTTAAGAAACACAGGTTTGAATACAAGTTATGAAATACGTGTAGGTTTTACTTTCCACAGACGCTTAGTGCATAATAGCAGAGCGAATTTTACGAAGTGACTCCTAAATCCTTTGTACGTGCTAAGTACTGCATGGTAGTGGACTGGACTGGTGCCTAAAGAAATGAAATGTACCCAGAACACAGAGCCTGAGACACTGTAGGAGCTTCATGGGTAACTACTGATGGCCGGGAAGCTGGTTGGACAAAGTTGTACAGTTGGACACCGAGTTTGTGGCTGACCCTTGAACACCGGTCAGGAGGTCTTGGGCGGAAACTTAAAGCGGTCTGGAGGCAGGTTCGCCTCTTCCATGGAGGGCCCAGCCATCCCGCGTGAAGTCGGCTCCAGGCGCGTGTTTCTAGCAGGTGCAGGTGTTGTCCCTGCAAATTAAGCCGGCCAGGTTTCTGTCAGCCGTCAGACTGGGAAAGCCGCCGCCGTCTGGGTCTCTCAGCCCAGGGCTGGCGCCACTCTGCTCCGGGCCTCTTCTCACCGCACCTCAGCCTTTCAGCCAAAACCACTCCCGCTCCGGGCTGGAGAGGTTCCCACCCCCAGTTACCTCCTCCGAGCCCCGCGGACCAACGGGCTCCTCCCCTGGAAACTCCTCCGGGGCTGGGGAAGGCTTTGGCGCATGCTCCGTACCTAGGGCAGGTTTTTTGCTGCGGGTGGCAGGGCTCCCGTCACACCGGCTGGCGGCTTGTGGCGGTGCCAGCCCGCGTGTGCGAGTGGAGTCTGCGTGCCGGCGCCTGGGCCGAGCGGCCGGCGCGCAGTGCGACTCCCGGGCAGGGGCGGCCCCGCAGAGCCGCCCGCCCACCCGCACGCCGCGGCCGCCGCTCCGCAAACTTGCAGCGGGCTCCGTCCGCTCGCGCGGCTCCTGCGCCCCGGCGACACGCGGGCTGAGGGGCCGGGTGCGCGTGCGGGGGCGCGGCGGGAGCCGGACTGCGCCTTCGCCCTTGGCCGGCGCCCTGGCGAGCCTCATGCAGCCCCTGCGCTCGTGGTCGCAGCTGCCCGGCTGCCCGGCTGCCCCGGGCAGGTGCAGGACCCAAGCCCCGCTCCGCCGCGCCTGAGCGCCCGCCCGCGAGCCGGCGGCGGGATGCCCCGCGTCGCCTGAGAGCTCGGGCGCGAGCAGGGAGTGGGCCGAGCCGGGCGCCCCCGGAGCGCGGGGCATCCCCACGCCGCAGCCGCAGCCGCGCGCGCCGGCGCCCGCCTGCCCCGACGAGGCTCGCAGGCCCCGGCTCCGCCAGCCCCGGCGTGCGGCGGGGCCGCCAGCCAGCCGCGCGCCCCGGCGCCAGGGGCATGGAGGAGCGGCGGGCTCCGAGCCGCGCCCCGGAGTCCCCGAAACTTGCGAGCAGGCGCCCCTCAGCGCCGCCGCCGCCGCCGCCGCCGCTTCGCCTGCCGGCCTGAGAGCGGGACCATGGATGAAAGGTTCAACAAGTGGCTGCTGACGCCGGTGCTCACTCTCCTCTTCGTGGTCATCATGTACCAGTACGTGTCCCCCTCCTGCACCAGCTCCTGCACCAACTTCGGGGAGCAGCCCCGCGCCGGCGAGGCCCGCCCGCCTGCCGCCCCGAGTCCCGCCCGCCGGGCGCAGCCGCCGCCGGAGGAGTGGGAGAGGCGGCCCCAGCTGCCCCCGCCGCCCCGGGGACCTCCCGAAGGGCCTCGGGGGGCTGCGGCGCCGGAGGACGAGGACGAGGAGCCGGCGGACCCGGAGGAGGAGGAGGAAGAGGAAGAAGAGGAGCCGGACCCCGAGGCCCCCGAGAACGGCTCGCTGCCCCGCTTCGTGCCGCGCTTCAACTTCACCCTGAAGGACCTGACCCGCTTCGTGGACTTCAACATCAAAGGGCGCGACGTGATCGTGTTCTTGCACATCCAAAAGACCGGGGGCACCACGTTCGGCCGGCACCTGGTCAAGAACATCCGGCTGGAGCAGCCGTGCAGCTGCAAAGCAGGGCAGAAGAAGTGCACCTGCCACCGGCCCGGCAAGAAGGAGACCTGGCTCTTCTCGCGCTTCTCCACCGGCTGGAGCTGCGGGCTGCACGCCGACTGGACGGAGCTCACCAACTGCGTGCCGGCCATCATGGAGAAGAAAGACTGCCCTCGCAACCACAGCCACACCAGGTACTGTTCCCCGTCCCATTTCGCTCCCTGCCGCCTCCCTGCCCCTCGGCCCCAGGGCCCAGCCCCGGGCCACTCCGCGTGCCGCGTGCCTGCCTGAGATCCCCCGCGCCGTCCAGCGCGTGGGGCCAAGGCCTTGAACTTGCCCCTGCCCCACCCCCCCACCGCTTGTCGCCTTCGAAGGTGTCTGATGCAGTCATGCGTATCTTGCCTGGTGCCTAACACGGTGTGGCTTCTTGGGGAGTGGACACTGGCAAACCCCTAGGGAAATGGCCAGAGGGCAGGGCACCTGGGACTGATGAGGTGGAATCTTGCATTTAAGGTCTGTGAGTGGAAACCCAAACCCAATAGAAGGCAGGTGGGGCTGGGAGTAGCGAGGCTGGAGTTTTCCAGGCTTGGAGAAAGCTGGAGACCCCTCCCTTAGTGGCTGCTGGGTGGCTGCTCCCCAGCTCAGGAACCAATCTCCTTGATGCTGCTTTGTAGGTACACGTGCAAATCCTTGTTCTCCCCCATAACCCTGAATCCGGACCTGGTCTTTGTTGGCCAGCAGTGTCAAGACCTGGACTTAAATCTGTTCTCAGCAGGATTTTGTGCTCTCCCTAGGCCATTTCGTCAACTCATTCAGAAAGTGTTTGTTAAATGCCTACTGGGTGCCTAGTAGTGTGTTAAGTGGGTACAAAGATTAAACGAGTAACATCTCTTGCTTTCAGGATGGAATGATTCTCTTCCTCTCCCCCCTTTAAAAATAGTAATACAGTTAAAGATTAGGAAAGTTTGGAATCTTAATAGCTGATGAAACTGCTTACATTATTAACATCCTTTGAGAGAGACATGGGCTTAAAAATTTGGTTGAATGTTCTTTCTGCCCACTGCAATTTGAAGATTAATCTGACATGCTTGCTCCAGGGACTGAAATATTAAAAGCTTGGAACACCAGTTTATTGAAGTTTTATCTCAAAGGTTTCAAACAATTTGGTATAAAGGAATAGAAATTTAAACACTCAGTGCAATATGTTGATATCAGATAGCTTTTGCATTTGACATTATGGAAAAGCTTCATTTACTGGACGCGACCCAGGTTCTGGAATTCACCACCACTGAAGCATCTAATTCTACTTCATTTCTCCTAGAATGAGCAAAATTTCATTATGGGATTTTTTTACTCTGGCAGGTTTTCAGCTGCCTTTCTCTGCTCCCTGCTCCTTTCCCTGCCCATGGAAATTGGTTAGCATAAGAAACTGCTTAGTCTTGGAATGAGTGCATTGGCCTCTTCCCTTGATCTATGTTAAGGATGTTTTACTTTTAAAATATTTTAATCATGTTGTTGTTTTAGATCTCATGATGTCCTTTTAGCTTAAATCAGTTTTTACATGTTTACATCCAAACTTCTTTAACATAACAATACCTCAGTGAGAGACAATGTCTTCTATAGACATCTCATCAAATATTGTATTATTTATGTTTATATCTCATATATTAATTTCTGATTGCCCCCAAAGAGTTTGCTAGCATGCGCTCAGCTTCCCTTTCGCTAGAGCTGGAGACTGGTTATTACATAGAAACATCTAATGGCTCTTTAGTAGTCGTTGGCATTCTTAATTATTTAAGCCAGTAAACCTAAAAATCTTAGGGACTAGATGAAGGTTTTGGAGGAACTACAGGAGGACATGGAATCTAAAAATAATTGAATTTTTACATAGTGATGAAATTCTGCTGCTACAGACCCTTCATGGTTTGTAAACAGAGTGGTCTCTCTTCTATAGGAAATACTTAATAGTTCTCTACTTATGATATGGGAAAGTTCCACCTTCACTATTTAAACATATGATTTTTATTGCATAGTCAGATTATTTCCTTTGTTCAGTGATGAACCAAAGCCATTCACTTCTGAGTTACAAGTCATCAGATAATCCGTCCTGAACTAGTGTTCTGTTCTTTCTTAAAATTTTGTGGAAGTATTTTGTTTAACTTTTTACCACTTTTTATAACTACTTATTCCTCTCCCTCCTCATCCTTTCTCCCTTCCCACTAATTCTCAATTGTTTTTCTTCTCTAGATACTTCAGGGAGGAGTAGTTGGGGCATATGTAAAGTGCCCTGAATCAAAATCTACAGGGAAAAAGTTGAAGAGATGTTACCCATAGCATCTTCCTAGCAGTGAAGATTGAATTAGCTGCCTGTCATTGTAATGACTATGTACAGCAATCTGCAGTCTTCCAGATTAGCCTGGATAATGGAGGGTACACTTCCACAATGCAAAATGGCAGATAATCTATTGCTACCTAATGGGAACATGGTCCTACTTGAAATAGGGCCAGCTCTAAGCAAAACTGAGAGTAGATCCTGTTGATTTCAGTTCTCTAGTCTTTCTGGTTTTAGTCACCACTGCTGCCCCCAAGGCACCTACTCCTTCCTTCTCTCAGGGATCAGTGTTCTTATAGATCATACAGTGGATCAGAGTGAGGACTCTGCACTTAGATGGACGTGACTCTTGGACTTACAAACTGTGCAACCAGGAGGAAGGTACTCTGAGTCTCAGTTTCTTCATCTTTCAAGTGAGGGTAATAATTAGTATGTCCCTTATAGGAGACTAAAGGGAGCTCAGTGAGCTGATGCATGTAAAAATGCTTAGCACATATGCAAATATATATACATACGCTGGTTACTTTCCTAAAAAAATATTCATTCATTTATTTCAAAGTCAGAGAAAGAGAGAGATAGAGGGGGGAATCTTCCATCTGTGGGTTTACTCCCCAGATAGCTGCAATAGCCAGGTCTAGGCCAGGTTAAAGCCAGAAGCCAGGAGCTCCATTCTGGTGCTGCACTTGGGTAGCACTGGCCCAAGGACTTGGGCCATCATCTGTTGCCTTCCCAAGTACATTAGCAAGAAGCTGCATCTGAAACAGAGCAACCAGAATCTCGAACCAACACTGGCATCACTGGCATCACAAGTGGCAACTCAACCTGCTGCTTCACATTGCTGGCCGTGTGGTATGTGGTACTTAATACGTACTGTGCAGGTATATATTAATAATGTGATATCAGTCTCCCATTAAAACATTTTCCTTATCAAGATTTCACAAAGGGATCCAAAGTCAGTTCCTTAGAGCAACTCCGTGTCAATGGATCATCTTAACTTAAAAGAAATCCCTTTATTGATTGTTTTTAGAGAGAAACGTAAATTCCAAGTTTAATCAATAAATTGAAGATCATGGCCACTTGGGCTTCAATCATTGCAGGGAGCAGGATGGGAACAGTGTGGGGAACACACAGTGTAGTTGGCTATACATTATGTTGGAGATGAGAAAAGCCATCTGGAATGGTGAGAGAGGAGGTGGAAACATCCAGGAACCAAGAGGAAGGTAGGAAGCCAATGCTGAAAAGAGATACATGGTGGGACCACTCTGGATGATTTGAGTCTATAAGGAGCAAGGCCCTGGGCAAGATCCAGCACAGAGGGAACTTTTGACCACAGAAACAGGTTAGAATAAGGCAAGGAGCTAATAGGAAGAGAGCACATCTGAATACTTTTATTGCATGATCAGTGACTTCTTCCCATTATTTTGTGTTGTTTCTCCCCCTTCCCATTATTTCTTTGGTGGGTTGTTCTTTTTTTGACTATCTTTATGCTTCCTTCTCTATTATGTATGTCTCTCTATGTGTTATTTCTCCATTTATTTATGCCCATATCTTTATTATGGATAGAATCATAGCATTTTGCAGATAAAAAGGACTGAAGAGACCATGTAACCCTACAGTTTTCATGGATAATCTATTCCTAAAAAAGATGAAATGATATTTTCATAATCTCATGAAATTTGTCTCTTCATTTTCATAACTTACATTCAATTTTTTACCTGCTCTAACTTCAGTTTATTAAGAAAAGTACAGTGGGGAGTGTCTTTAGCACCTACGTACTCTACAGGAACTACAGCAGTTCTAGCAGTAGAGTTTTGCATAGTGTCAGCCCTACAGAGCCTGGGCTGTTAGTGAAGATAAACCTTAATCTTTGGCAAGTGGATATTACTTCCCTTCTTAAACAATGCAGGATGTTCCATCTGCATCCTTTTTAGGATGGCATGAACTTTTTTCTCTTTTGTGACCTGCATTCCATTGGTCCTGTTAGAATATGATCATATGTCACACAATGACATTTCAGTTGATGATGGGCCACATGTAACAGTGGTCCCATAAGATTGTATCTCCAGTGACGTTGTAGCCACCTTAGTTTGTGTAGTACACTGTGATCTCACAATGATAAAATTGCCTAGCAATGTGTTTCTCAGAAGATTTCCCCATTGATTAGCAAGGCAGGACTGTAGTTGGATCCCTATGGGTGTTATATTAGGATGCTCTGTTGCAAGTAATGCAAACCTAACTCAAGCTTGTTTCAGCTGGGGACAAATGATTGGCTTATATAACCACAGAAAAGGGAAGGGAGAGGTGGTTGCCCGAATGACTGGAACTGCAGATTTGGTGTCTTTCTCTTCATACTCCTCTCTAAATTATCTCATTCTATCAAATTGGCTCATTCCATGTAAATGGTCTTTACATCTAAATGCTTCAGAAGCAGAGAGGAAAGGAAGCCTTCTCTGAGTTCGGTTTGATATCTTGATGGATGACCATGGTTAGTTCACTTGAAACTTGGGATTGCTGTTGCAGCCAGTGACTGTGGCCAGGCAGTTGAGGTTCTGTGACCCAGCTTGTATCAAAGAATCACCCCCTATGACTGGTGTGTGTGTGAGAGAGAGAGAGAGAGAGAGAGAGAGTCTGTCAGTCATCATCATCAGAATGCACATAGATGCAGCTCCTGCACAGTCTGATTGTATCAACTATATGTACAAATAAATGAGAAATTTCAGCTCTCTTTTTGCACTCCATTTATTGATATTATTAAGCCAAACTGCAATTGGAATTTATTTTTGGAATCTGGAAACCATGATATATGAGTGTGAACTGAAGGAACTGGTAATATTAACATGGATATGGGGAAAATGAGGAGAGACATAAAAGTTGCCTTCAAATATTTCAAGGAAGATGTGGAAGGTGGAAGGGACTTGTTTGGTATTGCCTAAAGGATAGAACTGGGATAAAAGGGGATGCAATTTCAACTCAGAATAAGCAGAAACTTCATACAATTTATAACTGTTTAAAATGAGCATGAACTTTGGCGAAGTAGTATACACCCTAGTATTGAAAACTTCAGAAATTTCTAGTTAACCACTGATTCTTTAAAAGGAATTCCTTCCTGGGAAAGGCTTAGCCTGGAGTGCCTTTGATCTTAAGGTTCTTCAGATCTAATCTAAGCTGAGTCCAGTGTATTTTCCTTCTCCTTTTTCCTACCCCATGCATTGAAAAGAAAAAAAAATATTTAAATGAAGTAGCCAGCTCTTTAGCATGTGTTAATATTTCTACCAAGGAAACTTTTGGTAAAACACCGTCTGGTGATATAAACTGTTTAACATATGTCAGGTCAAAAACAACAAAGAGGTCATGTGTATTAGATCATCTGCTTCTAATCCTAAGTATGAAAAGATGACAAAATACAGCACAACTTCCCACAAAAAAAGAGCTACTTTGAAACATTGTTGGGTTATTGCTTTTCCTTTAGACAGCAGGCTAAAATATATAAGGAGACTGTAGAGCTCTGTTTCAGAGACTCTAGAGTATTATGGCCTGCACTGCTTTCTAAAGCATAATCTATTTGATGTCTCTTCTAATTAGAAATGTTGAACTGCCAAGAAGGTTAATTTTTACTGTAAGGTTTGTGTGCAGTATAAATACTAAGGAGATAAGAGATCGTTCTGTCTGTGTGCCACGTCAACTTATTTGTTCATTATAGGCTCTACTGAAATATTGCTTCTGCTTCAAACCACCAGTATTTGCTATCAATCAGAAAGAGGTTAAATTAAACCTATTCAGTTTTTTTTTTTTTTTTTGAGTGGTGAAGATCTACACTGGAAGCAGTAAATGGCAATGGATGATTTAGTCTGCCTTTTTCTTGCTGGTTACCTTGGGAATTTTACTAGGCTGATTCTAGAGAAATAGAAATGTTCATGTAATAATTGGAAGCCAGGAAAATTTAGCCACCAACAATGTGGATTTGCTTAATCTTAGACTCTTATATTATTATTCCCCAAAGCTAATTATTATTATCTCATTCTCACTGAAGACAATCAGAAGCTTATGGCATTTGAAAGTGATTTATGCTTGATAATGAATTAAACAGTTTAATTGAGACCGGAAAATCCTAATGTGATTTTAAGAGTCACAAAATAAATTATTGTGCCAAGAAATAGGTTCAGTGTGAAAACAATTAAGTAGGGAACCCAAATTAATATTTTATCATAATCAATTATCTTGTTTATGAATTTGTTAGATTGTGGATATCATGGATAAATTCTCTATTGATTTTAATTGGCTAATAACTGCTTATGTAATAACTAAGCATTTAACTATATGTTGAAAAATGTACCAAACATTTATTAATATAGATGATATTATTTGTTTAAATCTTACTGTGACAAATACTCTTGCTCAGTAAAACACATAAAGCACAGAGATGAATCTATAGAATATTCTTATTACTTATATCAGCTTTAAGATTACTTTTAAAAAAATCAACATAATCTGTATCATGACTCTGTTATTTCAGGAGAAAATTCTGATTATTAGTGATTGCCTTCCCTAATTTGCAAGGTGATAGTTCCCCTGATTCTCTAGAAGAGGAGTAAAAGTAAATATGGAAGCCAGGGCCTATTGGACCATTTCAAGAGGTTTCTCCTGTTAGGCAGTATCTGCAAATCATAAATTCATTTGGGCACAAACAGATATACTTGCCTCCTGGAAAGGTTAAGCTCATCATTCATTTTCACTGTAGAAAAAAATCAGCCTAAGCTGGGAAGATGGGAACTTTTATATATGGTAGGAGGTTGGGAGGGGTATATCTAACCTCTGGAGCACATAGACTCTGGATTACTAGAGATCAAAGCCAGGTGGTTGAGGTTGGAGATTGTGATATTGGAGAGCAATTGGAAGAGATGATGGACTCAGAAAAAAAAAAAAGTTCAAGAGAATTTGGAAGAAACTAATGACAAACTTATCTATCCCTGAAAACCACTGATGATCATGCTGATGCCTGATCTGAAGCTCATAGACTCTGAAATCCAACTATTTGGATTTTATCTGGTTCAACTACTTACTGTCACATCACTTTGGGTTAAGTCTGTTATCTGCTGTGCTCTCTAGTTTCTTCATTTGGAGAATGGGAGCAGTAAGAGCAACATCTCCTGGTGAGTATCAGTGATCGACCTGGTGCTCTTGGGACACAGGCTGACATGTAGTGGGAAATCATGTAAGAGCAAGCTATGATTATTTTCCCAAAGGGCTCATCTTATACATATGTGCTGTTTTGTGTGAAAACAAAATGATGGGCTACACCTTGCTTTCTGAATCTAGAAATTTTCATCCTGAATAATACAAAAACAAACTTGCAAGCTGTGATACAAAAGAAGAGCCATAACACTTAAAGCATTCATTTTTAGGGTACTGTGGATACTCAGTGGGCTGTCAATGGATGCTGTTGAATGGAAACTTGCAGTCTATTTTTTTCAGCATATCATTTTTAATGGGAAATTAATGAAACAGCAATAAAAATATTTAAATGCATACAATTAAATTCATACATGAGACAGTTCTGCAGTGAAATTGAATTAGTTGCCTGTGGGCACATAAATATTTGTAGCTCATTGCTGTCAATATCTTACCAGGCTTTTGTTGGTAGGTACTATATCATTTCTTTTCAGAACTTTGCATTTAAAACACATTTAGTACAAATAGTAATATTTGCTTCTGCTTTCTAGTTTCTTTATAAGCATAAGAGGTCTAAATACTGCTTATCTTGATTCATTCATTGAATTTACAGAATATTTCTTCCAACAATTTGAGCTTCTGGATCTATAACCTGGGTTATGGCATCTGTGTTTTGTGGACTTAATTAGAAAATCATAGAATTTAATGGGTCTGCTCCATAAGGGAAAAATAAACCTGTATATAAGAGTAAACACATTTTTAAACAAAGATAGGCAGTAACTTCACATTTATGTGGAAATACATTACACTGCAGTGAAGAACAAGGTGAAATGTTAAATTTTAAGAGGGAATGGACAGGGATACCATGGAGTGTAAATTAGAAGGATGCCACAGAGGAAAGAGAGAAGGTTAAATGTAGTCAAAGTGGAAAATGAAATCCTAAAAGAACTGAATCATAAGGGAGGTAGTACTGAACATAGGAGACAGAACTTTGTCTTGCATGCAATAGTGTATCTCATTAGTGCTTTTATGGGAAGTCATCAACTATCAATGAGGCTATCTGGTTTGGAGCACTAGTGTGTTTAAGTGCTGCTGATGTGCACTTATTTAGTTGCGCATTCTCTCTCTCTCTCCCCCCCCCCCCCGCCCCCCATCTCTTTCCTATCACATTACTGTTTTACAGCATTGGTAGCTTTACCAGTCAGGGTCCTGGAGTAAGTAAACAGAGGCTCGAGTGTTGGGGTTGTGAGGGAACCAATTACAGAGGTGTGGACAGGGATAGGGAGACCAGCCTTGGAACTTGGGTTAACTTGTCCTTGTAACAGAGAGAAACCCTACTGGATCTCCCCATACTATATCCAGTGCCAGCTGGAAGAAGAGGTTCCTGGATAGGAGCCGTTTGGAGAATGCAGCCAGTGTGGGCACAATGGGGCGGAGGCAGGGAGGAAGGCATGGCGAGGGGAAAGGATATAGCTTGACCATGCTCTCCTCCCACCTCTGCTTACCTCATTGTTTTCCCTGAGTGAACCTGAAGGACAGGAGAGGCAGTTAATGCATCCCATGGCCTTCAGCAAGGCTTAGGAAGATGGAGAATGGAATTTGAGATTATAGGGATGAAAGGCATGGAATGAGAACAACTTGGACAATGCCTTAAAATAGTTCAAAATGTGTAATAATTCATTTTGTGGATGCTACGGTTCTTCTCTGCAAACGAGACCGAGCACAGATACCCTGTATTTTATCACCTGCACTGCATGTCTCCTGGTCCCTGCTTAAAGAATGATGGAGGCAGCAAAGGACTACTCACCCAAGGACGAGGCACCGTAGATAAGGGACTTTTGCTGAGTAATAAAAAAAAAATGCTACATTTGAATACTTGTCATCTTAGTACCCTAGCATCAGCTGTAATCGTGACATTTGTGGGAAGTTAGATCTGTATATGATTCACAGCACACATTTTATATGATGTCTGCGTGTGGTATTATGGAAATTTAAAGTTATAGAACAATATTAGTTAAGGCATGATCAAATCATTTGCCAAACTGGCTGTAGTTTGCAAAAGCATATTTATGAGATGAGATACTTCCTGCTATATGGATTTTCTTCCAAGAACGTTAAGATTCTTTAGAATAGTATGTATAACTTTTAAGTATCTGAAGGTTAAAGGTGAGGGAGGAAAGAAATTGTATCCCATTTGAAACTATTTCAATATATTTAGTATTTTTAAAAATAGTTATTTAAGAGGCAGAATTACAGAAAGAGGGAGAGACAGAGAGAGGTCTTCCATGTGCTGGTTCACTCCCCAGTTGGCCAGAATGGCTGGAGCTGGGCTGATCTGAAGCCAGGAGGCAGGAGCTTCTTCAGGTTTCCCACGTGGGTGCAGAGACCCAAGCACTTGGGCAATCTTCCACTGCTTTCCTAGACCATGGCAGAGAGCTGGATTGGAAAAGGAGCAGCCAACACATGAACAGGCGCTCATATGGGATGCTGGGGCTGCAGGCAGAGGCTTAACCTCCTATGCCACAGCACTGGCCCCAATATATTTAGTTTTAAAGAAAATAGTAGTATTTCCATATTTATTTTTGGAGAGATATGATATGCTTGAAAGAATATGTGTAGTCTACCTTTCTGTACAGATTATGAAATCTCCTAATATTAGATACTGAAAATTATTTAAATGAAATTCATTCCTGACAAAGCTTGACACAAGAATGAAGTTACTGCTTTAATTCCACAAGTCAAAATGTCGTAAAGCAAAATACTGTTCATCGTTAACTATGGGGTCTTCAAAAAAATGTATGGAAAATGCTGTTTTGAGAAAAACACTATGCTTGGATATCAAAACTTTCTGCACCAAAATAAACTTTTAAAATGAACTTTTAAAAATACCTCCTTAGGTGAGCATAGGCACAGTGCTCTATGCCGTATCTGTACATAGTGCATCCACTGTGATTGATTCCTGTGAGGATGTTAGGTTGCTGGGGCACCATCATCTATAGAGAAACACCCACCTCCATCCCCTTTCTTACAGCCCCCTCTGCACAAACCTTCTCTTGCCCCCCAGGACGTGATTTCATGACTTGGCCAGGGTCTGCCCTGGCCTGGAGCAAAAAGATCACCTTCAGGCCTTTGTGTTTTTGTGAAGGTTTACTTGCCAGGATACAATAGCCTTAAGCATTGCTTTCTGCTGGCTATGAAAATTATCAGTTCTCAGTAATATGCACTCTGCAGTTAAAAAATCTGGGAGAGGTATCAGGGAAGGATCTTTCCTCTCCCTACACAGCTTCATTGAGTTCCTTATTATGCCTTCTGTATATGCGGTGAAAGAGGTGGATTAATGGACAATTGTATTCCTGACACTTCCATTATCAAACATTTTTACCATTATTACTTGTAATAAATATTACAAGTACTTGTGCATAAAAACTTCTGATAATGTGAAGGAACTTATGTACATTGGAAGTATCCTGTTTATTATCAGGTTCATTTTTAATGTAAAATTATTTGTGTACTTTCATGCCCCTCTTTTTGTCTTATAAATTCAGATGTAAGCCTAAAACCCATTGCAGATAAATTTCTTTGGTTTGAAGGTTTTATTCTCCAAATTCCTTATGTGTGCTATAAAGAATAATTAATGTAATGAAAAGATCAATACTGTGTATAAATTATTTAGACTTTACTATCATTGTAATTTTCTCTTCAACACCTATTGATTGGCAACAATTCATTTGTTAATTTCTTCCTAATAAGATATTCATTGTATTAGGTCTGTAGTAGTGCTGTCCCTGCATTTTCGCAAGCCAGTCATGAATTACTAATGATACGTGGAACAAGTTAACTTACTCTAGTGAGTGCTATGAGATGGAAAACAGGCAAAAGGGAGTAATTTGAAATGCTGTGCCACAATAATACTGTATAGGCAGACAACTGCCAATAACTAAAATAACATATATTTGCAGGACATTAGTTTGTATATTAAAAGTTCACGGGTATTTTTCCAGGTTTGTATGTGTCTTCTGTTTTCAATTCATTATTTTTAAAGATATATTGTATTCATTTGAAAGACAGAGTTACAGAGGGAGGGAAAAAGGGAGAGGGAGAGGGAGAGGGAGAGGGAGAGGGAGAGGGAGAGGGAGAGGGAGAAAAGAATCCATTGATTCACTCCCCAAATGGATGCAACAGCTGGTACTGAGCCAGGCTGGAGCCAAGAGCCAGGAGCCAGGAGCTTCTTCCATGTCTCCCATGTGGGTGCAGGGTCTTAGCAGGAGTTGGGTTGGAAGCAGAGCAGCCAGGACTGGCGTGCTTCAGGATGCTGGCGTTGCAGGCAAGGGCTTGACCTGTTACACCACAAGGCTGGCCCCTCAATTGATTTTTTTTTTTTTTTTGACAGGCAGAGTGGACAGTGAGAGAGACAGACAGAGAGAAAGATCTTCCTTTTGCCGTTGGTTCACCCTCCAGTGGCCGCTGCAGCCGGTGCACCACGCTGATCCAAAGCCAGGAGCCAGGTACTTATCCTGGTCTCCCATTGGGTGCAGGGCCCAAGGACTTGGGCCATCCTCCACTGCACTCCCTGGCCACAGCAGAGAGCTGGCCTGGAAGAGGGGCAACCGGGACAGAATCTGGCGCCCTGACCGGGACTAGAACCCGGTGTGCCAGCGCCGCAAGGGCGGAGGATTAGCCTAGTGAGCCGTGGTGCGGGCCCCTCAATTGATTTTTAAATCCGTGACTCTTGGATTGCAGGTGTGTGTGTGTGTGTGTGTGTGTGTGTGTGTGGTGTGCTCTGAACATGGTGATTGTTAAATGAAGTTTTGACAGTTGACAATTGAATTATCTCAGAGAATGAGAAAAAGCTGAGGTTTTTCTGAAACCCACAGGAATGAATCCAAGAACTCAAACTACCAGCATTAATGGGAAAGAAAACTTTTGCACTGGGTAATTTGGACCGCGGATACAGAATGGTGTCCTGGAGAGAGCTCTGCATTTGTAATGAGACATCCAGGGATTGAACCTGAGCTTCTTCATTCCCCCATACTTACTTGCTGTTCCTTTCCCACTGACGTATGAGCTTCCTGAGGATGGTGGCGTTGTTTCATTGCCTCTGCATCCTCAGTGCCTAGAATAGTTCCTGCCGCATAGTGGCTATCAAATGAATGTTGACTGAGTAAATAAAAGAATGAAAGAAACTATACATAAGTACATTAATTTATTAGACAATTAGGATAAGAATATTTATTCTATAGCTTTTTGTAGAGGTGTTAAGTAAGGTTGAAGAAGTGACAAAGGAGGCATGTAGTAAAGTACAAAATACACATTTGAATTTGCCTTCATGGTGAGAAGCCTTTGATAGAAAATGGGAAAACAGGGGCTGGCACCGTGGCTCACTTGGCTAATCTTCCACCTGCGGCGCCGGCATCCCATATGGGCACTGAGTTCTAGTCCCGGTTGCTCCTCTTCCAATCCAGCTCTCTGCTGTGGCCTGGGAAGGCAGTGGAGGATGGCCCAAGTGCCTGGGCCCCTGCACCGCATGGGAGACCAGGAACAAGCACCTGGCTGCTGGCTTCAGATCAGTGCAGTGCTGACCGTGGCGGCCATTTGGGGGGGTGAACTAATGGAAGGAAGACCTTTCTCTGTCTCTCTCATTGTAACTCTGTCTAAT
This sequence comes from Oryctolagus cuniculus, assembly GCF_964237555.1. NCBI lineage: Eukaryota > Metazoa > Chordata > Mammalia > Lagomorpha > Leporidae > Oryctolagus > Oryctolagus cuniculus. The sequence goes on along the minus strand of NC_091440.1, from coordinate 16,411,943 downwards.
AAATAAAAAAAAAAGAAAATGGAAAAATAAAGGAAGTAGGCTTCTGGAAATGCAATGAGTAAAAAATTCAGCTTTTTATAGAGTGCTTAAAAATTTTTTATAGAGTGCTTCAAAAATTGCTTAAAGAATTACAAAGATGAAGTTGAAAATATGCAAAATGCTCTTTCAGCTCAACAACTTGTTAGAGTAATGAACAGTTTTTTTAAAACAAAACATATTATATCATGAAAGACTTAACAGAATGCATGTCTTTCTCTTAGGTCATCAGCAAATTATTTTTTTCCCTAGGGATATGGCACAGATCATGGTTGGTTTTCTCATTGCTTTACCCTTTTGAGTAAATTATCCTAAAACTGGTGTTTTAAATTTCATGTTCATGACTTTGTTTATATGACAGATATGAATTCTAGTTATTGGTTCATAGGTCCTGAAAGTGAGGTGAGTGTTGCTCCCCCTCTTCATGGAGGAACGACACAGAACCCTGCCTAGGCTTCCTATCCGAGTCACGGCACCATTATGTCACTCCCCCTCTTCGTGGAGGAACGACACAGGACCCTGCGCTGTTCTTTCGTCTGCTTGGCCCTCCCCGGGTTTGCTGCTGGTTCTTCCCGGGTTGGCTACCGACCCTTCCACTTCCGTGGAAGGGCGGTTCCCCCTGCTACTTTCCCCACTTCCGCGGGGGAGCGGCACACCGCCGGCCGGCTCTCTCGGGGGCTGCACAGGTGTTCCTTCAGATAGATGTTCCTAGTGCATGTTGTCTCTCTCCTCCTTTATAGTCCTCTTCCACCAATCCCAACTCTGCTACCCACACGCCGAGTACGCTGCTCTCCTCCAATCAGGAGCAGGTCCTACAGTTTATTGGTTGAACTGGAGGCAGCTGTGTAGAAGCTGTTTCCTCCTCTCCCAGCGCCATATTGTGGGAGAGCAGATGCATAGAATAAGTCTTAATTCCAGTAACTTAGTCTAGTCCGAGTTGCTCCCAGTTGCTCCCCACAGGTGAGAATGAAATTCTGCTTCCTTTGAGCTAATTGAGACTGTGATAATCTGGTGAGTTGTATTATGCATACTTAGTTTTCAACTAATTACAAAGAAAACAAGAAGTTGTTTTAGAATAGAAAATAAAATCTTCCAGAATGTAGAAATGCAGTATAATTAATATCTATTAGCAAAATAGTTGTTTTTAGTAATGAGCTGGTTTTAATATTTAAAGTATGATCCTGGTCAATTTCAGGATATGACAGATTGGTGTGGGTTGAGACCTAAGAGGAGACATAACTCCTGTGCTGGGCTCAGTCTTGGGAGAAGTCAGTGAGCTGGTGGAAAACCAGGTGATTCACAGGCTGGGGTTTCAGGCTTCTGCCTGAGGGGCTTTGTGTCCCTGGAGGGCCTGCCCTTCCCATCATAGCTAATTCCTGGAGATAGTAAATGATTCCCCTTCCAGCGCATCTCTCATATGCAAGCCAACTAATTCAGAGTGCGTCCTCCAAGGCTTCCTTGAATGGTTCTGTTACATTCCAGGCCACTGTCTCCCGCTGCCCTAATCACCTGCAGCCAAGTACCTGGCGAACAGAGACAGTTCCTATGCTCCAGAGCCTGGGGAAATTATTCCGACGAGCTAGGACTGAGCCTTCTTACTCATTCTCACTTGTTCCTTTCCCTGGAAACCACATTAAAGGCTCTTGCCCATGTTTTCCCCTCCTCCTGTGCCTGCTGAGTGACACTGGTGCCTCCTTCTGTGGTGCTGTGTGTTGTGCTCTGCTTTCTTGCCAGGGATCTGCGAGTACAGAGACCTTCATCCTTCGTTGCTGTACCTTCTGCTCTGATTAAAGCAAGTTCTAGCTACCCTGAAACTCAAATAGATGAAAAATCTATCTAATCCAAGGCATAGCGGTGATAATAATTGGGTTTCAAAATAATGTAGAAGCCCATGATCAAAGAACAGATGTAAGGTCAAGCTGAGATGGGTTTTGGATTGGACTTAGTGCTGTTAAACACTTGGTCAGGAATTGTAGATTGGTTTAAGAGAATGGCAATAGGGCCACGTGTACAAGTCACATAGATCTAGGCTATAGGAGGACACAGGTATAAGAGGAGGGAGGGAAAGAAGGGGAGGCTTCTGAAGTTGTGACATAATGCAAAGCCTGACACACCCAGTTTCGTCATAATTTAAACATTATAAAAGCATTGAATAGTTGATGAGAGACACAATACATAGTGTTTCAATTTTCAATTGAAACAAAACTGTATATTTACAGTGTACCATGTGATGTTTCAATACATATTTACATTGTAGACTTTTGTTTGTTTTTTTTTTGCCTGAGAGATAGTAATAGAGAAAGAGAAAAAGAGAAAGAGCCCATTCAATTGCTGGCTCATTCCCCATTTGCCTGCAACAGCCAAGGCTAGGTGGGGCCAAAACTGGGAGCCAGTAACTCAGTCCAGGTCTTCCACCTGGTTGTCAGAACCCACTTACTTAGGCTGTCTTCTAGAATCTCCACTAGCAGATACATGGAATCAGGAGCCATAGCTGGATATTGAGCCCAGGCACTCTGATATGAGACTCGGGCATCCTAACCAATCTAGGTCAAATGGCCACTCTGTTTAATTTTATTTTGAAGTTATTTTCTTTTTATATCTATCTGGTTAGTTTGATTGATTGATTCATGATTGTACATAGCTCACCCAAGCACAGGATACAAAGTGAATAGAAGACTTGTTCCTTACTCTCAAGGAGTGAAATTAGTTATGTAAGTCATAGGCAGATAACTTGGAGATATTTACATCACAATATTTAGGTAAATTTCCAATAATTGGATTCAGATCTGTTTATAAAGGTGATACAAAGGTGTATTAAGTAAGAGTATAAATATTTTCAGGAATGAACATGCCAGGTAATAAAGGATTGGGACTTGCTGAATTGATTTTGTTATACTGGGTTGGAAGTAGGATAGTTTACAGAGGACTCTGAAAATATATTCAACTGAAGAAGTTATTTTTAAAATTTTATTTATGTATTTGAATGAAAGTGATGGGGGAGTGAAGAGAGAGAGAGAGAGAGAGAATCTTTTTCATCTTTTGTCTGCTGGGTCACTCCTGCAACAGCCAGGGTTGTGCAAAGCTGAAGCCAGGAGCCAGCAATTCCATCTGGGTTTCCCATGTGGGTGGTAGGAACCCAAGTACCTGAGCCATCACCTGCTGCCTCCCAGGGTGCACATTAGCAGGAAACTAGATCAGAAGTGGAGGTGGAACTCCATCCCAGGCACTCTGATATAGGTGATATGGGGTGTGAGCATTGCAAGTGGTGGCTTTACCTGCTGCACCACAATTCCCTGAAAAAATGAATTTAGATTTAATGTGAAAATTAGAATTACTTAATATTCTTAAGGGGTAATGATTGCTAAAATATGACTGTAAATTTGTGATACCCTTCCCTTCAAGAGGTAAAGTTTAATTTGTCTCCCCACCCTCAACATTGGATTCAGTGACTTGATTCTGATAAATAGAATATAACTGAAGAGATAAGATATCACTTCTGAGGTTAGGTTATAAAAGGACCATGACTTTCAGCTCTGAATCTTTTTCTCTCTCTCCTGGGTTGCTTGTTCTGGATAAAGCTGTGTTCTGAGCAGTGCTATACAAAAGCCCACCTGGCAAGGAACTGAAAAATCCTTCCAGTGACGGTGAGTGAGCTTGGAAGGGGACCTAGGGAAGTCTTCAGGGACTGTAGCCTTGTGAAACAGCCTGAGCTGTAATGAGTGCTAACAGGAATAAAAGCAAAGAAGTGTGATTGTAGGAGTGATATTTATGAGAAGATAAGAGATGACCTGATCACAGAACACAATCTCATCTGTCTTTTCTTTTTAATAGGAATGAAGGCACAGTATTTCAGTTCAGATAGAGGACAGTTCCTGGGGTCGCAACTGAAAGATGAGGTGGTTCTAATTTGGTTGAATTTCTTCTATGAAGGACAATGCTGAGCATGGTGAGGAAACGGAATGTCAGAAATTTGAGGGGAGCAGAGATTTGAATCATTTCCTTAGAAGTTGGAAAAACACATTTCGTAGGGAAGTAAGTTTCCTGGCACTGTTGAGTTCTGTTTTGATATCCAAGATAATAGATTTGAAACAAGTCTAGTTATCATGGTTCTGTAATTTTCTCCAGCAACATTTAACTGCTGTGTCTGCTCCAGTGATACTAACTGCTGTGGTAAGTGCATGGCTGGGTTTATACAGGGTTGTAGTTTACCCAGTGAGGAATAAGGGAGTCAGAGTTGTTTTCAGGGGAGCATTCACAATGCCACACCTCGTTATTTAGACTGGTTAGCAGATAAGCATGGTTATGAGCATGGGTAAAAGATAATAAGATAAGTGATAATATCAGCATTATATGTCAGAGTTGTTGATAGAGGTCTTAATGGAATTGGGAAATGTAGAGGAGTGGAGCTGTAAGTGTGCTGGACTGTAGGAAACAATGCTCAGCAAACCAGATGTTTGAAATTGAGATGCTAGAGTGAGTGCCGTTGTATGATCTATGTGAATGGTTGCCTAAGGTGGGGCAAGGAGTCATCATTAATCAAAGGGCCAAGAATGGTAATGATAAGGATAGGACGTTGGATGATTATCCATGAGAATGTTGAATCAATAATGATGGAGGGGCTGGTGCTGTGGCACAGTGGCACTGGCATCCCATATGGGTGCCAGTTCTAGTCCTGGCTGCTATTCTTCTGATCTAGCTCTGTGGTATGGCCTGGGAAAGCAGTGGAAGATGGCCCAAGCACTGGAGCCCCTGTATATGTGTGGGAAGCCTGGAAGAAGCTCCTAGCTCCTGGCTTTGGATTGGCCCAGCTCCAGTTGTTGCAGCCATCTGAGGAGTGAACCAGTGGATTGAAGACTTCTCTTTCTGTCTCTCCCTCTCTTTGTCTGTAACTCTGCCTCTCAAATAGATAAATAAAATCTTTAAAAAAAAAAAAAAAACAGAATGATGGAGAGGAAAGTAGGGAGCTGGTGCTGGAGCTCAGGTGGACCATGGGCTGGCACCATGATAAAGGGTGGTGGAGAATGATTTGTGTCCCATAAGACCACTGGACTATAATTCCTCTCTCACCTGCAGACTCCTACATTGTTTGGTTTTGCAGTACTGTGGGAAGGGAAGGCATAAAGGCCAAAGAACTTAGCAGAAATAAAAATAAGAAAGATAGAAAAGAAGTTAACAAGAGGAAATTGCAGTAAGAAATGGAGGAACCTGTATATTACTTGCAGAGAAGGGCCGACAGCCTCTTATCCTGCAATATCCCATTAAGGATGGAAACACTGGGAAAGTATGGAGGTCAGAGAGCAGCATTTGGTAAATCCTCTGATTTCTACTTCTTAAGTATGTGCGTTTATATATCCCTGTATCATAGTTAATAAGAAAGTTAAATTTTGTTCAGCATTCTTTATTTATGAAAGCAGAACCATGAATATTTGTAGAGTTTTATATCTGAACATATTTTTAAAAATTTTAACGCCAAGTAACACCAGAACCAAACGTCTGTTATTGCAATTTTAGTGAAGGATAGTTTTGTCCTTATTGTTGCCAGATACATGAGATTTGCCACTAGGTGGATGACTTCACAGGGGATAGATTCCGACTATTGGATGTGAATTGGATGCTGGAATCCTGAAACAGTGACCTAGCAAGTCATATGTCAGTACATGAGTAGATAGGTGTAAGGCCACCACAACACACACCAAACACCAGAGTAAGGGAGAAGGTTTATTGTGGGGGTTGCTGGGGAACCCAACAGGCTGCCTCCCTGTGCACGAGAGAACAACAGCCTATATTAGGAGAACAGGTCTTAACATAGCTTGGCAGAGGTAAGGAAGTGGTAACAGCAAATCCCATTAGGGTGGGAGTGGAGCTGAGGTTTGGTTAGGCAGTTTGGTCACGTGACTTCTAGTGAGCCAGGCTGAGCTTAGGGTCAAAGCTTATTGTACAAGATGGCGATGGGGCCAGAGCCTAAGATGGTGTCCAGGGCTCGAGATGGCACCATTTTACTTACAATATGTTTCTGAGAAATAGATGTCTAGACAACTCAGTTTCTTAAAGTGGGGTTAGATTATTTCAAACAACTTAAGTTTTGGCGAGACAGGATAAAAATAGGAAGTATTATATAATAAAATTATTGTCATTTCTGAAAGTTATGTATTACTTACATATTGAAGGCGCTGGATTCTTAGATACATTGTTTGTGCTTTGCTTATCTCCACATTTGGAGAGCTGCTTACATTCAATCAAAATCTGACAGCCTTTTGTTCAGTTCTGGAGAAGTGTTGGGGGAAGTATGCCGTGTTACACTAGTGTTAGTGACTTGGAGGTATCAGAGAGGTCAGGGGGAACCAAGGGAAAGTCTGGACATGAAGATCCAAAAGTGGCTCAAGAAAGCTAGGGTAGGAAGGTGCAGACAGTGGACTGTGAACTACAACCAGTATTTGTTAAGTCCTCAGATTTAACATTCAGTAACATGTCTAGGCATGCAGAATTGGACACAGCCCTCCAGATGGAACGTTCTCTTTTTGGTGGACAACAATGTGGGCAACCGAGATACAGTGTAAGGACGTTGGCAGTGTTAACACTGGAGGTAACAATGCAAATGAGATACTGTGTTCTCAAGGAGCTTGCAGTGGACAGATGTCAAGTGGACCATATATGGTGAAGAATGTGCTGCAGTGCAGGTGCCGACTGTGCACAGTAAAGAGCAGAGCCTGTTTGGACTGTGGGGGAGGGAATCTTCCTTGGAGGAAATGATTAACTTTTAAAAGGTCACCAGCAGTCAGAATAAAGAGGAGTTAATTTTCCCAGGAGGTTGTAATAGAGTCTTCATAAGTGGTAATCTAGGAACTGTGCACAACTTAACCTTGTTAGTGACCCTCCCCAAAATAAGTTTCTCACAACTCATCTCCCATTTGTGTTCTGGATGCATCTTTGTGAGATGTTGTTTGATGTACATCAACTGCTATAAGTTATACCACAAATTATATATTATTGAAATATTGAAAGTACCAAAGGGTATGAAAAATCATTATACTGTACTTTGAAAAAAAATTGAAGGGGATTGAAGGTGACCATGTAGGATCACTCTCATGTTCTGTATTGCTTTCTTGAATTAGGTACAATGGGGTTGGATTTACATGTGTACTAAAGTAAAAAGATTGAGTACTCCATTTTTTAACATATATAATTAAGAACAGATGAACAATACTATTCAATTATCATATAGCTTAATTACTTGTGAATGTGCATATTAAGGTACATAACCTTCCTAGGCTAACTGCCTATTTCCAAAGACAATTTGAGGTAGATTGCAAAAATAAAATAGGACAATTAAAAATATAAGTAAAACCAAAGCCAATTGAAAGAAACAGAAAAACGTGTGCTAAGCATCTAGATTTAGCTCATTTTTTGCACTTAAATTTGAACTTAATGTTTTAATATATTTACTGCTAAGAAAAAATATCTAGTGAACCTTTTTCACTGGGTTAAGTTTGTCTCAGAGGAAGGAAAAATCATTTTCCCCCTGATTTATGGAAGGAATTTATTGCTGAAAGGGACATGGGATGACATCATGAACAATGTTTTCACAGTAGTTTTGCAGAAGGCACAGAAGTGTTCTTCAAATGGCTGTTACTCACATCAGCTCTATGAAGCAGAGGTTCTGGTGTTGGCAATGAGCAACTAGAGAGAATAATGAAAAAATCTCATTCACTATAGTGACGAAGATATAAAATACTTAGGAATAAACTTCATTAGGGATAACTATGACCTACACAAAGGAAACAACATTTCCTTAGAGACATAATTTAAGCATAAATGGAGAGAGAAATATTTCCTAAATGAAAGAATTCATATTGTAAAAATTTTAAATCCATATCAAGTTAATTTATAAATTTCAGAATAAAAAATCCATTTGGCCTTTCCATAACAAAATTCATTCTAAATCATTTTGGGAAAAAAAAAATTCACAGGAGATCAGAAGTATGAATAAAAGTGATGACATGGAGTTAGTCCCAGATATAAACCATTTTAGGAACAATAATTAAAACTACCTCTCTGGATGCATAGCTATAAATATGATAAGAAGCCCTAGGTATAGATGCAATTATATTTATGAATTGAATGTGTGATACAGTAGTTATAGAATGGTAGGGAGAGGAGTAGTCATTTAATAACCAGTTTCCAAATAGCGTTCAGAAACCTAGCAAACCCTTTTAGAGCTGCATCACATATTATATAACAGAGTGTTTTCCAGTTGAGTCCAGTATTTAAATATAAAAAGTAATATGAGCTTTGAGTAATGTAAAATTGGCATATAAAATTGGCATATTCATGTATGTTGGAAAGAATTATCCTTTCCAGTGTGTGAAGGGATAAAAGAAAGCTCAAGGGAAAACATGAAAGATTTATCTATGTTAAAAATGTGAAATGTGTATAGTGAAGACAACATAACTGAAATAAAATAGGAAAGAAGAGGGCAGAGTTTTCATGGGTTTGGGTTGGCAGGAATACTACAGATGCACACTTCACGTGAGATTAGATTAGTTCCTGATTTATGTAGCCAGGGATGCAGGGTTTTATTGGAATGAGAGGTCACAGAGAGCAGAGCAGATGCAGAGGATCTCTCTTCTGTCTGGTGAACTTCTGATGAGGTGGGGGTGTTGGGGATGCTGCTGCCAACAGTCTCCCTCCAGATCTGAGAATCTCAGGCCTCACTGTGCCTCAGCCTCTTTATACTCAGGGCTTAAATCACTGTTGAGAAATAAATTGCACAAAAATGGATTCACTTAAACTTAAGGAGGCATTTACAAATATCAAACTCTCCTGGTTCTTGAGCCAAACATCCCTCTCAAGGTCATAGCCTCATCTGTGGGGTAAAATCCAACTCAGAGCCCAGATAGCTCTGAACAATGTCTCTGCGGCTTGCTTTTCAGGACCCTGGAGAGCTCACTCCTGAATAAACCTAGAAGGAACAAAGTATGACAGGAAAGGATTAATGACTTTCTTGAAGGCATTCGAACTGGTAGAAAAGAGATTACATTCTCAGTAGATAATTGGGAAAAGCTTACGTACAGACAATTTTCTCATTAAGAACCTCAGTTAGTAAACAGCTAGAAAAAATATTAACCTCATCAGTAAGCAGTGCAAGTAAAATATAAATTAAAAAACCCAACTTACACCTAATAAATGAGTAAATATTTTAAAAAATGGATATAGTACTCAGTTCTCATGAACTTGTGAAATGGGTTTATTTGCAAGTTTGAAACTTTATCCTGCTGGTTTTTAGAAACTGGTCTGACTATACTTACATATCAGCGATATTGGGAATTAAAGAACTGCCTGTGGGCATTTGTCCCAGAAATCTCTCTCTCTCTGAGAATTAGCCTGAGAAACTAATTCTAGAGAAACAATGACACACATACACACACAGATAGCTATAGTTATATCTATAAAGTGTTAAGATATTCATTCTACAATTATTTATCATGGCAGAGAAATTGGAAACAGGGAACAACTAGGAATTTGGGAGTAGGATGATTAAACTATAGAATTAGAAATTGGTAGACTGTATGCGTCTGTTAAAATGGTAATTATGAAAATCAGCATATTAGGAAATGTTTGAAGCACTGTTAAAGTAGACACAAAATAGTATTGGGGGGACGTCTAAAAATTTGGAGAGAAATGGAATTAAAACATACATTTATTTTGGTGCTATACATATGTTTGTCATACCTTGCATTTCCATGAACTCTTTGAAGACTCTACTGTCTATTAAGTCATCTTCTCTGACTCCCTATGGTCAAGTTCCTCGAAGGAACGTAACAAAATGGAATAGAAATTGTGAAAGTGTGAGTAATTTTAGTTTTGCTCCCATTTTCTTTATTACTTTTTAAAGCAGCATGGAATAGTGGTTGAGAATGTGGATTCTCAGACTACTGGGGACACATCCCAGTTCTGATACTTACACTCTGTGTGACTGGGGAGTTACTTACCATTTTTGTGCCTCAGCTTATGCATTTGTGAAAGAGGGATAATAGTAGATGCTACCCTACAGCGTTTTGAGGATTCCATGCATTAGTAGTTTATGAAGTGCTCAGAAAAGCTCCTTTGAATATAAAGTACTTTGTTAGTCTTTGCTGTTAGTACTATGTTACTTTTTTTTAACTTTTATTTAATGAATATAAATTTCCAAAGTACAGCTTATGGATTACAATGGCTTCCCCCCCATAACATCCCTCCCACCCGCAACCCTCCCCTTTCCCACTCCCTCTCCCCTTCCATTCACATCTAGATTCCATATAATTGGGTCCGAAATCCCCCCAAATAAACAAAGCACTGTTCTCAAAAAACACCACCAACCAAGGTTTACTAGGTAGACATTGATTTTTTTTTTGTGAGTCTTTGTGTAGAAAATGAAGCCACTGACATGGGACTGTGACTTCCTTTAGTGCAAGGTCTCTATTTTGCCCATTCTTGCAACATGTTGGCTCATGGTTGGCCATGAATAGTTTTAACTGAATTTCCCAGATCTGCGGTTTTTCAATGACTTAGCTTAGTAGTTTATCCAAGTGTAGGTAACCATGTGCCCTCTTTTGGCCTTAATTCTCTCTCTCCACCTCTTGAGTGTTCACTCAGGCTTCTAGTTTTTCAGACTATTTTATCAAAGCTGATCCTCAGCTCTTTCTCAGCATATACATGGAACTGTGTTACTATTTTTGTTATGGTATTTATTGCACTATAGTTACATTTTTTGCATTAGTTGGAACTCACTTCCAAGTGACAGAAATCAATATAATTCATATTAAAGTGGCATTTATTCTTAGAGATCCTTGCAGAGCACAGAAACATCTTTAGAAAAGAGACAATGGAGTAGCAATTGTCAGGAACAGTCTTAAGAACCTGTTCAACTTCTGGGAAGCAGGTGGCAGGAATGTATGTCCTTCAGTGACCTGTGTACATACTTAGAAATGGAACAATTACTTAGGCGTATAGAATAGACTGGTGTTGGGGAATGTACAAAAAGAAAGAAGGAGTCAGTTGGATATATAGTCAGTCTTCCATATGTATGAATTCCACATCTGCAGATTCAAGCAGTCTTGGATCAAAAATATTTTTGAAAAAAAGTGTCTAGAGGCCAGCGCAATGGCTCACTAGGCTAATCCTCCACCTGCGATACCGGTCCCCAGGTTCTAGTCCCAGTCGGGGCGCCGGATTCTGTCACGGTTGTTCCTCTTCCAGTCTAGCTCTCTGCTGTGGCCTAGGAAGGCAGTGGAGGTTGGCCCAGGTGCTTGGGCTCTGCACCCTCATGGGAGACCAGGAGGAAGCACCTGGCTCCTGACTTCGGAGCAGCACAGCATGCTGGCCATAGCTGTCATTTGGGGGGGTGAACCAATGGAAAAGGATGACCTTTCTCTCTGTCTCTCTCTCTCACTGTCTAACTCTGCCTGTCAAGGAAAAAAGAAAAGAAAGTGTCTAGATTGAGCATGTATAGATTTTTGTTGCCATTATTCTCAACAATACAGTATAATAGCTATTTACATGGAATTTATATTTTGTTAGGTGTTATAAACTAAATGGGAGGATGTGTGTAGATTACATGCAATTACTGCCTTGCTTTGTTTAAGCAACTTGAGCATCAGTGGAGTTTCCTGTCTGAGGGAGATCTAGAAGCAATCTCCTCCAGATACTGAGGGCTGAAAATTCTGTTCATTTATTAACTACAGCTGGCTGACTTGTTTCTCATAGGACTGATTATATATCTTTTGGCTGAGAAATCTGAGTGGTTCACCTCATCTTTCTGTGTGGTCCTTTGACTTGACAGTCAGCCTTCAGTCAGATGTCTGTTCTGACCCACCTTCAGGGTAGGGTAGTGGGAGGGAGCACAATGGTGTGAGATACACATGGCTGCCTCGGCAGACATGAGATCCGTTCTTTGAGAAGGGATCAACAGCATAGAAACGCCACCCCCTTACTTGATAGCCACACCCTAAGTTTTTGAACTAGAGTTGAGCATCTTGTTCATCTATTATTCTAAGCATTTGGCATAGTGGCATACAAAAAGTACTTAATATACACTTATTAAATTGAACTTCCAGATATCCTATAGTTTACTCATTATGTGATAAGTAAAATTTGCAACAAATGCTTGAACACCACTGCTTTAAACTGTTGATTAACAAGAAAGGTTGGTGAAGTGTGTGTGACAGAGTCCCCGTCCTCTTGTGACTCTGTTGATGCCTGACTTGTGTTCTCCTCATTTTACATATTTGGAAAGAATCAGGGAAACTTCAAGTCAGTAAAAACATAATTCTGGAGGGGCTGGAGTTGTGGCATAGTGAGTTAGTCTTCTGCCTGCAATGCCAGTATTGCATATGGGTGCCGATTTGAGTCCCTGCTGCTCCACTTCTGGAGAAGCTCCCTGCTAATGCACCTCGGAAGGCAGCAGAAGATGGCCCAAATGCCTGTGCTCCTATATGCACATGGGAGACGCAGATGAAGCTCCTGGTTTTGGCCTGGCCTAGCCCCAGCCATTGCAGCCATTTGGGGAGTGAAACAGCAGATGGAAGATCACTCTTTCTCTCAATTCTCTGCCTTTCAAATAAATAAATCTTTAAAATATAAATTTTATTAAGATGCCATGGGACTATACATGAATTAATGGGGAAAGCATGAATTTGAAAGCATACAAATTAATTTTGACTTTGACCTTTATAGTACATTTATGAACATGAGACAATTACTAAGTTCTCTGAGACTCAATTTACTTATTTGTAAAATGAGGTAAATAGTAGAATTTAGCTTTCAGGATCAAGTATTTAATAAAATTGTAAATAAATTTTCCAGCATATAGTAGGTATTAGCAATGTAATTTCCTTCCTTTCCTCTCACCTTGCTTATTACCTCCTTAAATGCTTCGAGAGTGATTTTGAGAGGAGTCCTAAGAGTCCTGATTTCTGTAGCATGAAAGACACTATTTTGGCCTGAATATTTCATAAGAAAAGAACTTTCAGGAAAATGCTAACAGGATTAACATTGTAAAATGCCCCCTGTTGTCTTAACACATCAAAATAATAGTAGAAGAATTGCAGAAATCACAATAAATATCACAAAGGCAATATAAGCTTTGAAAATGTTAAGTGAAAGTTTTATATAAAGAAAAGCAGGTCTAATTGTAAAATTGGACCTACTTTTAACAACAAAGAGGAGGAACATATTTGCAAAATCAGGCATTTACCCTGGTAGAGATGGAAAACAAATATCAAGAATCACAGAAAGATAGGATTGACTGATGATATCCACTGGAGAAAGGGAAGAAAGCATAATGTCTATAAAAATATGCAATGGTGATGGATGCCTGCAGCACATGGGAATGCTGCAGAAATACCAAAAAGGAAGGCCACTACAAAGAGAGGTCCTAAACATTGGAATGGAGATTTATACCAGTTGCAAACTGTAATATTACGTGATTGGATTAAAACTATGGAATAGACTACATACATAGAGGAAACAGATTGAGATAAGTCTGTACATAATAGGGGCACTGTTAGGGGCTGAATTGTGTTCACCCTCAAGATTCTTATGTTGAAGTCCTACTCTCAGAATGTCACTCTATGTGGAGATGAAGTGCTTTTTAAAGATTTATTTTTTCCTTAATTGAAAGGCAGAGTTGCAGAGAGAGAGACAGAGAGAGAGAGAGAGAAAGAGAGAAATCTTCCATCTATTGGTTCACTCCCCAAATGGTTGCAATAGCCAGAGCTGGGCTGGTCTGAAGCCAGGCCAGAAGCTTCTTCCAGGACTCCCACATGGGTGCAAGGGCCCGAGAATTCAGGCCATCTTCTGCTGCTTTACCAAGTGCATTAGCAGGAATCTGGAATAGAAGTGGAGCAGTGGAGTCTTGAACTGGTGCCCATATGGGATGCTGGAGCTGCGGGCAGAGGCTTAACCTGCTATGCCACAACACTGGCCCTAGAGATGGATATTTTTTAAAGAAATAATTAAGGCTAAATAAAGTTATTGGGGTGGTCCCTAAACTAATATAACTGGTATTATAAGAAGAGGAGACTATGGAAGACACACATAGAGAGAAGACATTGGGAAGACAAACAGAAAAGACAGTGTCTACCAGGCAAGGAGAGAGGCCTCCTGGGGAATACCAGCTGACATCCAGATCTCAGGTTTACAACCTCGAGAACTGTTAGAAAATTCTGTGGTTTATCCCTCTGCAATGAATACAGACACCAAAAGAGTAAGTGTTGGGCAATCACCAAGGGAAATACAGGAAGGTGGTTTGAGACTTCCTCTTACCTGGAAAAGAACCTGTGAGAGGAGACAGGAAAAAATATTGAAGCTCCTTTCAGCAATACACCTAATTCGCATTGTGGTCATGTGTTGCTTAATTATGGGGACACATTCTGATGAAATGAGATTTCGTCATTGTGTGAACATCATGGACTGTACTTATGTAAGCCTGGATGATATAGCCTACCACATGCCTAGGCTAAAGGATATAGCCTTAATGCTCCCAGACTACACACTGTGTACAGGATATTACATGCTGAATACTGTAGGCAATTAGAATAGTAATATCTAGCCATAGGAATAATACAGTAAAATATAGAATAACAGATTTTAAAAAGGAAACTAAAGCACACACTTGCGCATTAGCCTGTGCCTACACAGGGTCAAGATTATCAACATCACTGCCCCCCACCTCCGTGTCATGTCCCATGGAAAGGTTTACAGGGGCAGTAACAGGCATGGAACATCATATTCTGTGATGGCAGCACCTCATTTGGGACAGGTCCTGAGGGACCTGACACTCTGCGGAGGAGGCGTCACTCAGAGACATGGCCGTGCAATTTTCCTTGTTGTTTCTTTTTCTCATATATTTCTAAGAGTATGGTTCACCATGAATATTCCTCTCTATTAATAAAAATCTTTTGAGATCAGACGAGATCAGGCGCGTTCAGGGTGGTATGGCCATAGACCATATTAATACACAGTTATTCTTAAGTGTTGAAATTTAACTGAAATGTGATCCCTGTTAAACATAAGAGTGGGATTAAGAGAGGGAAGAGATGTACAATTTGGGACATGCTCAAGCTGACTTGCCCCAAATGGTAGAGTTAGAAACATACCAGGGGACTCCAATTTAATCCCATCAAGGTGGCATGTACCAATGCCATCTCACTAGTCCAAGTGATCAATTTCAGTTCACAATTGATCATAATGAAAGGACTAAGAGTCAAAGGGGGCACATAAACAAGTCTAGTACCTGCTAATACTAACCGATAGAATAAATAAAGGGGAGAGTGATCCAACATGGGAAGCGAGATACTCAGCAGACTCATGGAATGGCAGATGTCCTAAACAGCACTCTGGCCTCAGAATCAGCCCTAAAGGCATTCCAATCTGGCTGAAAAGCCCATGAGAGTATTTCTGGCATGGAAAGCCAAGACACTCTGGCAAAAAAAAAAAAAAAAAAAAAAAAAAAAAAAACTAAATGAAAAATCTCTGTGAGTGAGATCCCAGTGGAAAGAACAGGTCTTCAAAGAAGGAGGTACCTTTCTCTGAAGGGAGGAGAGAACCTCCACTTTGACTATGACCTTGTCTAAACAAGGTAAGAGTCGGAGAACTCAAGGGGCTTCCATAGCCTTGGAAACTCATGACTGGTGCATAGGGAGATTACTGATGCCATAGACAGGAGTGTCAATTTGTAAAGTCAACAACAGGAGTCACTGTGCACTTACTCCTCATGTAGGATTTCTGTCCTTAATGTGCTCTACATTGAGGCTTAATGCTATAACGAGTACTCGAACAGTATATTTCACTTTGTGTTTCTATGGGGGTGCAAACTGTTGAAATCTTTACTTAATGTATACTAAACTGATCTTCTGTTAAAAAAAAAATAAAAGAAGAAATTATCAATTCCCAACTTGACTCTCACTGGGATTAAACATGACAATAGGTCTGATCTGATTTCATCATCATTTAAAAAATCATTATTATTTTTCACTTTATGTTTCTGTGTGGGAGCAAACTGTTGAAATCTTTACTTAATGTATGCTAAACTGATCTTCTGTATATAAAGAGAATTGAAAATGAATCCTCATGTGAATGGAAGGGGAGAGGGAATGGGAAAGGGGAGGGTTGCGGGTGGGAAGGACGTTATGGGGGGAAGCCATTGTAATCCATAAGCCGTACTTTGGAAATTTATATTCATTAAATAAAAGTTAAAAAAAATAAAAATCTTTCATCGTTGGAGTTCTATATTTAAAATTTTTTAAAAAGTTTTTATTTGAAAGACCACTTCAGGGTCTCCCAGGTACTTGAGAAAATCATGTGCTGCTTCCTAGGGGCACAGGAGCATGAAGCTGGATCAGAAGAGGAGCCAGAACTTGAACGCAGGCACTCCAGTATTGGGATGTGGGCATCCCAAGTGGCTGTCAACCCACTGTGCCTGTATTTTCTGAAAATTGAAGGGGCTTATTAATGTCTGCAAATATTTTACTAAACATTTTCCTGTGAGTTTTCTTGGAGATTCCTCTTCTTTTTATTCTCCTGCAGTTTCCTGTTTCTTGCCTCTTCATTAGCTATGTTTTCCTATTCCTGATCCAATCATTCCTTATTAGTTCCTCAGGAAATGCCTCTAGGAGCTCTGATTTCATCCTCATCTACACCTGGCTAGGAATTGTTTGTCATTCAGCCACAGTCTTGTTGACTGTGGGAAATGCTGTGAGGCCTTCTAGATGCCAGTCATGTGCCGCTTGGTGACATCACTCCATACGAGATTATTGATGCAGTCACATATGTTGTAGTCCTTCCAGAATTGCACCAGTGTCTTCTTGAGTTGCAGCAGTAGCCTGGGAGAAGGTCCTCCTTAAGTAGTGGGCCTTAAAAGCTATTTTAATTCTTTGATCCATTAGTTGCATCAGAGGGGTGGTGTTCAGAAGGAGACATACTGCTTTGAATTTGAGACGAAAATCATCAGTAAGAGGAACATTGTGGGAGTCTTACCAACAGTAGGCAAAATCTTGAAAGATATTATCAACTTTTGCTTGCTATAATTGAAATGCCTGAAAGAAACTACTTATGAAGAAATAAAGTCTATTGCAGCTTGGAGGTCCATAGTCTAAGATCAGGTAGCTCAATTGGTCTGGCATCTGATGAGGGTGGTGGATGGCAGAAGGTGTGTAGAGGATGATCACATTGCAAGCCAGGACGGAGGGAAAGCGTGCTCATCCTATGATGCTATGATGTGTGTGTCTGTGTCTTACCTTATACAGCAATCATGATTCAGTCATGGGAGCCCTACCCCAGTAACCTAAGTCACTGTAATCATTTCCCAAGTCCGCACCTTCACATACCATAAATGGATTATGTTTCCACCCTTAATACTTTAACTATGAACTTCAGGATGTTGAGTACCAAACCTTTAATACATGGGCCTTTGTGAGACACCCAAAGTATTATCCAAATGTAACAGGTGTATTACTTTGCAAACATTACATCTTCATTTAACTGCATATCAATTCAGGAGGGCATCTTGGAAGAGGAATTGGATCATTCGTGTCTTCTTGTTGTTTTGATAACAGTGTGTATTTACAGATACCTACTCTTGATGGCCCAGGAGTTCTTACTGTGCCACATCACAACATTTAAGTTCGTAGTCTGCAACATTGCTCCCAAGAAAGTTATCTGTGCTTAAAAATCTTGAAGGCTGGCATTCACATGGCCTCCTTATGGATGAAACTCCTTCTAGGCATCTGTTTCCAGAATAGAGGTTGCATCCATAGTGAAGATTTGCTCTGGCAAGTCATTTTCCTCCACAATCAGCTTATTTAGAGTTTCCAGAAATTCTTCAGTTGCCTTCATATTGGCTCTGGCAGACTCACCACTCAGTCGGATGTTTTGTAATGAATGGATTCTTAAAATTTTAAACCACCCAGAGTGAGAAGTAAATTTAGCATCATAGTTGGGCCCAACAGATTTTTTGTTTTGGCCATAATCTTCATAGTGCTCAGAGAAATAGTCTTCTGTGCCTGGTCTTTAGGTTATTAGAAGCTTCAGGGAGCTGGTGCCATGGCCTAGTGGGTAAAGCAGCTGTCTGCAGCGCTGGCATTCCATTTGGACACTGTTTCCAGTCCTGGTTGTTCTTTGAGTCCTGGTAGCTCCTTTGAGTCCTGGCTGCTACAGTTCTATCCAGCTCTCTGCCATGCCCTGAGAAAACAGTAGAAGATGGCCCAAGTCCTTGGGCCCCTGCACTCACCTGAGGGACCTGGAAGAAGCTCCAGGCTCCTGGCTTCAGATCAGTCCAGCTTTGACTGTTGCGGACATTGGGGGATTGAACGAGTGGATGGAAGACCTTTCTCTATCTCCCTCTCCCTCTCCCTCTGCCTCTCTCTAACTCTGCCTTTCAAATAAGTAATCTTTTAAAAAATAGAAGCTTCTTTGTATCTCCTATGGGCCATCCTCTGATCTTTGTTAGTCTCATTGTCTTCAGTGGTGCAGATGTTTTAACAGATTCCTTCACTTTGTTGTTTGTCAAGATCATAGCTCTGGTGGAACCGGGACGCGCCTGACTGGTGAGCAGTCACCATCACTGATGTTCCACCTTTGTACCCCCAATCACATTTAATTTCATTTTAAGGTCAATCACTTGATGTGACATCTTGCTGGCAATATTAGCAGTAGCTTTCATGTGCTTAGGGCCATGATAAGCAAAATAATAAAATTAGATTAAATCAAGCACAAGAGAAAATGTTGCAATAAGAGACAAAGTAAACAGGAGGCGTATAAGGCTGCTGCTGGTGTAACATAGCCTAGTGATTTACAGTAAGCTTTTTTTTTTTTTTATAAGTAGAAAGAGTGTGTCCTAAAATAGTGGTAAAAGTATGCTATAGTAAATAAATCATAAATGTAATATTTTATCATTATCAGGTATTATCTAGTATTACATACTATCCTTATACATACTTATATGACTGGCAACCCAGTAGGTTTGTTTACACAAACATCACCACAGACTCACGAAGAACGCATTCATTATGCCGTGATGGCCATGGCATCACTAGGCAATAGGAGTTCTTCAACTCCATTATAATATCAAGGGACAACTGTGGTATGTGTGGTCAGTTGTTGGCTGATACATGGCTGTGAGGCACAAGACTATGTAGAGAAGTTTGATGCAGAACTGTGAGTAGGAAAAACAAAGAATGAGATGAATAACTTGTTACTGAATGCATAAATGACTGTATTTAGAAAGCCCTAAGGAATAAAATAGAAACTTATAGTAATAAGAGTTCAGCACAATTATACCATATACAATACATCTGTAGTCTCTAGTGCTTCATATACTTATAAAATATTGCTATCCTTTTCTGTTGATAGGAGATTGTTTCTGAGATTCCCTAAGGATAGCAAACCCTAGAGATGTTCAAGTCCCTTATATCAAGTGGCATAGAGTTTGCACATATTTTATGCATATCCCCTGTATAATTTAAATAGCTCCAGATTACTTATGCTAACTGATACAATGTAAGAGTTATGTAAATACTTGCTATTATTGCTTAAGGAATAATGAAAATCTGTACATGTTCAATACAGGTGCATTTATTCATCAGCTGGTTGAATCTGCAATTGAAAAACCCACAGATACAGATGGCTGACTATATAATAAAAACTAATCTCCTTATAAATAGTACAAATAGCCTTAAATAAGTGCAATTAATGTAATATAGTATATAAAAAGTATTCAATTGAATGTAAGTGGTAGATGATATTAAAAAAAAAAAGAAAATGAGAGTATAATTTTATCCCAGAATTACTTTTTAAAACAACTTTTATTTATTTATTTGAAAGGCAGAGAGAGACAGAGAATCAGACAGACAGACAGACATCTCTGTCACCTGCTGGTTTACTCATTAAATGCTCTCAACAGAGCAGGGCTGGAACAGGCCAAAGCTAGGGGCTGGGAACTCCATCCAGGTCTCCCACATAATTGACAGGGGTCCAACTCCTTAAACCATCACCTGCTGCTAATGTACTTTCACAGGAAGCTGGAATTTAGAGAGGTAGATCTGGGGCTCAAACCCGGGCACTCCAGTGGGGCACATAAGCACCCAGTGGCATCATCACCAGTATGCCCAATGCCCATTCCCAGAATAATTTAAGTGTAATGATTATAATATTCCCATTATTAAGCAGAATTAAGGAAAATAGATATTGGTATGCTTTCTAAATTATTAAGATTTCTGAAGCTTGATATTATTTTATTATTATGGCTTAGGATTGTGAAATTGAAAGTATGAATCTTAAGGATTGAGATAAACAAAGAACATCCAGTTACTCAGTGATCAATCATGTTGTTCCTTTGATTAAGTGAAAATTACTTTGGATGAATCCCATTCTCTACCGTAGAGTGCAGTTAATCATAAAACTATGGATTCAGAATGCCGGTGCTGTTCTATTATCTGTGTATTTTTGGGAAGTTAGTTCCTGTTTCTGCTTCTGAATTTTCACTCTTTACAACAGGAATGAGGTTGTTGTGAAGGCTAAGGAGTCCTGTAATACTACACTGCAATTAAAATTAATTAATTAAAAATTAATACTGCAGACCATTTGCAATATTAAATAATATAACAAAAAGTAGAAACCATGTTCTACCATGGGGTGCTGTTCTAGGTTGAATTATATGCCTTCTTTCAGAAAATATGTTGATATGCTTACTCATAGTACTTCAGACTATCACCTTATTTGGAAATAGGGTGGTTGCAAATCTAATTTAGTTAAGATGAAATCACCCTAAACTTGGATGGGTGCGAATCCAATATAACTGGTTTGTTTATAAGAGGAAAAGAGATATGCAAATTGAACACTATGTGAGAAAGAAAGCAAGGATTAGAATTATATTAACTCCAGGCCAAGGGACACCAGTATTCCAGGTAACAAGAGACAAGCAAGGGGCCGGCGCCTTGGCTCAATAGGCTAGTCCTCTGCCTGTGGCGCCAGCACCCCAGGTTCTAGTCCCAGTGCGGTGCGCCGGCCGCAGCACACTGGCTGCAGTGGCCACTGGGGGTGAACCAATGACAAAAGGAAGACCTTTCTCTCTGTCTCTCTCTCTCACTGTCCACTCTCCCTGTCAAAAAAAAAAAAAAAAAAAAAAAAAGAGACAAGCAAGGATTCCCTTACAAATGCGACACCTTCATAACTGATCCTGTTGCATCCACTCATCAGCTAAAATAGAGTATTATAAAAACCAGTGACAGTCACACATGAATTTTATTGAAAATGAGAGACAAATGAGAGGCAAGGTACCTGATCTGGACCGGCCACTGATCGGGACCAACACTCCTTACCAGAGCGTGGCCCCCAACAGTGAGTTACACAGCTTTTTATAGGATTCTGTCCACTAGGGCTCACAATTTCAAACCAGACCCCTGGTATGCAGTGAAAAATAAAAAGGAAAACCAGAATATGGTTGTAAGATAACAGTTAACAATAACAAACCCAATAACAGATCCAAGATAAGGTTGTAAGATAACAGTGAAGAACACATTTCGATCAACCTACCTCCTGGGAATTTGGGCCCACATAGTTGCACAAGATACACCCTTAGCAGCTAGCAAGCAAAGCTAATATGTATAGAAGCAAAAGGTCTGCAATTCACTTCAAGTCACAGTCACTCCATTTTGATTCTGATTCTGCAATCCCTGGTTTTCACAGCAGTGAGACCATGCATTTCTGTTATTTGAAGTCACACCTTTTGTAGCACTAGGAAATAGAATGACTCTACTACAGGGACTGTGCAGTTTATTTGCAGTCATTTAAACCATATTCTTGAGTATATTAAGGACATTAAAATGCTCACTCTATGTTAATAACTAAGAAGCAGGTTAGGTTATAAGATTATGTATGCTCTGACTTCTATTGTCTAAAATGTAAAAACCTATGCATGTATATTCGTCCCATTTCTGTTTCATAGTCTGGTGACTGGTTTTCTCTGGTTAGTGGTATTTGGGACTTTATTTCCTTCATTATATTTTTCTGAATTATTCAAATTTTATAAGAAGACAGAAATGTGTAAATGGTAATTTTTTGAAGAAAAATGTATTTTACATGGCTTTGTTTTCTGGGATCTAGGCAGCTGTGGTCCCTAATAATAAACATAATTGTAAGCATTTGTTTTTCCAGTTAAATTTCTGTGCACGGATCTTGGCAGAATCATCACCAGCTCAAACACAGGAGGCCTGACTTTAACAAACCAGAGGTATAAAATATGGGATGCTGACATTTCTAAAGGACATGTCCTACAAGAGCATTAGAAAGTTATGCATGAAGTCACAGCCATTGGTCTCATCTGGAAGCTGCATAAGGTTCGGGATTGTGTAGGAGGTTCTGAGACTAATGGAGTTCCGAGTGGTCTATGGCTTAGTTGCCTGGCCTGGAATAGATAGGAACCGTGCCTAGTAAACTCAAGCACCAACAGTTTTGTGTCCCAAATTCTAGACCTCCTGAAACAATTACCTTAGACCTGGTCACAGAGGAATTAAGTTTGTTTGTGTATCTATCTGGAGAAATTTTAAGTTATTTACAAGTGTGTTCCTAACCACCTCAGATTTTAAAAATGACTTCCTTTCCCTTTGGGATTTTTAAACACGCAATTTCAGAGTTACCGATTTGCTGTCACTTTGAATTTAGCTGTATTTAACTTAGGCGAATGGAGCTATACCCAAGTAGGTGGATGTCGCTCCCCCTCTTCGTGGAGGAACGACACAGGACCCTGCGCTGTTCTTTTGTCTGCTCGGCCCTCCCCGGGTTTGCTGCTGGTTCTTCCCGGGTTGGCTACCGTCCCTTCCACCTCCGTGGAAGGGCGGTTCCCCCTGCCACTTTCCCCACTTCCGCGGGGGAGCAGCACACTGCTGGCCGGCTCTCTCGGGGGCTGCTCAGATGTCCCTCAGGTGTTCCCCTTAGATGTTCCTGGTGCATGTTGTCTCTCTCCTCCTTTATAGTCCTCTTCCACCAATCCCAACTCTGCTACCCACACGCCGAGCACGCTGCTCTCCTCCAATCAGGAGCAGGATCAGCTCCTGCAGGTCATCACTCAAGTTGGCGAGAGGCAGCTGCGTAGAAGTTGTTACTCCCTTCTCAGCGCCATATTGTGGGAGAGCAGATGCATAGAATAAGTCTTAACTCGAGTTAACAGTCTAGTCCGAGTTGCTCCCCACAGGTGGATCTCATGGGCTTCTTTGTGCAGTTTATTGGAGACTGATTAAGAAGCCAAGCAATGGAGAATTAAGTTAAGATTATTTGAGGTGAGTGTCATCCTGAGAGGTGTGAATTAGAGATGTCTGCAGAAAAGGGATTTGCTTGTTGCCATTATTCAGTTATGTGTGTTAACACCTCGTGGCCATCCCCCTTTCCTCTGGGCAGCTAGGACCTCTTTAATGTCACCTAAGAATGGAGCAAGCAAATGAGGTAACAGATAGATGCACTTGCTGATTGCCATGACCAGTTCAAAACAGCGGCCTGAAGAGTGAGCTGGACTCTCCACTAGTCTTACGTTTCTTCTGGTACCCAGGGTTATGAGTAGGACATTACAAATTCATTCAGCTTATTTTCGTTGCCTAGGGTCCTTCCATTTGGAGAAACAGCTGCCCCCACCCCTTAACTTTTCCAGCTTGTGGACTCCTTGAATCGCCTTTTACTTTCCACCTAATGAAACTGCTCCAAATGAGTTCACTGTGTCCTATATGCAAGCCATGCTAAAAACCATTCCAAATCAGGTGAATCTGTAGTAGTCATTACTTACTGCTACTTTATATGCTGGAATTTTTACCCATTATCCTTACATTAGCATGAGAAAGGAATCCTATTATCATGGCAGTGAGGAGTAACATTTGTGCAAAGCACTGTCACTTTGTTCTCTTTGGACATTCTCTTAACTTTTACCCTTTCTTATTCAATAACTAAAAAATTTACAACCATTTCCTTTGTGCTGACTATTGTAAGACTTTTATATGCTAGTAATTCCTTTAATCATCAAAATAACCCTTCAGGTAGGTATTATTATGCCTGTCTTGCAGAGGAGAGAATCAAGGCAGTTTGCCCAAGGTCACAAAGGTAGGAAGTGATGGAACCAATATTTGAGCTCAGGAATTTTGATTTAGTGGTCCAGATACTTACCTACAGGTATTTGCTTCTTTCCAACTTGGTCTTTGTTTCTGTTTTGTCCTCAGTTGTCACAAGACAACATACAGGGCCTGGCATTGTGGCACAGCAGGTTAAGCTGCCACCTGTGACACCAGTATCCCATGTGGATGCCCGTTCTAGTCCTAGCTGCACTACCTCCGATCCAGCTCCCTGCTAATGTGCCTAGGAAGGCAGCAGAAGATGGCCAAGAGCATGGGGGAGACCCTGGTAGAGTCCTAGGCTCCTGACTTTGGCCTGGCCCAGCCCCAATTATGCGACTATTTGGAGGGTGAGCCAGCAGGTAGAAGATATCTCTCTGTGTAACTCTGCCTTTCAAATAAATAAAATAAATCTCTTATCTGTCTGTCTATTTATCTATTCATAAGAAACAACATAAAAAGACATGTTCTTCTAAGTCTCTTATTATAGTATATTGTATTTCTAGTAATACAATCTTGTAATTATATGTTTGCAATGTTCCTAACAAAATATATTATTGATCATATAATTCTTTTCTGCTTAACCTGTTTAACCACTCATAGTATTGAATTGGAAACTACATTCATGCAATGGTAACCTTCAAAATACTGAACTGAAAAACTCACATAGAAAATTAAGACCGAAAGACCACCACAAAACACACCAAACATTGGAGTTATAAAGTTTACTGTTGGAGTGGGGGTGGGGAAATGACAGACTGGAAGGAGAGAGTGAAAAAGAGCCCATGTGGGAAAGCAGGGATAAGGAAGTGGGAGCAGCGAATCCTGTTGGGGTGGGTAGAGTTGACGCTTGTGGTTGGGCCATTTGATCACCTGACTTCTCATAAGCCAGGCTGGATTTTGGAGAGGCTGAAACTTACTGCACAAGATGGCGGATGAGCCAGAGTCTAAGATGGCACACAGGGCTTAAGATGGTGCCTCAGATAAGATAGTACCGATTTCAATAAATGCTTTGTTATATCAATTCAAAACGTGAAATGACTTTTGTGGAAAAAACTGGGTGGTTTGGAGCACTTAGGATAGTGTGCTAGTGTGGTGAAAGGAGACCCACAACCTGAATGCAGAGTTATGGGATGCTTATTTGTCTTCTCTTTGCTTTATCAGCCTTCCAAACTGGTGATGTGATTTTTAGGATGAGCAGAGTGAGCAGAGGATTTAAGAAAAATGGAAGGTATTAGGAAGAGATGCTTTGTGTATCAGAGGGATGCACCAATAGCTTTGGGTTTTAGCTGCATTTTTTTTTTGTAGGCCCAGAATTGAACTTTGTTTAGTAGTTGATTTAATGATAACATAGTTGGTAGTCCAGAATGAGCTCATATTACTTTTATATTAATCTTTTAAAAACCATCAAAATGCTGCTGTTTGTTCCATCATGCATTCCATTAATTCTGTGTATCTTTAATGTGTTGTGCAGGTTACTTACTACATACATTTAACACGTTATTATGTTCCTATGTCTCACAAGGTACTTGTTGTCTCTACATAATACAGCTCATGAGTTTCTCCCTCTTTTCTTAAGCTATAATAATACAACAACATAATAACTTAATAAGCTTCCTTATTGCCTATATGTAACACTTCTTGTGTTCCATCTGTTCTATTTGTTTTGCTTATCTATTTTAGAACAATGGATAAATAACTGCTCTTACTATTCAAGTGCAATTTATTCCCTCTCTTAGCATCAACTGATGAGTAGAAAATATTCAGATTGAATGAGTTTTTAATTCATTATTCATGTGAGCATTGGACAACTGGTCTTATGAATGGGTGATTTTTTTTAAGGTCTCAAAATAAATCAGAAAAGGAGAATTGTTGCCAGTGCTTAGGCTCGTTGTGCTGGTTTGCTTTGAACTGCTTCATGAGAACTCATGAGTCCATTTTGTAACACTGATAGAAAGCTATACAACTGCTAGAAAAATTTCTCATTTGACTTCCGTAACTGATGAAAGTCATTCCTGGACATTGGCATTGACCATGACTAGAGTATGTATAAATTCTCTTCCCTTGAAGGGATTTGGAACAACCCAGGACTTATTTCCAAAGGAGTTTTGTGAAAAGGGCAAACCTATTCAGGATATGATTTGCTTTTATAACTCAGCTCTCCCTTAATTTTCACAATGAGTGGAAGATGCAGGTAAAAGATTTCTGTGATGGGAGAATTCTTTTGAAGCTTCTTCCAGAAAAGCCAGTTTACTGAGAATTCAAGACAGTATAGTTAAGGATCCTTCATTGTGTTTCCCCCTTGGAAACATGGTAGAAAAGGACCACCTGACTTTTTTTTTTTTTTAAAGATTAATTTATTTGAAAAGCAGCATTACAGAGAGGCAGAGAGAGAGAGAGAGATATGGAGAGAGAGGGGGAGGGATAGGGGAAGAGAGAGAGAGAGAGATTTTTTTAAATTTTTTTTTTTTTTTTTTTTTTTTTTTTTTACAGGCAGAGTGGACAGTGAGAGAGAGAGACAGAGAGAAAGGTCTTCCTCTGTCGTTGGTTCACCCTCCAATGGCTGTCGCGGCCGGCATGCTGCCGATCCGATGGCAGGAGCCAGGTACTTCTCCTGGTCTCCCATGGGGTGCAGGGCCCAAGCACTTGGGCCATCCTCCGCTGCACTCCCTGGCCACAGCAGAGAGCTGGCCTGGAAGAGGGGCAACCGGAACAGAATCCGGTGCCCCGACTGGGACTAGAACCCGGTGTGCTGGCGCTGCTAGGCAGAGGATTAGCCTATTGAGCCGTGGTGCCGGCCAAGATAGATAGATCTTCTATCTGCTTGTTCACTCACCAGATGGCCACAATAGCCAGAGCTGCGCTGATCCAAAGCCAGGAACCAGGAGCTGCTTCTGGGTCTCCCATGAGGGTGCAGGAGCCCAAGGACCTGGGCCATCTTCTACTATTTTCCCAGGCCATAGCAGAGAGCTGGATCAGAAGTGGAGCAACCAGGACTTGAACCGGCACCCATGTGGGATGCCGACATTATAGGCAGCAGTTTTACCCACTATGCCACAGCGCCGGCCCCAAACCTGATTGTTTTGTGTAGTTAAAATGCAGAGCTTATAGAAATGTTAGTTGTTACATGCATGAGCTGAACTGGAGTTTTGAGCAATAGCATAAGTTTGAGCCTGTTGAAGATCATGGGTTTTTAAAACGGAACCATCCAGATATTAAAAAGAAAACAAAATAAAATGCCGAAGAACTTTACTTAATAGTTTTTAGAACTGGGACTTATTGCTCTCTTGATGGCACTTTCTATCCAGTTGTTGTACTGAGTTTCCAGGAATAGTGACCAGGTGTGAAGTTATTAGCCATCTCAACAGGGCTATCCTTTAGGACAAGACCACTGGGGACTTAAGTGGGGGTACTGATTCCAGGCACTAAAAGTTCCTGTGGACAAAATAGTTCAGCCAAGCTCCTTAAACAGAAGAGCCCCACCAGTCTGCCTCTTTACATGGACATTTCTCAGTTTGTATTTAATGAAATATATGTAAAATAACATAAACTAAATAAAGAAAAAAGTAGATACTGCTTTATTCCCTTTCAATAATGGAATGTGCAAGCAACTTTGACCTAAAAACCTTATAGACATCTAACAAGAGTGGGGACAATTAATTCTTTGGTTAAATGTTTGGGGTGAGCCTCAGATTTCTACTTAAGATGTAGGCATAACAAGTAAAGCTGTATTTTCCTGATCTAATGAGTCATCCACATTAAAATGTCTTCTAAATGAGCAGTTTTCTTAACTAACCACACCTGCTATTAAAGATGCTTTTTCTAAAAAAAGATTATTTATTTGAAAGGTAGAGTGACAGAGAGGGAGAGAGGGAAGAGGGAGAGAGAAAGTACTGTCTACTAGTTTACTTCCCAGATAACAGCCAGGACTTGGCTTGGCCAGGCTGAAACTAGGAGAGAAGCTTAGAACTCCATTCAGGTCTCCCATGTGAGTGGCAGGAACTCAAGCACTTGAGCCACCATCCATTGCTTCCCAAATGCATCAGCAGGGAGCTGAATAGGAAGTGGAGTAGCTGAGACTGAAACCAGCACTCCAGTATGGGATGTAGGTATCCCAAACACCGCTTGCTTTTGATGACATGGTACACATAACAGTGGCAGGTAGGATACAGTGCTGATAAGCAGTGCAACTTATTATGGAGTTAATGTCCGGTGTGTTACCACTGATATACTGCTGATATAGGCTGAGAAATGTAGTGATATGCTAGATCGAAGAATATTTCACTGTGATACTATACCACATATAGAACAGCAAAAATTTTAGGATAGGATAACTTAAATGATCTTAGAATTTGAAATTAAAGATGGAACCAGCAAATTTAAGGAAAGCATTAGCTGTTTGGTCTACTCTTGTGAATAAGATTTCTGAACATTTATTTTTAATTTCTGTTGCACATACTCAGAAAGGGTTTGAGGTGGTATTGGTATGCAATTAAACTACCAAATAAGGATCAGTATTGTGGCATAGCAGGTTAAGCATCCCATTTGGGTGCTGGTTTGAGACCTGGCTATTTCACTTCTGGTCCAGCTCTCTGCTAATGCACATGGGGAAGCAGCGGAAGATGGCCAGAGTCCCTGGGCTCCTGCACCCATGTGGAAGACCCAGAAGAAGCTCCCGTCTCCTGGCTTCAGCTTAGCCCTGCTTCAGCCATTGCAGTCATCTGGGGAGTGAACCAATGGATGGAAACTTTCTCTGTGTCCTCCTCTCTGTAACTCTCTTTCAAATAAATAAAATAAATACTTTTAAAAAGCCCACCAAATATCAGAGATAAGTAGAAAGATATAAATAATGAAGCAAGGTATGGGTTTTAATAGAAGAATCTGGATTAAGGTAGATACTACAATTTGGGAAAATGTTTAGTGCTGTTTCTTAGAGTTAAGATACAAATGGAAGTGGAATGAGTTAAGTAATTTTTCTTGTTTAATGCTAGGAAGTATATTAGTGTATTAGGAGAAAACTTTTATCAGGCACCAAATTCTCAGAATTTATTGCATTGATCTCAACTTAGGGAGTATCAGGCTTCATAAACCAACCTTATTTCCAGATCCGTCTTACTTATTTAACTTTATTAACCTCATCTCTCTTACTTATTTTAAATTTATTCAATCATGCTATGTTTTCATAGCCTTGTAAGCCACGTAAATCCTACATAGGATAAAGCACAGTGTAAACAGCATAAAAATAAGCAATATAATTGGTAGGGTCTTCAAGTGCAGTTTTTATAAAATATGCAGCATCATTCAATGTGGTTGTGTATAAGTGACCTGCGCTGTTCCTGCTCATTGACTTCATGTAGAACATGAATCCTGTCCTCTCTTTTCCCCGACTCTACCCATCAGTCTGCACTGTTCTTTTCCAACCTGGTAGGGATTATGTGGTTTATTATCCTGACTGGCCTTTCACTGGCATCTTTAACCATGCTATACTTATCTTTCTGTTGCATGCCACTTTGCAAAATCTAGATTCGTTTGATAATACAGTTCGCCTCCTCTTTTCCTGACTGTGGGTGCTAAGCACAATTGTTCAGCTTGTTTCCATGACATTATCGTGGTGTCCTGACTCAGTTGAGCCTCAATGCCGTCAGTGCACCTCTCTCTGCAGGCTCTTCTGAAGTCTCCACCTCTCACCCTCAGTAGATGGCCTTTGTTTAAGAAAATTCAGTCTATCTTTGGGATCCCCACTTATTCCTATTTCCTCCTAAAACTTTAGCTATGATTTCATCCATGAAGTGTCTGGCTCTCCATTTCATACCTGTTACAGTAGAATATTTTTGTGCCTCCACAAGTCATGTGTTAAAATCTACCCCAGCATGTGATATTATTGGGGGTGCACCTTTGGCATGGTTTAGATGAGGCTGTGAAGGTGGGAGTCCCATGAGTAAGATTGGTGCCCTTACAAAAGGTTCCGTAGAGGGCTGTGTTGTCCCCTTCTGCTGTGTGAAGACACAGTGAGAAAGCAGTGGTTTGTGTGCCAGGAAGTGACACTGAACCTGCCAGGGCCTTGATCTGGGACTTCCCAGCATCCAGAACTGTGACTAGTAAATGTCTGTTTATGAGGCATCCAGACTGGTACTTAAGAGCAAGCCCACAAGGAGCAAACCACCATGACACCCACCCTGCATACTCCAGCGTCCTTCTTCTGTGCACTTGCCTTTACCTTTAACTGCTGCCTTTAAGTTCTCTCTCCCCAGTGATCTGCTTTCTTTGAAAGGATCTTACACGTCTCTCCTCCTTAAAACACAAACAACAACCACCACACTTAACTGAATGTAATTCACATGCCTCCCATTTCATTCCCAGCCTTTGAATCCTCTGTACTTGTCCCAGTCTGCTCACTGTCTCTACCCTGCTCAGCTGGATTCCAGCCTCACTAGTGTGGCAAAATCGCTCTTGCTCTGGCTGCTGGTGACATCTAATGTTGCTAACTCCAGTAGAACGTGTTTTTCTGTGTGATTAGTTACTGGTGGAGGCTGTGTGTTGCCATGCGTTCGTGTTTCTCTTCCTATCTCTGGCTTTTTGTCTTTCCTTCAGATACCCTTCCGATGTTGGTGTCCTCTAAATGGATGTTTCTAGTTCTGCTTTTATTCTAGACGCTCTGCTCACACATTTTTGTGGTTACCTGACCAAGCCTCCTGTGCTTATTGACTGACCGGGAAGCAGAGTCAGGCAACGTACGTCTCTAAAGTTCTGGTGATTTGAGTTGTGCCAGTATTAGAGCATGGAGAAGCAGGAGGAGATAACAGCTGGTATATTCCTGGAGGTTTTGAAATAAGATCCCCACACCTACTGCAGCAGATTCACTTAAATATTTATACCCAGTCCTGTGCCTAAATTTCTGAGTCAGTATGCCTGGGGTGGGCTTGGGGATCTGTGCTGTCTAAACCTCCTGAGTTGCTTCTGATGAACACTTGGTTAGTGCTTAGTGTGTGCCGGGTACTGTGCTCAGTTGCCAAAGCCAGCATAGTAAGTGGAAATTTAAAATCCTTGTCTGTGTTCTCTAGTTAAAGAGAATGGCTGCAGGAGGACTCACAAGAAGGATCACGACTTTCTTCTAAAAGCAGTTTTGAATGTGTTTACGACTAGTAGAGCTAACCAGGTGTTAGGTTTTGACTCAAGGTACTGTCAGTGTAGTGGCCTAGAATATTGAGAGACAGGGGCTTGCTGATGGCTGGTCCCCTCGGTGTCCTTACACATTTGAGCAATGCTGTATCAAGATGGGCGTAAAGCACACCCCAAGGTAACTGAATAAGAAGAAGCTGTTTCCTTTGACCCAGATGCCAGCTAAGGCTCTTCTCCCTCTCTGGCTCTTCCCGGAGGGCGTTGAATGGTTTGGCCCCACACGATTGCAAAGCTTACCTCTTTTTAAGTTTCCAGAGCCTCCACTTTTATTTGTGAGCTTGTGGGAGAGTTGGGGTTCGTGTGGGAATTACATTGGGAAACTGCAGCTCCTCTGCATCTCCCAGTCTTCCCTTCTAGGCTCCTCTGCATTCTTTCTCTTCCTCTCATTTGCATTCCCTCTTTGCTGAGAGCTACCCCAGGTCCCCCTGTGGGATGCAGAGAGCTTGGTAACTAACATTTAAAATTTGAATATGCCTGGGTTTCTTTCACTTTTTGAGATGTCTCCGTCAAAGCTGTTTTCTAAAAATGACAGTGTTGGTGGTGATTTAGGTAATGTCGTGAGTGCTTTCTCCTCTCAGTTTCCATTTCTGCAAGAAGTGATCCTTCAACATTTTTGGGGAAGATGTCATGGCAGGCTTGTCTGCATCCAGATAACGTGGTACCTGTAGGAGCGTTGGGGTTTGTGGGATACGTTCTGGAGGATGGGTGATACTGCATGCTTTTGCTTTACATGATTTAGGATCAGAGTTTGATTTATGGAAACATGGTCTCTCTCTCTCTCTCTCTCTCTCTCTTTTTTGACAGGCAGAGTGGACAGTGAGAGAGAGAGAGACAGAGAGAAAGGTCTTCCTTTGCCGTTGGTTCACCCTCCAATGGCTGCCGCGGCCGGCACATTGCGGCTGGTGCACCGCACTGATCCGATGGCAGGAGCCAGGTGCTACTCCTGGTCTCCCATGGGGTGCAGGACCCAAGCACCTGGGCCATCCTCCACTGCACTCCCGGGCCACAGCAGAGAGCTGGCCTGGAAGAGGGGCAACCGGGACAGAATCCAGCGCCCCGACCGGGACTAGAACCTGGTGTGCTGGCTCCGCAAGGCGGAAGATTAGCCTAGTGAGCCGCGGCGCTGGTGAAACATGATCTCTTATGATTCTTGTGGTTATATTATAGCACAGCCATTTCAGGTTATTGGAATCTGTATCTGTTTGGAACTAAGAATGGCAACCAAAAACCAAAGTTAATTTGGAGCCTTTAGCCCTGTCTCAAAAATTTCATCTAAATTATTATGTTAAGTAAAACTAGTGATTGTATGTATAATAGTGTATGTGATGTGTTGAATTGTGTTCCCCCAAATTACTGTGTTGTTATCTCCAAGATGTGACCTCATTTGAAGAATCTTTACAGAGTTAAAATGAAGTTATTTTTGATTGAGCTCTAATTGGGCTTCTCATGAAAAGGGAAATGGAGGCAGACTGGCTCCCACGCAGGAGAACACCCTGTGCGTGTGGAGAAGGCCGTCTATTATTTTAGGAGAGAAGCCTGGGACAGATCCTTCCTCACAGCTCAAGGAAGGCAGCCCTGCTGACATCTTGCTTCTGGACTTCTGGGCTCCAGAACTGGGGAAAAAGACCTTCCTGTTGTTTAAGTCACAGAGGATGTGGTGCTGTGATGGCAACCTCCGCGGATTTACACAGTGGTGCTTCAAATTGCAGTCCCTTCTGTAGAATATTAGATTGGAAAGTCTAGCTAGAGGGGAAAATAGTAGCAAAGAGTTTGAAAGCCATTCCCACCAAAAATTAAAATATATAATTCTGGGGAGAAGGATGGTAGCTTTTTAGTAAATATAGTAACTTATCCTAAGTTTTCTTAAAATTTATTTCACAGAGAATAGATCTCTGTCAGAAGTTTAGAAGAGATACTGGGAGAACTGCTTTGCTTTGGTTGAACGTGTGTGTGTTGTGTGTGTCTCTGTGTGTGTAAGTAATGTGATGGAGTGGTGTGAAGGGAGCTGGTTGCTGTTCGTCTTTCTACTTCACCCTCCCCTTAGATGGCCTGGAGTCTCTTTAGGAGTGAACCTGAGAATGTTCCTGGAAACATCTCTGACTTCACACAGAAGGGACTGTGTTGGGAGGGGTTCCTCAGACTCATTGCATGAGTATTTTGCAGCCTTTAAAATGAGTTACATTCTTCTACAGGCAAAATATCATTTTTGGGAAAGTGATTCATTATATAGTTATAATTCAGGATGGTCTACCAAAACCTAATTGGGGAAGTTTTTAGTGTCTAAAAACATGGGATGAATACCATGGAGGAACATAACTTACCTGACCACTCATTGTGAATTTGGCTTTCCTTTTTCTTGAAGTAATTCCAGGAGCAACTATATCCCCAAATCTGCATTCATTATTGGCCCTATTGGTTAAGCTTTGGCTTTTCGGTGAGCTTTTTAGTATTGCATTAAAAACTGCTTATAAAAGGATTTACATTTAATGAATTTCAGTGCCGCTTTCTTTGAGCTCTTTATCCTATCCTATCTGGTCTGGAACTTCTGCCTTCACTTATCTGTGCTTTCAGATTTCAACCTCTTCCTCTCTGATGGCGTACCCCCTGTAGTTATTAGAAATGTTTAAGCCTTACCTATTTTACCAAACTCTAAAATGCCCTCCCACGGCCCTGCAGCTCAGCTCTGCATTTTGAAAGTCATCCCTCCCACCACCAAGTAAAGCATTTGAGGGCCAGCTGATGTAAAGGCTTCGGTGAGCATCAGCCAAGGGAAATATGTTGTTTCTGATCTTTCCTGCTTTCATCAGCTCACAGCCCTCAGCTTTCCATTAAAACTGTTCTGAAACCCTTTGCCAGGAACTTTTATGTCTTGAAAGGTCAAATCTTCACTTCCACTGTCTTTGCATTGAACTAAAAACAAGTCCTTAATAGCATCTTAGAGAAGTATTTATTTTACTTTATGGCTTAAAGAATCTCTCCTAGTCGCATAAAACTTTCTGTCTTTTCTCCTTTAGGTTATTTGTCTTGGTTTACTAGTCTAATAAAGGCTTAGGATACTTTTAAAAAAATTCCTTGTTCAACTTAAAGTATCATTTCGCCATTTCCTTTTTGTTTTTACTTAAAATTTGAAAAATTGATATAAAATTCTATTTATTGATGCTGTATAATATGATGTATTGAAATATATTTGGATTGTGGAATGGCTAAATCAAGCTAATGAATATATGTATTATGTTTATCATTTGTGCAGAGAATGTTTAAAAGCTACAATCAGGAATCTTCAAGTATATAAAACATTGTTATTAACTATTACCTGGTTAAGTCTCTTGAACTAATTCCTGTGATCTGGCTGAAGTTTTGTATTCTGTGATCAGCGTGTCCCCATCCATCCCAATCCCCAGCCACTGGTAGCCACCATTCCGCTCTTTACTTCTGAGTTCCACGTTTTAGGATTCCCCTAAATGGGGTATTTGTCTCTCTGTGTCTGCTTTATTTCACTTAACCTGTCTCCCAGCACCATCTGTATTGTCACAGATGACAAAATTTCCTTCTTTTAAAGGGTAAGTGGTGTTCCATTGTGCTTCTGCATCACATTTTATTTGTCCATTCATCTGTTGATAGACACTTAGGTTGATTCTATATCTTGGCTGTTGTGAATAATGCTGCATTAAATGAGGGAGTGCACATGTTTCAGCAACAGAATGATTTCCTTTGGTTTGGAAGTGTACCTGGGATTGCTGGATTATATGGCAGTTCAGTTTTTAATTTTTTGAGTAATCTCCATACTGTTTTTCGTTATGGCTGAACCCACCAACAGTGTAAGTGTTCTCTTTACGCCACATCATCACTAATACTTGTTGTCTTTTGTCTTCCTGATTAAAGTCATTCCAACAGGTGTGAGATGATATCTCATTGTGGTTTTGGTTTGCATTTCCCTCATAATTAGTGCTGTTGAACATTTTGTCATATACCTGTTGGCTATTTGCATGTCTTCTTTTGAGAATTGTCTGTTTAGGTCCTTTGCCCAATTTTTAATTAATTTGTTTTCTTTGAATTCCTTATGTATCTTGGCAGATGTATGTTTTGCAAATATTTTTCTCTCACTGTTAGAGATTTCCTATTCCCTCTGTTAACTGTTGTGATTGTGCGGAAACTTCTTAGATTTATGTAACCCCTTTTGTCTAGTTTTGCTTTTGTTGCCTATACTTTTGGGGTCATATCCAAAAAAATCATTGCCCAGATCAGTTTCCTAGAACTTTCCTCCTATATTTTCTTGTAGTAGTTTTAAAAATCTTTTTAAAAAAAGATTTATTTTATTTATTTGAAAGGCAGAGTTACAGAGAGAGAGGGGGAGAGAGGGGGAGAGAGGGGGAGAGAGGGGGAGAGAGGGGGAGAGAGAGAGAGAGAGAGAGAGAGAGAGAGAGAGAGAGAGAATGAGAATCTTCCATCTGCTGGTTCACTCCTTAAATGGCCACAACAGCCGGGGCTGGACCAGGCTGAAGCCAGGAGCCAGGAGCTTCATCTGGGTCTTCCACATGGCTGCAGGGGGCCCAAGCACTTGAGCCATCTTTTACTGCTTTCCCAGCCCCAATAGCAGGGAGCTGCATTGGAAGTGGAACAGCCAGGACTTGAATTGGTGCCCATATGGGAAGCCGGAGTTGCAGAGGTGGCTTAACTCATTGTGTCACAATGGCAGCCCCTTAGAAATCTTTAATCCATTTTGAATTGATTGTGGTTTATCTGACATGAAGGTCTGTTTCATCCATCTCATGTGGTTTTCCAGGTTCCCAACGTCATTTATTGAAGGGACTGTCCTTTCCCTATTGTGTGTTCTTGGCATCTTTGTTGAAAATTAATTGACTGTAACTATGTAGATTTATTTCTGGGCTCTTTATTCTGGTCCATTGGTCTAACTGTCTGTTTTATGCCAAGATCTCACTGTTTTGATTGTCCTTTAGTTTTGCTATTTGTTAAATTTATTTCTTTATCATATTTATTTGTAAAAAGACAAATATTTTTCTTATTGCAGTTGTATCCTTAAATGTACTACTAGCTTATGGTTTTATGTATTTTTAATGCTTTTCTAATTTTCTAATACTTCACATGGTAATTTATTTCTTATATAATTTTTATCATGATTTTACCTTTATTTTCTTTAATTTTCTACCTTTAATTTTGTTCTCTTTTCTGATTCTTGTTTTTTCTTCTATTTCAATAGCACAATAACTTTTTTCTTTCTATTTCTGAGCTTTTGGTTTTACTTGTTTTATAAATTTTAATTTCACTAGTTGTTTGCATTACAATCTTTAAAACATTATTTATTTCATTTTCCTAATATATTTTATTGATTTTTGAATTGTTATTATTTAAAATTGCAGACACATAGTGTCTTGCTGTGGATGAAAATGAATGGATATTAATAATGGGTGGATATTTTCCTTGGTAATCACATTATCCCAGAGCTCGGTTATTTTTCTCCTCACTGTCTCCAGCAGTTGCTGCTTTGGGTTTGTAAAATACTCCTCCAGTACCCTTCAGTGTGGATTCTCCAAGAGAAACAGTCATTCTTGATAGCTCCAGAGTTGCACATGGCAAGTTACTTATCCAGGACTAACGATTCTGTTTGCAGAAGGGGCACATTTTCTGTTAAGTTTAGGATGTTTTTCCCCCTTGCATCCCACAGTGGCCAATTGTTTATTAGGAGCTGGGTGTTCTATATCTATTCTGACTGAAGCAAGCATCAAGTCCAGCGAGTTTCTCAACACCGTGCCATGTTGCTCAAATAAGAGGTCAAAGGCGAAGGCTGCCTCTGAGTCCTGGCTTTGCTGAAGAAATTTCTGAAACTGTTCTGAGTCCTCTGTCCTGCTCCTGAAATCTGTTCCAGCTGAGTCCGCTCTGTTTGCAGAGTGTGACCTACCACCGCCCCAGCCCCTCCAGCTCCCAGAAGGCTGAGGAGAGAGCCTGGGGGTATTCTTCCTCATCCGCTCTCACATTATGGGGGACATGTGAGCCGCCAGCAGCACTGTGGGCTTCCTTTCCTTTTCTAGACATCAAATACAGGTATGGATAACTGAGAGGAGCCCTTGATTGCTCTCTTGTGGTTGGCCCACATGGGGAACCCTAAGTCTGCCCTGGGAAATGTATTTTAAAATGGAATGGTGCTTTATGGTCTACAAATCACATTGAGTCTGTAAAAATGAATTGAATATTAAGTCAAAAATAGAATAGTGAAGTAATTTAAACATGATGCCACATGAGGGACAGTTGAGAGAAGGGTTTATTCTGATTATAAGAGGAATTGAAAGGAAATGTGCTTGTTATTGGCAGATACCATATGCCGTGGAAGAGGGTTTTGCTAAGTGGGGCAGAATTAGATGTAACGGGTAGAATTTACAAGGAGCCAAATTTGGCTGTGTTTTTGGAGAAAAGCAATTGCATTATGAAAACTGCTAAGGCACACAGCGTCACACTGGATTAGGATAGACTTACAGGGCCATTGTAAGAGGAAGTCGGAACATTCTGGTTCTTTGGCTTTGGGTTCATTTTTACCTCTGGACTTAAATTGGATTTAAAAAAATTGATATTGTGTGTATTTGAGGTGAACAACTTAATGTTATGATACAGAAACACATATAGTAAAAATTGTTACTGTATTTAAGCAAATTAAATATCCAGTTCTGATCCATTTATATAAAAATGGGTCATTTGCGCTTGAAATGAATTTCCTCATCCATTTATTTTCCTCA
Organism: Oryctolagus cuniculus; assembly: GCF_964237555.1. Taxonomy (NCBI): domain Eukaryota; kingdom Metazoa; phylum Chordata; class Mammalia; order Lagomorpha; family Leporidae; genus Oryctolagus; species Oryctolagus cuniculus. The sequence goes on along the minus strand of NC_091440.1, from coordinate 16,373,857 downwards.
TTGGTTTCTGTTTGTTTTGATGGTGAGAAGGACATCTTTTCTCCTTAGCAACATCCTTGTTCTATGTCATCAGGTGTTGGTCAGCTTTCATTGAGTAAAAGTGAAGGTCATGCTAAGCAAAAGGTATGAACATTGATTAGAATCATTTTAGCACTAAATCCTTATCTTTCCAGAGATTCATCTTATTCCAGTTTCCTTAACGAAGCGTAAATAATGTATTATAAAATGCATCATCTCACATGCCCAGCATGCATTTTGGCAGTCATATATACATGTGCAGCTGTTGCCTGTTTCTGACTTAGTTTGATTAGTTTTTACCTGTTCTCAGACTTCACATAATTTGGGATCAGGTCTGTGTTTGTATCTGATTCTCTTCACTCTCCATGTTTTGGAGGTTTGTCATTATGTTATTGTAGGTATCAGTAGTTTGTTCCATTTTCTTTGTTCCTTTTTTATTGCGATATACATTATTTGATTTATCCATTTTACGTTTTGAAGATTTTATTTCTTGAAATCTGGAGAAACAATAGTGGCTATTTGCATTTAAGTGGGTAAAACTTCTGCGGACATTGTTACTTAGAATTGTCCTGTTTTTATTCATTGTGCCTTTTTTAATGAAAATAAATAGAAGATAATTGATGTGTAATATGAAATACCAGTAAGTGTCTAGCTCATGAAAGGTCTTTAATAAATGTGAGTGCTAACGGTAGCAATTCATAGTCTACCCAATTCTACCCCCAAAGACTTTTTTGTCCTAAACTTAAGTGGACAAAAGGCTCTGGAAATCTATGAAACATTAGTAAATATTTCAGTAAAGTGAGTTTCAGAAAATTTTTATATAATTAATAAAATTTCTTGTGCATTGTCCCAGGAATTGAAATATTTTTTCATCAAATCTATGGATAAGGTTTAAATGTAAAAATTGGCTGGCACCATGGCTCAATAAGCTAATCCTCCACCTACTGGCGCTGGCACACCGGATTCTGTCCCGGTTCCCCCTCTTCCAGGCCAGCTCTCTGCTGTGGCCCAGGAAGACAGTGGAGGATGGCCCAGGTGCTTGGGCCCTGCACCCCATGGGAGACCAGGAGAAGCACCTGGTTCCTGCCTTTGGATCAGCGCGGTGCGCCTGCCACAGTGCGCCAGCTGTGGCGGCCATTGGAGGGTGAACCAACGGCAAAGGAAGACCTTTCTCTCTGTCTCTCTCTCTCTCACTATCCACTCTGCCTGTCAAAAAAAAAAAATAAATAAAAATTATATTCTCTAAAGTAGTGAATGAATTGTGTTTACCATTTTACAATAGCTAAACATGAAAAGACATATTGTGCAATAAGAGAACTTTTAAAAAAATCCCTTTTTACTGGCTTTTTTCAGGTATGTTTGACATAAAATAACTGGGAATATTTATAGTTTATAAAATTTGACACATCTTCCTATATTGAAAACCATCACCACAACCAACATGATCAATTTATACACATTTCCAAGACTTTCCTGTGTCCCCTCTTCATTTGTCTGTCCTGCTGTGTCTTTCCTCCAGCCCTGGCAAACTACTGGTCAGTTTTAGGTATCTCTAGATTAGTTTGAATTTTGTAGAGTTTTAGTAAGGGGATGTTAAAATAAACTAATATGTGTGTGTCTCTGTAAAATGTTAAAATCATGCTTTTGAAGAATATTTAATTAACTGGAAGGACTTATGACATGTTAGGTGAAAAGATGATATAAAATTATAAACACACAGTGTTTCTTAATTCACATATGCAAAATGCCTTTAACGTGTGGAAAGAATGAAGAAATCATAGCGAAATGATATGGTTATTTCTAGGTGTGTGGAATTATGAATGAATTCAAATAATTTATACTATTTTCTAAATTTATCATAAACTGAATACATTATTTTACAAAGAGTAAAGTAAAAAATAATCTGTGAACTAGAATCTTAAGTATCCAATAAACTTTTTATAATGTATTTCCACTTGACTGAGGAATTTTCTCTTGGGGATGTTAACTGTGTCCTCCATGATTAAAAAAAATTGAAATAAAGTGACTTTTTCTGACAGTGTTGGAGTACCTTGGATATTAATATAGTTTCTCTGAGTAATCATGTTAATAACTATGGTATGCAAAATAAGTCCTAGAGTATCTGACTACTTATCCTCCTGGAACTACACTGAAAGCATTATGTGAGCTCTGTTGGTAATGAAGGTCACAAATCAAAGAATTTGTGTAAAAAGGATTAGAACAAAAAGAGCTAAAACCATCACTCTACATCTCTGTTGTAATAAATCCTGTAGTTTGACAAATGTAAGCAGGTAAAAATGGTGCTTAATAAAATAAGGACAAGCTGATCTTTCCTACTGCCACATGAGAATGAAATACTTTTTCCTGAAATACTGAAAGATTTAGCAAAAAAATATACAGAGAAGTTAAAAATATCTTGTTAGAAGTAAGGATGTAATTTTTGACCTCAGTGAAAATTAATTTTTCTTCTTGTTTTTACATAGGACTTAACAATAGGTACAATATAAACAATGATTTATATTTTTATAAATATTTATAACAATATAAATATTTATAAAATATTTTTATTTTTACTTCTTAATTCAGCATCATATATTAATAGGCCTCTGAAAAATATAATAAAGAGCATAGAATTGTTTCTGTTCTCAAGACATTTAAACTTTCATATGGGTGTCATATTTGGGCCCAAAACTACGAATCTATTTTAAGTGTGAAGAAATGAATATTTTCAATTCTTATTTCACTTGTTAGTATACTAGAAGGAAATGAAAGTGACAATGTAGATCAATACAGTTCTTGATTTCCATTAAAATTAGTGTTTGGGTCATTTAACAAAAAATGATCTTTTCTATGAAAAGATATGTATCAGGGCCGGCGCTGTGGCGCAGTAGGTTAATCCTCTGCCTGTGGTGCCAGCATGCCATATGGGCACTGGTGCTAGTTCAGTCTGCACCTCTTCTGATCGAGCTCTCTGCTATGGCCTTGGGGAAGCAGTAGAAGATGGCCCAAGTGCTTGGGCACCTGCAGCCCTGTGAGAGATCCTGAAGAAGATCCTGGCTCCTGGTTTCTGATTGGCTCAGCTGTGGCCGCAACTCCTGGCTTCGGATCAGCTCAGCCACCGCCATCTGGGGAGTGAACCAGCAGATGGAAGACCTTTCTCTCTGTCTTTCCCTCTCACTGTCTGTAACTCTACCTCTCAAATAAATAAATCTTTAAATAAAAAAGGTATATATCATCCAAGACTCCCACAGGATGCCTGAAACTGTGACTAGGACCAAGTCCTATGAATACTATGTTTTCTATGCATAGATATTTATGATGAAGTTTAATTTATAAATAAGACATGGGAAGTGATTAATAACTAGTGAATAATAATAAATTATGATTATATACTACAATAAAATTTATAGCATTACTTGAGTATGCTATAAAATTTTGGGGCTATATTTAAGTAAAATAAGGATTATTTGAAGACAAGCAATATCATGATAGTCTTTCTGATAACCAAGAGAGCCACTGACTGACTACTAAGCAGGTAGCATGGAAAATATAGATAATTTTGACAAATGGACAACTCATGCCTAGGGCAGGACAGGGTGAGATGGCATAAGATTTCATTACACTACTCAGAAAACACAAACATGCAATTTAAAATTTATGTATTGCTTATTCCTAGAAATTTCCATGTAATATTTTTGGACTATGATTGACTACAGGTAACTGAAACCATAGATGTAAAACTTTGGATAAGTAGGGACAACTGAATATTTTTTTCATTTATTTTTAGTAACATTGTAATTTCCTACAATTTTATAGGTAATTCTCTTGGAAAACACTTTTTCTGAAGAGTTAATGAGACATTATATATTATCTTGCATCCAATTTCCAGGATGACTGATGGTGAAATGAGACTTGTTTAAAAGAATGTGGTTCCAAGTCAGTGGCTCCTATGTAGGGGAGGCATTTTAGTCCTCAACCAAAGTGAAAATAGATGATACTACATTCAATATAATATTAGTGTCATATCCACAAAACCACATTCTGCACAATTGGAAGGGTATTCGTTGTACTTCTATTCTCCTGTATCAAGAAGGTTTCTGAGGTATGGTAATGGGGAATTCTGATGTGCACAAACATGTCTAATCATAGAATCATTCTAGTTAACACTTGCAAATGTGGTAAATATATGTCAGGAATGATGACTTATCATGAAAGTAGTACAATTAAATACTTTATCCCTCTTTTCTGCTTATAGTCTGTTTTCTTTACATATCTTTCCATTTAATAAAGTGAACTCATTTTCAGGAAAGCTTTAGAAAATCAATTGCTAATCAATGATATTTCAGTAAATTTTTTTAGAAAAAGATATTTTCAGGTTAAAGTGCCAGTGGTTTCCAAAATTTGGATTGTGTTTAAAAATAAATGAAATTCTGATAACATCTTTCTCCTCCCCCAAACCTCTCTCGGATGTAAATGCTATTTCATATAAAGCTCCTTAAGCAGAACGTGACATCTTTTAAAATCATTCACTATTATCACATAATGTGGTCTGCAAATGTTTTTCACTTCATTTGCAATGTCTCTGTGGATGAACACAGATCTATTGATAGCAGCAATTGAATGCCTCACTATCATTGCATAATTAAGCTAATATCAGTATGAAATAAGATAATAAGCTCACAAAAGTCTACTGAGTATACCAAAACTTTTTTCCAGATCAAAACATAAAGTAGGAGTAACAAATCAGGGTATAGAAATGTCTCTTAACCACTTTATATTTGAGCAAATGATCTGATATTTGTTCTTGAAACTACCTTGTCTGCTAAAAATGTTTTTAAACTCTTGTAAGTAGCTTATTGCAATTGATTATAATTTAGTTTCTTAATTTTAAGTGGAGAACATGTCTAAAAATGACTGTGATATAAGTACTGGAGATTTTTTTTCTTAAGAATTATTACCATTTATTGAAAATAAAAAGACTGATCTTTGGAATTGGAAACAAATTGTTTTACCCTTCTAGATACTCGCTAAGCAAACAAACTGGTCGATTCTGTTCACTCTTGATGGTTTGGTAGGTGGTTGCCTAGTTTCTCGATTGTTCCAGTCCTCTGATTTTCTTTCTCTGCCTGCTCGCTGCCTCGTGTTTATGTCCGTGCTCACCAGCATCTAATGGGGAGGCTGGCCGAGGGAAAGTGCCGGAAGCAACAGAAGTTAGGTGAGTCAATGTTTTTGTTATTAACAACAGGAAAATGTTTTGCCTGAAAGCTGTTACTTAAAAATCAGGTTTTCAATGTACTGTGGATTTCAATTTATGAGATGTCTTTCATTAACTTAGGGAATCCTAAATAAAATCAAACGTAAAGACAGCAAGATATATATAATGATGATCTTTGAAATCAGACCCAGTGAACTTCAAGTCCTTGTTCTGCTGTTAGTAAGCACATAATTTTGGCAAGATAGTTTAGCTTTTTAGCCTCTAATTCTGCAGTAGCTGATGGAGGATAAAATATCTGTCATAATTATAAGGAGAATTAATTATAACTGTATATAATTATATATTATAACAATAGTTTATGTTAAAAACTTGGTGTATATTTAGAATATATAAGACACAACCTGATTGTGTCTTATAGTTTATTAGAACATTTAATATCAGAGAATCATTCCTAGATTCTATTAAGATTACTGGTATACTATGAAAAATGGTTACCATAAAATACCAGTGGGGATCAGTGTTGTGGCTTAGTGGATTAAGCCACTGCTTGCAACACACGCATCCCAAATCAGAGTGGTGATTTGAGTCCCAGCTGTTCTACTTCTGGCCCATTTTCCTACTGCTGCACCTGGAAAAGCAACAGATGATGTTTCAAGTACCTGGGCCTCTGCCATCCATTTTGGGGACTTGAATGGAGTACTGGGCTCCTGGCTTCAGCCTGGCACAGTCCTGGCTGTTTTGGCTTTTTGAGGGGAGTAAGCCAGAGGATGGACGACTCAATCTCTCTCTCTCTCTCTCTTACTGTCAAGTTTCAATAAGTAAATATTTCTCTTTTGAAAGGAATATAAGTTGCCAAAATTTTAATGCATAAATGTAATGACCTTACCATTATTCACATAATTCTATGAGGCTGCAATCCCATACAAAGGCATTCATCAATTCTATTTAATGCCTAGAAGATTTCCATCAGAATTAGGAGACAAACCCAGGAGAGAGGGTTGAAACTGGGGACTCCATGGGTTGGTACTGTGGCGCAGAAGGTTAATGCCCTGGCCTGAAGCGCTGGCATCCCATATGGTCGCCGGTTCGGTTCTAGTCTCAGCTGCTCCTCTTCTTTTTTTTTTTTTAAATTTAAAAAAAATTTTTTTTTTTTTGACAGGCAGAGTGGACAGTGAGAGAGACAGACAGAGAGAAAGGGCTTCCTTTGCCGTTGGTTCACCCTCCAATGGCGCACCGCGCTGATCCGATGGCAGGAGCCAGGTACTTCTCCTGGTCTCCTATGGGGTGCAGGGCCCAAGCACTTGGGCCATCCTCCACTGTACTCCCTGGCCACAGCAGAGAGCTGGTCTGGAAGAGGGGCAACTGGGACAGAATCCGGCGCCCTGACTGGGACTAGAACCCGGTGTGCCGGCGCCGCTAGGTGGAGGATTAGCCTAGTGAGCCGCAGCGCTGGCCAGCTGCTCCTCTTCTGATCCAGCTTTCTGCTATGGCCTAGGAAAGCAGTAGAAGATGGCCCAAGTCCTTGGGCCCCTGCACCCACTTGGGAGATCCAGAGGAAGCTCCTGGCTCTTGGCTTTGGATCCACGCAGCTCTGGCCATTGCAGCCACTGGACAATAAACCAGTGGATGGAAGACCTCTCTCTCTCTGCCTCTCCTCTCTCTGTGTCACTCTGACTTTCTGACTTTCAAATAAATAAATCTTTTTTTTTTTTTTTTAAAAAGGGGGGAACTCTAAAGATCCCAGTGTTTCTTCAGGTTGTTTTTACCACCAAAGTTTGTGTGTATGAAGATTTCAATGTATGAACTTTATGGACAAGGTAAGATCTTGAAATAGTTTATAAATAAAATCCTTCTTAAGAAATAACATTGGCCGGCGCCGCGGCTCACTAGGCTAATCCTCCGCCTAGCGGCGCCGGCACACCGGGTTCTAGTCTCGGTCGGGGCGCCGGATTCTGTCCCAGTTGCCCCTCTTCCAGGCCAGCTCTCTGCTGTGGCCAGGGAGTGCATTGGAGGATGACCCAAGTGCTTGGGCCCTGCACCCCATGGGAGACCAGGAGAAGCACCTGGCTCCTGGCTCCTGCCATCGGATCAGCGCGGTGCACTGGCCGCAGCGCACCGGCCGCAGCGCACCGGCCGCGGCGGCCATTGGAGGGTGAACCAACGGCAAAGGAACACCTTTTTCTCTGTCTCTCTCTCTCACTGTCCACTCTGCCTGTCACAAAAAAAAAAAAAAAAAAAAAAAAAAAAAAAAAAAAAAAAAAAAAAGAGAGAGAGAGAGAAATAACATTTAAATATGCTAGAAAATCTTGATGGTAAAAGAAATTGGACAGAAACTTCTTAATAGACATTTAGATTTTATCAGGTTACATGTGTGAATCATTTCATGAAGATGTCTCATTTTTCTTCTTTCTACTTGACCCTGGTTCCCCGGACTCTCTTGCTAACCTGGGACAAAAACAATTTTATAAACTGATTCACACCTAACTATAGTCACTTTGAGAACAAATCTCCTAGAAAAATTTTGTGTCACGTATGTTGTGGTTCAATTTTAGAGAACAGAAGACTTAGATTTTTTTTTATCTTTAGAAAGATCCTTATTAATTTATTTTAATATACATGAAAGGCTGACTAACAGAGAAACACACACACACACACACACACACACAGCATGAGAGAGACTGAGCTCCATCTATTGCTTTACTACCTGAATGGTCCCAATATCTAGCAGTGGGCCAGGCTGAAGCCAGGAGCTTGGAACTCCTTCCAGATCTCCCACACGTGTGTCAGGAACCTAAGTACTTGAACCATCATGTGTTGCCTCCCAGAATACATTAGCAGGAAGCTGGATTGGAAGTGGAATGGCTGGGCTGAAATCAGTTCTGTGATACGGGATGTGCATGTCACAAGTGGCACCTTAACCAGCTATGTCACAGGGCTTAGCCTTTATGAATGAAGTAATTGGATTACCTAGTGCTGAACTGTCCATTGGAGTTGAACCATGAAGCAAGCAGACGGTGGTCCTGACTAGGAAAATCTAAGCTGCAAAAGTGGTTGTACCATCCATCATCAACAACATGGGGAACGTTCGTTGCAGATTCCAGATAAATAACTGAGATGCAGAAAGATTGAAAAAAAAAAAAAAAAAGCAAGTGACTTTCATTGATGGACCTTTTAAAAATCAAGCTCCTTTTTACAAATTCTTGTTCTTCCACATATTTTAACTGAAAGAACAGCAATGTTTTGTCATTCTTGATAGTGATCAATAGAGCACCTAACGAGGGACTCACTAATTATTAGTCACTGTAGGTAGTTTCATTCATAGCAAATCTACTTTCACTAGTAACTCAAGCTTACATATTTTTCCATTTTACCCTGTATTTTTACACAAAATCAGAGCTAACCTGCCCTTTGGCCAGTTTATTAACAGTATCTTGCATTGCTGGTCTTTAGTTGTCATGATAAGAAGTTATAATGAGATTGAAGACTATCAAATGTGTTTTGGAAAAAACTATATATGAAGGGACTTTAACATATTGTGAAAAAATGGAATTTAAGCTTATTTTAGTGTAAAAAGTTTAAATCCATGCATAGTTTTTTTTTAGTTTTTTTTTTTTTTAATAATACGTATTTTCCAAGAACTTTTTTTTTTTTTTTTTTTTTTGACAGGCAGAGTGGACAGTGAGAGAGAGAGAGACAGAGAGAAAGGTCTTCCTTTGCCGTTGGTTCACCCTCCAATGGCCGCCGCTGCAGCCGGCGCACCGCGCTGATCCGATGGCAGGAGCCAGGATCCAGGTGCTTTTCCTGGTCTCCCATGGGGTGCAGGGCCCAAGCACCTGGGCCATCCTCCACTGCACTCCCTGGCCATAGCAGAGAGCTGGCCTGGAAGAGGGGCAACCGGGACAGAATCCGGCGCCCCGACCGGGACTAGAACCCGGTGTGCCGGCGCCGCAAGGTGGAGGATTAGCCTATTGAGCCACGGCGCCGGCTCTCCAAGAACTTTTTGATGAGTCCCTTGTAGTTAATGAGTGAATTGTAACACAGTTAATGAATTCAAGGTAAGAAGGCATGTCTGGAACATGACCAGATAGAAATATGTGTGTGTAGAGTCTGAGGGGAGAGACCGAAATAGAGATGCAGTAAAAAGGGAGGTGAAATTGTGCTGGTATTCAGCTAGTTCTGAAATTTGACCTGCATACCAAAGCTATTTCTTTAATGAACACTTAAGTTAATTAAGAAAATGCACTTAAAGATTGAAGTTTGCAAAAAGACTACCAAAGAAGTGAAAATAGCAAACTATCGGAAATTAATTTTAGGAAAGTCAACTCTGGAAAGCTTAAATAAATGATAAGAAAATGACCTGTAAATGGAAGGACCCGCGAAAATTAGATCGTTTCCTACAGCAACAATTCTTGTGAGGGTGGCAAGAGGACAGAGCACAGGATGAAAACCAGGTTGCTTCACAGAGCTGCAACTGGAAATGCTCTAGAGTGTGGATTGCAATGAGTATGAAACCAGAAGTGAGGCAATCAGTGATGACATGGAAAGAGAAAACCAGGAAGCATGGGGACCAGAAGGTGACCTGTACCAGAACGGAGGAATATTCGTTAGGCCTTTAAGAGATGAGACGAAACAGAAAACAGATCCTCTTTATTAGATGTGAAGGAAAAGAGAATTGGTACCAAAGCAAAATTCAGTTGTTCTTCAAGAAAATTTCACCCTTGTGATAAAACATCGCCTTTAATTTTGAAAATGGAATAGGAAGCAATGTGGACAGGAGAACAAGCCAGATGTGGCAGGGAACTGATCAAAGATCATTTAAATTAACAGGCCCTGATTACTTTCAAATTAGAATGCCAATTATTGATGATTCTGGCTCTGAGGTAGTGAAAATGACACCTTTTTGTTACAGTAGAAGATGATTCTTAGTGATTTTTAGATCACCGTGAGCTGTTAGTGCCTGTTTCATTATGCTTTATATCCAAAGATGTGCGGTGAACATTTATTTTTTATCAAGAGGGTCATTTATGATCGTTTTAAATGCATGTCCTCATTTTTACAGCTTTTCTGCTTCTTTCTTTATAGCTACAATAGAGTAGCGTCCCATTTTCCTGTATTGGGATAAAACACTTACCTCATACAAAAGTAGCTTGTGTTTGCAATAAGAATTATAGATATGCCTCAGTTGAAAAAAAAAAAAATCCCTTAGTAGCCAATGAGTCAGGACACGAGAAAAGAGTAAGCCAAAGAAAGAATCCATGACAATACTCTTGTTTTATCCTTGAAAAGTCAACATTGCATGTTGATCTCTTAAAGAATACAATGTACGATTTTTAAAAAGTTTTTTCATCTACTTGAAAAGCAGTCTTTCATACACACACAGACACACACACACACACAAAGAAAGAGAGAGAGAGAGAGACAGACAGACAGACTGGGAGAATCTTCTGTCCATTGGTTCCAGCTTGATTGGAAGTGGAGCAGCTGGGACTTGAGTGAGCACTCTTATATGGGATGCGAGTAGCCGAAGCAGTGGCTTGACCCACCACACCACAACACCTTCCCCAATGTGTGATCTATAAAAATTTCCTATTCTTTTCCTAGAAAGACAACTGTTTATTGTACAAGGCACAACTTTATCTTTTACCATTACTGAGATTTGGGGAACCTGGAAAATTTCCATGAAGAACTACAAAAGTTATTCACCAGCAACTGAATAACACCTATATTATAACGTAATATACTTTTCTTTTAGTATGTATGACTCAATTAATCCCATGGAGGATAAGACATGTTATCTGAAGAAACCAGATATCTGAAGACAACAGACATCTGCTGGTGGTGGAATTCCAATAGAATATTTGTATATTTTTAAGTGAGTTAGACAGGAATAGATTTCCAGCAGAGGTCTACATTTTATCTAGAAGCTTGAAAGGAAAGTCCACAGTAATTTTTAAAATAGTTCTCATGTCATCAAAGCAGTAAACTGTCAGTAATAGCACTGGAAAAGGGACTGCCTCTATTTCTGTCCTGGTGGTTTCCCTGTGAATTTGAAAGAGACACCCCGACTTTCTGCTTCTCATGCTGTCCTGACCTATATCTACAAAGGACCCTCTTGAACATTCTGATTCCATGCTGTCTTGTGAATGTGAACAAAATTTATGGTAAAGAACCTATGTGAAATACCTGAATGTACTCAGTGTGCATGTGTGTGTGTGGGTGAGGACTCATGAGTATATACATTCTCCTATACTCCTTCATATGTATATTTATGTTGTTTAAATATTCATTTTATTTGAAAGAGAGGCACAGAGAGATCTCACATCTGTTGGTTCATTCTGTAAATGCACTTTACAGCCAGGGCTGGGCCGGGATGAAACCTGGAGCCCAGAACTGAATTGGGATCTCCCACGTAAGTGGCAGGGACCCACGTACCTGAGCATTTATCTGCTGCCTCCACGGATGATGGAAGCTGCTCCTGGAAGCGGAACTGGGATTTGAACCACACATTCTGACATGGGATGCTAGTGTTCCAAACTGTCTCTTAGTTGCTATGCCAATTGGCTGCCTCTGTCCTCATTCTCAAGGGGAGCTTGAGTAAGGAAATGTGGATGAGGGGCCGGCGCTGTGGTTCAGTGGGTTACGCCACTACCCGCAACGCGGGCATGCCATGGCTGCTGGTTCATGTCCTAGATGCTCCACTTCCAATCCAACTCTCTGATTTTCTTCTGGGAAAAGCAGCAGACGATGGCTTATGCTACCCACAAGGGAGACTCAGAAGAAGCTCTGTGCTCGGTCTTTCTCTCCCACTCCCTCTCCCTCTTTTCTGTAACTCTTTCAAATAAATTTATAAAAAGAAGTATGGATGGTAAATCTTTCACTGTTTCCTTTTGGCATCTATTTCTAAACAGATGTCTCATAGTTGCAGAATATGTGCATCAACAGGAAATTGATTAAATTATGGGACATCTATGTGGTGTGATACTAGCCAGTTCACTAAATAAAGGCTATATGTAAAATAGTGTGAATAATGTAAATCGCATTTTAAAAATTACCCCCACACATAGTTGGGTGGATACATTCCCACTGTCAGCAGTGGTTATCCTTTGGTGAAGAGATCCTAGTTGGCTGTTTTGTAAATAGAAAAAAACCTAGTAAATATTTAAAAAAAATTTACTGGATTAATTTTCTTAGGATGTTGTAATAAAGTGCTGCCAGTTGGGTGGCTTAAGGCAGTGGGAGTAGTTTGCCTCACAGTTCTGGAGGCTGGATGTTCTAAGTCAGGGTGTTGGCAGGGCACATTCCTGCTGAAACCTACAGGAAAGGGTGCTTCCTTACCCGTTTCAGCTTCTGGAGTTTGCCCGCAAGCTTTGGTGCTGTGTGGCTCTCAGCTGCCGTGGCTCACCCTCTGCCTCTGCCTTGCGTGGCCATCATTTTCTGTGCATCTGTGTCTTCCACGGCATCCCCTCCTCTGTGTCTCTTCTGTTCTTTCAAAGATGCACTCCTACAGGACGAAGGGTGTGTTCTAAGCCAGTATGATGTCATTTTAACTAATCACACCTGCAGATGACCCTGTTTCCAAAAAGGTCACACTCTGAGGTAGTGGGAGCTAGGATATCAACATATCTTTTTAGGGCAGGAAGAAATAATTAAACGCATAGCAATTACTACATTCAAAATTTAATCATCAGTCTCCAAAACAGCCTGCTCTTGAATACTTAATTTATTTTATATCTCTCACTCATTAAGATAGAAAGTTATTTTGATACATCTTCTTTCCCTATATCCCGGTAACCACTTTATTGAGATTTTATGGGATAAAATGTTTCTCAGATCTCCTTTTCACTCTTATTCTCACTCTCTAATTCTGATTCTTGCTGTTTCTAGCTGAACTCCTTGAGTATATTTCTAATTTGCGCCTTCTTTCTATTGTTAAACTCCCTAGCACTAGTCTCTTCTAAGTGCTTCAGAATGATTCCCTATGTAATCTACTCTATTTTAAGGTGTATTTCTCATCTCATTGTTCCTTTGCTCTGAGGCTTCCAAGAACTTGTCCACGTTACATTTTTAACCTTTACTCCTTTGGCAGTCAAGGTCATCCATGACTCGGCCTTCCTTTATTTATTCAGTCTTAGTTCTCATATTTCTCACACACAAGCCCTGTGCTGTACTGTTGCTGATTCTCCACAAGTGCTCTGCACTTTCTAAATCCTCAGTTTACCTCCTACTGGTCACGTTCACTGAAATGCCTTCCCTGTCCACCCTATCCCCCGTATTCGCCTGTTAAATTATCAACCAGTCTTCAGTGGTTCCTCTCAGAGCTCTTTTGGATTTCTTCGTTTGGAGGCTTGCTCACCTTCATTTGAAGTTGGAGGTGCATTAGGGTACCTGAATCAGGGCATTATGTTGTCCTGCTTTGTATGCTTATATACACTCACGTCCATACCCGGTGTTAGCATGTAGGCATGCATACACCTAAACTATAAAGCCCTGGGAGGCAAGGTGGGTGTCTTGTCCATCTTGGCATTCTCCACAATGGTGGGAGATAACTGCCTGGAGTCTCACTGGTTAGCGCACACAAGAGGAGGTTGCAGATTACGGATTTAATCAGAAGACAGCAGAGTGTAGACAACCAAATATGGAAAGTAGCCTGTTAAATCTTTTGGATTCCAGGAGTATTTCCCTAGACAAGGTGTTGTGGAGCCACTGTGAGGGATGAAACCTTGGTTTCTACTCTGAGTATCTCTCTATCAACTGGGGCTGGGGCTCTTTTAACTATCCTTTCCCTTGCTATATGGGAGATGGGATGTATTTCCACTTAATGGTTGGAAGATGTGATAATTGGATCTATTTCCAGAACATATAGTTTATCTGGATTAACCTAATGTTCTGTGTGCACAGTATATCAAAAGTGAGCAAAGTATTTAAGAATTTTATAATATTTACATAAATGTCATTTCTGCTATTAAAACTACCAGCCTGAAAATATATTAAAATTTTGGTAAGTTATATAGACTATACTTTAAAAATGTAATCAATCATGTCAGTCTTAACTAATGGAGATATCAACTGAGGAATTTCCAACCCAAGTATACTAAATTCACTTGCTCTTGTGTCCTTTTCTAAATTCCTTTTAGTCACTATTAGTATATGACACGGCATGAATATAAGGCCAGATGCTTCACAGTGAGGAAGACAGGGTTTGCATTTTGCAGCATCACCAGCTGGTTGGGTTGGCCATGTGGCCTAGACAGTCTGAATCCACATTTCCTCAGTTGTAAAGTTGGGAAACTAATACCCACCTCAAAGGTTTGTTTTGATAATTAAATGAGATAATTTATGTAAAACACCTTGTGTGCTATCTGGCACTTACTGATTTTTCAGCAAATGGAGCTGATTAATAACAATGTTCATATTAACTAATGTCAGATGATTTGAGTTTTAGTGTAAGCAACAGTTTAGAGTGACAGAATCATCAGTTTTATTTGTACTCATCAAATTGTTTCAACAATGCATTAAAAAGTCAAGGAAGACATAGGGAATAAGACAATTAGTTTATCTTTAGTTGGCTGACATGCTATGTTTGAAAAAACCCTTTATCTTAATTTCAAAGATAAACTATAATTATAACAAATAAATTTTAGGTAAAGACATTTAAGGCCTCCAGATTGTCCCTCAAGTAATGTCAGAACTCACTGGTGAAATGTTCCTACAGTATTTTAATTTCCATCTATTAGTGACTGCTTTCACTATTCAGCTTAGTGGAGCGTCGGCAAAATGTCAAGACTTCTTCTCATATTCTTGCTTTTAGAATTAAAACAATTTTATGAGTAAAAGATGGCCTCATACAAATTGATGAAAGAACAGAGGGCTCTAATAGATGAACAGATGAAGACAATGAATAGAGTACTCACAAAGGAAGGGTAAAAGGGGAAAATAACTATGAGAAGAAAAATGTTCTCTGGAAGAAGGCTGGCAAAAATCAATATAATGAAGTACCATTTTCCTTCCAGCCTATTTCCATGGGAAAACTTTTGATGCAGAAGATAGGATCTACTGATGCTGGTCACTTACCTACAGTTTTGGTGGCAGTAAAATTGTGCAACTTTTCAGAGACAGTTGGAGAATATGTTTAAAGTATTACATAAATGTTTGTGCCTATACACCTTCTATTCTGCCTTTGGAAATTAAGTCTAAGAAAATAGTACAAAGATAGAAAAAGATATATATATATAATATACATATATGTGTATATACATATACATAGACACACACACACATATATATGCAGCAAAATGTTGACCTTGACCTTGGTCGTATTTAAAATTATGAAGACAAGAAGCAATGTAAGCTTTTACCACCATGGAAATGGTTAAGTTCGTTTTCAGTTACATGTGCAGTCACCACATGTGTATTACAATATTTGTAAGACTATGCACCAACATAGAAAATGCTTATTGGAGTATTAACTGAGAAAAATAATGAGAGTAAATATATGGCAAAATTAAAGTTTTATAAAATATGCATGGAGATAAAATGTAAGGAAAAACCCAATAATAGTGGCTATCTAAACGAGTTGGTATCATGATTTTCCCCCCTTTCTTCATTCTCCAGATTTTCCTTGCTAGGTTTTCATTTTATACAAAATTTTTGGTAAAATAATAATAATCGAGACCGGTTCTCTCCTCATTGAGATTTACTACTGGGCAAAGATATTCCTGCTGGTGGACAAGTTTACCTTGGCCCCCAGGGTAAAAACCGAATGCTTAAATAGGTATTAATTAGCTGTAGATTCTGCACTAGGGGAGGATGAAGATGTCAGAGGTTAATACAGATTTTGATTGGGATAATTTATACAATGAAAATTTATGTCCATGCTATTCTGGTGAGCTTTTCTTTAAAAAAAAAAAAGGTTAAGGAATTTTTTTTAAAAAGGCTAAGAATGGCAGTGATTTTCAATAATGAAAACCTGATAACAAAAAAGGATTTTTACCACATACCAAGTACTTCTAGCTTCCATGACCAGCAACAAAAGTGCAATTAGTTTATCATGAGCTGCAATTTGTCATACTATTTTCCTGTCAGAATATATGAAATTTAGGACTGCATTTAGTCTTCCAGAAATATTTCTCTGAATAAGTAGAGAGGAATCATAAATAGGCTACATTGTTTGGTGAATAGGTCTTACAGTTGTGGAGACTTTTTTAAAGTTCACCTAAGACTTCTTTCCTTTTAGCTAAACTCACAGATTTTAGTGACCTTTGAAAGGATCAGGTGCATGACTCACCCTCTTTTAGACATACTTCCCTTACGCTTCTGGAAGGCTACACTCATGATTTGTCCTGCTGTTTCTTCTCACAGGAAGAGTCATCTAATAACCAATGAAGTACCTAGCTAATATTTACTGACTATTACTACGGAGTAGGTATAATTCTAAGCACTTTGCACTAGAAGCCATTTGAGGAAGATAGGCCACATCCCCACTCTACATTTAAGTAAGCTGAGCACTGAGCACCTAAGTCACTCACCCAAGTCACTTAGTCAGTGGTCGACCTGGGACTCAACCCTGCAGTCTGAATGCACCCTGGTTTAGTGAGAGGATGTTTCCACCAGGAATCCAGGGAGTGAAAGGTACAAGCTTTCTGATCAGGTAGCGTGATAGGATGGTACGTTTTGGAATGCCTAGAAGACCAATAGGATTGAGTATGGCTTTTTGGCTCCAAATGCAGAATAGTAGGTCTGAGTTCCCAGTGATATTCTGAGTCAAGATCCTACTGACAGTCACAAGAGGTAGCAGGGTTGGTGTGGAGGACATGGGCTCTGTGGGGCAGATTTGTCAGCTCCCCTAACTGGAGACTTTGGGTTTGTTTTTGAACTTCAGGTCCTGAGATTTGCTTAACTTATCTATGGAGATAATACTGCACCATGCATCATTTGTTCAGTAGTAACTCAAAAAATTATCCTGCCTATTTGTAATTAATTTAATAATTAAATTAGAAATGCAGTAAGGGCCATGACACAGTGGGCAACCTGAACACTGACAAGGATGGGGGTAATGGCGCCTGGCCAGAAACTGCATGCAAGTGAGCAGACGCAGCCCCTGCAGGTGCATCCATTTTTCCTTGGAGAATTGTCATGGGTCACTCCAGCATATGGCAGGTGGTTGCTCTTTATTATCTGGGTAAGCTGGGGCAATTACTAAACCTCCTGGGTCCTCTTGATTCACCTGATAAGGATAATGACGTTTACCTTACAGGGCTTTGATGAGGATTAAAGTTAGTAATAAAGCCATTGATCACTAACCTACTTTCTTATTACTTTTGCATTTATTGCCATTGAGTAAATCTAACCATTGAGAAAGTCTTTGGCTATGATTTTTTAGGTTTTTGTTTTTATTGCTTTCTTCTTTGAAACTTAGTTTCTTCACAGGGCCATTCATTGAAATAATGGAATTACAGGGATCTTAATTACCCAAGGTTAGGAATAAGGAAATTGCCATCAATGAAATTATATCCTGGAGACCAAGAATGGGGAAAAGGAGTTTTATAAAACAAAATGTAGGCTGGCAGGAAGAGATATTTCTGTTGGCTTAAAATGAGGCAAAACTGAGTAGGAAGAGGCATTGGCACTGACATTTCAGAAAGCAATGAAGTATTTGCCCATGGATCTATGAGATAATTTGTTATTTTGGACTTTTAAATGTTGAGTCAAGAAGCAGAAGCAAGCAGTTGGCTGCTTTGGGAAACTGATTGGTAATTTCAAGAGACTCTTATTCAGTGCAGGTAACCTTCTCTGGATAAGAACCTTAAAGGGTCATATTTTATGAAAACATTTATTTCAGGAAGAAAAAATGTTTTATAATAATTACCTCTCGATTTTTTTTGGCCTTTTACATGATGAATTATTAGTGTTCATAGGGATTCAAAAAAAAACTGCTTGTTATAAACCTTGCCTCTAACCAGGATTATATATAAACTCCCAGACAGGTGTATTAGCTAAAGGAAACAGATATCTTCAGATACCTCCAATGAACCAGGTGCTTGCTCAGTGCTGCATGGGGCAGACATGAGGGGTGCAAACAGTTTTATCCTTCAAGGAACAGTGAGGACAGAAGCAGAAATGAAGGATGGGGGTAGGACTATAAGAAATCACTGAGAATACCAGAATGATAAATTCTACTTTACTGGTATATGCCAAGTGCTTTGAGAACAGTGAGTTGATTGTATTTTTAGGAATATTAGAGGCTCACAAAGTATGCAGCACTGGAGCAGAAATCTGAAGGGTAACGGCTGTTCCAAGAGAAGGAAGTGATTATATTAAGCAGTCAGAGCTGTGGGTCCTGCTGGATAGGAACTCCAGTGTGGTGAGATGATTGCCTGGCCATGCATGTGTTAGGAGACCAAGTTGACCAGAAAGTCAGAAAAGGAAATCAAAGTGATTGGTGGCTTCTGCTTGGGAGACAGCAGAGGTCTAATTTAGTAGTAAAAGGAAGTGAGTTTAGGAGAGAGAAGCAAATTTTTTTTTTTTTTTTGGACAGGCAGAGTGGACAGAGAGAGAGAGAGAGAGAGAGAAAGGTCTTCGTTTGCCGTTGGTTCACCTTCCAATGGCCGCCGTGGCCAGCGCGCTGCGGCCGGCGCACCGCGCTGATCCGAAGGCAGGAGCCAGGTACTTCTCCTGGTCTTCCATGGGGTGCAGGGCCCAAGTACTTGGGTCATCCTCCACTGCACTCCCGGGCCACAGCAGAGAGCTGGCCTGGAAGAGGGGCAACCGGGACAGAATCCGGCGCCCCGACTGGGACTAGAACCCCGTGTGCCGGCTCCCCAAGGTGGAGGATTAGCCTAGTGAGCCGTGGCGCCGGCCGCAAATGTTTTTGAAGTAGAACATCTAAAGCTGTATTGGGGAGAGAGGAAAAAGTAGAACAAACGAGAAGAAAGGTGAGAAGGGGCAGAACCCTGAGAAAGGAAGTCCGAGGAGATACCTGGGAAGTGACGGAGAAGGAAGGAAGCCTTGGAGGTGGGGAGAAGACCAGGAAAGCTCACGTGCATGAATCCCAGAGACAGTTTTGGAGGAGGGGAAGCCAAGAAGAGATCACCCAGGATCCCAGGATGAGGACAGGGAGCCTGTGCTTAGGAGGTCACTGGCGATGTTCCTGGGATTGATTCCATAGAGGTGGGGGCACCAGCCAGGCTGCTCTGGGATGAGGAGGAAGCATGGGCAGAGAGTATCCCTGCTAATCATTTTGGCAGGAAAGAACAGAGGAAGAAGAGAAAGCGAGTTTTGGAGCAAGGGCTTGTGTGTGTGTGTGTGTGTGTGTGTGTGTCCGTGTCCACTTAGTACAGAGAATTATCCATCGTCGTTGTGTGCTGAAAAGGACGGCAAGGATGAGGGAGGAGTTGAGGATTCAGAGAAGGGGAAATGCAAGGAGGAGGATTGGATAAGACATGGATGAGAGGATTCATTCTTGAAGTTACAGGACATGGTTTGCTCCAAGACCAGAAGGGCGGGCACAGGGGTTGCTGAAGGTGGAGCCAGCTCTTGCCAGAGCAGGCCATGCAAGCATTTATTTCACTTTGTTCTTTTTTTTTTTTTTTTTTTTTTTTTTTTTTTTTTTTTTTAGAACTGTGCAGCTTATTTTTATTTTAATTTTTGGCATTTTAAGAGTGATGGAGAAGCCATCCTACCATCCTGGTAAATCACTGAAGGTTTACAGAAGCAAACTGCTGTCCACGGCTCTTGTAGGTGCTGATCTGCCAGTGGTTTTCACAGGGAGGATTTCTGGTCGTATCTTTCTAGTATGTTTCTCATACAGTCCACATATAGACTGTCTGAGATCAGAATTGGGGAATTACTTCAAGGGCTGATTGATGCTTATGTTGAATTGGTTATACTGTCATTGGTACTAAAATTTCAGCAGTCTAATAAAGGTATTGTACAAAACAAAAAAGTACATTGGCAAGAAATCTAAAACTTCAGATAATAACATCTAAAGTTCTTTATATTAGGTTGAACCATTTGACCATTTTTAGGTTACAAAAACAGCAATATCATTTAGTTCAGTATGATAATATCAAAAGAATAAAAGTATCTGGTCAAATCTATCTTTCCAGTGGACACAAATGAGGGAAAATGCTCCAGCAGATAGGAGCCAGGACGGCGGCACCAGGAAAAACCAGGAGCATGTTGCAGTTCTACCTCTCGTTAGTTGTATTAACTTAGAGCTCTTTTGGAGCTCCGTTTCTCTCATTTTGAAAATGTAGTGCTAATAGTATCTACTTTATCATATTTTATTAGGATTAAATGAAATAATGTATGTAGTTCTCAGCAACATTCCTGATACAAAGTAAGCACTCAATAAACAGCAAATAGTATGTACAATGATAGCAATAACAACTTAAAATCTAAATAGCTTTGTTCATTTTTCATAGAAGCATCTTTGTAGTAGTGTGTGTATGTGTGTGTGATAAAAATGCTAAATGTGATAGAAATTAATATACGCTAAATCTAGTGATGGTTGCAGCCTTTACAACTCTTCCTGAAAAGGTTAGTTCAGCATGGTTACCCATAGACCTAGAATTAATTTTACTGTGGTGAGCTTATTGTGGATAATTACTCTGTAATATTATATGTAATATATAGTGTATAATATATAATATAAAATGCATATAATATGTTCTGGAAGCTCATTGAATTGAGTGAAGTGGTGAAACAGAACTCATAGATTCAGGGCTGGCTTTGTGGTGCAGTGGGTTAATCCTCTGCCTGCAGCACTGGCATCCCATATGGGCGCTGGGTTCTAGTTCCAGTTGCTCCTCTTCCATTCTGGCTCTCTGCTGTGGCCTGGGAATGCAGTGGAGGATGGCCCAGGTGCTTGGGTCCCTGCATCCACTTGGGAGACTGGGAGGATGCACCTGGCTCCTGGCTTCAGAGCAGCGCAGCTCCGGCTGTTGAGGCCATCTGGGGAGTGAGCCAGCAGAAGGAAGACCTTTCTGTCTCTCCCTCTCACTGTCTGTAACTCTACCTCTCAAATAAATAAATAAAATATTTTTTTTAAAAAAAAGAACTCATAGATTCTTTTGTAGGCCAGTTCTGTTCATTATGGTTTGTGTGGATTATTTCCTTCATGTAGATAGACCCAAGGTATCCCCTTCTTATATTCCTGACTGTAGCTACTTTATGTCATGTACGCATGTCTGGAGAGGTGATTGATTTTAAGAAGACCTCGTTCTGCTACCAGCTTCCTTGCTTTCATGACCATGAGTTCATTTAACTTTCATTTACTCTGGTGTACCTATTAGAAAATGAGAATAACACCTCAGGGCTGTTCTGAGGAGAAATGAGGGAAATTGTGGTATTTCAGCCTCTTTTTGGTTAACATATTTTGATTTATTTTCTGTTCCCAGAGGGTATATGGTCTAGTGGCGCAAATGGATAGATGTTATGTCACAGGGAGGTAAAACACAGTAAAGGAGAGTTGTAGACATAGAATAGAACCCGCAAGGCTGGTGTGCCACTTCTCAGACAGGGAGGCAGGACTTGAGGCTGGCACAGGTTCTGAATTTTGAGGAGAAGAAATTTCTTTTTCCTCTAAAGCTGCAATACTGAGATTCCAAGTTTGTCTCCAGTTAGTTAAGGTTTACTTCCTTGAATTTAATTTTATAAATATGCACTTGGCAAATAACAATTTTAGGCGTAGGAGCAAGGGGCACCTATTTAAAAAATATGTTGAGTGGCTATTAAATGCTGAACATTGTGCTAGCTGCTGCTTGAAACATGAACAGAAATGATAATTTTTGCCCTCAAGATGTTCTGACCTAGTTGAGGATGCTAACACATTAAGGCAAAATGAGATAAGAACACTAATAGGGATCTGGGTAATCTTTTTGTGGAGGCTCAGTTGAAGAAATGTCTGTAACGTGCTGAAGGGTTCATGGAAGAGACAGTGGGATCTTATCTTGGTCTTGACAAGTGAATGGGACGCGGAAGTGAAATGAGTAGCTTCAGCAAAGGCAGGGAGTGTGAAATTGCTTAGATTGTCTGCTTAGCCCGGATGGCCAGGGGGAGAGTTGGTGAACCAATGCAGAGGGAAGTAGGTTGGAAAAGGAGATGGGGCTACAGTTGCTGCTAACATCTCTTCCATGGAGCCCTTTTTTCTCTTGGGAGTGGAGGGTTTAGGAATACACTTGTCTACTTTTTAGGTGAAAGAATAACACCAAGCTGGAGGATCAGGTCCTCAATGGAGCCTGTGAAGATGGCTCTGGTCTCAGAGTGGCTGGAGAGGCTGGAGAAGAGGAGATGAGTTGGGAGGCAGTGTTTTCCAGAATCCCCTGAGCAGGTAATGCGAGGTTTTAATTCAGGATGGACGAAGAAAGTATCCTCTAAAATCACCCTTCCCACATGAAACACAGCCAGTATATGAAAGGAAGAATTATGAAACCAGCAAGCCATTTCTCCTGCTAAAAGAAAATGGGGATAAGGAGAAGGATGTTAAGAGCACAAGGCAAAATTTTCTCACCCAAAATAGGAAGTCAGTAGGGAATTCCAAAGACCTGAGGATGGTCACCATCATGAAAGGGTCATCATCACTTAGCACATAGAAGAAGATAGAGTTATAGAATAAACGGAAAAGGACCTAAGAGTGAAAATATTTAATATCTTCAGGGTGATAAAATGTCTTCCCATTTATGAAGCATAAGTAAGTGTTTAGAAAATAAGAATGGACAGTTACAAAAAGCCCTTTTAGTGATCTTGGAAATTAAAAAAAATAAAATTATTAAAATGGGAAATATAAACTAGAAATATCTTAATAGTAAAACAGCATATTGAGGCCTGCGTCGCGGCTCACTAGGCTAATCCTCCGCCTTGCGGCGCCGGCACACCGGGTTCTAGTCCTGGTTGCCCTTCTTCCAGGCCAGCTCTCTGCTGTGGCCAGGGAGTGCAGTGGAGGATGGTCCAAGTACTTGGGCCCTGCACCCCATGGGAGACCAGGAGAAGCACCTGGCTCCTGCCATCGGATCAGCGTGGTGCGGTGGCCATTGGAGGGTGAACCAACGGCAAAGGAAGACCTTTCTCTCTGTCTCTCTCTCTCACTGTCCACTCTGCCTGTCAAAAAAAAAAAAAAGAAAAAAAAAAGAAAAAAAAAAGAAAAACAGCATATTGAAATATCAACCAAAAAAATTTTTCCAGGATGCAGCACAGAGATAAACATGTGGAAAGACATTATAGAAAATTTAAGAGACATGAAGCATGGATTCCTAAGTTCCCATACTCACCTAATGAGATGAAAGAAGAGGAGGTAAAGAGACAAAAAGGAGGAAAATGGAATAATTTTCTTTTTAGAAGAAAGGGTTGAATATATGAGAAACTTTCAGCAGTTGTCAAACTTGTGCATATAGAATCCCTAGAGAGTAAACAGGCAGGTGACAGTGCTACTGAGCGTCAGAAGCAAAAGAGAATTGAGGACACGATATTTCAGTTTGATTTTGGACCTTTCATTTTGGAGATGCTGAAGAAATAATTATGTGGATATTCTTATATAGTAATAGAAACTTTGTCTGGAAGCTTAGAGGAAAAGTAGGGAAAAGAGAGAACACAGAGGCCATACTTGAAGGAATTCAAGTGCATGATAAAATAGAAAATGTGATGAAATGTGATGTGAAGAATTCCATTTCATATACAGTTGTTGCACTAAGTGGTTTAACTGTATGAAATCAAAGTAGTCTATGGTACAGAGGACTGTCTACCCCTTCCAAATTTATTACAGTTAGCTGAAGGAAGTGCACTTTATGTTACCTAGCAGTTCTTTTTCTTGTTTTGTATTTGCATTGCATTGTTTAGCTTATGTTTCATATGTTAATTAACCATTGTGTTTGGTTATTACATTTTTCTATATGCACGTTAATGTGATTTTTTCTGCCTTTCTTCTACCATCCCATTCCCACAAGAAATATTGACTAAATCATCACAACTACCAAATTATGTAGGTAAGAGATCCCCTCAAATAATCCAATGACAGCATATTAAAAAAACTAGTTTTAGAATCTAGCTCCAAACATCCAAAAAGGCTGGAGTAATAGTGGTTACCAGTTATTAAGATAGGAGAGATATTCCTGATTATTTTATAGAGTTGTTCTTTTGAATGTGGGGTTACATGCTGCCTGCAAGGGACAGTGAGGAGATGAGTACCTCAAAAAGTTCTTAGAAAACTGGAACTAAGGCCGGCGCCGCAGCTCACTTGGCTAATCCTCCGCCTGTGACGCCGGTACCCCAGGTTCTAGTCCCAGTTGGGGCACCAGATTCTGTCCCAATTGCCCCTCTTCCAGGCCAGCTCTCTGCTGTGGCCCGGGAAGGCAGTGGAGGATGGCCCAAGTGCTTGGGCCCTGCAGCCCATGGGAGACCAGGAGGAAGCACCTGGCTCCTGGCTTTGGATCGACGCAGCAGCCATTTGGGGGGTGAACCAACGGAAGGAAGACCTTTCTCTGTTTCTCTCTCACTGTCTAACTCTACCTGTCCAAAAAAAAAAAAAAAAAAAAAAGAAAACGAAAACTGGAACTAAAAGATAATTAGGGTAGGAAGGAATATGATTATGCTCTTAAATCTGTATATTTGAAATATGTGAAATTTATTCACCTTTTATAAATAAAAAATTAAATGACAGATAAAATATAAAAAAAACAACTAGGCAATAATTTGGTGTAAAACATTTTTCCTAAATCCATACATAGTTTTTTCATAGTAAGCATTTATTATAAACTTTTGAAATACCTTCATGTAAGTACATTTTTTTTTTCCTGTGAACTTTCAATGCATGTGTAAGTCTGAAATAGGTTTTTGTTGTTTTGTTTTGTTTTTAACCAGATCACCAAGCCATGTATCCCTTGGTTCCTACCCAGGTGGTATGTTGATCTATGTGCTCTGTTCAGAAAATGCCATCAAAATAATAGTACAAGATTAATTTCTGATACTATTTTTAATGATATTTAATGTAGCTACAGTTTAATAAAAAAACAAAAACCTTTTCCCTGGTCCAGCCAGGAAATGTATCATTACTAACATACATACTACTACATGAACTGATACCCTCAGATCATCTTGTTGCGGTACATTCTTCTCAGCAGAAGTTCTCCCAGTGTTGACAGTTCTTTATTCAAGTGTAGTTGCTAGCAGGGGTCTTTTTAGTAGAGTTTAAATATATTACCCATGAGTTCTTAAATATGTATAAAACTGGGGAAACATTTTTGGGCTTGTTGGCATATTCAGACATGTGACCCAAGTCCTGGGAAACAGTTCTCAATCTTCAGAGATGCCCCGGGAATGGTTGCTGTTGCTTTGCTGTAGCTGTGAGGTCTTGGCCCCGGCTCTCAGGGCAGAGTGATTCAGATGGGACTGGGCATTCTGCTCAAGCATGCTTTGCAAATCTAGAAAGCACCCGTGAGAGTTGGTCTGCCATCTGCTTCTTTGCCACATAGATGCCAGCTGTGTGTGTGTGTACGCAGAACGTTCTTCCAGCAGGGGCATACGTGCTTTCCAAGGGCATTCAAGCATGATAGTTTTAAGGGTTTGCACTAACATGCTGCTTTCCAGATTCTCAGCTTCCATATTTATTTTTTTCTAAAATTTCTGAGAAAGTACCTGTTTTTCATGATATATTCCTTCCCTCAGTTTACTAAATAATGACCTACTTTTCTCCCATCTTAAATGTAAATGTGGTACCTTTGTCCCAGTATTGGAATCTTCCCATACAATAAAGAAAGGGATGATTAGAAATATTAGTATTTGGAAGAGGACTTCTTTAACAGTTAATGAAGAAGGCTTCAACCTATGGGTTTCCTGTCTTTCTGAACTTACATGTATTTCTGACAATGATAAAATCATGAAGCGGAGCCTTGCAATGTAAACAAGTAGTACCAGTTTCTTTAAAAAAGAATAGTCGTGTTTTTCAGGATTAGCCAAGTTTTAAAAAATACATTAGATAAAACTATGAATTATACATCTCTTCCCTCTCCCATTCCCACCACCATGTTCAACAGGGATCACATTTCAGTTAATTTTCAACACTTAAGAATAACTGTGCATCAATTACAGATCTAAACCAGTCATATTAAGTAGAACAGATAAAAAAAACTACTAAGAGGGATAATGTATTAAGTTGTTCATTAACAGTCAGGGCTATGCTGATCAAGCCACCATTTCCCATAGTGTCCACCTCACTCCAACAGGTTTCCCTCTTGGTGTTCAGTCAGTCGTCACCGATCAGGGAGAACATATGGTATTTGTCCCTTTGGGACTGGCTTATTTCACTCAGCATGATGTGTTCCAGATTCCTCCATTTTGTTGCAAATGACTGGATTTCGTTGTTTCTTACTGCGGTATAGTATTCTAAAGAGTACATATCCCATAATTTCTTTATCCAGTCTATCGTTGATGGGCATTTAGGTTGGTTCCAGGTCTTAGCTATTGTGAATTGAGCTGCAATAAACATTAGGGTGCAGACCGCTTTTTTGTTTGCCAATTTAAATTCCTTTGGGTAAATTCCAAGGAGTGGGATGGCTGGGTCGAACGGTAGGGTTATCTTCAGGTTTCTGAGGAATCTCCAGACTGACTTCCAACTCAAAAGGCTTCCATAGCCTTGGCAACTCATGACAAGAGCCTAGGGTGATCACTGATGCCATAAACAAGAGTGTCAATTGGTAAAGTCAACAACAGGAGTCACTGTGCACTTACTCCTCATGTAGGATCTCTGTCCTTAATGTGCTATACATTGTGATTTAATGCTATAACGAGTACTCAAACAGTATTTTTCACTTTATGTTTCTATGTGGGTGCAAACTGTTGAAATCTTTACTTAATATATGCTAAACTGATCTTCTGTATATAAAGAGAATTGAAAATGAATCTTGATGTGAATGGAAGGGGAGAGGGAGTGGGAAAGGGGAGAGTTGCAGGTAGGAGGGAAGTTATGGGGGGGATGCTATTGTAATCCATAAGCTGTACTTTGGAAATTTATATTTATTAAATAAAAGTAAAAAAAAAAAAAGGGCAAAAAAACAAACAAACAAACAAACAAAAAACTATGAATGCATATTTCATTTGGTTCCTTTGAGATTCAGTGGAGGTTTTCAATAACATAGATAAAATCTATTTTATCAAAGCATGTTATGAAATATTGATTTCAGTTAAAATCAATCCCTACCTTATTTTGTCTTATAAAATATTTAATATGTCATGCTTCCTATTAAGAAAAAATTAACTTTTAAGCTTATGGTGAAAAATTGAGAGTGACAATTTAAAATAATAAGGGAATATATGACTTTTTTTTTTTCTTCACTTTTCCCCCCAAACTCCTATTAGGAAGAATATGAGTAGAGTTATTTTGAAGAACACTGAAAAAAGATTTCCTTTGAAATATCACTCGGGACAGTCAGGGGGCCTTTGTTGTCCTCAAGTTCCTGCAGGTTCCCTCTTCTGGTGCAGTGTACCTGCTGCATTTGAAGCCCTGGTTTACCATGTAGTCTCTTTGGGGTGTCTCATCCTTAGTTTGTGATGAGCAGTCAGTAGGCAGGCTTCCAGGAGACATTTCGGGGCTTCCTTTTTGTAGTGCAAAATGCTAGAAAGGGTGTGTTACTGGTTGGGACCATTGGTTATACTGTGGTAACAGATGCTATTAATATCTTCACAACTTGTGACTACAAAGATATATTTCTTTTTCATGCTATGTACCTGCCAGTGGAGAGCTGTGGCTGCATTCCCGTCGTGTTCCCTCTGAACTCAGGTGAATGGATTGGCCTCTTTCTGGGAAAGAGACCCAAAATAGTGGGAAAAGGGTACAGCTCTGATCTTTTGCTTAACAATGGTATATCCTGTCTGCTCACTTTTCATTGACTAGAGCAAATACATGGGTCAAATTTGGTGTCAAGGGGAGGTGAGGAAAATGATCCTCCTTTAGGGAGGAATGGTGAATATTGTCAGCAAACTTGCACCAGACAAAGCAAAAGGAGGCAAGGGAGACTTTATTCAATGCTGTTGCAGTAGGGGAGTGAGACCAACACTGAGTCTGAACTCTGCTGAAACAAAAGGAGGTTTTCAGAGCTAGAGTGGGGATCATTAGGTCTCTGTGTTTGAGAATTGGCCTTACCCAAAGGAAAAGTAAACTTTCTCATATTTTCATGACAAGAGGTTGCTTTGCAATTTGGAGTAAGATGCTCATCTAAATTTGGCTCCTACCCTCCTACAGATACTGGGAAGTAAGAGTGGTATCTTCCTTGATAATTACATTTTTTTTTTTTTGACAGGCAGAGTGGACAGAGAGAGAGAGAGAGACAGAGACAGAGACAGAGAGAAAGGTCTTCCTTTTCTGTTGGTTCACCTCCCAATGGCTGCTGCGGCCAGTGTGCTTCTGCCGGTGCAATGCGCTGATCGGAAGCCAGGAGCCAGGTGCTTCTCCTCGTCTCCCATGCGGGTGCAGGACCCAAGCACTTGGGCCATCCTCCACTGCACTCCCCGGCCACAGCAGAGAGCTGGCCTGGAAGAGGAGCAACCCGGCGCCCTGACCGGGACTAGAACCCGGTGTGCCGGCACCGCATGTGGAGGATTAGCCAAGTGAGCCACGGCACCAGCAATAATTGCATTTTAGAGATGGCTTCCATTTCCTTTAGAAAGACACTCCTGCATTGTAAAACTGGTAAGAAACTGGACACGATTTGTTCTCTCAGAGGAGCAGAGAAAGAAGGAACAAATGCCAAGTTCACTAGAGCAGCCACCTTTAAGAGACTAGAGTCAGGAAGAAGGCTGTCTCAAGTTTAGAAAAGTCGAGGGGGAAACCAAGATTGTCTGTCAATATTTACGAGAGAAATACAGCCTGCCATGGAGCTGGGAGTATATGGGTGCATTAATGTTCCTTTTTTGCTTGATTTCAGGCAACAGAAACCAATCCTGGCTGTCTTAAACAGAAAAATGTTTTCTGAAGACTATTCAGGGCTCTGCTACCACCCATCATTGGCAGGAACTGTACAGTCAGAGCTTTGCCTCTGCTAGGCAAAAATGTGGCTGCCACCGGATACTTCTGGGGCTGCTGTAACTGCTGATCACGCTCCAGTTTTGTTCCAGAGTCAGAGTCTGGGCTGGAATAACTGTATGCTCGTGCTCAGGCCCCTAGGCTTCACACTTGTGCCCTGGCCCCTGGGTAGCAGGGTGGCTCCCATTTGTAGCCTGGCCTCTTGATCATATGGGCGGGGTGAGCTCCAGTTTTGAATTTGGTAATGGGAAGAGGGACAGTGAGTCCTACTAGGACTGAAGAAGACTGGAGGTAACCCCTAACCTACCCATCCAAAGAGAAGGTTGGTAGACAAAACAAAGACAAAACAAAAGCAGACAAAAAAGGGGAGTCACGTGGAACAGACACCCACCCAATGATAGAAGGAATGGTTCTGAAGAAAGCTGTAGCAGATACTCACTTTCTTTGTCTCTCTTCTGTGGGGCCCTTTGATGGCCAACAAACCACCGGACTGCCCCGGTTCCATTTCCTAACCTAACCCCTTGGTTCACTGGCACAGCCCGGCAGGTCTCAGCCACCAGCAGCACGTGCAAGACTCTCTCCTCTGAACTCTTTGCACTAAGTTGGCAGGAGTGGATGAGTGAGGCTCTTGTGTCTATCAGTAAGGAGATAAAAACCTCTCAGAATTCTTCTGGTCCTAAGTCGGTTCTTGCGAAGGGTGACAAGGTGGCACTCTTTGAAGCTGCAGAAACTGGGGATCAGATCCTTGCCATTTACCTAAGAGTCCTAGGTTTCTTATCAGAAAAATGGAGTTTTTCATGTATATCTTGCAGAGACTTTGAAGAATGAATGAGATGATGTGTGTAGAGAACACAGCGTGGGCACAGAGTAGACAAGAATAAACAGCAGCGATGATTAAGAAAGAGGCACCTTCAATGCTTCTTCCCCCACTGCAGGAGCTATTTCTCTGTAGCAATCACAATTGTAGTATTTGCTCAAGAGGAAGAAAGGGCATGGGTCTATTTTTGAATTGGCTTCTGGGGGCTGCAAAGTGCCACATGCTCGGGCTCTGTCTTTCCCGATAGCCAGAGGACGCTCATGTGACTCATCTGGCCTAAATCAAACAGGGCTGGAAGAGACCGGATCTTGTGCAGAGCAGATTGGAGCATTATCTGCCAGGCTGTGGGGTCATTTGCCGAGCTGTGATGCTCTGCGAACATGAAGCATCTTGAGGAAAACTTTATTAGACACCCTTTCCTATGCCCTCACGCTAATGCTGCATTAATCATGCCGAATCGTGCGGGTACCCAAGTGTGTCATGAACGGATAATGAATTAAAATGTTACACGCAAGTGTCATGGAGTATGTGAGGATTTTTTTGGAAACCATTAACATTTCCATGAAAATTTCTCTTTGAACCTGTTTATAAATACATGCCTACAGATGTGGTAGCTCTGATATATAAACAAACGGTGTGCGTGTGTGTGTGTGTGTGTGTGTGTGAATTGCTTGATGAATAAGACTTCACTTGTGTGGGCTTAGATTATAAAGCTGTAAGTTAACACTGAAAATTTTTACAGGTGTCATTAAAACTTAACACCATTTTTTTCAGTTTTAAAGAATAATTGTTATATAGCATTGAATGCATCAGAAAGTTTTATTGGCAGTGTTGTGTTTCTTAAACATAGTTGTCTTGGTTACTCTTGGAATATTAAAATAATCTGGGCCTCTAGACAGTGAAGACTAGTCCCTACTTATTTTGGGCCCATGATGACGCTAATTAACCACTCTCAGGCATGCAGGGAGGAAATGTGTGTGCTGTCTAGAAGGAAGGATGGCTACAGCAGCCAAAAGTTGGTATAATTTCTGAACCCCTGAAGAAAATAGCATCATGGATAGGGAAAATCATTTTTTTGAGACATATATGGATCTTTCTCTGAACAGTCCTGGCGCATGAAGGCACATCCTTGACCTTCTGTTCAAAGTTTACTGTTTTAGAAGAGAAAGGGGGAGCACCTACTGATCCAATACACGTCTGTTATTTTGTTTTCATCATTTCTCTCCACCTCACCCCTTTTCTCAGATATAACCCAAGCTGCAAGTGGCGTGATCATGGAACATTTCTAAAAAGGTGCCGGTTCTCAAGTTCGTATTTAGGACCCACAGTTGTACTTTGCCCTGAGAAGGGCTGCGGCCTTATCCTAGAATCAGAATTTCGGAGTTGAAATGAACCACAGTTTGCTGAGTCTAGTCCATGCTTTCCGATTCCATGACTGGAGATCAGAGAAGTGGATTTCAGTGTGGAGTTCTCGTTGTTCGGTGCTGTGGTTTTCTTTCATTCTGGTTTAGACAAAGTGAAATCCTGACTTTTTCATGCATTAATACAGCCGCTGTAGGAGTTATTTGGTAGCATTGAAATTTTGGATGTTGTCTTGATACAGTTCAAGGCACAGAGTTCTATGCAGTTACACTGTGGAAAGGAATCTTGGCTAAGTCTATAATCATCAAGCTGACCTCAGGCCCCAGCAGGGATATTTTTAATATTTCACATTTCCATTGCTGCTTGCTAGTTCTCTCTCTCTCTTTTTTAAAGATTTATTTATTTATCTGAAAGGCAGTAGGGGGAGGAGGGGGAGGGAGGAGGGAGAGGTTTTCCATCTGCTGTTTCACTTTCCAAATGGCTACAACAGCTGGGGCTGGGCCAGGTCAAAGCCAGGAGCCTGGAACTCCATCCGAGTCTTCCATGTGGCTGGCAGGGGCCCAAGTACTTGGCCATCTTCTGCTTTCCCAGGCACATTATCAGGGGTGCTGGCATTGGCAGCTTCACCTGCTGCAGCACAACACCAGCCTCCACATGCTCTCCTTCCACCCGGGAGACCTCAAAACGTAAGGGGACCCAGAAGTGAGGAGAGAAGACACAGAATGGCTGGCACCTGACTAAATCAGCTTATTTTCCATTCTTTGCGTATTCTCCTATCTTGTTATATGTACCGCCTATGGTATTATTGAAGGATGGAAGGATGGTTATGAACAAGAATTAAAACTTGCCAATGATAAAAATAAAACCATGTGATTTGCTTTTTTTTTTTTTAAGATTTGTTTATTTATTTGAAAGAATTACATACAGAGAGAAGGTGAGGCAGAGTGTAAGAGAGAAAGAGAGAGAGAGAGGTCTTCCATCCACTGGATGGACATGGAGTAGCCAGGACTCGAACCAGTGCCCGTATGGGATGCCAACACTGCAGGTGGTGGCTTTACCCGCTACACCACAGTGTCAGCCCCTGAACTTACCCTTTTATTCTATTTTCCCCACAGACTTTTTGAGGTACACTCGTACTCAGTCTGTACCACCAGATGGAGAAGGTGTTTCTGTCACCATCTTAATGATAAGGACACTGGGCTTCAGGAAAGTTTTGGGTTCTTCTTAAGGTTGAGAGACTTAATAACTGGCCATGCCAGGACTTGAACCCGGGCTGCTGCCTCCAAGCGAAGAGAAAACTTTATACAGAGAACAGCAACTTGAATTCCGCATAGCTCAGCCTACTTACATGTTCTTCCCCTCACCTAAAAATAAAGACATCTCATGTGATCCTGTTAGTGAGCTCTTCCTACAGGGCCAATGAGGCTGCTAAGGAAATTTTCTAAGTTTGCAGACATCCCGAAGTTTAAAAATGGTGGGAGAGTGAAAAAAATTTTTTTAAGCTAACAATTGGGGAAAAGGCGATGAGTAAGGAAAACCTTAAGATTCAGATTGATAAAGGCCCCACTGGAACTGTCAGAGGGAGCTCAGTGCTAGGAGGAGCAAATGGGGATGAGAAAAATAGTGAGCCCATTTACCTACATAACTGATAGGCATGGCAAGTAGGGGGAATGCAGCTAAAGTGATTCGTCAGGCTACTGACAGGCAGTGAGGCTTTGATGTAGCACAGAAACCTGGCGGAGGGAATGGCCTTGAATTTCTGCAATCGGAATGATAGAGCATGGAGTTTATACTGTTATACACTGTGCATGTACACACACACACGCACACCACGGAGATGGTATGGCAGTTATTAAACAGATGATTGGGAAGATTTAATCTCAGGACCCACCGATGAGGATGTTTAAATTCTATCTACATACAGAGTAATTGAGTAGGTTTGTAAACTTTTAAAATTTATATATGGTGAAAAATTTTAATTATTTCAGATATGCAGATTTAGGAGCATAGTGATACTTCCCACCTTACCCTTTCTCACATTTAGTCTGTATCCTCCCTCCTTCCTTTCTTATTTGTTCTTTTAATTTTTTTAACTTTTATTTAATAAATATAAATTTCCAAAGTACAGCTTTTGGATTACAGTGGCTCCCCCCCCCCCCATACCTTCCCTCCCACCCGCAACCCTCCCATCTCCCTTGCCCCACCGCACTGGGCCCTGTAGTATGTCTTGAAATCTGGTATTGTGATGCCTCCAGTTTTGTTTTTGTTGTTTAAGATTGCTTTAGCTATATGGGGTCTCTTGTGTTTGCATAGGAATCTTAGCATTGTTTTTTCTAGATCAAAGAAGAATGTCATTGGTCTTTTGATTGAGATCATATTGAATTTGTCAGTTGTTTTTGGTAGTATGGGCATTTTGATAATTCTTCCAGTCCAAAAATATGGGAGATTCTTCCTTTTTTGTGTCTTCTTTCATTTCTTTCTTCAGTGTTTTGCAATTTTCATTGTCGAGATCTTTCCTTGATTCATTTTTTCCATGGCATTTAAATCTTTTGTAGCTATCTGGTTTTACACATTCTTTCTCAGCCACAGCATTGTCTGTGTATGCAAATGCTATTGATTTTAGTGTGTTGATTTTATATCCTGGAAGTTTATCAAACTCTCTTATGAGTTCCAATGATCTCTAAGTGGAGTCTTTCGTGTGTGTGTGTTTTTTTTTTTTTTTTTTTTTTTTTTGTTCCTGAAACTAGAACCATGTCATCTACAAATCGGGATAATTTGGCTACCTCATTTCCAATTTGTATCCAGTTGATTTCTTTTTCTTGCCTGATGGCTTGGCTAAAACTTCCAGAACTACATTGAATAGCATGGGTGAAAAGCGTGCATCCTTGTTTGGTTCCAGATCCTTCGTAAGAATGCTTTCAGCTTTTTACCCCATTCAATATGATGCTGGCTGTGGGTTTGTCATTAATTACCTTGATTTTGTTGAGGAATGTTCCTTCTATACCCGATTTGCTTAAAGTTTTTATTATGAAAGTATGTTGTATGAATCAGATGCTTTCTCCGCATCTATTGGGGTAATCATATGGATTTTATTCTTCAACCTGTTACTGTGATGTGTTACGTTTACTGATTTGCATATGTTGAACCATCCCTGCATTGAATAGATTTTATGAAGAAATGTAGAAGGAAGATATTTGGTTATGACCACAAAATCACATTAGGTTCACCTATGACAATAAATGCTCAATTGTCCAATTGAAAAAGAGCATAGCCCCCTAGAGAAAGAGTTGTAGAAAGAGTCTCCACACACATGGAATTCTGAATTTGCACAAATTTATTGTCAGCTGCCTCCTTCCCCCAGCCTTTATTACCCTTCTCATCTCTCATCATTGCAAACATCCTCTGTGGGTGGTCAAGTTCAACATCTCTTCTTTTTTAGTCATGGGAAAGCCTGGCAAAGCTGCTTGGGTGTTCTGAAGGGATGGTTTGTCCTTGAAGTGATGTGTGTTCACACTCTTGTATTCAGCATCTAAGGTGCTTGCTCAGACCTCTGATTACGTGGATCCTTTTCTTTTAGACAGCATTCTTCTCTCAGTAGTCCAGCCCCCTCCCCAAGTCTCACTCTATATAAGAACTTCTTGGCAAATTATGAGTTTTGTTTTCGTGATTTCTACATGTGTAGTTTTTCTTTAAGTCATACAGTTGAGGTTCCCAAATTTCATCAGTTCATGGAGTCCTCAGTTTCTTAGTACTTTTTTTCCATGGTGCCCCTAGACAACAAACAATGTCTCTGCTTATTACATAATTAGGCTCAAACAAATTAATGTGCAGTCATGTCCTAACAATTAGATATTTGAAAACTTATTATATGTAGGTTAAAAGAGAAAGTAATGCAGTAGCCCTCTTTATTTAAAGGACATATTCCAGGATCTCAGTAAGTAACTGAAACCTATATATATTATGTTTTCGCCTATGCATCCTGTGATAAAGTTTAATTTATAAATTAGGCACAGTAAGAGATGAGCAACAACTAATAATAAAATAGAGCAATTATAATAATATACTATAATAAAAATTCTATAAATATTTTTTTCTCTTTCTTTGCCACCCGAAACCTTACCTCTCAAATTATTTTATTGTATTTTACTAATCATTGCACTCCATAAATTTCCTTTCTCCTACTTAACAATTTGACAAATGGAAGATTTGTTCTTATTGTAGATCTCAGCAACCTCAGTATGTGATTTTTTCCCCTTTCTTCTTAAGTCAAGAACTTTTACGTATTCACTTGGAGCACTTTATGGCTTTGTTTGGGCATATCTGAATCTCCAACATCATTGTTCTTGTTCTTTGGGACAATTATTAAATAAAATAATGTCTACTTGAACATAAGCATTGCTATACTTCAGTAGTCAATATGAGAACTCATAGGACTACAAGATGAATAATAGGCAGGATATTATAGCATAGATACACTGTTCAAATGGATTTTTCCTGTCCAGAGGGGGGTGACACAAGATTTCATCACGCTATTCACAATAGTGATTGAACCTATGGAAAGTGAAACTGGGTAAAGAGGTACTACGTAGTTTCATTTAATTCACAAATAATTACTTAATAATGGAATATGTATGCCTATTGAGCACTATACTAGCCTCACAAACTTCTGAATCAGATTGGGCACCATCACCCTCCTTTTTTATTCCAGATAGGTGTTCATGCGACACTTGACTTTTAGTTCATCACTTGTCAAAACCTGGCTTTGCAAATATATGGCATCATCAAAAGATATATAGCAGTCTGTCAGTGTATAGTTGTCAGTGACTGCGATCTGCCTCAAGCTGGTAGCTTCTGCAGTGTCTGTCAGATGATGCTGTGTTTTCTTGAGAAATGAAGGGTGGTTGTGGAACTCTGGGTTTCTCTAGCGCCCTGTAGTGCATGGGTTGAGAACACCTCCACATCCAGTTACCATGGAGTACACTTACTAGTTTCCTTTTACTTAATTGCGCTCTACAGTTTTAATATACTTGATTTTATAACAAACATTTCCCATTGCTTTTTTTTTTTTTATTTTTTGACAGGCAGAGTGGACAGTGAGAGAGAGAGACAGAGAGAAAGGTCTTCCTTTGCCATTGGTTCACCCTCCAATGGCCGCTGCGGCCAGTGCACCGTGCTGATCTGAAGGCAGGAGCCAGGTGCTTCTCCTGGTCTCCCATGGGGTGCAGGGCCCAAGTACTTGAGTCATCCTCCACTGCACTCCCTGGCCACAGCAGAGAGCTGGCCTGGAAGAGGGGCAACCGGGACAGAATCTGGCGACCCGACCGGGACTAGAACCCGGGGTGCCGGCGCTGCAAGGCAGAGGATTAGCCTAGTGAGCCATGGCGCCGGCCCCCATTGCTTCTTAATATGAACACAGTAATGCTTTTATTTGTGTTTATAAATTATTATTTGCAATCACAGTTATCCATTTTTTTAAACTTCCTTAAAAAAGTCACTATGGAGTTCATTCCATAAATAGTTCAGATACATCTTGTTTCCAATGTGAGAGAAAATCTGACTGAGTTAGGAATAAAAAGGAGAGAATAGAAGCACACAACAGATTCTTTGTCTTAATCTCTAAAGACATTGATTACCTAGTCTTTTAATATTAAGCAAACAATGGAAAGTATTGACATAATAGACAAAGAAAAATAGTAATATTCACCATTCATTAGGTGCTTACTTTCTACCAAAGCACCAAGCATTTTACATGTTGTCTCATTTTAATCATCTCCATAATAGTCTTCATTCAACCATTCATTCAAGAAAAATTTATTGAACATCTGTATGTGCTATGCATTGTTTCAAGGACTACAGATAAATACGTGAGTGAGTTAAGTAGAACCTTATCCTCAATAAATTTATAATCTGTGGGAGACAGATTATAAACAGAAGTATAGACATATAAAATAATAGCAAGTTGAGATAAGTACTTTGATCAAGAAAAAATGTATTAGATAAAGGGAAAGAGAATGATAGAGATGTCATTTTAGGTATGGAAATCAGGGATGTAACTCCGTGGTGTAGGTGTTATCCCCATTTAACAAAGAAAGAAACTGAGTCTCATAGAAGTTAAGTGATTTGTCCATGGTAGCATTGTTAGTCAAGACCTTGCCTGGGAATCAAGTCAGTCTAATAAAGGAATGGATGTTATACAACCATGAGTCTTGAATTAATATAAGGATAAAATTATTAACATAATTGTCAAAGTGTGTGAATTGATACATCATTGTAACTGAACACCGGGGAATTTATACCATTAACTCCTATCTATAAAGAACTTAAGAACCTCAGAAAGATCATTCTGATTTACATTCTTATCAAGGAGATAAAACCCATTATAAGATAGGTGGAAACGTGAGTACATTGCCTCATGTGATGAGCAAAATGATTTCTCTGAGGACAAAGAAGACTTGGCTATGATAGCAGAATTCTTTGAAGAGCCAGGTAATCAGGTTTTTTATATATATATATATATATATATATATATATATATATATATGTGTGTGTGTGTGTGTGTGTGAAATATATAAATAAATAAATAAATAAATAAATAAATAAATAAAGGCCAGGGAACAATGGGAACAATACGATTTCTTTAGTTCAAGCACGAGAAACCAATTTTCATTCTCACTGGTAGTTAGTAAATAAGAAAAAAAAAAAAAAAACAAGAAAAGAAGTCGATTGCAGAATACATTCCAAATTAAGCAATTTAATTTCTCTTGCTGTGAAAGAGAAGTAAAATATTCCACTCACCTGAATGTGAAGTACAAAAAAGAGATCATATAATGAAGATAACATGTAGTAGTATATTCGTATTATGATTGTAGCCAGTTAAAAGGAACAGTAATAGAGTGATGGACAGGGGCTGATGCTGTGGCAAAGTGGCGTGGTGTTAATTAACTGTTGATCAATTAAACACTTATTAGTATGGGTTATATGATGGTCATGGAACAATAAAAGCACAAACACTATAAAAGGCAAATCAGGGGGCCGGTGCTGTGGTGTAGCGAGTAAAGCTGCCACCTGCAGTGCCGGCATCCCATATGGGTGCTGGTTTGAGTCCTGGCTGCTCCACTTCAAGTTCAGTTCTCTGCTATGGCCTGAGAATACAGTAAAAGATGGACCAAGTCCTTGGGGCCTTGCACCCACGTCGGAGACCTGGGAGAAGCTCCTGGCTCCTGGCTTCATATCAACGCAGCTCCAGCCATTTGGTCAATTGGGGAGTGAACCAGTGGATGGAAGACCTCTCTCTCTGCCTTTCTTCTCTGTGTGTACCTCTGCCTTTCAAATAAATAAACAAACATTTAAAAAAAGAGTGATGAACAGTAGATGCAGGGCAGGCTCAAGGGGAATGTGTTAGGAATAGGTAAATCATGCTTGTCACGCTGTGTTTTGGACATCAGGGTAAATTATCACTTGTTAACACTCTTCCTGGAAGGTTTTTGGCAGATAAGAATAGTTCTCAGTTTCTCGGTGCTCTGACAAAGAGGCTGCAGAGGAAGACATGTAAATATGAGCTAACATTGATTGAGTCATTATCATACTTTAAGTTAATTAACATATAAGGAACAATACTAAGCATACAGAATGGTATTAAATGAAAAATACACAGCTTTCCAACTCCAGATGCAATCATTTCTAGATAGGAATATATACATTGGGTTCTATGTTTATCCCCTGATTTGTTAACATTAGATAGTGTTCCTTGAATCCCAGTCATGGAGGAGGAATATAATTCATACATCCTCTCCTTTCCCCTTCAAAATTTTTAGGTAAGTTACTATTTCTGTATCTTCAGTTGGAGTTTCAAACTCTAATGTTGTCGCTCCCCCTCTTCGCGGAGGAACGACACAGGACCCTGTGCTGTTCTTTTGTCTGCTCGGCCCTCCCCGGGTTTGCTGCTGGTTCTTCCCGGGTTGGCTACTGACCCTTCCACCTCCGTGGAAGGGCGGTTCCCCCTGCCATTTTCCCCACTTCCGCGGGGGAGCGGCACACCGCCGGCCGGCTCTCTCGGGGGCTGCTCAGGTGTTCCTCTTAGATGTTCCTGGTGCATTGTTGTCTCTCTCCTCCTTTATAGTCCTCTTCCACCAATCCCAACTCTGCTACCTACACGCCGAGTATGCTGCTCTCCTCCAATCAGGAGCAGGATCAGCTCGTGGAGGTCATCACTCAAGTTGGCGAGAGGCAGCTGCGTAGAAGCTGTTTACTCCTCTCCCAGCGCCATATTGTGGGAGAGCAGATGCATAGAATAAATCTTAATTTGAGTAACAGTCTAGTCCGAGTTGCTCCCCACAAATGTAAATCTCTTTCAATGATTAATTCAATTGCTTTTATACTATCAGTATTTAAATACCTAAATTCTTTTCTAAATTGTGCTTAAATAGCTAAAAACTGAAAACCAGTAGGGAATATTTATATTATTAAGATCAAGAATTGACATCAGCGGCTGACATTGTGGTGTAGCGGGTTAAACTGATGCCTGTGGCACTGGCAGCCTCAGTAGGCACTGGTTGCAGTTCTGGCTGCTACACTTTCTATCCAGCTCCCTGCTGATGTGCCTGAGAAAGCAGCAGAGGATGGCCCAAGTGCTGGGCCCTGCCATCCACATCAGAGACTTAAATGGAGTTCCAGGCTTCTGGCTTTGGCCTGGCCAGACCTGACAGTTGAGGCCATTTGTGGAGTGAACGAGCAAATGGAAACTCTCTTTGTCTCACTGTGCCTTTCCCCCTCTCTCTGTAACTCTGCCCTCAAATAGATAAACAAATCTCTTAAGAAAAATTGACTGTCAGAGTAGTATGTAGTCTTTTAGAACTGAATTTTTGCTTCAAATGAGAATGTTGGAGAATTGCAGTCAAATGATTTCTTCCCCCAATCTCTTTCTCTCTTAAAAAAAATCTGTGTTAGTTCCTCCAGATCATGCTGAAGTTTCAGTTTGTTTCAAATGCAGACCATGGCTTTGTGGTGCCTTTTTCTGTTTTTCCTGGAACTTCTAATGGCTTCCTTTCATCTTGATGGTACAGTGAATCTGAGCCTTCTTCATCACCCCAGTACATCTTCTGCTTTAAAAAATATGACTTTTATTAAATGGAATTTGTTCTCGTCCTGATGATGTTAATTTTGGATCTGTACACCTGCTGTCTTAGAATTTTTTCATGACAACTGTGTTAGTTTCACTGTTTCTTGGATCCATTATATCCCCCCTTTTTGGAATCCTTTGTGTACTTTTCTCCTACGACACATGCCTATATCGTTGTATTACTGCAGGTGTCTTTATTTTGCCCTCTTATATAATACTCAATTTAAAGCAGATTTAGGTGGGCATAAATACAGAGGCTTAAACTAGTTTTCTTCAGGCCCTTTTACATTCCTCCCTCCCTCCACCCCAACCATCTGATGTTATTTGTGAGCTGTCTGATTGCTTTCCTTTTTAATATTTTTTTCTTCACTTTTGAAGGTTTAAAATATTCTCTTTACCTTTGAAGTTTGAAAATTCCCAAGGCTGTGGCAGATTGTGGTTTCATTTAACATGTGGTATATCCTTTCATTACTGTATCATTAGCTTTGGAAAGGTTCGATTTTAAACAAAAGTTTGCTCCTCTTTCTCTTCTCTTTGTCTTCAGTTCTTCCTGAATACTTGTAGGATCCAAAGTGATCTTCTAGGTCTATTAGTTTTTCTGATATATTTTAACCTTTTTTCTCCATTTTATGTATTGTGAAATTATTTCAAATGAATCTTCCATCCCTTTTAGTGAGTTTGGCTTTAAAAATTCTGATTTTTCTCTTGTTCTCTTGTTTCACATATTTGTAAAGCAGTTTATTTTTATCTTACGGCTGCGGTATTCTCATGATTCTCTCTGAGGATATGAACTAGGTTTTTAAATTATTATTTTCAGTTCTTCTGGAGGCAATTTTTAATCCCACTTGTCTCTCTTGTGTTTTATTTTTTATTTTGAAGAAAATATTTATTTCTTTAATTTATTTGAAAGACAAAGAGAAATCTCCTGTCTGCTGGTTCACTCTCCAGATGTATGAAACAGCCAGGATGGGGTCAGGCCAAAACCAGCAAGCAGGAAATCAATCCAGATCTCCCATGTGAGTTTCAGGACCCATGTACATGAACACATCAGCAGAAAGCTGGAATTGGGAGCAGAGCCAGGACTTGAACCAAGGCACTCTGATATGGGTCATGGGTATCCCCGGTGGCATCTTAACTGCTATGCAAGGCACCCACCCTTAATTTTTGCTTTTAAGGTTTTTTTTTTTTTTTTTTTTTTGCAACATTTCTCTTTTCCCATTTTAAATTAAGGGCTAACTACTGGTAGAGCATGTGTATGCAGTTATGACCAAGGCTATTCTTTATAGCACTGTCTGTAACAGCATATGGTTGGAAGCAGCTTGAATGTCCATCACTAGATTACTAGCTGAATAGGCTAGGGGGCATCTCCAGAATGGAATACTTGTCTTCTAACAGCATGTGAGAAGATCCAGATTTCTATTTTTCTCATGGAGCAGTCCATGGGATATACCATAGGAAAAAAGAAGACAGGGAGAAAAGTATGTTTAGTATGATGCTAGTTACTGATAACATGTGTGTGGGGTTGTGGGAGTGTGTGTGTATGTTTAGCTTTTAAAATTGAAGGATAAACCATGAAGTTAAAAATAGTTACCTTTTGAAGAATGAGAGAATAAGGCTATACTATTCTAAAAAATTGACTTTATAATCATGCATAGGTTTTAAAGAATTATCATATAAAATTAAACTTTTAAGGTTAATCCCCCAAGTCAATGGCAAGATGAAATATATGAACCTGATTGTATGTTCAGTTGCAATGTAACCACATAGAGATGAACTACTCCAAGAACTTTAAAACACAGTGATTTATATATATTTGGTGGGATGGCCCTAAGGACAAAAGAGATGACAAAGAACCTTAAACTGCTTTCTGTAATTACCTTTTTAATATACCACAGAGAAAGCTAGTAGGGAGTATTTCCTATAGATGGGCACAGCATTGTGGCACAGAGGTCTAAACTACCAGCTGTGATGCCAGCATCCCATCTGGGTACTGGTGCAGGTTCTAGATGTTTCACTTCTATCTAGCTCGCTGTCAATGTCGTGGGAAAGCTGCTGAAGATGGCCCAATAGCCCAAAGTAATTGGTCCCCTGCAACCCACATAGAAGACCCAGATGGAGTTCCTGGCTCTTGGCTTTGGCCTGGCCCGGCCCCAGCTTTTGGGACCATTTGGAGAGTGAACCAGCAGATCAAAGATTTCTCTCCTTCTCTCTCTCTCTCCCTAACTCTGATTTTCAAATAAATAAATAAATAAATATTAAAAAAGGAAATATCTTGAGTAGGATGTAGGAAGATAATTGGACTAACTTACCAACTTTCTTGGGTCTTGGAATACTCCCCACTCTCACAGAGACGGACAGCTAGGAAATTTGCCTCAAGAGGGTGTATGTGACCTGCTCTGCAAAAAATTTACCAGGGCAAATTACCATTCTTAATTTTTAAAAATATTTATTTGAATGGCAGAGTAACAAGGAAGGAGGAAATAAGGGAGTGAGAGAGAGAGAGGGAGAAGGAGAGAGAGAGAGCGAGAGCTCATTAATCCTCTGGTGCACTCCCAATGCCCACAGCATCTGGGGCCAGGCCAGGCAGAAGCCAGGGGCCAGGAGCTCCAGTCACATCTCCCACATGGGAGGCAGGAACCCGAGTACTTGGGCCACTTTATCTG
Organism: Oryctolagus cuniculus; assembly: GCF_964237555.1. Lineage (NCBI taxonomy): Eukaryota > Metazoa > Chordata > Mammalia > Lagomorpha > Leporidae > Oryctolagus > Oryctolagus cuniculus. Next base: position 16,330,657 of record NC_091440.1, on the reverse strand, counting down.
GTGCCTCCCAGGCACATTGGCAGGAAGCTGGATTGGAAGTGCAGAGTATCCAGCCTTGACCCAGGCATTGGATGTGGGATGCAGGGAGTCTCAGGTGTCAGCTGCACTCACTGAGTCACAACACTTGTCTCTGTGTGTGCTCACGTTGGAACTACACACACTGAAGTGGGCTTGTAAGGAACGATTGCATCAGATGGTACTTCCAATAAACTTATCTACCTAAAAGAAGTATGCACAATAGAGCAATATGTTACATAACACTATAGGAAGGCCATACATACAATTCAGACTTTGCCGAAGTCTATAAGTTAAGCTGATTTCTTCAACAAATTTAAATTTTAGGGATGGAAAAAAAGAGATATGCAAAGAAAATCTATGGAGCATAACAAACTAAGAGACTTGTGAACTGGTCATGATATATGCTTATTTGTTTAGAGCCCAATTTAAATAAACAAATGTGTCTGTTGGACTGGGGAGGCCTTGTCTTCTAGAGATGAATACTTGACTGTTTCCTGAAGGAGTATAGTGATGTCTCAGAATTTTTAAACAATTGTGTGGTTTGGAGAAATATGGTGGGATACCTAAGGTAAAAGAATAGTCATGAATTAATACTTTGGAATCTCCATTTTGAGTATGTAGGCTTATTTTATACTGCCCTTTCTACCTTGGTGTATTTTTGGAAGTTTTTCATAATTTTAAGCATGAAAGAACAAAGTATATACATTCATTCTGTGTTAAAAGTAAGTAGCCAGCATGGGTTTCCTGGGTGATTTCCTAGGGACATTTTGTCCATAAGTCCTTTCTGTGATGAGGGCTGCCTTTGAGATTCAGGTTGCTGGGTGAAGTCTTTAAACTGGCTGCCTCTTGAGGGTGCTCAAGACACTGTCTAATGCACTGTCTAATCAAATGCCAGCAGAAGTATGCTTGCTTGCTTGCTTTCTTTCTTTCATTTTTTGTTAGATTTATTTTATTTATTTGAAAGACAAGAGTTAACAGAGAGAGGTAGACACACGGAGAGAAGTCCTCCATCTGCTGGTTCACTCCCCAGATGGCCACAACGGCTGGAGCTACACCAATCTGAAGCCAGGAGTCAGGAGCATCCTCCGGGTCTCCCAAGTGGGTGCAGGGCCTCAAGGACTTGGGCCATCTTCCACTGCTATCCCAGGCCATAGCAGAGAGCTGAATTGGAGGAGAAGCAGCCAGGACTAGAACCTGTGCCCATATGGGATGCCAGCACCTCAGGTGAGGGCATTAACCTGCTGCGCCACAGCGCCGGCCCCAAAGGATGGCTTTCTTTTGTGGTTACCCACTCCTTTCCTGAGCCTGTAGTCTACCTTGATAACTTCTTTACGGAGCAGATCACATGCAGTCTCTTGGGGCCAATATCCTAACTGTCCATCTCTGTGAAAGAGGGGAGTGTTCCACACACTGTCAGAAAGTTGGTTAGTCTGGTTAGCTTTCTGTATCCCACTGGGGATACTTTCTCCCTGAGATCTCTTAGTTTGGAGTGGGTCTCTCTTTTTTGAAATGTTTTCTCCATCAGGTGTTGATGAAGTGGATTTGTCCTTGCTCTTTTGGAGACCAAGACTGTTTCTTTATATATAGGGAGGAGAGGAAACAGAAGGTTGCAGTCATCCCCTGGGGGAAAGACACAACTGCCTGAATGAGTACATGTGAAGCAGTGAAAACTAAGGCTGGACTTTTCACTTAGATTCCTGAAAATTATTGACCATGTTTTATATATAAGAATATTTTCCAAAGCTGAATTCTGCTGACATTGGGTCAATACCAAGAAATGGAGAGATTTACTGACATTTCAGAAATAAAATAAATGAATCTTTCAATGGATGAAGGTAGTGCATTAATAAGATCAGGCAGAGATTCTCAAATATACACAGGCATCAGGAAACAGTTTTGAGTAGTGAAATGTCCAGATTAGGAAATACAAGCTCAACTGATTAGTAAAATACTAAGATGGTCAGGATATACGGCACAAATCTCTTAATATAGGGGGTAGAAAAGAGAGTTGAGGGAGATTGTGCCATGGGCCACGTACACAATCTTTAAAACAGAAATTGAGACTAAATATACTGTGTCCTCTTTTATCTGGATCCTGCAGTCCTGGGGGTTGGTAACTGTGATCTGTAACATCAGTGAAGTCACTGCTACAGTAACCAAATGCTTTACCCCTTCTCAAACTTTCCCTCTCTGTTGAAGTTCCTATGATGCTGTCCTTTCATTCCCTGGACCAAACCTATTTAAGAAGTCATTCACTCAGCATGTATTTATCAGTGACTGCACTGAGCTCTGGGCCACAGTGGGGAATGAAGTAAATGTGACTCCTGTATTCATGTGGTTAGAATCCTGCAGAGAGCATGGGTGGCCTCTTCCTCTCCTTTGGGCCAATGCACAGGAGATTACTATCAATCCCTTGGAAGATTATTATCTGTTACTTGGCCCATCTAACACTGTGCTCCTCACATTCTGTCTTGGATGACAGTTATGTGTCTCTCTCTCTCTCTATTAGAATAGGAACAGGAATCAGTCATTATGGGTTATCTTTCCCACTTGCATTTCTTTCTTTATATAGTGTGTATATGCCCCAGTTTGGGGATGCAATCATGTGATATTCTGTCTACACAGGCAGGCAGAGAGACATGCAGATCCCCTAAACCAGCCAACCAATGGAACTCCTGCAGCTTGCATCGCCATGGGCTCCAGAGTAGAGGAGCAGATGCCCTGAGGTATGCTGCTCCTCTCAGCCTGTGGCTCAGTGCCTTCCTCCTCTGTATTTGTCAGTTTTTTCTATAGAAGGAAAGTGACCTAAGAATTGTTGGTAGAAGTCTCCCACCTCAATGACACGTCTTGCTGTTGCTGCTTTTGAAGAATATAAGCAACTGTATTTAAGTTTTAGGGATTCCTGAAAGACAGTGAAAGAAATAAGAAAGGGCCAATAAATATGTATTCAACTTTTCAGCTGTTCTTAATGATGTCAATGGAATCTTGAATACAAAGGTTAAACATTTTGTAGTATATCTTTGACATACAAACAGTAAGAAGGACTGAATACTTACATGTACCTGAACCTGGGCCAAGCCTTTTATATGGAATAACTTATTTAGTGCTCATAACAGTTGTATAAGGTGAGTACATTTTGTATTTTACAGCAGATTAAGACTTAAAGCCATCAAATAATTTGTAGCTATTGAATGGTGAGCATGAGATTTGAATCCAAAGCAACAATTACATCAAAGTAACAGATATTCATCCGTCTCTTGTTTTCTGCCTCTGTTCTTTCCTTTTCCTTTTTAGTATGGATATGATGACTCCATTGGCATGGTGCTATGGAGAGCTAATTCACCACAACAGAATTTAATAAAGTAGCATTCCGCTTAAAGTAATAACATTAATGTTCTATGTTCACATGCATTTGCGATTTAGTCAGTAGTGGCTGCCTGAATTGCATTTGTTAAATTTTACTCTGAGTGGTAGAGAAAGATTTTGTTGTTTTATTACATAAGTTATTCAATATGATTTAATTAAGCAATTTTATTTTCTGTAAGATTTGACACTAGATTAGAAAAATAATTCCTACTCAGAATTCATGTTGTATTATAGAACTTTTAAAAACTTGCAACTGTGGGAAACTTTAGAAGCACATTTACATAGAAAAAGAGTAATTGGTCTTTGAATGTATACTGATTTATATTTCTTGCTGCAACTCATTTTCATGGACATATTTTAGCTATTGAGCTGTGTTCCTAAAATGTCAAGTGCAATTATTGTAGTTAGCATTGACTGGGAAAAGTTTCCTTCAAATATTTCCCTTGGGAAAAAAAGATTTTTCTTCTGTCTCATTTGAGCTCAGTTGACAGTGGCTCTCAGGTTGTCTAGCTGTCCTCAGTGTCTCCACACAGTCCTCTGCCAGTGGAGTTGCAGATGATCTGCTGTGGATATCTGTCTTAAAGCTGAAGTTGCCCAGGAAAGAAAAGCATAGGCTCCAGGAGACTGAGCTGAGGATGGAGATGTTCCCTTCCAATTCAGAACTCGGTGATCACCTCACCGGAGACAGAATCCACACCTCTGAGCTGACCTTCCTGCACTGAGAATGCTGACTGTTGACTGGCACCCCCAACCCTTGAGAGCTGTTTCTTTAGACTGAAAACGTCCTCTTGATTTATACCCACACCTCCATCCTGGCTTGTTTTTATTATTATTATTTTACTACAGGCTACCTTAGGGTTTTTATTTGATGATTTTTTTAAACCTGGTAGTTATTTTTATTTAGTGAAACCTTACAGATTTGGTGAATTTTGGTTTCAAAAGTACCTACATCTGTCTCATTTTGTTTTATGTGCTCCATAAGTCTGGGAGTTAGGAGAAGAAATTTTATTAGATGAGAAACCATAGCCTCGAAAAAGTTCAGGGACCCATATAATGACATAACTATGAGCAGAAGAATCAGGACATCAGATTGGCTCACGTCTCTTGAGACTAGAGCATGCAGTTCACAGAAAGCAATCTCAAAATAACACTTTCCATGAATTCATCCTTTACATTAATTTGAGTTTCTGAGACTTTGCATTGTCAACCCCTTGACTTTTGCTAAAATGATGTCGAACCCTGCAATTCATTTTGACTTCTTTGGGGGGGATGATTCCAACCGTTACTGAAAGTGTGCTGGGACATAAAGGGAATGTCTTAATCATTTAAGACAAGAATCCTTTATTCCTAAAATAACTGCTCACCAATGAGATCAGGGAGCTCAATTTCAGTTTGACAGAGGTTTCAAAATAGAACTGCGTGAGGGAAAACGGCAATTAGATATTCATGGGTAATATTCTTAAGTTTGTGAAGTAGAATATTAATGAAGAGGAGTATTGATTCTATTTCAGTTTAATTATACTGCATTTGGTGCTCTAGCTGCTGCACATGGCAGAGAAGCCATTGCTGTCCCTGGCCGTTCCTTCCTGTGCGGTACCTGTTGTCAGTGAAGGCACAGCCTTCTTGTGATCTGCAGCAGCCACAGCATCAAGTGCAATTTGTCTGTTTTGAGTAAGCAAATAAACTGCTTAACAAAATTCCTTGCAGTGGTAGTTGATTGCAAAATAATGTCTTAGTCTCACCTTCTGATCTGCAAAGGCTCTCTTCTCAACTAAAGATCTCTGTGAGAAGAGGAATCAAGTAAAATAGAATATCAGAAAATAAACAGCCCAGTCACTCACATCTAAATTATTAGCTTGCTTTTCAAAGTCTTCTGCTTTATTTCTTTGTCTAAGTATTTGGAGATTAAGGATTTCCATTTTGTGGAGGACAGCTGTTGTCAGTAGGCTCCTACTGGATGAATTAAAGAAGTGATAGAAATTGCTTTTGAGATGCGATTCTGGATGGCAATAGAAACTAACATGGGACATGGCCCTGATGTTTTTCTGTTACAAAATGTTGTGGATAATAACAATTGGTTTGATAAACAGCATTTTCTTGGAAAATGATTGAATTGAAAATATAAGCTTGGAAATTACAGAGTGCTATGTTAAAGCTTTAGGGGAAAACTTGTATAAAAGTTGATTTTTCTTCACTTTCACTGTTGTCTACATCCAGCTTCCTGTATGTTGAGAGACTGAAATGAAACATGTTGATTCCAACAAGGGTCCCACCTGGTGCCAGAGACCTTGGGAGACTGAGGAACTTCAGTTGGGGGAAAAAAGAATCTGTGGATGACCTTCACTTTGCTCAGTGTGCCTGGGAGAGATTGCTTGATCACTTGGCAGTGTTTCTCAACTCTCTCTCCCAGTCCCTACGAGTTGTGCATCATCCTAATTATAATCCCCTAAGAGAGTGCGCCTGAGTTCACCTTCTCTTCCCTTTCCAGTTGGAGGCCTAGAGAGACTTTGCTTGGGGCTCCTTATGCTTTCCAAGGCTACTTTGTGAAAGGAAATTCTGACCCAATGCCTCAACATGGATAAGCCTTGAGGACATTATACGGAGTGAAATAAGCCTGCCACAACAATGATAAATGCTGTACAATTCCACTCTCGGGAGTCTAGAGCTGTCACATTCATGAAGCTTCACATTCATGAAGATTCTCAGTTGAGGATCTTTTTAATGGGAACAGGTGTTCAGTTCTGCAAGAGGAAATATGGGGATTCAAGGTGGTAACAGGTGTGCCACATTGGGAATGCAATTACTACCACTGCACTGTACACTGAAAAGTGGTTAAGATGGTAGGATTTATGTTTTGTGTGTTTTACTCCAACTAAAAATAATTTTTTAAATAGTCTCCTTCCATCATGTTATCTATTGTATCCAGAGATAATCTTACTTTTTCTAATTATTACAGTCAATGAAAGTCGCCCAGGTGTTCAGATGCAATATTTGTATCTTTATTTTTTGTCATCCCACACATCCAGTCCTCCCTGGGTTTTGGTTACTTTATTCCTGAAATCTTTCTCTACTTACTCTGCAGCTCTTAGTCTCTGCAACGCTGGCCCTAGACCAGAATGCCAGGATTGTAGCCTTGCCCTCCTGCAGCCTCCTACCTGATCTCCAGCCAGAGACACCTTTGCAGCCCTCCCTTGGTCATCCTTCTGCCTGAGAGGTTCTTCCTCCATTGCTTGTTGAGCATGGTCTTCTTAGCTTTCAGGTCTGCATCAAGATTCATGTCTCGCAGGGCCTCTTCCACCGTCTGTCTGGTGCATCCTTCCATCCTTCCCCCCTCTCTCTCCTCCCTAGCATCAGTAATCCTGTCTCTCTCCCTGATTTGTTTTCTACAGAACACTCACCACATATGTGCTTCTTTTCTTGTATATTCTATTGATGATCCTCTCTAGGAGGATACAAACTCCATGAGGACAGGAATCCATCATCTCCCCTGTAGCCCCAGAACCCTGGCATAGGGTAGAGAACATGGTAGATAGTCAACGAATTTACTGGCTGAATATGCAAAATATGTTTATTTGAGTGGCTGAGGCTGAATATTCAAAATATATGTTTATGACTTTTCTCATTTCATAGCTTAAAAATGATCTTTTTAAATGTCCCAGATATCTTACATAGTTCATTATGAAATTACAATAACAAGGATCTGAAGAAATGGTGTATCTGTAGTTTGTTTCAAAGGTATTAAAATATATAATTTTTAGTAATTAATAGCACAAATCTGGAATTGTGTTTAAGAGAAACAACCTAGGATGAGCCTGTCACTGATTTGGGTACTGCAAATGCTAAGTTTCTATGCTGCATCACCACACTGAGTTCCTTCACTGTGAAATCGGGATAATAATACTTGGCCCATCCACTTGAGAGTAGCTGTAAAGACTATGTTTTTCTCCTCATTATTTGTAGAGTGCTTTAACATTTATAAAGTTTTTTTTTTATGCCTCATAGCAACCTGGTGAAGTAGGTATGATTATCTGCCTTTTATAGAAAAAGCACTTCGTTTCCACCATTCCAGAGTGAGGGAGAGGCAAAGTTGAGACAGAAGCCCATGTGATGCATGTGTGCCGTGCTGCCTCCTCACTATGCCACAGCTAAGGGCAGAGACCATTTCAAACATCCTGAAGTATTATGAAACACCCACTCTTACAGTGAGGATTTTTAACCATAGAGCATTTCACCTATATAAGCTTGTGACACTTTCTTGCATATTAATTGATTAAGCACCTAAGTTGTATATAAGAACATATAAATTATATATATATGTATTCATATATATCTTCAACATCAGTTTTTCAGTAGACGTTGTTCAGTTCCCAAATTTTGTATCTTGCTGGAATTTAAAGATAGTGCAAATAAAATTACTTGGAGTGATCTGACTTCTTGAGTTTAAATCTGTGACACTGTCTGTTTTCTTTAACTCAATATGCTTTAGGTCATGAGAGGGTATTTACCATGTGATGCTTGCAAGTAGAAACATTTATTCGCTAGTACAGAGCCCATCTGCTTCTCCCAAGTTGGACAGAGATGCTAAAAAAAGTGGAGTAGGTCTAAAAAATTCTATAATATATGCGTGTGTATATATGTTAATATATATGTATATGTACATATCCATATGTGTATATATGAGCACATGCACATACATGTTGTGTATACATATATTTGTATATGTGTACACACATGACATTTATAGTATGTGCATTATGTATACATCATGTGTATAGACACATACATCAATGATTGTATATGTATACATTTATGAGGGTATTTAAAAGGTTCATGGAAATGTGTATTATAAAAAAACCCTATGCATTCATTTCCAAATTGTTTTGTACCTATTTTGATAGTTTTTTTTAAAAAAACCAAGTAAACCCAAATACCTTATATTTTAAATCCAATTTCCCATGAACTTTTTGAAATACTTTTGTCCATATACATGTTTGTGTAGATACGTGTGTGTGTATGTATATATGAGTATATGTAGAGCCTTATCTGAATGCATTGCTATATTCCCTCCTGACAAGGAGCTGTTTTTTCTGAGACTTCACCTTTGTATGCCTGTGAAAGCAGACAAGTTCCCCTGAGGTGCCTTCCCTTTGTGAAGACTGAAAGGAGGAGGGGGCATGGCTTGCAGCACAGAAATTCCATACTCCAGAAAGGCTGAGCTCTGGAGATTGCATTAGAATTGGCCCTACCAGGTCTCCTCTACTGGGAGGAATTCTGAAAGAGACAGTGTATGTGATTGAGGCAATGAGGGAATATCTCTTTAACCTGCCTCTGGTACCCCTTCTCCTGCTAAGACTTCTGGCACACGTACACAGGTGACACTTTGACTTTACATTATTATGCACTCAGTGTTTGTTGTGTGGACAGGTCTGGAAAGTCTGATGTGCTTCAAAGTAATGTCTGGATGCCTTTCCACTAAGGAGACCTTTGTGGGTAGATAGAAAACACTCTAGGATTTAAAGCCTTATCTGACGATATTTGAGAATCCAAGTAAATTGTGTACATCGACCTCACTATTTTTCTGTTATTTTTGACTGTGTGGGCAAATGTGGAGAACACTATTCAGAAGGAAGCTACACATCCCCCCCCCCCCCCCCCGATGTCCGTTCAAATATCTTTTACTAATGAGGCTCTCTGATAAATCTGTCTCTTCCTGTTTCGGGGATTACGTGTGCACTTCTCACTCTCAGCAATGTCCCCCACCTTTATTCACAATAGACTGATGGTGCATTTTTTTTATTTCATCATCCTTCAGTTTCAAAGACACTGCTGCTCCTGATGGTGCTCACTGCAAGGGTGGGTGTGAATGAAGGGGTCCCTGTTGGAGTCACAGCTTCTGCAATGGAATTTGCTTGGAAAGCTCTTCCTGGGTTTGTGGGGTCCCTGGATCCCATCCTCCATCTCCATCCCATGGTGTCATGCCAAGTGAGGCAGCCCCACACAGGACCCCCAACCCAGCGTGGTGGCGGCAGCTGCTACTTACCAGCAAAAGTGGGCAAAAGCACATTCTTGTATTTATTTATCTATCTATTTAATTACTTATTTATTATTTATTTATTTGACAGGTAGAGTTAGATAGTGAGAGAGAGAGAGAGACAGAGAAAGGTCTTCCTTCCATTGGTTCACTCCCCAAATGGCCGCCACGGCCGGCGCTGCACTGATCCGAAGCCAGGATTGAGGTGCTTCCTCCCGGCCTCCCATGCGGGTGCGTGATCCAAGCACTTGGGCCATCCTCCACTGCCCTCCTGGGCAGAAAGATCAGACATGATCCCCATTTTACAGATCAGGAAATCGAGACTCCGATAGTCAAGCCATCTGCCCAAGATTTCCCACTTTGTACGCGGTAGAGTCAGTTCAGAACCCAGCATAAAAGCCCATGTTCTGTTTTCTTAAAGATTTATTTATTTGTTTGTAAGGCAGAGTTTTAGAGAAAGAGAGAAAGAGGGAAGGGGGGGGGGGAGTCGAACAAAGAGAAAGAGAGAGGGAGAGGGAGAGGGAGAGGGAGAGAGAGAAAGAATGTGCAATCTTCCATTTGCTGGTTCACTCTCCAAAAGGCTGCAGTGGCGGGGCCTACCCCAGGCAGAATGCAGCGAGGAGCCTGTAATTCCAACTGGGTGTTCCCCAAGAGTGGCGGGAACCCATGTCCTGGGCCATGTTCTGCTGCTTTCCCAGGTGCACTGGGAGGAAGCTGGGTCAGAAGTAGAGCAGCTGGGATACTAACCAGTGCTCATCCAGGATGCTGGCAGCTTAAACTGCTGTGCCCATTATTATTTAGTAAGCATGATATTCATAGTAAATTTTAGATCAAATTAAATATTAATCTCATAATTTTTGTATGATATTGTTTTTATTTTAAAATCGGGGAAAATTTCTGGGCTGGCGCTGTGGCATAGTAGGTAAAGCCACTGCCTGGGGTGCTGGCATCCCATATGAGTGCTGGTTCAAGGCACAGCTGCTCCACTTCTGATCCAGCTCCCTTCTAATGCACCTAGGAAAGCAACAGATCATGGCTCAAATACTGGTCCCCTGCACCCACATGGAAGATCCATAAGATGCTCCTGGCTTTGGCTTCAGATTGTTCCAGCTCCGGCCATTGTTGGCATTTGAGGAGTGAACCCATGGATGGAAAATTTCTCTCTCTGTCTCTGCCTGTCTCTCTTTCTCTGTGGCTCTGCCTTTCAAATAAAAAAGTAAATTTAAAAAAATAAAAAATAACCAGAGTGAAATTTCTAGAAAATTAGGTAAAATATTGATCATATTTCTTAATCTTTTTGAGTCATTTTCCTTATCAACAAATTGAGATATTATGGAAGACATACTTCCTCATTTATATATTGTTAATGAAAATGATTATATATAAAGTACCTTGGGTGGTGCCTGGCATGTTAGCTCTCAAGATGACATTTCTCTTCCCCCATAAACTGTAAGTCATTGCAAAGTAATTCTTAACTCATTTTCTTTATCATTATGGTTATATTATTATTGTTATTATCAGATGACTACATTTGCAATATCTATTATCCACAATTGGAAGAGATGACTGAGGCTATAAATATGTGTGTCCGTGTTACTTGTATGCTAATTTAAGAGCTTTTTCTCAATATAGTGTATTATCTTAGTTTTTAAGACACATATTAAGATCAATTTTGTCACATCTTAAGAATAAATATAACTATAAAACAGCAACAATCACCCTTCTAAAAAAGATTTATTTGTTTGAAAGAGCTCCAGAGAGAGAGAAGGAGAGATCCTCCACCTATTGGTTCACTCCTGAGATAGTCACAGTGGCCAGGGCTGGGCCAGGTTGAAGCCAGGAGCTCCATCTAGGTCTCCCACATGGTGCCAGGGACCCAAATACCTGGACCATCCTCCACCGCTTTTCACAGGCCACTAACATGGAGCTGGACCAGAAGCAGAGCCTGGCTGGGTCATGAACCAGTGCCCACAGGGGATGTAGGAGTCATAATTAGTGGCTTTACTTGCTATACCACATGTCAGCCCCAACAATAAGCTTTTTAATCTGGATATTTATACTTTCTTATTGGAGGGAATCATTTTAATTAAGAATGAAAAATGAATTTTATTTCATTTTTTCTTCATCTATAAATTTCTATAAAATTTCATGGCTTGATTAAATCTATAAGAATTATAGGACTGTAAAAGGAATGAAAATTGTCTATTATTATTTGTTTAATTTTAGTGCTTCTCTATGCTTCTTATTCTGTTAAGTTTTCTTTTAGAGGAGATTATGAATCATAAGCTTAAAATTTAAAACATTCAATAGGGAAGTGGTGAGGAGGGGCTGAGTACAAAATGGGGAAATAGGCCATGGTGGCGTGGCAGAGTGGACAATAATGGGGTTACATAGAATGCCATTTTATGATGACCGTGAATTCCTGCATTACTCACCCATTAGTTTCCAGCTGTGCAAGTTCCACTAGGTGAAGTACAAGTTACATCCTCTTGGCTGGTACTTGCTTCTAGGCGAGGACCAGGGCTCTCTCTTCACAGAGCTGTTGGTAAGGAGTTTGTCCTGGAGGTCCTTGTCCTGAGGTTTGCTCTGTCTTCTTCCTGTGGAAGAGGCATTTAGTGTCTTCTGGAGGGTGGAAGTGTCTGAGAATGAGTCAACTTTTGCTGCAGAAATAACCCTTAAATCCCAGTGGCTTACGCCAGTGGAAGTTTGCTTCTGGCTCAGATACCTTATGCTTATGGATGGACTGTGGCCTTTTTCCAGGCTACTGGTTAACTGTGGAGTTAGTCCCTGTGTACTCTTGTTCTGGAACCCAGAGAGAGACAGGCAGCTCCTAACTGGGACACCTTATAGCAGTGGGTGTGAACCTAAGACTGAATAGACTGTCCAATCAGATTTGAGCCCAGGACATTGATGTGACTTGCATCATGTCTTCCCACAGGCCATTGCCAAAACAAATCACATGGCCAATTCCACAAGGTGGAGGTGGGGCAGGGACAGGCAAGGAGAGTAAGTATTTGTCCGCGGTAAGTGTCACGGACTCAGATATTTGGGATCCAGCTGTAAGTTAAGGAAGAAATGAGATGATAAAAATTCACAGTATATTGTGAATTCTATCACCTGACATTTATTAAACCAGGTAGTGGGATCTAAGTGTTAAAAAATGAATGGTCCAAAGTTGATGTCCAGTGAAACTTAGTTTTATAGGATCAGATGTGTTTGCAAGTAACTGTAACATATCCATCCATTCAATTATTTATCATCTACCTGTTCATCTTTTCATTTCTTGTGGTTCAGGCTGTTCTACATGCTGACTCCCTTACATTATTACTCTCTGCCTTAGCATTCATCTCTAGCCCCATGGCATGAGTTACTGCCTCTAGGGTGATAACTGAACCCATTCTCAGGCTCTGTCTTGGACAGCATATTAACTATCTTCCGGTTGGGTAGCTACCACTTTATTGGTTTACACTCCTCCAATACCTCGTGTCGTTGAACTTTTCATGCCTCCCGAGCCTACTCTCCAATAAGTCCTCACTGATTCATGCACCCAAGTATTCATTGAATAGTTTATGGGTTCACAAATGTTTACTGATACTTGCCATTTTGTAGTGCACTTGAGGTGTTAGAGACAACAGCAATGAACAGAAACATAAAGCATCAGATTTATGTTTCATAACGATTATACCCTAAAAGTGAAAAGAGAAGAAAATTAAGTGCAGCTTCCTGCTGGTCTTTCTGAATCTAAGTTGAACCACTGCCAGCCTGCTCTCCACCTCTCTGTCAAGTGATGGTTCTACAATTCCACTTTTATCAGGTTAATTCCAGTGCAGAGCCCTTCAGTGCTTCCAGTCCATGTCCAGTTCCTTCCACTCTCCTTGCTCAGTGAGCACAAACACACAGGGGCCCTACTGTGCTACATGCTTCTAGTTCTTTGAGTGTACCGTGGTGTCTCTCACCTCCAGGCGAAGGCAGGCTCAGTCCCTCTGTGTCCTGGTTCTTTCCATTTCCACATCTGGGAACTTCAGTGACCACTCCAAGTCCTAGTGCAAGTAATGTTTTCCTTCCCACGCAACACTGGGTTGGTTAGCTAGCTCTCTTCCTGGTGCTTACTGCCTCTTGTGTTTCCCTCTCATGTTAGCATCACTTCCTTTCTCCACCAGAGTGTGATCTGGTTCACTCTTATGTCTCCAGGGCCCACCACAGTGCCTAAGACTAGTAGTTGTTTAACAGTGTTTGTTGATTAAATGAATACATACATGCAATTCAAGTGACCAAAGAAACAAAGAAGTTTATTTTCTGTATGGGTCAACTAGTACTTTGTAAATATGAGGTGCTCTTCAAAACCTGGTTGTTGTAAATAAGGTGGGGAATTGAATTTATAAGCTGTTTCTTGAAGCAGAATTAGGGTTAGTTATATGGAAAGAAAAATGGAGCATCCTTTCAAGACAGGGCAGAGGCAGCTCTGTGCAGTGGGCTTTGTGCAAATTACTTATCCTGCATTGAATCAGGAAGCAGGTAGTATCCACTTTTGTAATGAAAATGTTAAAAAATGCCTGATAAATATTACCATTATTTATTAAAATACAAATATGAATATTTTTGTCTGGGGTTATTGTGGCAACCAAAAATGATAATTTTTAAAGGCAACATTGTTGGTAAGTTAATGAAGAAACATTCCTTTGGGAAGAAGTGAACGATGGCATAGTGTGAGGACAGGTTGAAGGGAGGAGTTTTCTGAGCTCTCCTGGAGGTATTGCATTGCTTACGTCTTCAGAGAGGTCTCGGAGTGTCCGCCAGCCTCCTTCAGTGCTGCTGCCTCCTCTCTCCAGCATATTGCTGCAAGGCCAAGTCCACTAGTTCTTCAACTCCAGCTCTATCTCTGGTGCTGCCTTTGATCCTGCTCATGGCTTTGACTCCAGGTTTCTGTTCAAAACCAGATGAGAAAAATCAAGGTTGCCATGGCCCAGAGACCTGTCTTCCTAGGCTTCCAGTGGGATCAGATGAACCTAATGGATTTTTCCCCTCCTCTACTTGGTAACAGAACTGCTCGTGTTTTGATTGCTGGTGTGGAATCATCTGCTCAAAGCCTAAAGAAATCGAAGGGACATTGCTTGACAGTTCAATTCCATTCAGCCAGCTCTTTCAGCTCCCGTAGGTACTTGATTCTGTATTGCTTGGAGATGTCATTAAGGTGGTATAAATAACAAAATCCTGGGAGGTCAGTGAATGAGTAAAGGCGGAGGATAAAGAAAGTGAAGACAGCGTTGGTGTAAGGTTTCCAAGAGGGCTGTGAAGCAGATCATGGGGCAAACTAAGGGTGAACAAAAGTGCTGAACTCTCAGAAAGGCAATCAATTTAAAGAGGTCAGAGAGAGTGTGTGGGTGTGTCTTAAACACTTTAGGTCATCCTGATAATGAGCATGCTCTTCAAAACTGGAGAAGCTGTTCCAGATTTTACAAAGAAATCAGAGCCCTAGGTGTTAGAATCGGTGGTCACTTTGGTAATGTTTGAGTGCACATTGCCTGTGAGTGTACAAGGCATTTAGAGAGGAGGTACTGAAGTTACTTATGGGATTTTGTTAAGCCCCTTTGTAGCCATCTTATTATTTTGGAAATTGAATCAACTCTTTCAGGCCACCAGAGCTAATTAATGCACTGGGTAATCTGTTACTTCATTAAGTAGAACTCCTTGAGGAGCCCATGAAGCTTCAAAATGTGCATTCTAGGAATAATTATGTTGCTTTTCAGTAATAATAACAATAGACATGCGTTATTGGACATTTGCATTGTGTTAGGCTCTGTGCAATTCTCCTTTAACGGCACAGCGTTAGTGAGCAGGCATTTTCCTCCGCCCGTGCCCAGGTCCTCGGTCCTGTACTTGCTGTGATTTCAGAGTGCAGCTGTTTCCCTGGTGGCCTCTTCTCATTATGTATGTAATATTGTGAAACCAAGAGGATACAGAAATGTGTGCTTACAGGGACTGCATCATGCCTGGCTAAACCCGATCACTGTGAACCAAACACAAAAAGTGCTATAAAACAGAATGCATTGGAAGATATTCAGTCTTGGCTTTGAGTTTTTAATATAATTTCTTTGGATGAATTTTGTCAGTTAGAAGCCCAGGGAAGTATGGAGGTCTCTGTTTTCTAGGCTTATCGTAATATCCCCAAATTCATCTTTTACAAAATAATTTACAAATATTTTTATTGCTTCTCTCTCCAGCCTTTGAGGTACACTTGGCAAGTAAAAATTGTATTTTTAAGATATATCATGTGATGTTTTGATATACATGTGCATTATGAAGTGATTACGACCAGAAACTAATTAGCACATCTGCCATCTCACATGATCATTATTTCTGTGTGTGTGTGGTGAAAACACTTCATGCTGTACCTCTTAGCAAATTACAAGTGCACAATACAGTTTTATTAACTGTGGTTTCTATTGCTGTACACTTTATCTCTGAAACTTACTCATATTATAGCTGAAAATTTGTATCCTTTGACCCAAATCTGATCTCTTCCCCAGGGCCCCAACAATTCAGCCCCTGGAAACCACCTTTTTACTCTGTTACTCTTGAGTTCCATTTCTTTAAATTAATCTCTTATGTTCCTCTTATTTCTTTTTATTTCCTCTAGCTTTCTTATAACAGATATCTATCACTCCTATTAGGCAAATTGATCCCATGTCCAAACTTTAATTAACATTTTGTTATCATTAGACTTAGAGGTCATTTGCTACTCGTGGAATTAATGTGAATATTATGTTTCATGGTTATTTTAAAATGTGACTTCATTGATTTCAGATATAAACTCTTCTTTCAAGAGAGCAATATGTTGGGGGAAAACTGATGCTTTCACTGTTACTAAGTCAAGATTTGTCTGCTGGTTTCAAGGATTTTCGTTTTTGAAATGTCAAAACTAAAAAGGGAAACCAAAACAACATTAACAGACCCACATAGGAAATTATATTATTTGAGGATGTCAAATTGGAAGATGGAACATGTTTTCTTGCAGACTTCCCTGCTTCCTGGAAATAGCGATGAATAACAGAGAAAAATCTTTAATGCCATCTTTGAGCTTTTGCTTGCTAAAAGGAACTACTGTATAGCTTCGAAGGTTTAAAAAAAAAAAACAACAAACTCTTTGCAGAAATATTTTATCCTTTCCAGATTTCCTGAGCGTCTTCCCATCTCTGTGCATAAGTGCACTCCCAGTGGCATGCTTAATCCATCTTCACAGCCCTACCCGTCTTCAAGTGTGTGCATAAATTCTGTCAGGGAGGAACTACAACCTGGTCGTGAATAACGGCAAACAGCACCGCGCATGGCGCTCTATTGCTTGGTGTAAAACACAGTCCTAGGTGGTCCCTCTGCGCTTTGTCTTTTAGGGCTATGAGGCTGGATGTGAGCTCCATGCCACGGTGGTCAGCACCATGCTCTCAGCAGTAAGTGTCCACTGTAGAGCTAGTGTCGGAGGAGCAGCTATTCCTGTAAATTGTCATCCATTCCCAATCACTCCAGGTACTCTCAGCTGGCTTAAAGTAATTTAACCCCTTGTGCCTCAGTCCCCTAGTTTGACAAACAAGGAAATTATTGCATCTCTTACATAACGTTACAATGAGAGTAAATAAAATAAAAACACCCAGAACATCTCTTGCAGTACCTGGCACATAGTAAAATATGTTCACCATAAATGTTACTTTAAAACAGATTTTTCCCTCTGCTCTTCAGAGTAGCCCCGAGTTCATAAATCCCAGGAACTAAATGATTTCTTTCTATTTTAGATCCGTATTACTTGTGTGCCTTTTCCTGCAGTATGAGGCATAATTTTGTACTCTTCCAGTATGTTCCTGAGAGCATAGATGTGAGTGAAAAGGAAGAGTGATTTAGTGTAAAGTGTCCTGCTGGGTCAGCACACTGACTGCTTGCTCTCTGTAGTGCCTATAAAAGGTGGGGGCAGCCAGTGCTGGTGGCCCACAGAATTCCGAGGGCCCTGCTTCCCACCCTCCAGTTCTGGTCTCTGCTCTCCTTGCCACTTTGGTTTTCTGTCCCTCCTGGTCTTGCCTACTTGGATTAGGATCCTTAGGTATTTCTATGGAGCTTTGACTGGCAGTTCTCTAAGTGACTTTCCGCAGCATGGCTCCTTGGCCTTCCACTGTCTGGAAGGAAACACAAGTGGGAAGGGGAAAGGTATGGCATTGACTGAAGTCCCCACAACAGCTTTAGAAAGTAAGGAGTTAGGGGCCGGTGTTGTGGCATAGCAGGTAAAGCCACCTTTGATGCCTGCATCTCAAATGTGTTGCTGTGGATTTGTTCTGAGAGGAGAAGCCCCTCTTGCCAGGGGGCAAGAGGCACAGAGTCATGACACAGACACCGGGAGTTGGGTGAAAGCGGGCTAGAGGCAAGCAGCTTGCAGACTCATTTATTTCAGTTGGTACAGCAGCTTATCTAACCGAGGCAGCCAATCTGGTCAAGGGGCGGTTTAATTCCATAACCAATCACTGCCCGTTGCCAGGCAGGCTCCTTTGCCAGGTGGGTTCCAAAGCCATTCCTGAGTAACTGACGCTCACTTGCCAGCAGCCATCTTGGCATGGCCTTCTCATTCTACCACACATATGGGCTCCACTTTGAGTTCCAGCTGCTCCACTTCCAATCTAGCTAGTGTGCCTGGGAAAGCAGCAGAACATGGCCCAAGTGTTTGGGCCCTTATATCCATGTGGGAAAAGCTAGAAGAAGCTCTTGGCTCCTGGCTTCAGTCTGGCCCAGTCCTGGCTATTGTGGCCATTTTGGGAGTGAACCTGCAGATGGGAGATCTCTCTCTCTCTCTCTTTCTCTTCCTCTCTCTCTCTAACTGTGCCTTTCAAATAAATAAAAATATATCTTTAAGGAAAAAAAAATTAGTTAACATCCTCTTGTAGTCGATGCAAAACAGCATAGAGGGAGTGAGTAGCCTCCCACAGCCCTATGATTTATGCATGATTGGCTGGCTTTGAGGACCATGGTGATGATTATTGGTGACTTGGTAACTGTTGGTGCATCTCAGAGTTGCAGGAATGGAGGAAGACGTTGGTGTGGTGCTCACACTGCAGTGTGCTCCTCCCCAGGGAGTGGGAGGTGACCTCAGCTAGCATCAGGGATCATTAAAGGGACCCTTCTCTTGAGGATCATGAATGAAACAGCTGAAGTCTGCCCAGCAGCCACTTCCCCCTTTTTCTTTGTTATACGAAAGAGCTATGCTTATTACCATCTGAGAGATGGCTTTCCTCGGCCTTCGTTGCAGCTAGAGGTGGCCATGGACCACTTTGTGAGTGAAGTATTGTGTGGGACTTTTGAAGACGTTGTTGAAAGAGACCTGACTCAATAAGAAGCCTTTCTCCTCTCTAATTCCCCTCCTTCTTGCCTGTGAATCAAGAAATGATGATCTTGGGGATGGAAATTGGGTCCCCTGTGGCATCATGAACCTTGTTTCCCTGAATGGCCTCCCTGGACTACTTTAATATAAGAAAGAGATTTCTTTTTTTGTCATCAAAAGTTAACAAACCACAGTTAAGTCTAACGTTAAGCAAAAGAGGATGGAGAAGAACGTTATGAAAACGTAAGTTAGGAGAGAAAAGGTACTAGGGAAAGTGCAAAGAGGCATGAAGGGCCAATCACACTCTGGAAAATTGGCCAGAGATCTGGAGTCCTGAGGAAAGGCCAGAGGAACTGTAGCACCCAGGAGTCCAAGGCGAGAGGCTGGAGAGCAGGTTTCTTGAAGCCATCAGGTTGTCCTAGCCATCGCTGGGTCCAGGATAATCAGTGCAACTACTGGTGCACCTACTCATTGTCTGGACTCCACGGAGGGTGGAGCCATTGAGGGTAACAGCAGTGGGCCCAACTTTGGAAATGTCGAACAAATGTTCAAATAACCACCTTTCTGGAGAAGGGCCACTTGGCTTCTATTTGCTTACTGCTACCCAATACCACTGCACTGATTACGACGCAGATCAAAACCTAACTTCATGCCATAGCTTCCTGGCATCAAGAAGGTACCACAGTGGTATATTCTCAACTATTATTGTTCATCACACCCAAGTACTAGGGGTCTAAAAGTATTCATGGTGCACATTTCTGTTTACTTTGATCACTGTTTACAAATCCAAACTCCTCTCTGGTCATGTATCACACCTAAGCCGCCATCTTCTTGAATCAACCCTCCTCTCTTCTCTGTCCTTTTCCTTCCACATCTTTAAAATTTTTTTCCTGGGGCCAGCACTGGGGCGTGGTGGGCAAAGCCACCACCTGCAGTGCTGGCATCCCATGTGGGTACTGGTCTGAGTCCTGGCTGCTCCTCTTCAGACCTAGCTCTCTGCTATGGCCTGGGAAAGCTATGGAGGATGGCCCAAGTCCTTGGCGCCTTCAACAATGTAAGAGACCTAGGAGAAGCTCCTGGCTCCTGGCTTTGGATCAGCCCAGCTCCAGTCGTTGTGGCCATTTGGGGAGTGAACCAGAGGATGGAAGACTACTCGCTCGCTCTGCTTCTCTGTAACTCTGCCTTTCAAATAAATAAATAAATAAATCTCTTTTTTAAAAAAACTTTTTTCCTGTCTCCTTAACTTGAATGAAAACATAATTAGTCCCCCACCTATGGCTTTCCCTGCATCCCTTTCAATAGGCAGCTGCTGATCTGAGGCTTTTGTTTCTCTGGTTAGGAAGTGCCTTCCCTGCTCCAAAATGTGACATTCTGACTGGCGAATCTGTTGACCATTCTGATTACATCCTCGATTACTCGATTACTTGATTACTTTCTGTGCAACCTCCATATGGATGGGTGTGATTTACAGAGGACTGGTTGGTTCAGTGCCAACCACATGACAGGTGATTGAAATGTATTTTATATGTAGATGACAGAAGCTTCTTTTAGCTTTTATGGCAAATCTACTTCTAAATACAATATGTAAATGAGTACATTTTATGGAATTAAAACAGGGCTTTGTTGATACACAGTTGTATTCTCTGTGTACAATTCTTAAGGATTATAGTGGAGAAGATATTTTGTATATATGGTATAGATTGCTGTTCCTAAGAAAGGAACAACCCCAGAGAATGTCTTGATAGTTAAATATTTTCCCTGGGATCTCAGTTGTATTAGTTAAAAAATTAATTATAAGCCTCCTGGTTGGGAATTAGGAGGCTATTATGTAGCCAAGTGCTTAGTCAGCATTAAATTCATTTTAATAACTGAGTGCTAGCTATAAAGAAATGAGAACCATTAAATATCTATTGATTTTTTTTGAGTTCTGATTTCTGCATTGCTTCTGAGTATTTCATTTCATTTTTAATTTTAAAAGCCGGGCCATAACTTGTTCTAAGACAAGGCTGAGGTTCTGGCAAATTGCAGTATATTTTAAAATTTGACCTGAATTGTGGAAAACAGGCCTACCAGGAAACAACCCATTTACAACCTTAATCATTTTTTCACTTGAGAAAAGCCTAGAAAAGACATTTAGCTAGTGTCATAGTCAGAGGATGTGTAGATTCCAGTTTCATATGATTTTTGAATAGCTTGAGAGCACGCCAAATGAGAGTAAGATTAAAATTCAACTTTCACAGAGTAGCCAAAGGCCTTGTTACCAGACTTCTGTGCTTTAAGAGTAGAGAAATATTTCTGAAACTGAGAATTGATTATAGCCACGTGTTTTGGTTCTCCAAATAAAATCTCTTTAAGGACTACAGACCATGCTGAGTTTCATACTGTTACTTAAAATGTGCTTCACTTAAGGAATGGTATTAGAGCCAAAATTAGTAGCAAGAGTGCAGCACTATGCCTTCATGTACCCAAAATGTCTCGCATATTTGAGAATACAACCAAAAAGTAAACTTAGCCATTGGAACTTGGGGATGGGGAAACCTCTTTTCTGCCAAGAACCTCTTGCCTGTTTGTAATATCATTGGCAGACCATATACCATGATCCACTTAAAAATTAGCCTGCTACAGATTTATTGAATTTTGAGTCCTGCTTGTAATTCCCTTGGCAGGGCCAAACCAAATGGTTTTCCTGGCCTTATATGGCCGGTGGTCCAGACTTTCCTAACCCCTGCAGATGGTCGCCTCTGTAATGACTGTGCATTTTTCTGTAAGAGAATCCTGCACCCCACCAGTGGTCATCAAGGTCCATGTCCACGTGACGTGACTCCTCTTGTATTCTGGACCTGATCTCCTGCCACACTCTCCCTGCTTTCTTGACTTGAGCCAGACACACTTCCCTGCTGTTTCACAGTCCTGGCTTGCTCCAGCCTGAGGACTTTGAGGGCGTAATTCCCTGTGCTGGAAGCTTCCTCCCTGGATGTTAACCTGGCTAATCCCCTTAGGTGTGCCTTAAGTCTGTGCGCCCTCAGCTAGACCTAGCTTGACTATCCTACCTGAAATCACGACTTGCCATCTCATTTCTTCTCCCCCGTCAGCATGTTGCATACAGTCCTTTTTATTCTGCTTTACCATTTCATTTTGCCATATGAATGATCACTTTGTAGCTATATCATTTCCCCTTCGTTACATGTCTTGTATTTGTATGTCTTCTCTCAAACACATAGGTCAAGAATCTTCATTTTGCTCCTGAATGTATCCCAAGTACTTAGAACAGTGCATGACTATATTTGCTCAGTGGATAACTACAGATATACCTTAAATCGTATCCAGTGTGCCTCCCATTTCAAATTCTTCACAAGTTAGCTTTTGTTCAGTGTATGATCTGACTCTGCCTGTCCTGATCTCAACATCCCAGTTTGTGTGTGTGTGTGTGTGTGTGTGTGTATGAGTGTGTGTTGTGCTGCCCATGGCCTGAAGACAAAGCTCAGACTAGAAAGGTATGGCTGTGAGTTCGTGGCAGGTGGTCATGGTATTCTGCTGGTTATCTCTGAGATTAAAGACACAGATGATAAATGACAGCCTGCCAAGCGTCTATTACCACATCCCAGCTGTGCATGGACTGGGTGTGCATCCCTTATTCAGCTGTATGAAGATGCACCTGTTTCTCTGAGTTCTGGTGTGTCTCAGAATTTCTGATGACGGAGGCTAAATAGAGCAATTTGGGACCTGATGTAAGGGGTAAAATTTCTTGCCTAAAAGTAAGCTTGGCCTGCAAAATGGCATCGTCAGAATTTCAGATGAGAGCCAATCTGCTTTACAATTAGCTTCCATTTCAAATTTTTAAATTCCTTGCATGGAGAAAGCCATCCTAGATTAGACTGGTTGGAATAATGATATCTCCAACCCCAGGCTTCTGTGACTAACGTTGGCCTTGGAAATCCACAAGAAACTGAGGAAAGTAGGAAAATTTAAAAACTGAAATAGTGTTAGTGGAGAGTTATGTATTGGTGCCATTGCATGAATGATATGCCATTAAAATAATTCCTGTTAGGCTAGGTTCCTTCCAGTGCTCTATGAACTGTTTGATAGGTTGATATTAGCAATTTTATTAGTGTATAAGCTTTGGATTTGAATTTAAGGATTCTAGATAATGAGCTGAAGACTCTACCATTTGCTTTTATAATGTTTAGCACATATCATATGAGAATTATCTTGATATTTTCTCATGAAATTGATGACAAATATTTACTATTTAGTAGATAGTAAGAGTATCGGTATAATTACAGTTTCCAACATGAAATAGATTTCTATCTATATACTAGTAAAATTTGTTATAAATATCTAAAAATACTTGTTTATATATTGTAGGAGGATATGTGTTTGTATTTAACAAATTATTTATGTCAAAAATGGATACTTATATCAAATTATGACCTTGAAATTAAAAATTTGCACATTGTGAATTAAAATGAAACATTTAGTTAAAATTAAAGCTGTGATGGATTTGGACATTCAAGCTGTCTCAACATAGATCTGTTTTAAAATAAGCACTGTAAGATTAACACCTGCATATTGCTGACTCCTGTGATACATTGCAGTGGCTATAAAAGATTATTTCCTCTGCTAAATCATTTTTTAAATGTCTCTTAAAAAATGAATGGATCTCACACCAATGCAACGTTGTTACAATGAATCACACCAGAGAACTGGATCTTAATGCCTTGATGTCCCATGAAACAGTTGGGGGAGGTGAAGGGAAAGCATCGTTTATTTAAACAGGTACTTCTCAGATTGATCTGAAATCACTGATCGAAGGTTTCCATTCCTCCTCCCTAGTATCCCCTCTGCATTCCACTTCCTTTTAATTTTTATTTATTTATTTATTTATTTTGACAGGCAGAGTGGACAGTGAGAGAGAGAGACAGAGAGAAAGGTCTTCCTTTGCCGTTGGTTCACCCTCCAATGGCCGCCGCGGCCGGCGCGCTGCGGCCGGCGCACCGCGCTGATCCGATGGCAGGAGCCAGGAGCCAGGTGCTTCTCCTGGTCTCCCATGGGGTGCAGGGCCCAAGCACCTGGGCCATCCTCCACTGCACTCCCTGGCCACAGCAGAGAGCTGGCCTGGAAGAGGGGCAACCGGGACAGAATCCGGCGCCCCGACCGGGACTAGAACCTGGTGTGCCGGCGCCGCTAGGCGGAGGATTAGCCTAGTGAGCCACGGCGCCAGCCGCCACTTTCTTTTAAAGTAACTGCCATGATTTCATCCAATGCCTCGGACCTTATTCCCTACCCCAGTCTTCCACAGCTGTCAGCACTGCTTGTCCGTCTCTCCATGATCTTGCACATCATGTCCTTCACTGCACCATGCTAGGAAACCTTACTCACTGCTTCCCATGGTTTGCACTGCCGTGTCCCTGATACTACCTTCTGAAGTCGAGTCGGAACAACTGCTCTCGTCCATCTGCTGCTGCTCCCGGCCAGAAGTCCCTGAAGAATACAGACAACTCTCATCTCTGTCACTTTTTCTTGGGCATCTCCAGCATGCCCAGAGTGCTCAAGGAAGTTTTACTTCTTAGGATTTTAGAAATTCATCTCAAAGGGTAGATGGTCTAGTCCTGCTTTGACTTGCTGGTAGGACTGGCTTAGCTAATGTATAAATTACTCAGGCCACCAAAGTGAGAAGTCTGGAGCCAGTTTCTGCAAATTCTCAGTCTGCTGTTTCCTACTGAATTTTTTACAGATGTTTTCTGATGTGTGATAAGCTTCACGGTGGATTTATGAGGCAGATTTGCTCTAGGTCATGGATAAGTTTCTAGAGACTGATCATTGGTATAGTTGCCTTCCATTCATCCACTCCATCTCCTTCATTCTCCTTCATTTTACTGTGCGTCTCTTATTTCTGGGGCCAGTCTCACTTCTCCTTGTACAGGCATTTTGGCTTGACCCCTCCTTTTTTTAATATAAGCCCTTTCTTAGTTCATTTGGGCTCATATAACAGAATGCCATAGACTTGGTGGCATACAAATAACAGAAATTTATTTCCCACAGTTCTGGAGGTTGAGAACGCTAACATCAAGGTGCCAGGAGATGCAGTATGTGGAGAGGGCTGTATTCTGGTTTCATAGACAGCTGCCTGCTCTCTGTATCCTCAGGGGCCAGAAGGGGCAAAGTTGCTGTCTGGGTCTCTTTTACAAGGGTCCTCGCTCCATTCAGAAGGACTCCACCCTCATGTTGTAATCAGCATCCAAACCCTGCCTCCAATTAGTGCCATATTTAAGATTTGGTTTCAATATAAACTATTGGGTAACATAAACATTCACTGCATAGCAAACCTCATATTTTAAAACTGTCCTAAAGTGAGTTTATTCTGTTTTAAAACTGATTTATTCCTGCCATCATCTTTATCTAAATCCAAACTGGAAACTTAACTCCCTTCTTAATTGGACTGCTTTCTGTAATCTCAATTGGTCATATGGGAAAGATGCTAGAAAACAAATACTAAATGCCAGATACCTTGGATGAAGCTTAGAAGGGAATATATATCTATTATACTTTCCTAGTGAAGGTGAGCCCAAAGTAGCATTTAAATTTAAGGTATCTGAAAAATACAGAAAAGTAAGAAATATTAGGATACCATTTCCTTTTTTGATTTGTATAAATAAAAAATAAACCAGAGTCCCTGTATATGCTACTCTTGCAGAAATTAATATGTCCTATTTTATTTAATACCCATATCTTAAAATATTGCATATGGTTGTCAAGAAAATAAAATCTGAAAGCAAACCAGGAAGCAAGCTAGGTGCCATAAAAAGGAAACCATTGAATGAGTGTGGCCACATTCAAACTAGAAACTGTTTTGTGACTGTTGAAAGAGGGTGTTACTAAAGCTTAAGAGCAAGTGTCAGGTTAATACGTGTCATAAAATTTAATTATGATAAAAATGTGTATATATTGGCAAATCATAAAAAGAATAGATGACACACAACAAGCCATTGCTGTAGTTTCATTTGTTGCTTTATGAATATTTTAAAATATACATCATTTTATAATTCTAAAATATTTAAATATTAAAGCATGTTACTTCTCACACATATTCTTTTGTATTTCACTCCAACACTCAGTTATGCTAAATATATTGGATTTTGGCTTCTGCTTTTTTTTTAATTATACCATACCATTCTCTTATTAAGAAACCATTCTTTCCTTGGCTACAAGGGTCCATTATATGGACCTGGTACACCTTTCTGAGTCATTTTGTTACTGATGGGTTTTCAGGCTGTGTCTAACTTGTTGCCTTTGCTACTGACCCATAGTGAACATCATTGTTCAAACAGATACAAACATACATAAAGATTTACTTCCCAAGGATGAATTACTAGACTTGGAGTTGCCAGAAATGCCCATTTAACATTTTAATACCCCCCCTAATTTCCTAGGGTTCAAATGCTTATTCAGAGCCATAGTAGTATCAGGTATTTGAGTAAAATATTTTCTCTCTAAAGTTGTGCATGGCACCAGTGTTGTGGTATTGCAGCCGCTGCCTGCAATGTTGGCATCCGTATGGGCACTGGTTCGTGTCCTGGCTGCTCCACTTCTGATCTAGCTCCCTGGTAGTGGCCTGGAAAAAGCAGCAGAAGATGGCCCATGCTACACATGTGGGAGACCTGAAGAAGCTCCTGGCTCCTGGCTTTGGCCTGGCCCAGCCCTGGGTATTGTGTCTGTCTAGGAAATGAACCAGCAGATGGAAGATCTTATTCTCTCTGTCTCTCCCTCCTAGTCTGTAACTCTTTCAAATAAATTAAAGAGGTCTTTAAAAAAATGCAAAACAACAAAAAATTTATCTCCTTTTAATGCCTTAGGATATTTATTTTTGAGACCCAAAGACTAGTAGTTTATTATTATTTTTCAATTTAATGTAGTTGAATTGCATGGAACCACTGTATAGAAATGGTATTTAATTTTCATTTGATGTCTCACCCAAAACACTATATTATCCACTGTTAAATGGTGATAGTCTTTTTATTTACCATTATGTAAATAACATACTTTGATATCCACAGCTAAAAGGGCACTAGATGAACTGAGAGTTTTTCTTGTTTGTTTACTTCTATTATTTGGGAATAGTTAATACCAGAGATAATAAGGTAGATTCTTCTCATATATAATCTTCTTGGAAATATGGCACATTTGGGGATACTATCAGGAACCCTTTTGGGAAGTGAAACTACTGTTTTATTTCTTAATTTTGCCTTTCATGATTAACTCCATGAGTTTATGTACTTCTCCAAAGTTACAGAACAGTTAGTTTCTGATTTTTTTAAATTTGGCTTGGGATACAGTACTACCATAGACTTGTCAATGGCAAATAAGTGGAATTTGGTTATGGATTTATCTACAGCATTGTAGCAATATGTGGAATGTAGAAGTCAATATAGTAATACAGGTAGATAGGTGGGTTATCTATACAATCCCCTGATCTTACTAGTGAGGGAACTCAGAAATGAGACTTTGAAGAGCTTATAGATATCACAGGTTAACAGTGGTGGAGTGGAGATCAAACTGGAGTAGGATCTCTTGACTGTGGAGTCAGTGATTGTGCTTGCCACCAACCATCTTGCATTTTGTAGGGAAGGCTTGCATCATGGAATAGATGGTATCCAAGAGCACTGTTTATGGTTGATACTTCCCAAGAGTTTTCTGATTGCCTGTGTGGAAAAAAAAATTACTTGGTTATTGTTTACTGCAAGACTATCCCCTAAGCCTACCATCTGTTATGGAGCAGGAGCCAGAGTAGGTGAACTTAAGAATATTGGGTTTGATAGTAGGAAAAACAGCTATGTTTTAGGAAGAATTCATAGCCAATAAGTAACATCTGTCAATAGCAGAGTCAGCAGCTCTTTCTACAAGATCCCTGTGTGGCCTCTTTGTCCTCTCTGTTGTTGCCTCCTGCCCAGCCAGGCTGTTATTTCGTCAAATGCTCATGTTTTGGTCCAGTGTAGGGATGCTGTATTTGCTGTGACTGCTCCTGGCCACTCAGTTCCTAGGTGTGGCAGGTGTGGCATGACTGATGCTGCCTCAGTGAGGAGTCATTGGCTGATTTAGAAAGGCCATTTGTGGTGGCTTTACTTTCAGTATCAGACTGGATAACATTGTCCTATTTAATCTCCTGTGTCAGATCTCACTGTCTAAAAATGAATTTGTTCTTTGTCTGCCTCCCCTTTGTGCCTTTGTGTAAAGGGATCTTGGTCTTATTCATACTCACACCACAGTCTTAGAAGTCAAGAACAAATGTTACCTTTCTATATATTCTTCCATGATATCAACTTAATCATTGTTTATGTCATCATCACCATTATCATTTCTCTCTTTATTATACTGATTATGATTTGACTGTAAGCTAAACTTTTGACCCTTTGACTCCTTATGATTGTCAATCCTTGGTCAGTTTTGCCTTGCCCTACCACCCCCAATAGCAAATCATGGCCCACCCTCCCGTTAGGTTCTGTTACCAGGCCACATCCCAGTGGCTGCACTATGCTATGCTTGCTGTTTTAGGTTTACACAAATAAATATATATTAGGCTTGCTGAATCTCAGTGTAGTACTTTGCAGAACTGAATTAGATGCTCCAGTTTTCAGAAAACAGTCATAGATCTTCTATCTTTTTAGCTTGTGAGAATACTCAACCCTTTAAATGTATTACTTTATATTATTTTATTAGATATCTTCCTATTCCAAGAAGCTTTGCTTTCCTCTCTTCTAGAAAAAAAATATAATAAAGAAAGTGCCATTTTCTTCTGGATGTATGGTACCATAGGTAGTTGTCTTTTATATGTGTTTCTGGGAAACTTAAAATTTTACATTCAGGTTGCATGGAACTCACCTAAGTGTCTACACATTGCAATGATATACTGCTACTTTTCTCTCACTTACCCTTTTTTTGGCAAGAAAACACAAAACCTTTTATAGATATTAACTCTCAACAACCCCAGAGGATGAGATAAATGGGAACTGGAAAGAAAGTTTCAGAACGGACAGGCAATTTCCCAATATTTATAGAGTATACCAGGAGCAGGCAAGTTCTGTTAATTTCACAAACCAGAGTATTTTCTGATTGGGATGGTTCACTCAATTGAGGTATATCCTACTAACTTTAAGAGTCACATCAAATGGAGCTTTTATCTGACTGATCAGTTGTTCCCAGGATATTAATAGGAAAATAACTCTAGGGTAAAGGTCAAAGACAGATTTTTGTAGACTTTTTGAAATATTGAATGAAAAAAAATTAATTGAACTGAAATACTAGCATCAATTTTAGTGCCTGGTATATAAGAAAATAGGAAATCATTCTATGTGCATATGCCAGGCATGTAGTAGATACTCAGTGGATAATTTGCTTGGAAATTCCTATGAAAGCCTGTTTCCATTGTGGATTATTTGCCTGTAGTTTAAAAGTTGTCATCATATTTCACTTATTTTCTTCAAAAGATAAATATTATCAGGGTACGATGAATCTCAGCATGTAACTATCTCTTTCAATAATAATGTGTTCCTACAAAATAAGGAAAAATTAGAAAAATTCATTGGATCTTATCTGTGGATCTAGTACAGGTGTGTTCAAGTCATACAAATGTACTCAATTTTATATTTTCAGAGAAAAACAAATGCATTCAGGTTTGAAAAGGGGTCTCAAATGCTGAGTTACTGTTTAGAGTCCGGACTGTTTTGTTCTCTTGATTGGCTGAAACCCTATTTGGGGAAGAAGAGGGCAAGAAGTTCAGGATCAGGAAGACTAGGAATGGGTGCACTGAATCATAGATATAATACAGGTTTGCTCTTTCAGTGGTGAAGAATTCTATTACTGTACATGGCAAACTCACATGTTCAAATTATAGTATTTCATTTTTTCATTCCTCTATATAGTAAGTGACTAGATTAACTATTGAAAATATATTTTCTCTCTCTAGAATCCAAAGAGAGGAGAAAATTTCACCAGCTAAATTTATTAACTTGCACCGCTCAAGCAGATGGTATGATAGGAAAATATTGATTTTTCTATACTGACAGAGCAGCTGATAACTTATTTTTGGTTTGACTTAATGTATAAACTGTGAGTTAGGTCAAGGGATTTTTATGCTATTTTGTACTGGCTTATCTTGGACTTTACAAATCCAAATATTGACTTTTCAAAAAAAAAATAGAACTAATTTAACCCATTGGTGTTTTCATAAGACAGGTACAGATTTTCTTCAGAATTTTGTCCCCTTGTGTGTGTGCGCATCATGCAGTTCCCATCTTGTAGTCATCAAAAGGGCTTAATTCAGTACTGAAAGGCACCACTGTGGTGTCCACACATCCACACATTTTTTTCTCTGTGGCCCCTGAATTCCTTTGCTCTTTTCTCTGATTTTTCTGGGCTTTATTCCTACCTATTGTTATCTAGTCATAAAGATTCTGCATCATGGTTTTTTTTTTTTTTTTTTTTTTTTTTTTTTTTTTTAACAGGCAGAGTTAGACAGTGAGAGAGAGAGAGACAGAGAGAAAGGTCTTCCTTTTCTGTTGGTTCACCTCCCAAATGGCTGCTATGGCTGGTGCACTGCGCCGATCCGAAGCCAGGAGCCAGGTGCTTCCTCCTGGTCTCCCATGCGGGTGTAGGGCCCAAGCACTTGGGCCATCCTCCACTGCCTTCCCGGATCACAGCAGAGAGCTGGACTGGAAGAGGAGCAACCGGGACAGAACCGGCACCCCGACGGGGACTAGAACCCGGGGTGCTGGCGCCGCAGGTGGAGGATTAGCCTAGTGAGCCACGGCGCTGGCCATTGCATCGTGTTTCCTTCTGTGAAGACCTAGGTGAGTGAATCCACATCTCCTTCCTCAGTGTGAGACATTTTGATATCAGTCAGGAAACAATACTGAACTTCAGTGCATGTCTGTGTTCCTTCAAAATCCATGCCCCCCCCCCCCCAAAAAAAAAGCAGAGAAAATAAGGAAGATTTCTGAAATTGCTTTTGTTATGTGGATCTAGTACATCGGTGTTTTATGTACAGAGTGGAGCAAAATGCAACTGCTTTTATAAGCAAATAGGCCCCAGATGCTAAGTTTGGATACTGTAGTCCTGAAGTATTAGCAGAGTGTGTCATAGACCTCCTGCCCTTATTTCATCCATTACACTTACTGTGACCAGCCGGTTTCTTTATACATAAAAAACAGAGAATGATGGAAAGAACACCTGTGTACCCACTCTCCGGTTTAAGAAGTTTAAGAAAAACCTAGTAGTTATGGTTGACGATCCTTGTGGGTCCCATGATCTGCTTTCTTTGGGAGGCAGTCAGTGGCTTGAATTTGTTATAGTCATTTTCCGCACATTTTTATTTATTTATATATTTGCTTGTTTGTTTTGAGAGAGAGAGAGAGAGAGAAAGAAATCTCCCAGCCATAGGTTCACCCTTCAAATGCCTGTAACGCTGGCACTGAGCCAGGTGGAAGCCAGGAACCTGAAACTCAGTCTGAATCTTCCGTGGGGTGGCAGGGACTCACGTTGTTAAGCCATCCATGCTGCTTCCCAGGGTGCACATCAGCAGGACGCTGGATCTAAAGTGGAGTAGCTGGGACTTCAACAGGGCATCCAAAATGGGGTGTGGGATTCCCAAGTGTGTCAAATGCCCAGCACCATTTTTTGCAGATTTTAGTGCTTTTTCTACATATGCATACATACCTCAATAAAAAAGGGATCATTTTGCAGCTTTAAAAAGTTTACCTTTTCATAAAAGGTTCCAAGGGGCGTGTTATGCTCTACAACTTGCCTTTTTTTTTTTTTTTTTTGACAGGCAGAGTGGACAGTGAGTGAGAGAGAGAGACAGAGAGAAAGGTCTTCCATTGCCCTTGGTTTACCCTCCAATGGCCGCCGTGGCCGGCGCGCTGCGGCCGGTGCACCGCACTGATCTGATGGCAGGAGCCAGGTACTTCTCCTGGTCTCCCATAGGGTGCAGGGCCCAAGCACTTGGGCCATCCTCCACCGCACTCCCTGGCCACAGCAGAGAGCTGGCCTGGAAGAGGGGCAACTGGGACAGAATCCGGCGCCCCGACCAGGGCTAGAACCCGGTGTGCCAGCGCCGCAAGGTGGAGGATTAGCCTAGTGAGCCATGGCGCCGGCCTACAACTTATTTTTCAGCTTACCACATATTGTGGAGATTGATCACATTCATACATGTAGATGAATTTGTTTATTTTCATTGTGCTAAAATTTTGCATTATATAAATTTACAATATAAATATTGTAATATATAAATTTACAATATATGTAATATATACAAAATATATGTGTATACATACATATATATGTATATATACACAAAATATATACAAAATATATATGTAATATATACAAAATATACACATGCATATGTAATACATAAGCACGTATGAAATGAGTATATATAATGTATATAATATATAAAAATTTGCATATATGTAATGTAGAGTATAAATTTGATTCATCTTCTCTTGTTGATGGGCATCTTAATTTTCCCAGTACAAGCAATAGGACAGTACAGTAAACATTTCTGTGTGCCTGAGTACACATGTGAGGCTTTGTCTAAGGCATCTAGCTAGGAATGGAATTGCTGGGTTCTAGGACATGTGCTTCTTTAATTTTTCTAGATATTGTCAAATTGTTTTCTGATTGGTTCTTGCATTGTAGTGTATGAGAATTCGGTTGCCCCATGTGCTGTGCATAAA
The DNA here is from genome assembly GCF_964237555.1 of Oryctolagus cuniculus. Taxonomy (NCBI): domain Eukaryota; kingdom Metazoa; phylum Chordata; class Mammalia; order Lagomorpha; family Leporidae; genus Oryctolagus; species Oryctolagus cuniculus. Next base: position 16,298,160 of record NC_091440.1, on the reverse strand, counting down.
TGGTATTATCAGACTTTAAAGTTTCAGTTGTTAATCTGGAACATATATAATATCTCATTTTTATTTACAGTTTTCTGATCAGTAATACAGTTAGCAACTTTTCATGTGATTTTGAGTAATTTAAGTTTTTTCTTCAGTGAATTATTTTCATAGCCTTTAAAAAGTGTGATAGGGAAAGAGAGAAAGAGAGAGAGAGATATCAATTTTTCATGTGTTGAATCATTCTCCAGTTGCCCACAACATCTGCAGCTGGGTTAGGCTGAAGCCAGAAGCCAGGAACTGATCCATTTCCCCATGTGAGTGTCATGGGCCCAACTACTTGCACTACCACCTGTTTCCTCCCAGGGTGTACATTAGTGGGAAGATGGAGTCAGGAGTGGAGCTGGGATGCAAACCCAGGTCTTCCAATGCAGGATGTGGGCATCCTAAGCAATATCTTAACCACTGCACTGCCTTTCATAGTGTTTCCCTTTTTTGGTGGTATTTTTTTGTCATACTTATATGTTCGAATTCTTTTTGTATCTTGGCATCTGTATGTGTAGCAAAAATCTTTTCCCCAGTATATAGCTTCCCTGTTCACTTTGATGAAGTGCATTTTTTATACATATTTTGCTTTCAATCTTTTTGTTGTTTACAACCTTATTTACTAGCTCATGGTCATTAAGAAACTCTCTGGAGTTTTTCTTTGTGATTTTTCATTTCTGTAGTTGATGTTTTTTTGAATATGTTTACATTCATAATCTTATAAGCTATGTGTCACCCGTTTTATCAGGTCAGGAGCCAGAACTGCCTGCAGAAAAGCCACTACAGTCAACATTTTTGTTTGGATTGGAGGTAAGTGAGGGATGTGAGAAAGAGGAATTATTTTACAAGGAGAGACAGTTCCTCTCTTACTCACCAAGCCCACTGTCTACTATCTTGTCTCTGATCACTTCTCTCTTGGGGAGTAGCCCTGCCATGGTGGCCATGTTTCCTTCACATCTGTGGAGTTATCATAAATAGTTTATCATCTTATTGTAGTTTCTTAATAAAAGATACATTGCTTATAAGTGGATCTTACCTTTATTAGCTTTTTTTGAAATATTCACTTATTTATTTGAAGGTCAGAGTTACAGAGAGAAGGAAAGACAGAGAGAGAAAAATCTTTGATCCTCTGGTTCACTCCCCAAATGGCCACAATGACCAGGCTGGGCCAGGCTGAAGCCAAGAGCCAGGAGCTTCTTTTGGGTCTCCCAAGTGGGTGCAGGGGCCCAAGCACTTGGGCCACTTCTGCTGCTTTCCCAGGTGCATTATCAGAGAGCTGGATCGGAAGTGAAGCTCCTGATGGACTCGAGCTGATGCCCATATGGGAGGCTAGCACTGCAGCTTTAACCTGCTGTGCCAGAGTGCTGGCTCCTGGATTATCTAGGTTTTAAATTTATGTTTTATTTATTTGAGAAGGGGAGAGGGAGAGGGGGAAGGGGAAGGAGAGGGAGAGAATATATCCAGTCTGCTGGTTTACCTCCCGAGTGCCCATGCCGGACCAGACTGAAGCCAGAACTGGGAACTCGGTTCACATCTCACAGTTGGGTGTCAGAGACCCAGGTACATGGGCCATCATCTGCTGCCTCAGAGTGTATGCGTTAGCAGGAAGCTGGAATGAGGAGCGGAACTGGGACTTGAACCCAGAGACTCTGATACAGCCTATGCGTGTGCCAGGTGGCAGTTAAGCACTGTGACAAATGCCCACCTCTGGAGTACCTTTTAAGGGTGTCTCTGAAACACATCTTCCAAGCCTTTATTTGAAAGCAATTTATTAAATAATGTAGATATGCCTATCAAGGTCCCAGACCTGGTAGAATTTTTACAAAGCCCAGAGCTGTAAGCAGGCAATTCTGTTATGACCCGAATACCTCTACAGTTAGGATAATTAGGAAACTTAGAAATTGGAGAAATATCTATCTCTAACATTTTTGAAAGAAAAGAAGAGAGGTTTGTTCTTTGACAGTAAATAAATATAGCCACTGTAATTTTAGGAGCAAAGGATTTGAGGGTTAGACCTTTCAGATATAACTAACTGAACTCTGAGACCAAGAAAGCGCAAAGTGCTGAGAATGTGAGCAGGGTACTGGCACATGTTTGGGGCCAGCCTGGAGGTCGCTTATTTGACGGATTGCGTTTCATCCTTGCCTCTCCTCTTGCCCTTCCTCCACCTTGAGAACCGTTTTACGAAACTGGGATGGGGGGAGGTCTAACCCCGGCAGTGCTCAGGGATGAAGCAAGGCTCTGGGATAGGGTGAGCCTGGTGCTAAAGGCGGTTGGCATGCCAGGCTTTCTTCTTTGTCTCATAGCAGCAGCTTCAAAATGTGAGCCTGTTTTGTCCACTTTATGAGGCTGCACATCAGCAGTGTTCTCCAAGGAAGCAGAGACACTGTTCTTGTGATGTGTCAGGTGTCTATGGATGGTTTTTAGTTCAACCAGTGATTAGTAATTCTTGGCTGTTAATGAGTAATGAGACACAACTCAGATAGCTTGGAGAGAGAATCATTGGTCATTCCATTAAATTGAATTCTAGATGTGAGTGCTGATGGCAATGAATTTATCCAACCAATCATATGAAGAAATGTTGCTTTTCCCAAGTGTTACCAGTCAAAATTATTTCTTACTGATATAAAATTGTATGTTCTCTTTTATAGTACTGTGAAAATATTTAAAAAGACTAAACCAGGAAATGGCATTTTGTTTTTATCCTAAAACATTGTATTACTGTGTAGTTTAAATTTCTTTGCTGTTAAAGATATTTCCTTTGGATTTTTTACTTCATTTTGTCTTTTTGTAAATCAAAGTACTATGTGCCCAATGTAGAAGATGTATAAAATAATGCAAAGAAGAATTAATGTATAGTGTATTGATTAGAATACCACTCGGTGATATTTGCATTCTCCATTTCTGACTTTGTGTTCTAAAGCAAATTGATTAGTCCTCTCTAATACTGAGGTTTTTATCTTTTGAAAATTTAATATAAAAATAAGGCAATCAATTTAAGAGATAGAGCTGTGTGTGTGTGTGTGTGAGAGAGAGAGAGGGAGAGAGAGGAGAGAGTGAGAGCAAGAGCAAGCATTTGGTGGTTTACTTCTTGAATGTCTGCAAGGGCCAGGGCTAGACCAAGGACAAAGGTGGAACCAGAAACTCACTATGATTTCTTGTGTGAGTGACAGGGACCCAATTACTTGATCTGTCCCCTGCTGCCTCCCAGGTCTGCAATAACAAGAGGCTGGAGTCAGGAGTAGGAACCCAGGCTCTGATATATGGGATGGAGGTATCTTAACTGCTGGGCCAAATGCCTGTCACCATTTTTACTGAAGTTGATAATATCACGGTGTTGTGAGCATTAAGTAAAATGAGTAACTCCCTTGACAATGGGTAGCTGCTGTTATTATCAGCCTACTTATGAAAGGTAGTATGGTGTTGTTGTTATTCTGTGCCTCTATAGATGATTATTTGGGCTCAAATCTGATTCTGCCACTTAATCTTGTAACCTTTGACAAATTCTTTAACTTTTCAGTTTCCTCATTTATAAAATGAGGATAATAATAATATTTAATCATAGAGCTCTTCTGTAAAGAACATATAACAGTAGGTACCCTTTGCAAATGTAAACTGTTGCACAGTTTCTCAGCAATTGATGTTGAAACGCTAGCATATTTTCATGGTTTGTATTGCACGTGCATTTTTGTTTGTACTTTTTCACATTACCCAAGCCGTTTCCCACTAGTCCTTTTAATGACTGCTTAATATACTTATGCCTCAGTATTGATCATAGTCCTAGTGTGTTTTTTGTTATTATAACAAAATACCTACGACCAAGCTTAGGAAAGCAGAGGTGTGCACGGGTGTGTGCAGAAGAGAGCAGACGGGGCGTATTTGTGCTGCAATAACCTGCTTCCTCAAACTCACTACCCAGAAATTCTGTGAGAAACACATTAACCCCTCTTCACCTTAAAGGCCCCCCCATTTATTATTAGGGCCTAAGCTTGGTTGTCCGTTTCCTGTTTTTCTCTTGGCACACTGAGACAAGTTACAATTTGCAGAGGAAACTTTTTGAAAAATAAAGGGAAAATGTAAGAGGAAGGGGAGAAAGCACAGGAGCACAGTCTACTTTCCCGTTATCGGGAGCCTTGTCATTCTGCTCTGTCTTCCTGTTCCTGGGTCCTGATTCCCCTGGTCCTTCTGCTCACATAGGTTTCTGTGTCTCTGCCTTGTCTGTGATTGTGTTCTGGGCTTGCCTGCAACCCCAGGGTGGGTTTCTGGAACCTTACCTATCCCTCCTCTGATTGCCGTCTCTGATTCTCTTCTGGTATGACAGAGAGCAAGGTGGAAGTCTGCAGTTTTCCAGAGATCCTACAAGACAGCTGAGTTGGATCACCATGTCAAATCTAAAAGGCAAGGGCTATGAGTTAAGAAGTCAAGGGGTAGGAGACAAAACTATTTTTGAGTGATGTAATTATATTAGCTGTTTCCCAGATATAGTCTAATTCACTTCCTCCTCAAACTGCAAGGTAAGGCTTCTGTTTCTAACTTTCTGGATGAGAAAACTAAAGTGTTATGCTCAAGTTTACCATAACCTAGTTATGATCTAACCAAGGCTCCTTTTACTCACCTATCTCACTCCATCAGATAGGAAGACCTTTGGTATTATTGTGGGTGCTCATTACTGAGGGCTTCACTGGTAGAATCTCACTTAATCCTCCCAACAATCTAATGAAGTAGGTGCTATTTTCAATCTGTCCACCCATCTTTTATTTTACAAATGAATCGACTAAGGCAAGGAGAGGCTAAATCCCTTCAGGATCTTAACCAAGTTTAAGATAGGAACTTGAAACCACTCTTACTCCAGAGTCTGCACTGTGTTTGTTGCATTACATAGATGCATAGAAGTGGTCTTTCCATGTCTGTCAAATATGTTCGCATGACCATACAAGTTTATATGGATGTATGTATAGTCATTTTTTGCTTAACAGCTGGCGTACCTTCTGAGAAATGTGTTGTTAGGTGGTTTTGTTGTCTTGTGAATGTATAGTGTCTTACATAAATACAGCTACAACCTCACTACATGATCCAATCTTGTGAACTATTGTATATGTGGGCCTCATTGATCGAAATGTGCACCTGAATTTACCTATGAGGGCACATCAAAAACTTTGTGAAAAAAAATAAAGAATTAAAAGCTAAATGTATTTTGATGGAAAAAACTTTGAAATCATGCATTTTGTTCATTATACATATTTTTTAAAAGATTTATTTGTTTGCAAGGCAGAGATACAGAGAGGGAAGAGAGAAAGGGAGAGAGAGAGAGAGATCTTCCTTCCACTAGTTCACTCCCGAAATGGCTGATCTGAAGCAGGGCCAGGATCCTCTTCTGAGTCTCCCATTTGGGTGCAGGAGCTCAAGGACTTGGTCCATCTTCCGCATTCCCAGGCCGTAGCAGAGAGCTGGGTTGGAAGTGGAGCAACCAGGACTTGAACTGGTGCCCATATGGGATATAGACACTGCAGGCAGAGGCTTAAACCTCTGTGCCACAGTGCCAGCCTCCATGATACAGATTTTGCATGAACTTTCTGAAGACCTCTCTCATATATATGTACATGTGTATGTATGTACTCACAGATGTGTTTTGTAAGTATGTATATGCTCATGTATTTCTTTGCCCATTTTATTTACGGCTGTATCTGCAATATGTTGCTTAATGGCTGGCCTATAGTAGATGTTTCAGAAATAATTGCTGAGTAGATGAATAAATTTATGAGCCTAGGTCTCAATAAGAAAGGTATGAAAGCGATAGGGCTTTCAAACAAAAATCATTCAATGTGAATTTGTTTATTAAATGTCTCTTTCTATAGATGCTGGCTAGAAGGTCACAGATAATTCAGGAACTCGGGGCTGGCAGCAACAATGCTCTTCACCATCCCTCTGTGCACAGAGAGAAGGAGGGGGCAGGTTACTGGAACCTGAGGAGAGGATCAATGACTCTCACTTGAGAAACACAGCAGGGGAGGCATGCAGGGAGAAGCCATGCCTCCAAATCCTTCCTCCCTCTGGTTTCTTCCCAGGGACCCCCAACTACCAAATCCCAATCAGAAGCCAGAGGACAAGGATCCCTCTTGCTGTGGTCCATTCAGGTCAGCTCCCAGGGAGGCGAGCAAGGTAGAGAGGGCAGGCTGGGCCCAAGGGAGCAATCTAGTGGAGAATGACTGTGCAACTTCTGTCTGTCTCAGCTGATCTGGCCATTTCCAGCATGCCACAGTCCCTCTGGGAATGCGCCAGTTACTGAGTGTCAGAACCAAGGTCACTGGCAATCAGGTGGGGAGAGGAGGCAAGCAGGAGGGCTATGTATAAAAGCTCAGTTCAGGAAATGACCCGAGATGGAAGCTTCAAGGAAGAAACATGGCTTGGTTTGACTTAATTATGAAGGGCATCTGGGAAAGGGCCAGGCTGAAGGAACATCTGAGTGTTTCTGTCCTGTGCTGTCTGATGTCATTTGCTGCTGTCCATCATCTGCCAGTGGCTCTCCCGGGGTGGACCCAAGCCTCACTGTGTCCCTCACTGAGTCTTGGGCTCTTGGCAGGGGCTGTCTTTATCACCATGTCCCCAGCCCACATTGCTTCTCAGTGGATGATTTTGGTCTGGAACCTCGAGCTGTTGCTATGGTTGGGTCTGGAATGCTTTCACTGTTTCCCACAAAGGTGCCAGTGGGACCAGCTATGACCTCTGGAAGGTCCCTGTGGGTCTTCTTCCTATTATTCTGCCTAAATTAAGACCTTTGAATACAGGTTTGTTTCCAGGGAGACATGAATTCAAATAGCTTGCTGGACCTCACCTTCTCGTTTAATCATGGTGAAAAGTCTTAAAATCTGCTCTTTTGGTTATTTTCTTCTCCTTCTATGGAAACTGTCCACCCGAGCTAGTTCCCATGTTAAATTCCTGCCCATTTCCTTATCATCCTTGCCAAGGGATTTTAAAGGTAAAATGCCATCTAAATTGCACAACAAATTGCTGTAGATGATGGAGGTAGACTCAGACCACCACAGGCAGTGTTCTGAAACTCCAGTGTTACAGCTCATTCACTAACTCACTTCTTTGTTCCAACATTTATTAAGTTGCTTCTATGTATGAGGACTTTTTTAGTCTCTGGAAAATTGCAGATGGACAAAGCAGGTTGTACCCTTGCCTTGATGGAGTACTTTCCTTTATGCGATGGTAGAAGCAGTGTCAATCTTGGAGTGTGGCTAATAGGATGAGAGAAGATGAGATAGATGTCAAGCAACAAAAAAGGTGACCTAGAGTAGTTGCTTAGGGGCTGGTGTTGTGGTATAGTGGGTTAAACTGCCACCTGAAATGATGGCATACCATATGGGTTCTTTTCCAAGTCCAGGCAGCTCCCTTTCCAATATAGTTCCCTGCTAATCTGCTGGGAAAGCAGCGGGGAAGATGACCCAAGTGCTTGGTTCCCTGCCACCCATGTGGGGACCCTATATAGAATTCCAAGCTCTGGGCCTTGGCCTAGTCCAGCTCCAGCTGTTGTGGCCATCTGGGGAGTGAACCAGTGGATGGAAGATCTCTCTCTCTGTCTCTGTCTCTCTCTCAGTCTCTTTCTCTCTCTCTCTCTCTCTCTCTCGTTCTCTGTCCCTTTTAAATAAATAAAAATAAATAAATACTTTTAAATAAATACTTTAAATAAAATATTTTTAAATATATAAAAAATAAAAATTTTAACTCAATTTTAAAAGTTGCTTAATAAATCCTATTTGCCATTCTCTCCTTGTAGATAATTGTCGCTCCCCGTCTTCGTGGAGGAACGACACAGGACCCTGCGCTGTTCTTTTGTCTGCTCGGCCCTCCCCGGGTTTGCTGCTGGTTCTTCCCGGGTTGGCTACCGACCCTTCCACCTCCGTGGAAGGGCGGTTCCCCCTGCCACATTCCCCACTTCTGCGGGGGAGTGGCACACCGCCGGCCGGCTCTCTCGGGGGCTGCACAGGTGTTCCCTCAGATGTTCCCCTTAGATGTTCCTGGTGCATGCCGTCTCTCTCCTCCTTTATAGTCCTCTTCCGCCAATCCCAACTCGGCTGCCCACACGCCGAGTACTCTGCTCTCCTCCAATCAGGAGCAGGATCAGCTCCTGGAGGTCATCACTCAAGTTGGCAAGAGGCAGCTGCGTAGAAGCTGTTTTCTCCTCTCCCAGCGCCATATTGTGGGAGAGCAGATGCATAGAATAAGTCTTAATTCCAGTAACTCAGTCCAGTCCGGGTTGCTCCCCACAGATAATAAACAGATACATTTTAAAGAGGTAAAATATTTCTGTAAGGCCTTTATTTAAAAACAATTTTCAAACCTCATTAAAGTTTTCATATTTCTGATATGTTATGTTAGCCTTTAAGTTGTAAATGAAGACACATTTTATTTTTTATTTATTCAGGAAGCAGACAGAGATGGAAGAACAGACCAAGGAGACAGAGAGGGAGCGTGAGCGCCCAGGTTTTGTTTTATTTGGTAAATTTCCGTAACTGCTGGGGCTGTGCTGGGATGAAGCCAGGAGCTGAGAACTCAGCCCCAGTTTCCCATGTGGGTAGCAGAAATCGAATTACTGAGTCATCTCCACTGCCTCCCAGGGTCTACACCCGCAGGAAGCTAGAACTGGGAGCTGGATCTGAGAATCAGAACCAAGAGCTCCAGTCTGGGTTGGGAGCTACTGACCAGGAGGCCAATTGCCTGCTCTGTAGGGCTCATTTTTTAAGGATGTGTGATAGAGCAGTCATCTCCCAGACACCTGAAATCACCTTTCTTCTGCCACTCTGATTTTCTATAACTACAGCTTATTTGAATTAAGTTGTTTGTGATGATATATTTAATAAGACCTTATCTTTGAAAAAGAACTTTAAAGGAACTTTTATTTTAACTTCTTTTACTGCTAATAGTTTTATATTCCATAATAAATCTGTGACATTTTATCTGGCCCAGGGCTTCTATAAATTCACATATTAGATAGCTGAGCCATATGATGTAAATTTTTAAGGCTGTCCCACTGGCTTCATGAATTTAGTTCTATAATTGTTGAAATTAATGTGGTCTGACAATGTCATGATTTTCCCTTTTTTTTTTTTTTGTTTAATGCTGCAGGGTTAAAACATCCTGTTTGGGGTGAATGTGTGGTTACTGAAACCATGACAGTCTGCTATAAAAACAAATTGCATTAATAAATTAAATAGAAAAATACTTCCTAAAACAATAGTAATATTGAAGCACAAATGGACATGTGTTTTGCCCCACTCCTTTAAAAGCTTTTAATTACCTGTTAGTGGTATTTGCAGGCTGACAACAAACGAGGCCTTCTATGCCTGACTGACTCAAATAAACTTGGTAGTAACATACTCAGAAATACTATGTTATCTGAGGAAATTCAGTCATTTAAATATAAACCTGTCCATACCTTGAGCCATGCGATTGATAATTTTTGTTTTATAAACCACACCCTAGTGGTTGAGTGTCATCTCTTTGCCTGTCTAGAGACAAGTTCTTCTCATTGGCACCTGTTTGCATTTCAGCTCAGTCTGACATAATGGGCTAAAATAGACAACAGGAATTTATTTTCTCTGGAGGCTGAAAAGTCCAACATCAATGGCAGGCAGTGTTTGGTTCCTGGTGGAGGGCCCTCTTGCTAACTTGTAGACAGCCACCTTCTTACTGTGCCCTCATAGGCTTTTCTTGTTGTGTAAGGGCAGACAGAGTAAGCTCTCAAGTGTCTCATAATGGCGCTAATCCCATCCTAGTGGCTCCACTATCCTGACCTGATTGAATCCTAATTACTTCCTGGAGGCCCTGTTTACAAGTAGCCATCACATTAGGGATTAGGGTTTAAACACACAAGTTTTGGAAGGATAAAAGCATTTAGACCATAGCACCTGGGAAGCTGACTGGTGCAGACTACGCCAAGGAATTCCTTGCCTTGCTATCAAGTTTGGCCAATGGTGACCCATGTGGGAGACCTGGACCGTTCCTGGCTCCCAGCATCCACCTGGTCATTGGCAGTGAACCAGGGAGTGGGAATGCACACTTTGTCTCAAATGAATAGATAAAAAATTTTAAAAGAAGAAAATTTACGTTTCCTGTGTCTTAAATAATCCCTCTGACTAGCCCTCCTTCAACCATAAAAGAAAAACTTCTTTTTCATATGGAATCTAGATGTTGCTTTGTTGATGGAGGAACTCCTACCTTTTGATTGATTGGAAAGCTGTGAGGACCTGGGAGAGTATTTTGGAGACATAATTCTCTATCTGTGTGTGGCAAACTTGACTTCAGATAATACAAATGGTTGTTCAGGGAGGAGCGTTGTTAGATGATCACGTCCCCAGTACTTTATGTGCTTCATTGCTTATGCCTTATTCCTAACTGTTGAATTCAAGCGAGGGATTCTGATGATCTTAAATACTACAATGCACTGAGGACAATGCTCAGGGCACTTCCAATAAACATGTGCTGGGTGAAGGTACCTGAATTCTGATTACTGCAGTAGGATGGGAAAGAGGAAGGGCCTTGGTGGAACACAATCAGGGGAATGTCCCAAATAAAGTGTGTCCAGCAGGCAGCAGACAGTGGAGGTCATGGGTGATGAGAGAGCAAGGAGAGCCCCAGGCAATACTGGTGCCCTCCAGTGTCTAGCGAGCTAAAGAGATGGCTCTCCAAATCTGGATCCAGGAAAGGTGCTGTTGACACATGACTTTCTGGAATTCTAGACATGTTGGAAGATGTAAGCAACATGGAAGATGGTGCTTATTGGGATGCTAGGATACAAAGTGGAAACATAGCCTCATACACTAGATTCCTTGTCCCTAAAGAGTAGGAAGAGGGGGAGCAGGGGAGGGCAGGGCAGGAAGTGTCACTGTGTTCCTAAATCAGTTTATATCAAATATGTGATATTTGCTTACCTTAAAAAATTTTTACAAAATCACAACATATGAGCAAAATCTGCATAGGAGTTAAAATGAAAACCAAACATGGTAATAATCCGTAAGACTGTATCTGTCACTGCAGGTCACAGAGGAAGGCATGAGGACACTGGTCTCCAAAACAAGCGATGAAGCTCGTGAGCAGAATCAATAACATCTCATTTGCATAAATAGTACATGTGCTAGTAACAAGATATTTCCTTACCAGGTTTGACATTATCTCTAACAGCAAGGAACAGAGAGCTAAATAAGAAATCTCTCTTGGTCTCGGTCTCTCTCTCTCTCTCTCTCTCTCACACACACACACACGCACGCACGCATGCACACACACAGCCATTCTTGAAGGAAGCAGGCTATAGATGAGGCATGGGTGGGAGGTTTTCTGCAGTGTCAATTTCAAGAAAGGACAACAAATTACTTAGCACATTATTTTGCTTCATAAAGAGAATTGCTGTTAGCATGAAACAAGGACTGACAAACTTTTTCTGTAAAGAACCAGGTAATGAATATTTTAGGCTTTGTGGGCCATGTAGAAAATCTACAGCTATCTTTGTCCTTGTATGCTTTCTCTGATATGTGTAGTTAATATAGAACACAGGGGCCAGCGCTGTGGCTCACTCAGTTAATCCTCAGCCTGCAGTGCTGGCATCCCATATGGGTGCCAGGTTCTGGTCCAGGTTGCTCCTCTTCCAGGCCAGCTCTCTGCTGTGGCCTGGGAGGGCAGTGGAGGATGGCCCAGGTGCTTGAGCCCCTGCGCCTGCATGGGAGACCAGGAGAAGCACCTGGCTCCTGGTTTTGGATCGGCGCAGCTCTGGCCGTTGTGGCCATTTAGGGAGTGAACCAATGGAAGGAGGACCTTTCTCTGTCTGTCTCTCTCACTGTCTAACTTTATCTGTCAAAAAAAAAAAAAAACACAATATAGGAACAAAGCAGACATCTTATGATTTGATTGTTGTTTTTTAGCCCTTGTTTGTACTCCTGTAGGACTGTGTTCTTTATACTTTTTACTTGTTGAATATTTTGGTTAGTGTGCATTAAGCTGGTGATTATAGAGTCGACTGAAATTGTGTATTTGCAAAAAAAAAAAAAAAACAAGAAAGGAGGGGGATTGAAGGAGGGAGAAAGGAAGGGAGGGCGTTATGGTTATCTTAGAATTGTACCTATGAAATCTGTTCTCTTTGTATTAATAAAAATTAAAAAAATAAAAAAATGGGTAAAGGAAAGACGTTATTTTCTCTGCCTCAAAGTGGAAAAGAAATCAACTTTATTTATCAGATTTTATTTTAAGATGGTAAATTGCTATTTTAAATCTTATAATCTATTTTATTTGGATGGACTCTAAACTACAGAGTGTTGACTTAAAACTTGTACACTCTGAAATACCACTGATGAAGTTGATAATGTAGTTGGGTAAGATCAAAGTTGTTTTCTCTGGGCAACCATGGTAGGTTTTCTTTAAAACTTCAGTCACCTGGAGATGCTGAAATAAATATGATTTGCTTCCTAACCACTTTATGATTTAACAGGGAATAAGCTGATTTCCTTTCTTTTTAATTTAAAATTTTTTATTTGTTTATTTGACGGGTAAAGACAGTGAGAGAGAGAGAGAGACAGAGAGAAAGGTCTTCCTTCCGTTGGTTCACTCCCCAAATCGCCCCAATGGCCGGAGCTATGCCGATTAGAAGCCAGGAGCCAGGTGCCTCCTCCTGGTCTCCCATGCGGGTGCAGGGGCCCAAGCACCTGGGCCACCTCCACTGCCTTCCCGGGCCACAGCAGAGAGCTGGACTGGAAGAGGAGCAACCGGGATTAGAACTTGGTGCCCACATGGGATGCCGGCACCACAGGCTGAGGATTAACCTAGTGCGCCACAGCGCCGGGCCCCCTGATTTCCTTTTTTAACAAGACACACACCACTTAAGGCAAAAAGTAAGTAAAAGCCTTGAAATTAATTTTAAAAATTTCCAGGCCTAATTAGTTGCAATGATATCCACAGTGAAAGCGATGAGCAACATTCCTTGTGTTACCACGTAAATTTTGTTTTCCCTGGGTTGAAGATTAATACCACAGGAAATTAAAGAGCACAATAAAGCTAAGAGAAAACTGGAGGCAAAGTGGCTAGTGCAAGGTCAGTATCTAACCAAGGAGTTAACGGGATTGGTACAATCTAACAGCAGTCCCTTCCTTTAATGAATGTTGTCCACTAAAATAATACCAGGGAAATGAGCTTAGTTGTTTCATCCCCTTCCTGGAGGATTTCTCTTAGAGCTCTGCTCTTTAAATGCAAACATATTACTGAGACCTACAACTAGCAGTTGCCCAATGGCTGAATCAGTAATGGAATCATCAAAATAAATTTATTTACATAGAATTATTGGGAGTGTTACTGCATTTTAGATGAAAAATTAGGCAGTTTAAAACTTGGGAAGTCTATAAGATTAATTTCTTGGGTTTCCATCCCTTTCCTTTCAGAAATTAATTTCTCATTTATCTGGAAGCATGCATTATCTTACAGAGTTTAGTGATTTTTTTTTAAAAAGGGGTGACTCCAGCATGTGATGTATATTTAAGGTGGAGGTTATGGATATGGACATTGTAAAGCATATCAAATTAGGAGCTTCTCTGGTATTTTTATATCATTTTACAAATTTTATTTATTTGAAAGGCAAGGAGAGAGAGAAATAGAGAGAGAGAGAGAGAGAGAGAGAGAGAGAGAATGAATGAATGAATGTGAGCAAGCCAGACACACAGAGACAGCTTTCATTCACTGTTTCTTTCCCTAAATGCCAACAATGGCTGGGGCTGGGTCAGGCTACAAGCCAGAAACTCAACCAGAATCTTCCACTTAGATGGCAGGAACCCAGTTATTTAAGCTATCACCATGGACTCCCTTAGCAGGAAATTGGAGTGAGAAATTGAACCCAGGCATACCTATGTAGTACTCTGGTGTTTCAATCATGAGGCTAAATACCCAACCCCGTAGTTTTATCTTGAAGTTGTATACTTCAAATTGTGCATTTTGGTTTAGAAATGGAGTGTGATGATATAATATGCCTTAATATTTGTTCATGGTTAACAGGAGGTGATGGTGTGTTAAGTAGCCTTTTATTATTGTGAGCCATACTCGTTTTGGAGTGCTTTGATCAAAGTAAAAAAAATGCTTTTGTGTTTATTTGTTATTGCTTTAGTGTTTAGTATTAGTGTGTTACCTGTGTAATCAAATCATGAATGGTTTTGGGGGAAGAAGCAGAGATGGACAGGGAGATGAGTCACTCTTATTCTGCAAAATGAAATGTGAACTTGGCCAGTTAGCAAGAGTCCTGTTGATCAGGTGGCCTCTCGACAGGCATGCTTGTTGCCTTGGATGGTATAGGTCCCAGGCTCTAGAAAGGACAACCTGCTCCAGGGCCCTTATCAATGTGGTTCTCCTTTCAGTGTCTTGCACCCTTTACTGATACCAGTGAGCTAATTTCTGCATTGGTGTTGGCAGGGTTGCTATATACGGAGCATCTTTGATTTGAGCCGAAGAACCGTCTCTGGTATTAGCATTCATGGGTGGAGCAGAGCAGTTGATTTCAGAACAGAAATCTGTACTTTGTGGTGACACAAAATAACCCCATAGATGTTCTTTCCGGAATGTATGTGGGGAAAAATACTTTTAGTTTTTCAGAGGTTAGGTTATTCCGTTTTTTGTGTCTAACCTGAAGAGGTGGTAGGAGAAGGAAGAAGATTACTTAGATGTTGCAACAACATATACAGCACAATTTTTGGCAATAACTGTATAACTCTCTTTGACAATTGCTACCATAAAAGTCCAAAAATTGGAGTCAGGGGATTCTACTCCCACTCTGTAAGCCTTGGGTAATTTCTTTCAGATAGCAGCTAGTTCGTTTTTACTTAATTCATTTTTTAATATTTCTTTGAGAGGAAGAGAGTCCCTCCTGCCCTCCCCCCCTCCCACAGAGCCCACTCCCATCCTCTGGTTCACTCCTCAAATGTCTGCAGTGGCCAGGGCTGTAGCCAGTAACTGGGAACACAATTCAGGTCTCCCATGTGGGTGTCAGGAGCACAAATACTTGAGCCATTCCTACTGTTCCCAGGGTGCACATTAGCAGGAAGCTGGAATCAGGAGTGGAGTCAGGACTTGAACCCAGCCAGTGTTTTAACTGCTGCTATGCCAAGTGCATATCCCTGAAAGCTAGCTTTTTTCATGAAAAAACTACACCTAGATTTCAAAATCTTAGGCATCAAAATCAGCTTTTTTTTTTTTTTTTTTTTGACAGGCAGAGTGGACAGTGAGAGAGAGAGACAGAGAGAAAGGTCTTCCTTTGCCGTTGGTTCACCCTCCAATGGCCGCCGCGGCCGGCGCGCTGCGGCCGGCGCACCGCGCTGATCCGATGGCAGGAGCCAGGAGCCAGGTGCTTTTCCTGGTCTCCCATGGGGTGCAGGGCCCAAGCACCTGGGCCATCCTCCACTGCACTCCCTGGCCACAGCAGAGAGCTGGCCTGGAAGAGGGGTAACCGGGACAGAATCCGGCGCCCCAACCGGGACTAGAACCCGGTGTGCCGGCGCCGCTAGGCGGAGGATTAGCCTAGTGAGCCGCGGCGCCGGCTCAGCTTATTTTTTAAATTCCATTTCTATGAACTTTTCAAAGTCTCCTTGTATAATCTCAAGAATATTCCATTTATTTTCATTCCCTCCCCTTCTCATCCCTCCCCTTTCTTCTCCACTCCTCCCTTTTCCTTTTGCAGAATATAATTTAGTATGGCCCAGCCCCATAGCAGCAAGCTGTCCATCCTGGTGGTTCACATAACTCCTTTGCATGTTACCTGTGGGTTTTCAGATGTTCTAATTCCTAATGTCAGGATATTAGCCTCTGTGGTGCCTTCAGTTATCCTGTGGATCTTAAGGCTAATGATTGCAAATGAGACTCCAGGGCCTCATCATTGTTAGCACTGCTGGTTTGGACAGGGGAGAGTAAAATCTTGAAGCCTTCGCCAAATTCTGACTTGAGAAATTTGAGGTCAACTGTTTGGCACCTTTTAGAAATGAACCAAACAATCTTGTTTATATGTGTTCACAGTCTTATATCTTAGGCAGAATATAAACTATCTTTGTTCTAGGATAAAAGGATGTAGGTTACAGATGGGCAGTTCTTTACCTATGGTTGTAGGACCAACTAATCTTTTCAGGCTGCCTTGGAAAAAACAATGATCTTATTATAGGATTGTGCTGGTGAAGATTTTATACTTTTTTAAAATGAATGTCTACTCTATAGTCCATTACTTAGATATCTTTTGGGCCATTCATAGTGTGGGCAGACTTTTATATTTGTGTAAGTGGAGCATGTTTGCATTGTTACTGGGAGTGCCTTTAATTTTTTCCAAAGGCTAATTGAATTATTCTGCAGTTGAATGCATGGTTTATGTGCAGCAATATATTAGCTAGTAAGTTGGCAATCAAGGGAGTAACTAAGAATAAAACATTTCCTCCAAATGTCATAAGTATTTTGGGAGTTTAAAATATGAATTTTGATCACAGACATCCTTTGTAGACAGTAGACTTAATTGATCGCACCTGACAGGTAAACCCATATGCAAAGCCATTTGGAAGTAAATGTGCATCAAATCAAGTTTGGCCTAATTAAATTATCTTGGGAAAGTTACTTGGAGTGTATGGAAATGCTAATACTGTTATTATTACAAATCACCTACAATAGAACGTGCAAACAATTTATACTGGGTGTATTTCCTTTGGAGGCCTTTTAATGAACTACCAAATAATTTCCAAAATGTGCAAATTAAGAAAGCATAGAATTTAAAGTTGTATTTCTTCCACGGGGAACATTTTGATTGGCAATAAGGCACCATATTTTCTAATATTTTTCTCACTGCATACATAGGACTATTTTGGATAATCTTGTCGAATGGGTGCCTCTTTTTATCAATGGAGAGGGTAGACAGTAGCACTGGAAATGGCAAAGCAATGCATCTTCAAGCTCTTATCCACTCATCATGCTTGCCTCAGGATATCTCTGATACAACCTTCTCTAATAACTTCACTCTTCTGCTTCAATACGTGATCAGTTTACCCACAGGTTACCTTGCTTTCATATCCGCTATCCATATGGTTTTCTGTTATTTATCCAGTTTTTTTGTTTTCATTTTGATATTTTCTTTTTGTGAACTAAAATTGATGATAATTAAGTATCTTAAGATTTGAGAAAGAATCAAATACAGAAATTTCAACTGTGTTAAAAAAAAAAGGAGCAAGGGGATTCTGGGGGAAGGTTGCTTATAAGCATGTGATCATTTTTTGTGCAGAATCCTGGGAATCATAGACTTAAGAAATTTGGTTTGTGGGCTGATCTTTAAGTATGTTTTGTTGGTTCTCTAGGCTTTTGTTGTCCCTCAGTGGCACTGCGATTAATTAGTTTTAAGTGAAGACACAGTTAGAAGTGTCACTTTTCCATGGGATGATTGGTTTTGGAAAGCATCTGGCCCTCTTAAAATGGATTTGATGTATTAATTTAGATGATTTAGGACATCTGAAAACAACTACCAATGGATTTTTGTATATTTCAAAGGGGAGACACCTTGATTTAGATGAAGAAATCAAGGCATTACCATACCTCTTGTTTTGGTTGTAGTTATCGTTTATATTTTTGTTAATCAAAATATGTAAATTCTACTCTTATCTTTCCATGGAGTGATACACCTGTAGTTTGTTTCTGTCATTTATGGTGTTATATTTTTCTGTTTAAAGAAATATAGTAGTCCAGTTATGTCTTCAGGGACCTTTAATTTGGAATTGAGACCTTGGTATGAATGCATATGTTAACATATACAAACATCAAAATGAAATTTTAAACCAAAATATGAAAGGATATTTTTTCAGGCACATTGCAGGCAAAGTAGCTTGACAATGGATATTATTGATGGGAACATGCTAATCTTGACATTATTCATATTAATTAATCCTTATAGTCAGTAGCTTCTTGATATTGTATGACTTTATCTGCCTAGAGTGCTGCATACATTTTTTTTTATATTTAAACTGTGGCCTGTTGAATACATGGTTGTAGGATCAGTCACTTTGTCTCGACACAAGGCAGAGTATTTTGGCCAATCTCTCAAAGAATTTGCCCTAAAACATTGGTTTTGCTTGATCTCATCTTTTTCAGATTCCATGCAAGAATCAATTTATTATTTTACTTTTTAAGTGTGGGTGTTCTTCATAGATATATTTATTTTCATCCACATACTGTATTTACTCCAAACCTTGGTATAAATATTTACCCATATTTTGTCCCCCCCCCCCCCCAGAGGTATTTATCATCATTGTGGAGATCCAGCAGAACAACAGTAATCAATTTGATCTGGCCTCTAAAACAGGTGTCATTTTGATAAATGGTCCTAATTAAGCTGAGAGCTCAGGTAGGAAGCCGATTGAGTTAGTGCAGTGGCACCTCTGTGGCCATGGCGAGACAAGTGCAGGTGTTACAACAAGGTGGAAGCAGCACTTTATTAACTTAGTTAGGTCTTCCCGTCCAGCGTTGCCCATCATTTGATCAAAAAACATCTGTGCTGTAGCACGCCTGGTTTTATCTTGCATTTATGCACTGGGTTTAGGGGGCAAAGCCAGCTATAGAAACTGCAGTTCTTTTAGGTCATTTGTAAACTGATCTCTATCCTGCAGTGAGAGACAAGTGCATAAAAATGATTAATAAGACAAGTGGCTTCATTGTTTCCAACCCATGATTCATATTCCTTCTGCTCAACATGGGTTTGAATTGCTGGAAAAGGAGCTCTTTTATGTCCTCTTGTATTAATTTCAAAATAGATTATGTAGGTAGAGTATGCAGGATGACTTCACTGCTTTTCCTCTAATGATTGGAATGACTTTTAATATAAAATGACACAGGAACGTGACCTTCCCTCAAAAATCCCTGTCACTTTGTGATCCCACAGCATCAAATTATGACTTGGTCAGTTCCACAATTAGGTTCTCCAAAAGAAGATTTTGATTTCTCTTCTTATTCAAATGTATTTTTCAGGGGGGAAGAATATGTGAGGGAATATTTTAATAATAACATCAGAGAACTTTGTTCAACTTCAATTTTCTAGTGTAGAGGTTGGCAATCTTTTTTTAAAAGATTTATTTATTTATTTGAAAGCTAGAGTTACACAGAGAGAGGAGAGGCACCGGCAGAGAGAGAGAGAGAGAGAGAGAGAGAGAGAGGTCTTCCATCCACTGGTTCACTCCCCAATTGGCTGCAATGGCCAGAGCTGTGCTGATCCGAAGCCGGGAGCCAGGAGCTTCTTCCAGGTCTGCCACGCGAGTGCAGGGGCCCAAGGACTTGGGCCATCTTCCACTGCTTCCCCAGGCCACAGCAGAGAGCTGGATCGGAAGTGGAGCAGCCAGGTCTCGAACCGGCACCCATATGGGATGGCGGTGCTTCAGGCCAGGGCGTTAAGCCGCTGCACCACAGCACCGGTCCCAGCAACCTTTTTCTATAGTGGATCTAATAGTAAATATTTGAAAATTTGTAGGTCATATGATCTGTTTCACAAATCCTTTATTGTGTTGTGAAAGAAGCCATGGACAGTGCATATATGGATTGTTGTGACTATGTTCCAATAAAACTTTATTTATGGCTACTTAAATCATGTAGCTTCCATGTCATAAATCTTCTTCTTTCTTACTTTCTTCTTTGTTTGACAACCACTTAAAAATATAAAAATATTCTTAGTGTATAGCCAAACAAGTATAAGCAATGGGCCAGTGCTATTCCATGGGCTTTAATTTACTATGCCCATTCTAATGTGTTTCTCAAAATTCTGTGCTAACCAATTAAATATTGTTCTTGGCTTCAAGGTGTTTTTCACTCAGCTGGAGAAAAAGTCAGTTACATAAAAACAAACTGATACTATAAAGCAGAATGTAATTAATGCCACGACCCAAACCCTGCTAACTCTCTGGCCAGCCCCAGCAGGGGCCAGTGGGACCAGGGAGAGGGTGGGGTGAATTTAGGGAATGTGTGGTGGATGCAAAGGGAGCAAGGTAGGTGGGGAGGGAATCTTAAGAATGCAGGATTTGGGGCTGGCACCACGGCTCACTAGGCTAATCCTCCGCCTTGCGGCACCGGCACACCGGGTTCTAGTCCCGGTCGGGGCGCCGGATTGTGTCCCTGTTGCCCCTCTTCCAGGCCAGCTCTCTGCTGTGGCCCAGGAATGCAGTGGAGGATGGCTCAAGTGCTTGGGCCCTGCACCCCATGGGAGACCAGGAGAAGTACCTGGCTCCTGCCATCGGATCAGTGCAGTGTGCCGGCTGCAGCGGCCATTGGAGGGTGAACCAATGGCAAAGGAAGACCTTTTTCTCTGTCTCTCTCTCTCTCTCACTGTCCACTCTGCCTGTCAAAAAATTAAAAAAAAAAAAAAAAAAAAAGAATGCAGGATTTGGGCAGGCGCCGCAGCTCAATAGGCTAATCCTCCACCTGTGGCGCTAGCACAAGCACACTGGGTTCTAGTCCCAGTCGGGGCACCGGATTCTGTCCCGGTTGCCCCTCTTCCAGTCCAGCTCTCTGCTGTGGCCCAGGAATGCAGTGGAGGATGGCCCAGGAACTTGGGCCCTGCACCCGCATGGGAGACCAGGAGGAAGCACCTTGCTCCTGCCTTTGGATCAGTGCAGTGCACTGGCCGCAGCGCGCCGGCTGCAGTGGCCATTGGGGGGTGAACCAATGGTAAAGGAAGACCTTTCTCTCTGTCTCTCTCCCTCACTGTCCACCCTTCCTGTCAAAAAAAAAAAAAAAAAAAAAAAAAAAAAAAAAAAAAGGCAGGGTTTACAACTGAAAATTGATCCCTGTTAAAAATAAGAGTGGGGATAAGAGAGGGAGGAGATATACAGTTTGGCACACGCTCCCTCAGACTACCCCTAAGGGTAAAGCTAAAAACTTGCCATGAGAATCCAAATCCCATTAAGTTGGCAGGTATCACTGCCACCTTACTAGTTAAGGTGATCAGTTTAAGTTCATAACAGATCATAAAGATTGGATTAAGTGTCAAAGGGATCACATAAACAAGACTAGTGTCTGCTAATACTAACTGATAGAATTTAAAAGGAGGGGACTATCTAACATGGGAAGTGGGATACACAGCAGACTCATAGAATGACAAATGCCCTTAACAGTACTCTGGCCTCAGAATCAGCCCTTAAGGCCTTTGGATCTGACTGAAAAGCCCATGAGAGTTTCTCAGGCATGGAAAGTCAAGTTACTGTGGCAAAAAAAAATGACCTAAATGAAAAACCTCTGTGAGTGAGATCTTGGTGGAAAGAAGGGGCCATAAAAGAAAGAGGTACCTTTCTCTGAAGGGAGGAGAGAACTTCCACTTTGATTATGGCCTTGTCTAAAGAAGGTCAGAGTTGATGAACTTGAGAGTCTTCCATAGTCTTGGCAGTTCATGACAAGAGTCTTAGGTGATTACTGACATCATAAACAAGAGTGTCAATTGTTAACAACAGGAGTCACTGTGCACTTACTCCTCATGTAGGATCTCTGTCCTTAATGTATTGTACTATGAGAATTAATGCTAAAACCAATCTTCAAATAGTACTTTATACTTATGTGTGTGTGTGGGTGCAAACTGTTGAAATCTTTACTTAGTATATACTAAATTGATCTTCTGTATATAAAGATAGTTAAAAATGAATCTTGATGAAGAATGGGATGGAAGAGGGAGCAGGAGATGGGATGGTTTGCTGGTGGGAGGGTGATTATGGGGGGAAGAACCCCTATAATTCAAAGTTGTACTTTTGAAATTTATATTTATTAAATAAAAGTTTTCTATGCAGAAAGAAAAGAATGCAGGGTTTAGGGGCCACATTGTGGCATAGTAGGTAGACACCATCTGCAATGCCAGTATCCCATATAGGAGCCAGTTTGTGGCCTGGCTGCTCCACTTCCAATCCAGCTACCTGTTGATGTCCTGGGAAAAGCTTCAGAAGATAGCTCAAGTGTTTATGCTCTTGTCACCCATATGGGAGACCCTGATGAAGCTTCTGACTTCTGGCCTGACCCAGTCCTAGCCCTTGCGACTGTCTGGGAACTGAATCAGTTAATGGAAGATTGATTATGTCTGTCTCTATCTCTGTCTCTCCCCCTCTCCTTCTCTCCCTCTCTCTCTTTAAGTCCCCCTCACCCTGTAGCTCTAATTTACAAATAAAGACATACAAATCTTCTTTCTTTCTTTTTTTTTTTTTAAAGCAGAGTATGGAGGGACAGGCAGTTCAGGCAAGCACTGACAGTGGATGCTTTCTGAATTTTAGAAGAGTTTCAGTTATAATGTCTTCAGATATTTCAAGATCTAGTCCTGCTTTTTAGTGTAGCCATAATTGTACAAAAATGATATGCCTTGATGTAAATGGGATGAACAGAGACATCTGGACTGAGGAGGCTGTGGCAGAACTACTGAGACGCTGTGCCTTGTTGACTTGTCCTGGACTCAGAAGGAGATAGAGCATGTAGACTTGCAAAGCAGTCTAGAGTGAATTCTCAGAGACTGGGCTCTGAGGGTGCGAATTCAGGGTGAGGTAACAGAGGCAAGGTAGACTGAGATATGGTGATATCCAATAGTGGCCATTGGTGTGGCTTGCTAAGGAATGGATCAGTGGGTTAGCAGGAGCTGAGAATCAGAGGGCAGAGGCCAAAGCCCTCATTGGTTGTGAGAATGATCATGATCAGAGGATCCTTGGGGGATGGTGTAGGCCGATGGTATAAGGTTCTGAGACAGGGTCTGCAGGGATGAGATGTAATCATTGGGAAATGGCAACAGTAAAATGGGTGCACATAGTACATGGGCTGGGGAAGAGTGAACGGGACCCCAGTGAGGTCCAAAAGGGGAAACTAGGGCAGGATAGGGGGCCGGCGCTATGGCATAGTGGGTAAAGCTGTTGCCTGCAGTGCTGGCATCCTATGTGTGCTCCAGTTCAAGTCCTGGCTGCTCCTCTTCCAATCCAGCTCTCTGTTATGGCCTGGGAAAGCAGTGGAAGATGACCGAGTCATTGGCTCTACACCCACTTGGGAAACCCTGAGGAAGCTCCTGGCTCCTGGTTTCGGATTGGTGCAGCTCCGGCCGTTGAGGCCATCTGGGGAGTGAACCAGCGGATGGAAGACCTCTCTCTCTCTCCCTCCCTCTCTCTCTCTGCCTCTGCCTCTCTGTAATTCTGCCTTTCAAATACATAAATAAGTCAAAGGCAGGTAGTAGAGAATTTTGAGTGTTCCAAGATGAGCTGAACACGTGATGGGTGTGTCAGGGGAGAGTGGGAGTGTGCTGGGTGTTTCCAGAGCGCCCAGAGAACAGAACTGAAGCACTGGCTGCTGGGAAGTCAGGGGGGACACAGATGGAGGGAAGAACAGTATGAAGATGAGAAGGGGAGTAATGATTGTGATACTCCCAAGAAGAGAGGAAGGAGGCATGATGGAGATGCTGTTGACCTGTTGACTAAGCCTTGGGCACGAGTTGTTTAGAAGGAATCCTGTGAACTTGTTCCCAGGCTGGTGAGTTGTTCATGTGCGCCATCTTTAAGACTGTGTGTGGCCCTGATCAGTCTGTCCGTAAAGGGTCTACTTACTTTGTGCTAGAAAACTACCAAAATTTGATTCCATACTTTTAATGAGTTTAAAAAGCATTTTTTTGAATGACAATGTGTATCTGTTGTCTGATAAACATGTCTGTTTTCTCTTAATAAAGCAATGGTTTTTTGTTTAGAGGGTGCATTTTCTTCTAGTTGATGTGTGGAAACATTTCTTCATCCTGAAAATCAGGGAACAAAAATTACAATGGAATGAAGTTCAAATTTCCTGCTCTGTAAAGCACCACTACCAGGCTAGCTAGAACAGAATTTTTGTCCAGGAAAAGACCCCCTTTTTTTTCTTGAAGCTATATAGCATACTATATGCAAAGGGTTTGCCCTGCCACCAGAATGAGTAGGATATTATTATGTTGCAATATTGTTTCTTTGTTCTTTTTATTCCTTTAGTTTGGTGTAGTAGTGATTACTGTCCTATTGAAAGCGATAGCCAGTGGGAAATGTAATTTTGAACTTGACAAAACCGGAGCATTCATTTTATTGTAAAGGGTTTGAAATACCCAGGAAATAAACCATAGTTTGAAGAGCTCCAGCAAAATAAATGTGAAATGGAAAGAGATACAGTGATGAGGACTGGAAAGGATACCTAACAAATCAAAATAAAGCTAGTTTTGAAGAGGAGTGAAAACACAGAAGGAAATTGGGAAAATAATAAAAGAGATAATGAAACATAATAGAAAAAGATGAAATGATATGTATTTACCTGGAAGCTTTCATCCAGAAATTAAATTTGATAGGGAATGGGGGATTTGGAGATGCTGGGCAGAAAGCCAACAATGACTTGGTTCTAAGAGGTTAGGGATGGGGTCTGAGCAAGTCTGTAAATTATAAATAAAAATTGTGAAGGAATTTACATTTACTACAGGCAGCTTTGGGGGACTTTGCATAAAGTATTGACATGGTCCAAGTGACAGCAGGGAGGAGAATTTGCAGTCAGCTTATAGGAGCAGAAGGAAGGTAAACAAAGGGATTTTAGTGTAAGTGTGTGAGATGTATCCTGCTGTGCTGTTTAGGACAGGTGATACCAAGCCACACACTATGTGTTGGGATGAATGCTGACTTGTGAACAAGACTCTTCTTTATGGGGCCCTTGTTTTTTTTTTAATGTATATCCTTTGTTTATTTTTAGGATATATCCAACCTTGATAAGGTCCAAAGGAGCTCTAGGACACTGCTTACACAAACTTTTTTCAAAGAAAGTTGGATAATATGTCTTAAAGACCTTTAAAACAGTCATCTTCTATGCCTAAATGATACTAAATCAAAGGACTTGTCATGGTAATATTAATTAGAGATGTCTTTTAAGATTTTATGCCTATATTCAGTACAGCATTATTTTTAGCACCCCAAATTTGGAAACTGCCAAAACATACCACAGTGGTACATTGCTTAAATAACTCTCAGCTGATTTAGCCAGTGTGATACAATGCATTCATTAGGATCATGTTATAGGAGATTATTTCACATTGTTGGAAAATCTTTATACTGTTTTGTTAAGTGGAAGAAAAGCAGTTACCTAAGTAGTTTGTATAATGTGACATATAGGATGTCTGAATGGATGGATATTAGGTATTACATCACTTAGGCTTGCTAGCAGAAAGACACATAGTAGAGGACTACTTGGGAATCTGGCTTTGGAGAAGCCCTACAGGTCAGTTGCACAAGAACAGGATTTGTACTCTGAGAGTAGGCAGTTTTTATGTGATGTTGGAGGATGAGCTACTTTGAGCCCCATCAGGTTTGATGAGTACTGAAGGCAGACTTCTTTGGGGTCAAACGTAGAATCAGCAAGCAGGAAGTCATATGTTGGCTCCCGCAGAAGTATGCAAATATTGTTATTCCTGGAAAGTAAATTCCCCCTTCTAGCCAAAAAGCCAACAAATTTCAATGAAAAAGTAAATGAATAAAAGGGTGGGTCTCATTGTTTTCCCCTGTTTCTAGTACTTTTTTATTTTTTTACTTGAGACTTGGAGGAATAGAGAGAGGGAAAGGAGAGGGAGAGGATAGGGAGAGGAAAAGACAGGGAGAGACAGAGATAGGGACAGAGGGAAAGAGAGAGACAGAAAGATAGGGAGAGACAGAAGGAGAAAGAGAGTTGGGAGAGGGAAAATGAGAGGAGATAGAAGAGGAGGAAGAGGGAGAAGAAGAAGGAGGTGAGGGAGATACCATCCATCGATGCACTTCCCAAATTCCTACAGTGGCTGGAACTGGGCCAGGGTCAAGACCAAGGGTGAGGAACTCAGTTGAGGTCTGCTACATGGGTTGCTGGGACCCAGTTGCTTTAGTCATCACCTATTGCCTCCCAGGGTCTGCATTGGTGAACAGCTGGAACCAGGGGCTTGAGCTGGGAATAAAACCCTAGTCCTGTGATGTGGGTTGCAGGCATCTTAATTGTTAGGTCAAATGTTTACCTCTATTAATTTATAAGATTGATCCTCCCTCAGCTCTTCCATGTCAAAAACCCTTAGTCCTCTGATTGTGACACTAAGTAGATAAGCCACTATCACCTCCAAACCTTTATTGCCATCCACTGATCTCCTGGTCATTCCTCTTCATTCATTGAAGATTTTAGCTCCTGATTCGTAGTTTTATTCCTCTTCCCAAACCCCTATCATTGCCCATATAGCTCCAAGCTTCTTGATTCTCTCCCTTTTCAAACAATCTCCTTTTAGACTGTCACCACAGTCCATTCTGTTGGTCCATTCTTTACTTTCACCATTGTCTTCTTTTCCTCTGTACCCAGCTTAGAGTTCACGGTTGTCTCCAGCAATAACTCCCTTGAAAAAGCCTCACCTTCTTTTACCTCTTCCTCTATTACTCATTTCTGGAACAACTCTGACACTATGAATCTGTCATTTATCATCTCCTTGCCAACACCCAGCAGATGAATATTCTTAGAGAAAAAAACACACAAGAGGGCTGCCAAGGTTTAACTTTAAATTCATGATCACCAACCTCGAATACCCAGCCAGTGCTGCACTGCTACGCCCCTGTGCTTCTTCAGTAGGCTCTCTTCCCTCTACTTGAATGACTGTCTTCTCATCTGCTCTCCTCATATCTTCTCAGTCCTCTTTTTCCCAGTTTTATCAGCTGGTGGCCTTGCCTTTCAGGTCATTGAGAAGATAGAAGATATCAGAAGGATGCGCATTTATTTTCTCATAACCAATTCTGCAAACCCACCTGCATCATTCATTGCTTTTATCACAATAGCAGAAATCTCTCCTCCTACTCCATTTCCTCCTCCTGATTGTTTTCTGTCCACTGGATTCTATTTCTATTATTCTGCCTTCTGCAGGAATTCCTTCTCTAACTTACTTCTTCTGTTTACATCAGTGCATAAAATCAAACCTGAAAACCTTGACCACATATTTCTCTCAAGCATCTGTTCCATTCTTATCTTCTTCTCAATCACTTGCTAAAAAACAACTACACATGGTGTCTCTAATACTTCTCTTCTAATTTTGCTTTTAACCCCAACACTTGGCTGAAAATGTTCTGTAAAAGTTGCAAATGACCTTCACCTGGTCTAATTCACTGGCTGTGTCTTGGCTCTTTTTGTTCTCAGACTTTTCAGCCCTGGACTCAGTTCATCATTTCCTTCTTGAAACACTCTCAATTTGGCTTCTTTAACTCCTGACCTTCCTGGTTTTCCTTGTATCTCCCTTGATAATTTTTCACTCCTCTGCTTCAAATTGCTTGTGCTCCTATCAACTAAAGCTAGGCCTCTAAACTTTCCATCTGTACACCTTCTCTCTGATAGATCTCACACTTCACTTACAATTTAATGATTCTGATTGCCATCTTGACATCTGCATCAGTTGTCTTGTAGCTTTGTGCAACTTAACGTATCTAAGAGCATTGGATTCCATTCCTCTTCAGACCTGCTCTAAGTCATCCTTATCAAATTGAGAACTACTACTGTCTTCCCTGTTGTTTGGGGAAGAACTCTGAGGATCATCTTTTTTTTTTTTTTTCAAACTTTTATTTAATGAATATAAATTTCCAAAGTACAGCTTATGGATTACAATGGCTTCCCCCCCATAACGTCCCTCCCACCCGCAACCCTCCCCTTTCCCACTCCCTCTCCCCTTCCATTCACATCAAGATTCATTTTCGATTCTCTTTATATACAGAAGATCAGTTTAGCATACATTAAGTAAAGATTTCAACAGTTTTCTCCCACACAGAGACATAAAGTGAAAAATACTGTTTGAGTACTAGTTATAGCATTAAATGTCAATGTACAGCACACTAAGGACAAAGATCCTACATGAGGAGTAAGTGCACAGTGACTCCTGCTGTTGACTTAACAAATTGACACTCTTGTTTATGGCCTCAGTAATCACCCTAGGCTCTTGTCATGAGCTGCCAAGGCTATGGAAGCCCCCTGAGTTCACCGACTCTGATCATATTTAGACAAGGCCATGGTCAAAGTGGAAGTTCTCTCCTCCCTTCAGAGAAAGGTACCTCCTTCTTTGATGACCTGTTCTTTCCACTGGGATCTCACTCGTGGAGATCTTTCATTTAGGTTTTTTTTTTTTTTTTTTTTCCCCAGAGTGTCTTGGCTTTCCATGCCTGAAATACTCTCATGGGCTTTTCAGCCGGAGAAGATCATCTTTTGATTGTCTCTGTTACCTCTCAAATCTAATTTGTCACCTAAATGTATAATACGAGGCTTTCACTTTCTGTGTATCTCAAACCCTTCTACTTCAGTCCATTTATAACAGCATCCTAAGCCGCACTACCTCCTCACTTACTGAATTGCTACAACAACCTCCTAACTGTATACTAATCTTGTTACTTTTCATCCATTTGTCAGCAAAGTGCTTTTGTTTTTGAAATAAAACCCAGTTTTGTCTTAAGATGAACTGTGGTTTCCTTCCTAGGGCCGCATTCCAACCTCCTCCTGTGAGTTTATCCTCATTGCTGTGGTGACTGCATTCTTGAGTCTCACATTAAATATAATTAATTCAGAAGTTTCCTTCAACTTCCTGATCAAAGTAGGTCCTCGTCCCATCTTTACTCTTGACTGTAACACCATTTCAGTTTTCTTTGCAACACTTACGGCTTAGAATTATGTGCATTTGTTTATTGTATATTTCCTGTGCAAGACTGGAAGCCCCATGAGATCAAATTTGTATCTTCTCAGATCTCTTTCTACTTCTGTACCTAGTTCTGTGCTTGTGCATCCTTGACTATGTGCTTTCAGTAGATATTTGTGAAACAAATGAATAGATAAGTATTTGCCAAGTATTGCTTCTATTTGGTGCCAAGGTGAAGAGCAAGGATGGAAATAATCTTGATTATAAGATGATTATTGTGTACCGGGTGACACAAGATAAGGATTGGCAGCATAATGCAGGGAAACCTGAAATACAAAACAAGAGTTAGAACTTGAAAAATGACAAACTGATTACGTGACTGAGGAAGGGCCCGGCAATCCGCTTCCAGACCATCTGCTGTGTTCATCTCTTCTCCCTTTGTAAAACGCCAACCTCTGGAGAGTGTTGATATCTTTCCACCAGGAGTTCAGTATTCTTTGCCTTGTGTGGGAGACCTTGTCCTTACAAAATCTCTTCAGGAACCCTGACTCAAAAATAGAATTCATGGAAATACCCAAGACGGAATACAGAACAGAAATTACAAAGACATTAAAGTAGAGAAAGTTTGTGCAGATCTCAGGACCCTAGTGTCTGCATGTGTACCAGTGAGTCCACGAGTGCTGACTGGGGAAATGGTTAATATGAATGTGAATTATTTACATGACTGATGCTTATTGATTGTCAGAGAATTCCCTTGCTGGTCGTCTTATGCTTTGGAGTGTTAATATGAAAGACAACCCTTCATCTGGTTCCATAAATGAAATCGATCATTTAGCAGCAGTTGTCTTATCACATTGCACTACTTTATATGAAAGATGCTATCCATAAAGGCAATTGTAATGGGTGGTTTAATAAGGAAAACACCGTTAGAGAATACATTTAGCCGTGTTCTTAGCAAACACAATGCTTTCTGCAGGGCCCTCGTTTGTTTTATTAAAGCCAATTACACGTTTGTTTTTGCTGATTTCTACTGTACAAAAGAAATTTGAAATATTTAATAGTCAATTACTGTGAGCATGCAGATAAAAATAATGAATGTTATCACACAAAGAGTTTATATATAAGAGGCAAGGCAGACATGAATACAGTATATGGAAATTTGTCAGGATTAATAACTTCTATTTTAAGCATCTTCAGAGCATTGTGCAAAGGAAACCTTTAAATCAATTAAATTCCTACCTAGCTCCTTGCAGATGGCTGACATGATTCTATCTAAATGGAATCCTGGTAAAAGCTACGATCAGTATCCTCTCAAGAGAGCTGGCTTTTTCCCTAAAAGAACCTTTAACACAATAGACGAGCAAACTCTTTGTGCATGGATCTCTATATTTAGTCACTCTGGAATATTTGATGTTTTCATGAGTCATCAGAAAGGAACTCTGAACTTATTTTCAAGTGATAATGGAAAATGATTTATTTCAAACAAATTTCAGGTCAGGGAGTTGTGTATAAACTGATAATAAAGTTTGCTTATGAATTGAAAAGAAAACAGGCTTTGTTCACTAACTGTTCATTTATGTAGCACAGTATTTCAGGTTCAGTACTAGGTATATAGAAGTAAGATAGATAGGATCCTTGCAGTATAGAATTGATGGTTTCAGCATTAAATGAAGCATTAAATAGATTGCTGCTGTGCTGTGTGCTGTGTTAGAGGAATTAAGAACACCACAGGATAGGGGAGAAAGGTGGATGGGGAAAAGGACACAGAATGGTGACCAAAATAAGCAATAATGTATTGCACGTTAAAGAGAAAAGATTGCCAAAGGAATTGGTTTGTAACCTAATGTAAGGGTCAGAGAAGGCTTCCTAGTGGAAGTGGTGATTGAACTAAGCTTTTATTTAAGTAGAAGTTGGGTGAAGGAGGAAAAAGCACGTATTTAGTTTCTTGAGCCTTTGAAAAGTGGAACAATATCAACACTCTCCAGAGGTTGGTGTATTACAATGGGAGAAGAGATGAACACAGCAGATGGCCTGAAAGCAGATTTGCTGGGCCTTGCAAGCCATAACAAACGAGCTTATAGTGCAGGCATTGGGTCTAGCATTAAGATGACCATCTCTCATATCACAGTGCCTGAGTTCAATTCCTGACTCCAGCTCCTGAGTCCAGCTTCCTGCTAATGCAGATCCTGAGAGATGACAGTGATGGCTCAAGTGATTGGGTTCTTGCCACCCACGTGGGAGACCTGGATTGAGTTTCCAGCTCCTGGTATCCGCACTCCCTTCAACCCCCACCTCTGCCCCGCCCCACCTCCTAGGCTGTTACAGGTATTTGGTGAGTGAGCTAGCAGATGGAATCTCAAGTGTTTTCTCTCTCTCTCTTTCCTCATCCTTCCCTTCCTCTCTGTTATTTTATCTCCTTCTCCATTTCCCTCTACCTCTCCCTCCTGCATCATAAATAAATAAATAAGTGGGAGCTCATACTTGATCCTAAATTCTGGAAACCATTGAAGATCCTAAGAAGAGTCAGAATGTGACCCAATTTTATTTTATCCTTTTAATTCTAGCCACAGTGAAGAGGATGGGTGGGAAGGAAACAACTCTGGATGCAGGGAAATGAGTTAGGATGCTATTAGAGCGTTCTAGGAAAGACCTTTTCCTGGACAATGACTGGAGGGGGGAATAGACACATGTGGGTAGAGTCAGGACATATTTGTGAATTAGGATGTTTATAAATAGATATGCAGATAGACCGTTCTAAATCTCAGAGAGTGGGATAGCCTGGAATATAGCATGCTTTGATATCCATGGGGGATGGTTTCTAGGACCGTCCATGGGTATTGGAACTCCCAAATGCTCAAGTTGCTTGTATAAAATGTTGTAGTATTTGCATATAACCAGCACACATCCTACTGTATACATTTTTAGGTTTTAAGGGATTAAGGAAAGAAGTCAAAGAAAATTTTTTCTTAACACTTTCTTTCATTTATTTAACTTATTTAAAAAAGAGAGAGAGAGATGGAGAGAGAGACAGAAAAACAGAGACAGATTTCCCATTTGTAGGTTCATATTCCAGTTTTCTACATCAACCAGGGTTGGGCTAGACTGGAGCCAGGAGCCAGGAACTCAATTCAGCCTCCCATATGAATGATAGGGACTCAAATACTTGAGTCATGACCTTCTGCCTCCCATGGTGTACATTAGCAGGAAGCTGGGATCAGAAGTGGAGCCAGGACCCAAAACCGAGGCATTCTGAAGTAGAGTGTGGGCATCCCAAATGGCGTTTTTATTGCTATGTTTTAATCATCTCTAGAGCATTCACAATACCCAATACAATGCTTAGGTATCATTCATGTGGATGCAGCATTGTACTTGTGCATGGCAAATTTAAGCTTTGCCATTTGGAAATTTCTGGATTTTTTTTTTTCTTTTGAGTGTTTTTGGCCCAACGTGGTTAAATTCAAAGATACAGAACCTGAGAATGTGGAGAGCTAATTGTATGATAAAAAAGGGGCAGACTTTCAATTTACCCCTATTTACCACAGTGCTTCCCTGGCCCTACACAGAAGCAACATAATTTGTACTAAGACAGTGAATAGGACAAATGGGAGAGTAGTAAATCCTTTTGCAACTGCAGTACTTTCTGTTTTGTTAGTTTGTTAGTTTCATAAAATGAAAATTTAACAGAAATATCACCTGACAGATCATTAAAAATAATTATTGATACCAGATCACTATTTTATTTCTGGCATGTAACTCAGAAGGACTTTAAACAATCAAGTGACAATATTATAATAAAACTCCTTCCATTTCTGTCTACTTATTATTTAAAAAATATTGTAGGCCTTCACATAAAAGTGGAAAAATAGGAATAAGTTTGATGTAGAACATTGCTCATTTTTCCATTAAGTAATATTATTGATTTTCAGGAATAAACCTGGAAAAAAATCAAAACTATTTTAATTAATAAGTGCCATCTAAATTCTGTTTCAAATATCTATTTGTCAAAATATAAAATATGCTACATTGTATTTATTAATCAGTTGTATGCAGTGGTAGTTTAATGAGAACTCAATCTAGAAGAAAAATGTTATCACTTAGAACCTTACAGTCCCAGGAGATTAAAAATTACATTTACCAATATATTTTTTGCAGAGATGTATGATAAGGTGGTCAATGAAAGACTTTCAAGCATAAAATATATTGAGCTGAAATTTTGTTGGAGAAGTAGAGCAGAATTATGAGTTCGAAGGGCAAAAGGACTGATGTGAAATTTCCTTATGTGAGAGAGGAGCTCATTCATACATTTTTTAACTGGGTTAAGATGGAAATAAAATTACTCTGATGACTTCACACATTTTAGATGTTGGGCATATATAAAAGAATGAAGTAACATTTTTTAAAAGATTTGCTTTTTATTTACTTTCTCATCTGCTGCTTTACATCCCACATGGCTGCAACAGCTGGAGTTTGGCCAAGTCAAAGCCAGGGGCCTCAGATCTGCCACGTGGGTGGCAGGGAGCCACCATCTTCTGATGTTTTCCTAGTGCTTTAGTAAGGGAGCTGTATCAGAAGTGGAGCAGGGGCCGTTGCTGTGGCTTAGCAGGTGAAGCTGCAGCCTGCAGTGCTGGCATCCTGTGTGGACACTGGTTCAAGTCCCAGCTGCTCCACTTCCTTTCCAACTCTCTGCTATGGCCTGGAAAAGCAGTAGAGGATGGCCCAAGTGCTTGGGTTCCTGCATTCACATTGGAGACCTGGAGAAAGCTCCTGACTCCTGGCTTCTTATTGGCTCAGCTTCACCATTGTGACCATCTTAGAGAGAGAACCAACAGATGGAAGGCCTCTCTCTCTCTCTCTCTCTCCCCCTTTCTCTCCCTCTCCCTCCCTCCCTTCCTCCCTCCCTCCCTCTCTGTGGCTTTGCCTTTCAAATAGATAAATAAATAAGTCTTAAAAAAAAGTGGAGAAGTGGGGATGCACTTTGATATGTGACACTTACATTGCAGTGGCAAGCTTAACCCAAACTGTTATATTTTAAAATGTTTTAATATTTCCAATATGTAGGAAAATCAGTGCTTTGCCAGTGATAAACTACGTGAAGTTATACCATAATTTTTAGAAATGAACTTTAAAACATGAGAGAGGCTTTTCAAAATCCTTTTGCTGGGTATACTAGCACAATAGTTTGAAGACCACTGGTCTAGGTGGGGAAACTGAGTAAAAAGAGAAAAGAGTGTAGGTTGGACTCCTAAGAGTATCATTATGCAAGGATTCTCCAGTCTTTTACACAAGTAGAAAGGAGGCATGGAAAGGATCGCCAACTGTCCATTTATAGGTAGTTTCCATGGGATTGGAGATTAGGACAGCTAAGAGTGCAAGGAGTTTGAGGAACGACATCCACAGAGAGTGTACAGTTTCAACTAGCTGTTGCGGCAAACAGGAGCAACAGCTGACGATGGAAACGCCTGTCGAGGGCAGCTGACTGTGATTGGAGAGTGACATCGATCTATTTGGTACCTGGTAGTCTCTTCAATCATTTATTGGTGAGAAATTATTAAATTCAATGTGATTCTAAAATAAACTGAAAGTATGTCATAAAAAGTAAAAGAAAAAATAAGAAAGGAAGGAGGAGAGAGGGTGGGATCATGAGCTGGAGGGAGGATAGGGTGGGAAGCTTCATTATGCTCTTAAATCTGTATATATGAAATACATGACATTTATTCACCTTATACAAGTAAAAGTTATTTAAAAGTTCATGTGAATAGGTATTATGAAAGTCCTGTGTTTGGTTTATGAGTGTGAAAGATTATAGTTTTCTTCTAGTTAAAGAAAACGAAAGAAAGAATACTAGGAATTATATCATTATTAAGAGCCATGGAGGTAACCTGAGCCAGAGATCATGAATCAGTTACCCATGGGATATATGGGATATGGCAGATGGAGCTGCATATTCTCCATTTTCCTTCTGAAGATTCTAGCCACTAAACCTTATACCATCCTGTGACTGTGTCCGACAATGAATGTGCCAATTAAGAGCACCAGAAATGAGCTGACGTTTATAAAGGATATGTGTGCCCCTCTGCAGGACTTAAACACCTGGACTCAACCACAATATCCAACCCTCAGAATGTACTTCCAGATCCATGTCTCCTAGGACCCTAGAGTTCAGCATTCCAGCCAGGAGCACCCCTCTATCCTAACTTGACCTGTCAAAGTTTTCTGGATTCTTGAAAGGCACTCCTCTATGAATTTTCTCAACTCCACTTATAATCTCTACCAGCACTGTTCAGGAGAAAAAAGAATGTCAGCCAATGTGTGAGCAATTTATATCATTTTATTTTATTTTTTACTAAGATTGATTATTTATTGTGTAAGAACATTAACAGAAGATCCATTCTCTTAAGAAATTCTGAAGTGCACAATACAGCACAGTTAACCTAGACACCATGTTGCATGGCAGATCTCTAGAATTTATTCATTTTGTGTAACTGAAACTATGCTGTTGAACAGCAATATGCCATTCCCCATCCTACTAGTATCTGGCAGCCACCTACTGTGTTTCTGAGTCTGACAGTTTTATTTATGTCATGTAAGTACATTATTTGTCCTTCTGTTACTGGCTCTATTAGCCTGTCTTCAGGTTCATCCATGTTGTCACAATGGCGTGATTTGCTTCATTTTTTAAGATTTATTTATTTATTTGAAAGGCAGAGTTAGAGAGATAGAGATAGAGAGAGAGAGAGAGAGAGAGAGAGAGAGAGAGAGAGAGAAGTCTTCCACCCAGATGGCCGCAACGGCTGGAGCTGGGCCAATCTGAAGCTAGGAGCATGGAGGTTCTTCCAGGTCTTCCATGTGGGTGCAGAAGCCCAACCACTTTGGCCATCATCTTCAGCTTTCCCAGGCACATTAGCAGGGAGCCAGATAGGAAGCAGAGCAGTGGGGACTCGAACCGGCGCTCATTTGGGATGCTGGCACTGCAGGTGGCAGCTTTACCTGCTACATAGCACTGGTCCTGATTTCCTTCTCTTTTAAGGCTGAATAATAAAGAC
This sequence comes from Oryctolagus cuniculus, assembly GCF_964237555.1. Lineage (NCBI taxonomy): Eukaryota > Metazoa > Chordata > Mammalia > Lagomorpha > Leporidae > Oryctolagus > Oryctolagus cuniculus. Next base: position 16,262,451 of record NC_091440.1, on the reverse strand, counting down.
AACAAGTGTTAGTGAGGCTTGGAGATAATTGGAACACTTGTATTCTGTTGGTGGAAAGGTAAATTGATACAGTGGAAATCAGTATTGCGATTCTTCAAAAACTTAAAAATAGAGTTAGGATGTGATTGAGCTCCTGCATATAGATCCAGAATTGCAGTTAGGATCTTGAAGAGATAGTTGTGCCACCATGTTTATTAGTGTTAATAGTCAGAATGTTGAATCAACCATGTCCATTGACAAATGAATATATAAAGAAAAGGTGATAAATATTAGTATATACCATATATGTAATTTAAATTTTTCTATAATTAAACAGGTAAAAAGGATCAGTTGAAATCAATTTTAATATGCTTTAATTAAGCCAGTATATCCATGATATTGCTACTTTAACGTGTCAATATACAAATTGAAATATTTTGCTTTATATTCCTTTTATTAACTTTTATTTTATTATTTTTAAAATGTGCAATCAGTGTATTGCTCTGGTTATCTTGATATTCTCTTAGCCAAAACCCAAATTAAGACTACAAATAGCCCAAGAATTCTCAATATTCTCTTCTTCATTTGTTTTCTTAACAATGTAAAATAAGAATATATTGTCACTTACATGACATGAATTCAATGAAGCAAGTTTTATAACTATACAAGGAATGATCTGACAGCCACATAATTTTGATACTGCCTGTATGTATTAATTACACATAAGAGAAAACATTTCTTTATGGGTCTGACTTATTGAACCTAACATAACGATCTCTAATTCCATTCATTTTGTTGCAAATGTTAGGATTTCATTCATTTTATGGCTGAGAAATATTCCATTATATACATAGACATCATTTTATTTTTCCAGTCATCATTTCATGGACATCTAGTTTGATTCCATATCTGTGCTTCTGTGAATTGAACTGTTGTAAACATGGGAGTTCATGTAACTCTATGACAGCTGATTTTATTTTCTTTGGATAGGTAGCTGGGCCATATGGAAATCTGTTTTTTAGTTTTATGAGTAATCTCCATTACTGTCTTCCATAATTTTTGTACCAGTTTACATTCTCCGCAGCAGTGTTTTAGGGTACTTTTCCCCAACTTCCTTACTAGCATTTGTTCTTTATATATATATATATATTTTGATGCTAGCCATTCTAACTGGGGGGAGGAAATATATCATTGTGTATTTTATTTGCATTTCCATGATAGCTAGTGATCCAGAGCATTTTTTTCATGCATCTGTTGGCCATTTGTATTTCTCCCTTTGAAAATTGCCTGTTCATCGCTTTTGCCCATGTCTTAACTGGATTGTTTTGTTGTTGTTGAGTTTCTTGAGCTCCTTATAAATTTTGGAAATTAATTTTATATATATATATATATGTTGTACGTGTTTTCTCCCATTTTTTTTTTGGTTGCTTCTTCACATTTTTAAATATTTCCTTTGCTGTGAAAAAGCTTCTTAGCTTGAAGTAATCACATTTGTTTGTTTTTGATTGCCTGTGCTTCTGGGATCTTATCCAAGAAGTCTTTGCCTAGGACAATGGCCTATAGCATTTCCTCTATGTTTTCCTTTAGTAATTTTATGATTTCAGGTATTCTATTTAGCTCCTTGATCAATTGTGAGTTCATTTTTTTATAGGGTGTAAGGTAGGGGTCTTGTTTCACATTTCTCTGTGTGGAAATCAGTTTTCCCAAAACAGTTTGTTGAAGAGACTGTCCTTTCTCCAGGTATTGATTTTAGCATGTTTGTCAAAATTAGTTTGTTGTACATGTGTGGATTCATGTCTGTTGTTTCTACATGTCTGCTTTTGTGCCAGGTCCAGGCTTGTTTGATTATAACAGCACTTTAGTGTGTAATGAAATCTGGTTTTGTGATGCCTCTGGCTTTGGTTTTATTGTTTAATGTTATTTTGGCTCTTTGGGGTCTTTTCTATTTCCATATGAATGTTAGAGTTGTTTTTTCTTGTTCTGTGAAAAATGTCTTTGGTATTTTGATTAAAATTACAATGAATCTATAAAATACTTTGGGAGTAAGGATATTTTGATGAGTTCCATTTTTTTAATCCATGAATATGGAAGATCCATTTTTGTGTGTATTCTTTTTCTTTCATTAGTGTTTTATAATATTATTTTAGAGATCTTTCACATTCATGGTTAAATTTATTCCAAGATATTTAAATTTTCTTGTAGCTATTGTGAATGGGACTGATCTTACAAGTTCTTTCTCAGCCTGAGCATTTTTGGTATCTAAGAATGCTGTCGATTTTTGTGTGTTGATTTTATATCCTGTAATTTTGCCAAATTCTTTTAAGGATTCCAAGAGTGTCTTAGTAGATTCTTTTGGTTCCCCCATATAATGGATCAGGTTATCCTTCAAACTGGGATAATTTGACTTCCTTCTTTCTGATTTGTATTCCTTTGATTTCTTTTTCTTACCTAATAGCTCTGGCTAAAATTCCCAGAACTATATTGAATAGTAATGATAGGATTGGGCATCCTTGTCTGATTTCAGATCTTAGTGAAAATGCTTCCAGCTTTTTCCTATTCAATATGATGCTGGCTGTGGGTTTGCCACATAGTGCCTTGATTGTGCTAAGGTAGGTTCCTTCAATATCCAATTTTAAAAAGGTTTTTTATTATCATGAAAGGGTATTGTATTTTATTAAATGCTTTCTCTGCATCCATTGAGATAATCATATGGTTTTTATCCTCCATTTTTTTGATGTGATGTATCATGTGTATTCATTTGTGTATGTTGAACTATCTCTACATCTCTGGATAAATTCTCCTTGGTCTGGGTGGATAATCTTTTAGATGTATTGTTGGATTTGATTGGGTAGTGTTTTGTTTAGGATTTTCGGTTCTATATTCATCAGGTATTGGTCTAGAGTTCTTTTTTGTTGTATCTTTTGTTTTGGAATTAACATAATGATGGCCTCATAGAATGATTTTGGATTTTTCAGTTGTTTCTAGTAGTTTAAGAAGAAATGGGATTTGTTTGTTAAAAATTTGATAGAATTCAGCATTGAAGCCATTTATCTTGGGATCTTTTTTTTTGGGGGGGGTGTTGGTGGGAGGTTCTTTATTACTGATTCAATCTCAGCCTTGGTTATTGGTCTGTCTATTCAGGTTTTTCTTTGTGTCTCTACTTTGGTAAATTATATGTGTCCAGAAACCTATTCATTTCTCTTAGATTTTCCAATTTGTTGACATACAACTATTTTTATTTTATTTTATTTATTTTTTATTTTTTATTTTTTTGACAGGCAGAGTGGACCGTGAGAGAGAGAGACAGAGAGAAAGGTCTTCCTTTTGCCGTTGGTTCACCCTCCAATGGCCGCCGCGGCCGGCACGCTGTGGCCGGCGCACCACGTTGATCCGATGGCAGGATCCAGGTGCTTCTCCTGGTCTCCCATGGGGTGCAGGGCCCAAGCACTTGGGCCATCCTCCACTGCACTCCCGGGCCACAGCAGAGAGCTGGCCTGGAAGAGGGGCAACTGGGACAGAATCTGGCGCCCCTACTGGGACTAGAACCGGGTGTGCTGGCACCGCAAGTTGGAGGATTAGCCTAGTGAGCTGCGGTGCCAGCCCAACATACAACTATTTTTAATAGATTCTAATGATACTCTGTATTTTTGTGGTATCAGTTATAACATCTCCCTTTTCATCTCTGATTTTATTAATATAGGTATTCTCCCTTTTGGTTAGTAGGGACAGTGGTTTATGAATTTTGTTTATTGTTTTATAACATTATCTCTTCATGTTACTGATAGTTTGTACAGTTCCTTTGATTTCTATTTTATTCTGTAAGTTTTATTATTTCTTTCCTTTTACTAGTTTTATGTTTGGTTTGTTCTTGTTTTTCTGGGTCCTTTAGATGCCTTTTTAGATCTCTTATTTGATACCTTTCCAGTTTTTTGATATAGTCACAAATCGCTATAAAATTTCCTCTTAATACTGCTTTTACTCAATTCATAATTTTGATATGTCATGTTTTATTTTCACTCATTTAAAGGAATATTTTAATTTCTCTTTTGATTTCTTCTATTACCCACTGTTCACTCGGTGGCATGTTGTTCAGTAACCATGTACTTATATATTTTCTAGTTTCTTCTGTTGTTAATTTCCAGCTTCTTTCTATTGTGGTCAGAAAATATACATGATATGATTTCAATTTTCAATTTTTAAATTTTTTTGAGACTTGTTTTATGGCCTATATATGGTTTACCCTAGAGAATATTCCATGCACTTATGAAAAGAGTTTGTATTCCAAAGCTGTGGAATGAAATGTTCTGTATATCAATTAGGTTCATTTGCTTTATCATGGAGATTAACTCTGTTGTTCCCTCATGGATTTTTTTTTTTTTGGTCCATTGATGAATGTGAGGTTTTGAAGTCCTACATTATTATTGAGATTGAGTTTATGTTTCCCTTTAGATTCATTAGCATTTGTTTTAAAATACTTAGAGCCCTAGCATTGGGTAAATATACATTTACTTTAGTCACATCTTCTTGTTGGATTGATCTCTTAATCATTACATCATATCATTCTTAACAGTTTTTGTTACATCATATCATTAACAGCTTTTGTCTGAAATTGTTTTGTCAGATAGGAGTATCACTACTATTCATTTTGTTTTCCATTTGCATGGAATATCTTTTTCTATCCTTTTATTTGCAGTCTGTACGTATCTTGTTGGCGAACTGTACTTCTTGTAGGCAGCATATAGATGTTTTTTTTTTTTTAATTTGTTCAGCCATCTGTATTTTTAATTGGAGAGTTTATTCCATTCATCTTCAAGGTTATTATTGGCAAGTAATGACTTGGTCCTGCCATTTTTACAAAAATACTCCTATTGTTTATTCTTGAACTTCTTTTTTTTTTTTCCTTTACTAGGAAGTTTACAGCCTTCACATTATGTCATGATGCACATTATCTTTCTCTGTTGCTATATATAGTACATATGTAAGCATCACCTGTAAAGTTGGCTAGATAGGACAAATTCTTTTAATTTATGCTTGGAAGGTCTTGGGAAGTCTTTATTTCACCTTCATTTATAAATGAGAGCTATGCTAGGTAAAATTATCTGTGTTGGAATTTTTTTTTTTTTTTTCCTTTTAGAACGTGTACTACTTCCCTCCATTCTCTCCTGGGTTTCTGTTGCGAAATATGCTGGGTTTCTCTAGAGAAAACTGCTGTCAATCTGATGAGAGTTCCTGTAAGGCCATCTGGCATTTCTGTCTTGCATATTTTAGGATATTCTCTTTATGTTTTACTTTTGACAGTTTGACTACAGTTTGTTGTGGTGGGGATGTTTTCGATCATTCCTATTTGGGGTTCTATTTGCTTCCTGTATTTGGATATCCTATCTTTCTTCAAATTGTGGAACATTTCCCCTATTGTTTCACTGAATAAGATTTCTAAGCCATTCTTTTTTTCACCATACCTTCAGGAACTCCTAAGACTTGTGTATTTTGGTCATTTGATTGTATTCCATGGATCCTGCATACTGTGTTTTGTCCTATGTGGTCCCTTTTTTTTTTTTTTTCTGGTATCACTGAGGTATTTTAAAAGACCTGCCTTCTAGATTGGATATTCTTCCTTCTGTCTTCCAAAGTCTGTTGTTAAGATTTTTCTAGGGGTCTGGGCTGTGGTATAGTGGGTGAAGCCACTGCCTGCAGTGCCAGCATCCCCAATGGGCTGCCCCACTTCTGATCCAGCTCTCTGCTATGGCCTGGGAAAGTAGTAGAAGACTGTCCAAGTCCTTGGGCCCCTGCACATGCGTGGGACACCTGGAAGAAGCTCCTGGCTCCTGGCTTTGGATCGGTGCAGCTCTGGCCATTGCAGCCAATTGGGGAGTGAACCAGTGGATGGAAGACCTCTCTTTCTTTCTCTTTCTTTCTCTCTCTGCTTTTCCTTCTCTCTGTGTAACTCTGACTTCAAATAAATAAATAAATAAATAAGTTTTTTATTTGACAGAGTTAGACAGTGAGAGAGAGAGACAGAAAGGTCTTCCTTCCGTTGGCTCACTCCCTAAATGGCCACCACAGCTGGCGCTGCATGGATCCAAAGCCAGGAGCCAGGTGCTTCCTCCTGGTCTCCCATGCGGGTGCAGAGGCCCAAGCACTTGGGCCATCCTCTACTGCCCTCCTGGGCCACAGCAGAGAGCTGGACTGGAAGAGGAGCAACCAGGACCAGAACCCGGTGCCCATATGGGATGCTGGTGCTGCAGGTGGAGGATTAACCAAGTGAGCACGGCGCCAGCCCTAAATATTTTTTTTTAAAGATTTTCAGTGTATATTTTATTTAACTTTTGAATACTTCATTTCTAATATTTCTTTTTTTCCCCAATATGTCTGTCTGTCTGCAGATTTTCTTATCTGTGTCATGTGTAGACTTATTTCATTTATCTGCTTCTCTGTGTGTTTTGTAACCTTACGATCATTCTTTTGATTTTATTTTCAGAAATTTTATTAGTCTCCTATTCTTGATAGTCCAATATTAATGTATTATTGTTTTCCTTTGGGAGAGTCATATTACCTTCCTTGTTTTGACATTTCTGCATTAATATTTACATATCTGGGGTCACTTGTTACCTCTTTTGGAGAATTTTTAAAAAGTATTATTTTAAAAAATTAGTAATAACTTAAAAATTATTACTCATTTTTAGAAATGTGTTTCTGAGGCTCAGTGGAATGCCTGAAATTTACATTGGAGTTGCAGGAGTGTGTGCTGGTTGGGCCAGGGAGCTCAGGCCACCATTTGTGAGTGGAGCAAGAGTCCAGAATAACACCGGAGCTGGCTGCAGTCATAGAGGGATGGGATGTTGGAGCTGGCTGTGGTGATCACATTCCCAGCCCTTCTCTGTGCCGAGGTGAACCAGTGATGCAGACCTGGAGTGAGCTCACAGGGCCTTTACACGTATCATACAGACCACTGACCCACTGGGTCCTGTGTTCCTGAGCTCCCTGAAAGACGTATTCCCAGTTTGCAGGGAACTCTGACTTTCTACAGCCAGACTGTACAGGTGCACAGGAACCCAGCCACATCCTGTATCCCTCTCTGCTCAGTGGCCGGTGCCCAGAACAGGGTGCAGGTAGTCTGCTTTCTGCCCTGTGAGCTGCTGTGTCTCCATCATGAGCCCCTGCCTTTCCCCTGAGTGAGGACAGAGATAGGTTGCAGCTCCATCTCAGCAAATTGAGTCCGGTGGTTTGGTGGCCAGAGGGGAGGGAAGCCACATGAGCTTCCTTCCTGGAATGAATTAGTTGCTCAGCCCCCTGCCCTCTCCCAGTTCAGAGTCAAAGCCAGTGAGGACCTTGGAGTTCTCCTGAGGTCACCAGAAGTGGTAGCCGCCTCTCCCCTTGCCTTGGGAATATGGCACTTCCACTTTGAGCACCAGCTGTGCATACCCAGGAGTCGCTGATGGGATGTAGTTGGTGGCTGTGTGCTCTCTCTTCTGCTCCTTGAAATCTCTATTCTGTCTATTCTCTGCAGAAAATTTCTCTTAATTAGTCCCGTGGGACCATGTCCTCCCCCCCCCACCCCCCTTCTTTTTGTGGCTGAGGGCAGGGTGACTTCTCACTGTTCAGCCATTATGGATACCCTTCTTTTCCTTTTGTGTTGTCTTCAGGAACATCTCAATTTGGTCTAGGCCCTTTTCAAGTGCTAGTAGCCTTATATAGCCAGTGGTTACTGTATTGGATGAGGCAAATGTATGTGACAAATGTTGGTGTTACAAAAGTCCATTTTTTAAAAAAGATTTATTTATTTGAAAGTTAGAGTTACACAGAGAGAGGAGAGGCAGAAAGAGAGAGAGAGAGAGAGAGAGAGAGAGAGAGAGAGAGAGAGAGAGAGAAAGTCTTCCATCCCATGGTTCACTCCCCAACTGGCCGCAATGGCCGGAGCTGTGCCGATCCGAAGCCAGGAGTTAAGAGCTTCTTATGGGTCTCCCACGTGGGTGCAGGGGCCCAAGGACTTGGGCCATAGCAGAGAGCTGGATCAGAAGTGGAGCAGCCGGGTCTTGATCCAGCATCCATGTGGGATGCGGTACTTCAAGCCAGGGCGTTAACCCGTTGTGCCACAGCGCTGACCCCAAAAGTTCCATTTTTATTTGCTAATTGTTTCTTGAACATTATTCTTGGTTTTCCTAGCCAACTATAAGCCCCTTAAGGGCAGGGATCATATTCAAAACTTCTTAAGGTTTTCACCATAAAGCACAGCACAGTATGATAGCTTGGTATGCCACGTTTGTTAAATTATTTTGACAAATGAAACTTTTTTTAAATCACCTTGATAAAACCAGTCTGTTGACTGTCCCTTTGGGAATGGAATCACTCTTTTTGGAACAACAAAGCTGTCAGAGTTTTAAATAATTGACGAGGCTGCTAATAGCTGCTGCTTGTGTAATTAGACAATCATTTAAATTTGTGAGCATCCTGGGGGTGGGACCATGGTGTGTTTTTTCAGCTTCATCCATTTTCAACAGCTTTTGTTTTAAGTGTGAGCATCTTTACCTACAAATTAACAGTTCTTAGGAAGGTATTAAATGCTCTTTAAAAATTAAGAGTTTAAATTTTCCCTGAGGTGCTTATCAAATTGGTTAATGTTATCGCACTTATTTGATTTATCTGAGAACGTAGGTTGAAAATAAATTGGCATAGCTGTACCAACTAGTCCCTTAGAAATTTCATGTTTTAGGGAGATGGTGAGGGGATTTGCCTGGATCCTGGAAGTCTTCTGATTAGCCTTTATGCTGAGAGATGTGGCCTTCAGGATAAATAAAACGAACAAGGGTCCCTTAAGAATCTTAATTTGTCCAAATTAAAATGAATGCAGAAAGATAATAGTGCTGTTTTATAAAGCTAGCTTCAACTTTCACACAAGCAGTTTAACCATTTCTTTGGGGAAATTACATCACCCTTACATGCAGGTTCAATAAAAAAACAACAATCATTTAGAATTGTGGGATTCCACAATTCCTTTTATTAGTGTCTACCATTGTGAATGTAATGATATGAATTCATTGTACAACTTCTTGAACTTGAGCTATATGAGCTTAGAAAACCTCTCAGGTATACTGAATAGGAAGGAGGTTTGACAAAGCAACACCTGTATTTTAATGACAGTGCTAAAATAGATATCCCATCAAAAACAGATCTGTAGTCAATGATAGACTGGAAGTATTTTGCCTGAAGAATGTTATTTTTTTTCCTATAGTTTTGACCACTATACTAAAGCAATCAAGATGTGCTAATTTACTCCTGTTGGATAGAACTGATTTCTCAGGGCATAAGAGAGGTCATTGCAATGAATCAGAAATGCTTAATCCTATCACCATACACAATAGATTGAGTTCTTAAGCATTCCATCTATTTTGGTATTAATCAAGGAAAAGAAAAATCCAAAGTGTGTTCTTCATCTAGTTCTAGGTAATTCAGTGATGGGTGGAGGATTATGAAATCTAGTTTTACACCTTTATCATTAGAAATAGAATTGGAATCTGATGCCTCTGGTGCTAATTATTAAGGTGTATTCTGCCTGGGATTGAAATCTATGGGTGGCCTATAACTGGAGTCTGTCAAAGATGATATTTCCTGTATACAGATAATGAACTGTTGTCAGTTTCTCTCAGGGGAAATTTGAATATATTGTTTTTCTCTAAGGTAGATGTAACTGTTTGAAAATAAACTTGTAGTTTCTGCTAATATCTATTAACTTTAAATGTTATTCACTGTCTGTGCTCAGAAGTCACAGCAGGTACTGGGCATTAATTTTAATCACTTTCAGCAGCAGTGAATTTTTTACTTCATAACCTGCTTGGAAGAATGAGATTGGCAGCTGTGGCCTTAATGTTGTGTGTTGTTACTAAATCATCCCAGATGATCAAAAATCAAGCTTCCAGTGCAGATTTGGAATTGACAGATTATGTTTGCAAATGGTGAGGTTATTCTTGGACTTGACTTGGAGCTGGGCCCTCTGTCACCAGGTCAAGTTTGGAATCCTCAACTTGGACAGGCTCAAAGCATTGAATCAGGGAAGAGTATAGCATTAAGGCCATGACCTTAGTATGAAGTAATGGTAACTTGATTTTTTTTTTTTTTTTTTGCCATTTCAAATCTTTTGACAATTCAGGGTTAGAACTGTCAGTTCTCTACTTTCTCCATGAACTCAGTTTCCACTTTCTCATTGGTTCTAACTCCTTTGAGGGATGCTGCAGAAGGCAAGGCCTGAGGGTCCTCTATACTCCTCTCCATACCCCATTCATTGGTCCCTGCACACAGCTTCGAAGGCATCCTTCTTCTGACTTTCAGGTTTATGTTGTCCAAGGTGCCCTCCTCACCCATCAGGTGCTCTCTGGGGTCTACCTAGCATGTGGAGATTCAGTATATGAACTGCAGTAGTTTCTTGGTGGCATTGGAAACAGTGTGTTGTTCCAAGTAAGTCTGTGGCTCAGTCCAGAATCTTGGGTTTTTAAATGTAAGAGTCAAGAATTAGCTTCTTTGCTTCTTCTCTGAAACTGGACCCCTGACTACTAGTTTTGTAGATTGTGAGAATGTGAAGTGGGGGAATCCTCCTGGGTTAGTAGGGAATAAAGAAAGAAAAAAGCTGTCTTAGTTAATATCTTCAATTGTTCTTGTCTACAAGTGCAAACAAACTGAATAGAGTTTGGGGGAAGTTAGCAAAAACATTAGGACTAGTCTGAGTAGAGAAAGCTATCAAAAGAAGAGTAATGCATAAGTAAATTAATAGTGAAATACACCTAACTACATGAATGGCTTTTTTGTTTTGGCTTGTGATTATCATTTTCTTACTTTCTCACCCTGTAATTTTTAATTTCATAATTAGTAAGCAGAGACTTACAACTAGCATGAGGTCCCACAGCCAATATGCAGCAAACCAGCCTATGAATGGAGGTCCACTGACTCAGACTTCTTGGCTCATTTCTTACCTCCGGGTCTGAGAATGAGATTATTTGACAAAGGAAGAAAATTAGGTTAGCTATCAGAATGAGCTTTTTGATGCTAATAGGTCGAAACATTGAAATACATTATCAAGGACATTCATGAAGGTTATTTTAAAAAATGGTTAGGCAGCCTCCTTTTCACTCTGGCCCTGGGGGCAGTCCTGTGGAAATCAGGACTTATTGAAGACAATTTCTTTACCCTGGTTGTTAGATTACATGATTTGAAGGCAGAGACTTCAAAAAAGGTTTACAAACATAGACTTGATGGAGATATTTGCCCAAGAAAGTGCCCCTGTAGCTTCTCCGAATTCCAGAAATGCACTTTGCTTGTTTTCTTTTCTGTGCCCATGGAAGTACATCAGTCTGGTCTGCCCTCTCACGAAAATGTGAAGATTTTTCAAGATGTTTAAAGACAGAAGAATGAGATTGTCTTTAGATCCCTGGAGAAGATTGGGCTGCAGAGAACTTCAGTTTCTTCCTTGTGATGGAAGGGATTTCCATTGGGAGAGGATTTATAACTGTAGGGGCCAGATAGTGTAATGGATGTGACAGGCTTCAAAAACAGGTTCTTAGGGGGAATATTTCTTGAGAATGGTAATTGATTTTGCTTAGCGTCTGCTCAAAGCAAAGCTGGAGGATTCTGGTGGGTTAAATAAAAAAGGGGACAGAGCAGAATGTTCACAGTTCTGTGAGGGTATACAGAGATTTAGACAGATGTTTCACTTTGGAGAGGGAGAGGAAGGGAGAGATAGACACAGAGAGACAGAGATCTCTGCCTTCCGGTTTACTCTCTCACGTGCCTTCAATGATTGGGTGCTAGGGGCAAAAGCCAGGAGCTGGCAACTCATCCCTGGTCTTACAAGGGTGGCAAGAATCCAATTACTTGAGCTCTCAGGGTACACATTAGCAGGAAGCTGGAGTCAAGAGCTGGTGCCAGGTGTCAAATCCAGTGACTCATGTTTGCGACATAGGCATTCTAACCAGCATCTCAGCCACCAGGTCGAGCACCTGCCCTTATACAGATTGTTTTGCATTTCATTGATCCCTGGCTGAGAGAGCAGCAATTTGGGGGCCAGGCAGACATTTCTTTTCCCACTGGTAATATTTAAAATCTCAGCTTTCAAGAAAAATCTTCCAGAAGTTTTCTCCCCTGTCTGGCACCACAGGAACGTGTTTGTGTAAGAGGATTTTTGGCTGTTTTAATGCAGGTGCTTCCTCCCTCCCTCTCTCCCTCTTTCTTTTTCCTTTCCTCCATCCCTTCCATTTTGTAGTAGATGGATTGGAACTGGCAAAAGTAACCCCACAACATAAGGGAGACTGTTTTCAACGTGGCTCTTTTTTGTGACTGTGGGAAGCTATTGTGTTGCACACCGCAGTTTTATATTTCAGCGTGCTCAGTTTAGATGAGGGAATTTTTTACATTTTATGCAATCTCAAAAGGGCTAGTTGTGTTTCCAGGTCACTTTCCAGCTGGCTTCACACCTGTATGTCAACTGTGCAACAGTAATCTTTTAGATGCAGAATTTGAGATTTGGACTTAAATCAGAATTACTACAGCATGCGAATATTTAAGATTATCATCTAGTTCTTTAGTCTGTTCGCCTTTTAAAGTACAAAGGTGTCTCATTGGCCCTAATGATTTGCAGGCACCTTAACCCTTACTTCACTGCCTGAATGAAAACCTCATCAGAATCAGTATGCAGGTGTTTACCAACAAAAACCTTCTGTTGTTGAGATCAGGCAGTATATATGGTGCAGTGGGTTGGTCTGTAGTCTTCACTAGGTTGTTTGAAGGTGTCTGTGTGATCTCTGCCATCTGCCCCATCCTTGTCCTTGAAGGTTTGGCCTTTCCTAGTCTCATTTCACTCTTGTCCAGAGCCTGCGTGTACTCCCAACCAGGGCCTTGTTTAGATAGGATTTCTGTTATCCCTAACAAATTTCATCATTGTTTATTTATATTGCAACATATATTTTTTGCACGTATAAAAGGAAAATGTAATTATCAATTGATTCTGAAGGAAGGATTCTTGGTACACTGCATGTAAACACACCTTCTAAAAATTAAATAGATATTAAAGAATCAGGTGACTCATATTACCAGTCATTTACTTCTATCAGTCAGAAATCCTGGGTGGATTGAATTGCTATAAAGTTGCCTACAAGTGTTTGGTTGATATTTGAGAAAATCAGGTGTTTGGATGTGTCAGGAACATAATAATTTTCCCAGTTGAATTCCTAGGTGATTGACTTCTACCTCCTGAAAACTGCTTTGCAGCATAATTTTATATTTTTAAAAAACAAACTCACATGAAGAGAGCCTGAGTTTCTGTCCCAAGTACACACATGTACAGTTTACAGAATTGCCTTAAAATCTTTTGCATGGAAAAACCTCCTATTTGCCATGTAGTGTAATTGATGTGGCTGCTTTTTTTCTATCACCCAATAGGTTTACAACCTTTCTTGGATTTCCTGACAGTTCTGTCTGTTGCTGACTGCATGTCCTTCTCTGACCTTCTCAATGGTTATTAGCATCTGGTCTTCTTTTTCCTCTCTGTCCTGAAGATGAATTTGGTCTCATTTCTCTGCCGTTAGCCTCTGGGGATATGGAACTGATCTATGGATCTGGAACCCTGTTCTTCCTCTTCCTCCTGCCTCCCATTTTCACCTTGCTGCTTTTGTACCTTGGTGTAGTAATACCACTTCAAATGTAACACAGGTGTAGACAGATACATCTGTGTTCTCACCGCTGGAAATGGGGAATGTGACTTGGAAAAGGCTCTTTGAAAATGTAATTAATTTAAGAGTCTTGAGTTGGGTCACCCTTACTTGATTGGCCCTAAACCCGATGACAAAGATGAATACGTCCTCCAGTGGCTCCATGTTCTAGAAAACCTGGCTAGACACTGGCAGTTGCAGGAGTTCCCAACTGCAGAGAAGATGGGCTTCCAGCTGGTTCTATTAGAATCTTGAAGGCATCTCAGCTAGCTTCTGGGTTTAAGAAGATGGAACCACCCTTATGAGGTTTGTGGTATGTGCCACAAAAAACCAAAGATGGCCAGGTGTCAACATTCTTGTTTTCAGATGGGGGAAATTGAGGCTTCATGCCAGTGTTGTCAGAATGTGATCTCTCTGCATCAGAATCTCCTGTGGTTCTTGTTAAAATATAATTTTTTGACCCTGCCCTAGACATAATGTGTCAGAAGCTGTAGGATGGTCTCTAGGACTCTGCATTTTAAAAATAATCATGTTATGTAATTGTTATACATAGGGCCTTTGATATAAAACATTGGGTGATTTGCTTGATATTTGAGCATTTGAACCCAGGTCTTATTTCTAGAATGTATGTCTATATTCTACCTCAGACCAGCTGCTTTTTAAACAATAATGTCTTTAAAAATTTTTATTGAGGTATATGTAATGACAGAAAAAACAGCACACAGTTAATGTATACATTGATGGATTTGGAGATGAAAATAATCAACATCAGAGCCATATATATCCATCACCTCCCCAAATTTTTCCTGACCTCTTTCCCTTTATTCAGGTAAGAACACTTGGGATCTACCCTATTGGCAATTTTAGGTATACAATATAGAATTTGTAGGCGGGCCGGCGCCGCGGCTCAGTAGGCTAATCCTCCGCCTAGCGGCGCCGGCACACCGGGTTCTAGTCCCGGTCGGGGCGCCGGATTCTGTCCCGGTTGCCCCTCTTCCAGGCCAGCCCTCTGCTGTGGCCAGGGAGTGCAGTGGAGGATGGCCCAGGTGCTTGGGCCCTGCACCCCATGGGAGACCAGGAAAAGCACCTGGCTCCTGGCTCCTGCCATCGGATCAGCGCGGTGCGCCGGCCGCAGCGCGCCGGCCGCGGCGGCCATTGGAGGGTGAACCAACGGCAAAGGAAGATCTTTCTCTCTGTCTCTCTCTCTCTCACTGTCCACTCTGCCTGTCAAAAAAAAAAAAAAAAAAAAAAAAAAAAAAAAAAAGAATTTGTAGGCACTCTGTGTAGAATAGATCTCCAGAATTTTTTTTTTCTGTGTCATTGAAACTTCATCTTTTAGCCATCTCTTCTCCATTTCACCCTCCTCCCTGCATCTGACAGCTACCCTGCTTCTTTGAGTTTGACTATTTTAGATTTCATGTGTAAGTGAGATCGTGCAAGTGTTTGCCTTTCTGTGCCTGGCTAATTTCACATATATAAGTGAGATCATACAACTGTTTGTTGTTCTGTGCCTGGCTAATTTCACTTCATATGATGTCCTCTAAGTCCATTCATGTTGGCAGGATTTCCTTCTCTTTTGAGGGTAAATAACATTTCATTGTATGTATGTCCCGACATTTTCCTATTTATTCATCTATCGATGGCCATTTCTGTTATTTTCATCTCTTGGCTACTGTGAAGACAGCTGAAGTGAACATGGGACACAGAGATCTTCAACAAATTCATTCAATTCCTTTGGACAAATACTCAGAAACGAGATTGCTGGATCTTGCAGTAGTTCTATTTTTAATCTTTTGAGGAAACCCCATACTGTTTTAATAGTGACCATACTAATTTACCTTCCCATAGAAATGTACAAGAGTTCCTTTTCTCCACATCCCTGCCCACATTTTGTTAACATTAAAAAAAAAAAAAAAAAAGGCCATTCAAATAGGCGTGAAGTGGTACTACATTGTGGTTTGGATTTGTTTATATAGGTTTGTTGTCCCTGTTTTGTTTTTTGATATTCAGTCTGAGTTCCTTGTAATGTTTGGATGTTACCCTTAGCAGTTGTAAGTTTTGAAGTAATATCTCCCATTGTGCAGACTACCATTTCACTTTGATTATTTCCTTTTGTTTATATTTGCTGTTGCTGTTATGTTCAAAAAACCACCAAGAACAGTGTAATGCGGCCGCTCCCCTATGTGTTTTTGCTAATGGTTTTGTAGTTTCAGGTCTTATGTTTAAGTCTTTAATGCATTGTGAGTTGATTTTTATGTATGGTATAAGATTAAGGTCTAATTTTATTATTTTGCATGAGGATATTATTTTCCCAAGCATCACTTATTGAAGGATCTATCCTTTCCACATTGTGCATTCTGGACACTTTTGTAAAAAAAAAAAAAAAATTAGTTAACTAAATGTGTGAGTTTATTTCTGGCCTCTGTTCTGTTCTATTAGTCTATGCCAGTTGGTTGTTCTTGTTCTAGATTGCTTGGATAAGTTGGTCTTTTATGGTCATGTGAATTTAGTATTCTTTTCTGTTAATGTGGAAAGAATGTTTTTGGAGTTTTATAGTGATTTCATAGATTTATATGAACATTTTAATAATATTAATCCTTCTAGCCAATAAACAATAACTACATTTGCTTGTGTCTTCATCAATTTCATTAATGTTTTATAGTTTTCAGTGTACAAGTTTTCTAACTCCTAGGGCAAAATTTGGTGCTGTTGTAAATGGGATTATTTTCTTTTTCAGATTATGCATTGTCAGTGTATAGATGTGTAACTGATTTATTTTATGTTTATTTTATATCCTGCAAATTGACTGAATTTATTTATTACTTCTAATAGTGTTTTTGATGGAATCTATAGGGTTTTCTATATTTAAGATCAGTTCATTAGGAAATAGGAAATATGTATTCTTCCTTTCTGATTTGGGTGACTTTTGATTCTTTTTCTTTCCTAATTTCTCTGGCTAAGACTTCATTGCTATGTTGAATAAAAGTGGTGAGAATGGGAATTTTTGTCTTGTTCTTGATCTTTTTTAAAAAAATGCATTAATATAAAGAGGAGAAGGGCAGGTGCCATAGCTCACTTGGTTAATCCTCCACCTGTGGTGCTGGCATCCCATATGGGTGCTGGGTTCTAGTCCCGGTTGCTCCTTTTCCAGTCCAGCTCTCTGCTGTGGCCCAGGAGAGCACTGGAGGTTGGCCCAGGTGCTTGGGCCCCTGCATCCACATGGGAGAACTCCTGGTTTCAGATTGGCCCAGCACCGGCCTGAGCGGCCATTTGGGGAGTGAACCAATGGAAGGAAGATCTTTCTCTCTCTCTCTCGCTTTCTCTCTCTCACTGTCTATAACTCGACCTGTCAAAAAAAAAAAAAAAAAAAAGAGATTATATGTATTTTAGAGGTATTGTTCTAAGAAGATAGCCATACTTCCCTCCCTTCCTGTTTCTCCCTCAATCCTCTTCCTTCCTTTCTTTTTTTTTCTTTAATTTTTAGAAAAAGCTTTCAACTTTTTCACTTTTTATCATTATGTTAGTTTTACATATTTTTTTAAACATATTTGGCATATATTGTGTTAGGTATACTCCTTCTATACATGATTTGCTGACAGTTTTTTTTTTTTTTGCATTTTGAGTGGATATTTAATTCTGTCAAATAGTTTTTCTGCATCTGTTGAGATGATTATATGCTTTTTATCCTTTGTTCTGTTACTGTGGTATATGGCATTTAATGATTTGTAGAAGTTAAACCATGCTTGCATTTCAAGCAAATCTCATTTGCTTATGGAGATCGTTTTAATATGTTATTCAGTTAGCTCTTCTAGTATTTGGTAGAAGAATTTTGCGTATATGTATATGTACATCTGGGATGTTGATCTCTAATTTTTATTTTCATGTTTTTGTATTAGGGCAGTGCTGACCTTGTAGACTGGGTTTGGAAGTGTATCCTCCTCTTCAATTTTTGGAAGAGTTTGAGAAGAATAGGCATTAATTCTTTAAATGTTTGTTTATATATTTGTCATTGCTGTATCCTCTTGGTGAGCTGATCCCTTGGTCTTTATACAATTATCTTTTTTGTCTCTCAGGACAATTTTTTAAGTCTATTTTATTTGATAGGAGTATAGCCCCCTGTTCTGTTTTCTTTACCATTTGCATGAAATATATTCTTCTATCCCTTCAGTTTTTTTTCCTTAAGTGTCTTTAAAGCAGAAGTTACTCTTCTTGGCAGCTTAGACTAAGTTTTTTTTTTTTTTTTAAAGTATTTATTGGAAAGTCAGAATTGAGAGAGAGAGGGAGAGATATCTTCAATCCACTGGTTCACTCCCCAAATGGCCACAATGACCAGGGCTGGTCCAGACAAAAGCCTGGAGCCAGATGCTTATTCCAGGTCTCCCACCTGGGTGCAGGGGCCCAAGGACTTGGGCCATCTTCTACTGCTTTCCCAGGTGCATTAGGAAGGAGCTGGATATGAAGTCGATCAGCCTGTACTTGAACTGGTATCACAGATGGCAGTTTTACCCCCTATTCCACAATGCCAGCTCTAATTTTTTGTATTATTGTTTTTAATCACTCTATATCTTGATTAAAGTATTTAATCCATGTACATTAAAATTAATTGTTGATAAAGATTTACAATTACTATTGTGTTAATTATTTTCTGACTGTTTATAGTTCTCTTGTCTTTTTTTTTTTTTTTATGTTTTGCTGTCTCCTTTGTCATTTGATGGGTTTTGGTAATGGTACACATTTTTTTTCCCAGTGTTTTGTGTATCTACCGCAGGTGTTTTCTTAGTTGTTATCATGAGTCTTACAACATTTGATAGTTTTTCAGTCTATTTTAATCTGATGATAATTTTCATCAACAGCAAACTCCCTTACCTTTTTAACCCCATTTTATGTTATTGATGCCATAATTTACATCTTCTTATATCATGTACCCATTAACAAATTGTTGTAGCTATGGTTATTTTGAATATTTTTAAAGAATTATTTATTTTATTTGAAAGTCAGAGTTACATAGAGAGAGAAGGAGAGGCAAAGAGAGAGAAAGAGACCTTCCATCTGCTGGTTCACTCCCCAGTTGGCAGCAACGGCCAGAGCTGCGCTGATCTGAAGCCAGGAGCCAGGAGCTTCTTCCAGGTCTCCCAGGTGGGTGCAGGGGCCCAAGGACTTGGGCCATCTTCTACTGCTTCCCCAGGCCATAGCAGAGAGCTGGAATGGAAGTGGAGCAGCCAGGACTCTAACCGGCATTCATATGGGATGCTGGCACTGCAGGCAGTGGCTTTACCCACTACACTACAGTGTTGACCCCTTGAACACTCTTTTTAAAAAAAGATTTATTTATTTATTTGAAAGAGTTACAGAGAGAGAGTGAGAAAGAGAGATATAGAGAGAGCACTTCCATCTACTCTTTCATTCCCCAAATGGCTGCAAGTGCTGGGCTGGGCCGTGCCAAAGCTAGGATCCAGGAGCTTCTTCCAGGTCTTTATGCATTATCATTAGTGTGTTGGGGCATTCTGAAATGAATTACTTGCTTGTCTTCAGCATTGAGAATTTTACTGCATGTATATTCAGTGTATTTTGTTTCAACTTGAAGAAATCTCTGTAGTGTTTCTTTTGAAGAAGGTCTAGTGCTGATGAACTCTTTCAACTTATGATGGTCTGGGAGGTCTTTACATCTTGTTCATTCTGAAAGACAGTTTTGCCAGGTGTTATATATTTGGTTAACAGTATTTTTCTTTCAGTTCTTGTACCATATCTTCTTACTCCCTCTCTGCCTTTAGGAGATGCGCTGATCTTTATCAAGTATCCCTCATGACAATTCACTTTTCTCCTTCTACTTTGAAATTTCTTTCTTTCTTTTTGACTTCAGAAAATTTGATTAAAATGTGTTTTGGTGAAGACCTCTTTGTGCTCAACAGTTTTGACGTTCTTGGGCTTCCTGGATCCTGCTACAAATTTGGGAAGTTTTTTTGTCATTATTTCTTTAAATAAGCTGCTACCCTTTTCTGTACTCTTTCTCTGCTAATGTGTATATTGGTTTGCTTGATGGAGTCTCTAAGTCTCCTAGGCTTTTTCATTCCTTTATCTTTTTATGCTTCTGACTGGGATATTTTGAGTGACCTATCATGGAGTTCCCTTATTTCTCCTTTGGCTTTTTGTCTACTTTACGTTGAAGTTCTCTGTTGAATTCTTCAGTTTTGTCACTGTGTGCTTTGGCTCCAGAATACCTATTTCTCTTTTTATATTTTGTTGAACTTCTAATTTTATGTCTTTTTTCCTGATTTATACAACTATCTATGTTCTCTTGTAGCTCTCTGAGCTTCTTTGAGATGATTGTTTTCTAAGTTTTTGGTCATGGAATTCGTGTGTCTCCATTTCTTGGGATCAGTCAGTGGAGTTTTACTCTGCTCCTCTAGTGATAAAATATTTCCTTGGTTCTTCACGTCCTTGATGCTTTCGTTCCTGTCCTCACATTTGAAGTAGTCATCTTCACCATTTACTACTGGCTTTGGGAGACAGTGATCATCACCAGTGTGCCCAGCTCTCAGGGCCTCAGTGTAGATTCCCCTCTGCACAATTCTTTCTCCTTCTTAGGTGGCAAGTGAGGATTGTGTGCCTTCTCTTGACCCTAGCGGCCACACCTGGTACTGAGAGCCTCCGTTTATTTACTTAGGGCAGTTCTCTCAAGTGTTCAAATGTGTGTGGCTTTTCCCAACCCATCGGAGTTGGGCCAGCTGCGCAGGTCCACGCATTCTGTCAAGATATGCGTATTGTCTATGGGAACTCAGATGAGCCATGCTCAGGAACGTACAGGGTGTAGGGTGCTGGAGAGTGTGTCGACTGCTCGCAGCAGGGCTTCCTCAGGTGAGTGATCTTGTGTTCAGGTGTTGGCTTCTAGGTTGAGTCTGCCAGCTGGTGAGTAGGATCTGCTGTGGGTTGTTGAGAGCTGCAGCCTTGGGCTATGCATGCTCTCTCTCCGGTTGTCCTCAGACAATTCAACTCTGTGGATTCCTTCCCTGTTAAGGAGTGTAGGCAGAGGTGGATCTCCAGGGCAGCACCCTGCAAGGCTGGGGAAGTGGGGCTTTCACTTTGTTTCGGTGTTCCCCTCTGTGAGAAACCCCAAGGAAGGGAGCCTCTCTTGGCGCCGAGCTGTGCCACCTTGGAGGGAGGGGTGATGTGAAGAATGTGTTTCTCTTCAATGCCTCCACCTCCAAACTTTTTGCCACATTGTATACTTGAACCTGTGCTATAGAGCTCCCAGAAGGTATTCTCCTCCAGGGGTAATTGCAGAAATTGTTGCTTCTGGGGTGATTGGTAACTGGAGCTTCCTTTTCTGTCATTTTGCTGAGGTCGTGTCACCAGCTGGTTTTTCATCTTAAATTCCTTAACCTTCTCCACGAGAGCATAGTGGCACCAGTGAATTAATTATTTCCTTTTTAGGTATTAAAGAGTGCCAAAATATGTATCTTTTTGCATCCATATCAAATTAGTGTTGTATTGCAAATAGTATATGTGTTCATTTCATGGAGATCATGATCTCTTTCATGGTGTGGACACAATTAATCCTTGTATCTTTGGCCTAGGGCAGGGCCTTGTAAAAACAAGGCATTGCAGATTCAAAAATACTGATGAGTTTTCTTTTCGCTTTAATTATAGGAGAAACGTGGGCTTATTAAAATCTCAAATGTTACATAAGTGTGAAAAGGTGAATAGGGCAAGTCTTGCCTTTAATTGATATGTAGAACATATCCTTCCATTTTCTGGATGTATATAGATTATAATTTTTCCATGGGAAAGCATATTGGGCTACAATGTACTTTTATTTTTTTAAAAAAAATCTTTACTCAATGTATACTAAACTGATCCTCTGTAAAAAAAAAAAAAAAAGAAAAAAGAAAAAAAAAAAGAAATTATCAACTCCCAAATTGACTCTCACTGGGATTAAACATGACAATAGGTCTGATCTGATTTCATCATCATTTAAAAAAAAATCATCTATTATTTTTCACTTTATGTTTCTGTGTGGGAGCAAACTGTTGAAATCCTTACTTAATGTATACTAAGCTGATCTTCTGTATATTAAGATAATCGAAAATGAATCTTGATGTGAATGGAAGGGGAGAGGGAGTGGGAAAGGGGAGGGTTGTGGGTGGGAAGGACGGTATGTGGGGGAAGCCATTGTAATCCATAAATCGTACTTTGGAAATTTATATTCATTAAATAAAAGTTAAAAAAAAAGATTTATTTATTTATTTGAAAGAGTTACACATAGAGAGAAGGAGAGGCAGAGCGAGAGGTCTTCCATCCTCTGGTTCACTCCCCAATTGGCCGCAACGGCTGGAGCTGTGCCAATCTGAAGCCAGGAGCCAGGAGCTTCTTCCAGGTCTTCCACTTGGGTGCAAGGGCCCAAGGAGTTAGGTCATCTTCTACTGCTTTCCCAGGTGATAGTGGGGAGCTGGATTGGAAATGGAGCAGTTGGGACTCGAACTGGCACCCATATGGGATGCTGGCACTGGAGGCTGTGGCTTTACCCTCTACGCCACAACACCAGCCCCTACAATGTATTTTACTTTTGATAAGTGTATAGTGGACCTCCCTCTTTATTAGTGCCTGGTGATCTACGTTGTTACTTCCCCAAACTCTGGCCCTTTAAAACAGACAATTATGGTTAATCTTCACAGTTTCTTCTGGAAGAGCTCAGTTGGAATCAACTGGGAAAAAAAAAGTGATGTCATTTTAGATCTCTAAGGTATAACAAAATAGAAAAGCTCCAGAGAGAAGCCCAGCAGCTGTCTGCCTTAGAGGAACTAAAGAGACTTTTTGACTGAAAAGAAAAATTTTGCTTTAGAAAAAGGAACTTCAGGTTGTTCCAGGAGAAAGAAGGCTGTATGTTCGGAAAACTTGAAGGAAAAAGCTGACTATGTTGATTCCTGACCCATGGCTTTTCCACGGCAGTGAGTGGAAAGCCAACATTTGGTGAGAATTGTGAAGTGGATTTCAGCTGTTACTTAAAGACCAATTGTGAACGAGTGAGTTAAAGTAAATGATGAAAGTTAGGTCATTCTTTTACATTTAGAAAGACTCCTAATATTTTAGACTTAACACAAATTCAATAAGTAATTATTATCTGCCACCTAGGTGGAAGAAGACTAAACATTGAAGATACAGAGATAGGGACTGGATCTTCTAAAGTAGGGATACAGAAGCCCCTCTCTACCTGAGACAGTTTATGTGAGAACCAACAGTTTGTATGTTATTCTGTTTTATTACATAATGTCTTTCTGAAAAACACAAGCATGGAAATAATGTATAAAAGCTGAGTAATACAGGCAGGTTAATAACAAAGGATTGAGGAAAGATAGCCCCAGAGTCATGAAAATACTATAAAATCTGTAATTATAGTAGCACATATGGTATATGGGCTATGTATGGGTATATGTCTTTTCTTTCTAAATTTTACAATGCATATATTTGGCCAATAGAGTAACAATGATATCAAACATTACCTACATGCAATGTTAGTTTATTTTATAAATACTCTCCAACCTAGGGTTTTCATGTTATAACTTACACTATATACTTTATAAGACACGTGGGTATTTCAAAAAGTTTTTGGAGGGGCTGGCGCCATGGCTCACTTGGTTAATCCTCCGCCTGCAGTGCCGGCATCCCATATGGGCTCCAGGTTCTAGTCCTGGTGCTCCTCTTCCAGTCCAGCTCTCTGCTGTAGCCTGGGAAGACAGTGGAGGATGGCCCCTGCACCCACATGGGAGACCAGGAGGAGGCACCTGGCACCTGGCTTCGGATTGGCATAGCTCCGGCTATAGCGGCCATTTGGGGGGTGAACCAACGTAAGGGAGACTCTTCTCTCTCTCTTTCTCTCTCTCACTGTCTAACTCTATATGTCAAATAAATAATTAAAAAAACTTAAAACAATGGAAAAGAAGTTTTTGAGAAATATAAGGAAATGATGAAAGTATTTTGATGCAAAATTTTTGAAATTCATACAGCATGCTTTCACTATATGTATATTTTGTACTTTTTGAGGGTCTCCCATTGAGGAGATGTATTTTGACATTGAGTTGGGCTTTCTGGTTCTGACTTTTCCGGAGATTCAGCAGGTGTTCACGATGCTGACTTCAATACAGACTTACTGACCTCCATAGAGTTTGTTCAGAGAAAGTGGAAACTCGCCTTTGTTTCCTCTCAGTGTCTGTGGAAAATTTTATTCAGATCAACAACTGTTATGATTTCTGACATCTGAGTCGCTTAAATGTTTTTCTGATTTTGTTCCTCAGTGCTGAGTTTTACAGAACTCACTATTTTTTCTACCCCTACACTTCACATTGTAGGCATAATGTTCTATCATTTCAGGTACATCACTAAATTATTGCTCTTTTCTTCACAAATGTACTCACAATTGATCAGCTCATGTCCCATGAGGTTTTCAAGAATTGCTTTTGCCATTCTTAATGATAGCATGCATTTCCAAAATTGCATTAGTACCAGTATTAACAGTTTCATTTTTTTCTGTCTTTGCTGTGTAAGAAAAAAAAACCACACAGCTAAATATTTATATAGACAAATGCTGTATAGATGATGGTGGTGCTCTCAGGCCATAGTTAGCCCAGTGTTTTGTCTGGTGATATAGGCAATTGGTACTGGACAGGAAACAGAGATCACCGTGTAATAAATGGAAGTAAAAGTTGTGTGAAATGTGAACACTCTTGTGTATGTTGGAAGCATTTTATCATTTCAAAAATGCAGTGGACATAGGGGAGCTACAAATTCCTTTTTATTTCAGCAGTGTCCAATTTATCAGTCTCCTTGGTCAATTCAGTAGTGTCTCCTAAGCCTCAGTTTTCCTTTCTCATGCTATCTCATGGGTTGCTGTGAATGTCCAGTCGCACCTCCTTGAATTTTGCACAGCCTGGGCTGTGTGCTGACCCCCAGAAGGCAACATCAGCCTCTACTCATCCAGTGGATGGCAGGGACCCAAAGAGAAGGCACCACCCTTTTCTGCTTTTACAGGGCTTTGCACAAGTTGTTACATAATTAACACACATTTTTCATTTGTTATTTTTTCCCTGGATGGAGTGTTTGAGGGGACTTAGAATAGAACTGAATTTAGAGGAGTCATAAAGCAGATATGGTAAGTAAGGGGATTTTTAGATGAGCTGGGCACGCTTGCTTGCTGGACAATGCACTACTGGGTGTATTGGCTTATAATCTTGGTTATTCATGGTGAGTGTTGCAACCTTTTATTACTCAAACTAGTATGCTTTTTGAAAGTTGAAGAGTATGCTATAAATATCTAAGCCTGGGCTACAGATGAAATTTGGAATCATCCCAAGCAAACAAGGATGTATGGTCACCCGGTTCATAGCTGATGTGCTTCATCTGCGCTGTGGTTTAATCTAAGGTGGAACATTTCTCCAAAGGACTTCATGTTTCTGTTGAGTTAATGTCATAACTGCTTTGCAGGGGGTGTGAGTGGACTTATTCCCGTGGATGGATGTTCTCAGAAATATTGGAGATCCTTCCAAATTGAATAAGATAGCAGGGCCTCACAAGTAATGGGGTGAGCAGGAGATGAGAGGCTTTCCTTTTCCCAATCCTGCTACCTCCAGCCCCAGAAAGGCCTTCACCAACCAGCTGCTGTATTTCTACATGGAAATTTAATTGCAGTCTTGCAATAGCATCTGGAATGCAAATCTCTAAGATGAAAAATCAAAGATTACTCAAATATCACTTATTATTGTCAGTTTTCCAATAATCCATGCTCATACTCCTATTTCAGTACACTAGGTGGATTCTATTTGTCAGAAGGGGAGCCTAACCTTATGGTTAGAGCAATGCTGCTAGTGCCGGACTGCCTGCCATTGAAACCTTTCTCTGCCCAACTCTTAATTTTATTCCTCTTTTCAAGTCATTTTATTTTTCCCTTCATTTTCTTCATTAATAGTGTGAGAGCACT
Organism: Oryctolagus cuniculus; assembly: GCF_964237555.1. NCBI lineage: Eukaryota > Metazoa > Chordata > Mammalia > Lagomorpha > Leporidae > Oryctolagus > Oryctolagus cuniculus. The sequence continues at coordinate 16,236,813 of NC_091440.1, read as the reverse complement.
GTTAATAATAGCACCTACATCATAGCATTGTCATGAGGATTAAATGAATTGGTGCTTGTAACAGTTACGATACTTACAGGAACTACATAAATGTTTGTAAGTAAAAAATACAAATAACTTTTCTACATATAAGTAGAAACTGGTGATGCTCAATTTGAAATGCTCACGGGCATAAATAGGGAGTAAAAGGAACAATGACAGGAAAGTCAGGGCTACAGACAGCAGCAGGTTATTAGAGAGAAGAGCAATAGGGAATATGTTCCACTGGAGATGTTAGGATGGAAATCTATGTTTCAAGAGCCAATATTTTATTGAGTATAATGAACCCAAGAGACAAATATATTTTTCCTTTGCTCTATTCTTTGAGTGCCATTGAATTTTACAGGATTACTACTGTAATTATTTTCATTGTTGTTAATAATGTCACCACTCTCATCAATATTTTAATGATTGTCATAAATATTAAAATCTATTTGATCTGGCAATTTACTGTATCAGTTAACTATTATGATCCAGGACTTAGAGGTTTGGAATGATAGTTCTTTATTGAAATTCGGATGAACCCATACATTTGGTCTCTCTGTTGGTGAATTCTCTAAGTGAAACGGGAAAATGGAAGCATTTGTAGAACTGACAGCACAGCATCTGGCAATGACTGCTTCTAAATCCTGGATAGAATGGTCTTAGAATTACTGCAACAGAGTGATCTGAGCAAAGTCATCTTATTATCTGTTTCCTAGTTCTCATATCACTGTCAAAAAATTAAAGAAATTAAACATTAGAAAAGCACAGACATAGAATAAAAAGGATATAAGTTTTGGAGTAAGCAGAATTATATCCAGATTCTGGCTCTGGGGATCCTTGCATGAGCCTTTACAGTTTGTGAAGTTCCCTGAGCCTGTCTGTGAAATGGGGCTGCCAGCCCCTCATATAGTTAACGTATCATACGAGGCCACATGTGTCCAAGGAGCACATTTAATGTATTTAGTGAGCACCTTGGTATAGCTTCTTTCCTTTTAATGATGTATTAGTCTGTGTCTTGTTACTCTAACAAAATACCTGAGGCAGGATAACTTTACTTTAAAAAGAGGTTTATTTAGCTCACATTTTCAGGGGCTGAAAGTCCAAGGTTGAGTGGCCTCATTGATTTGGTCTCTGGTGAGGACCCCTTGGCTGCATCCCATGTGGTGGTATTGCTCCTGTGGGAGCAGGAGACCTTATTGCCATACAGGAAGCAAGAGAGTAGGTCAAGGACTAGAATCCTCTTCTAACAGGTGCTCTTGTGAGAGCTCAGTGGTCTCATAAGAGCTACGTTAATTTCTTCTGAGGAATCAGACCTGAAGACCTTTGAAGGGTTTCATTGCCTCTCACGCTGCCGCAACACTGAAGACTCAGCCTCTTGGGGAACACACTGAAACAGTAGCCAGACCAGTGTGCCTACCACGCAGTAAACTGTACCTTGGCTATTGAGATCATGCCTTTTAATGAGTCTATCCTAAGACAACACAGTGTCTGACCTAGATGAGATACTAAATAGATGTTTGTTTAATAATTCATGTGTAATGATCTAGTTAATTCATTCATCAGATCTTTAACTACTATATGTAAGTTACTATGTTAAGAACGTGGGGCATAGCATGGTTTCTTTACTCTAGGAGGGTGCAGACTGGAAAGAGTATGAGCTATGAAGAATACATTGTAGAGTTTTCTAAGGTACTGTGGTAGAAAATGAGGAAGTGCCTCACTCTAAGAGGGAACGCTTCACAGAAGAGAGACTGAAGATAGGTTCAACAAGCAGAGTTAATGTGAGGGAATTGGGCTATGTAAGAATGCAAGGGGTAGAGAGAGTATGTGTTTTGTGAACTTCAACCTTTTTTGCTAATCCAGAAACTGCTTGTGTGTGTGTGTGTGTGTGTGTGTATGTGTACACACATCCAGGGGTAAGACATGAAAGACCTTGTAGGACATGATCAGGCACCCGTACCTCATCGTAAAGTCAGTTGAGGCTTCAGAGGATATTGAACCATTGACAGGACTAGAATCAGTCTCCTCTGGCTGACTTAGATGACTATTGTGACAGTCCAGTGAGAGCGGAAGAGGATGTGAAAGCACACAGAGGCTGTAGGAAGAACAGGGGGGTAGAATGACAGAATTTTGGGACTGACTGGATGATAAGACTTTGAGACTGACTGTATGAAAACTTAGAGAAATCCAGTACTAACTTGAATTCTATCAGCAGATATTCTTCTAAAGAGTCATGTTAATAATTTTGTTTGAACTTCCTTATGATTTTCTTAACTATGAAGAAAATATTTTGGGGCCGGTGCTGTGGTGTAGTGGGTAAAGCTGCCGCCTGCTTTGCTGGCATTCCATATGGGCACCGGTTTGAGGCCCAGCTGCTCCACTCCTGATCCAGCTCTCAGACATGGCCTGAGAAAGCAGGAGAAGATGGACCAAGTCCTTGGGCCCCTGCACCCGTGTGGGAGACCTGGAAGAAGCTCCTGGCTCCTAGATTCAGATCAGCATAGCCTGGCTGTTGCAGCCAATTGGAGAGTGAACCAGCAGATGGAAGATCTTTCTCTCTCTCTCTCTCTCTCTCTCTCTCTCTCTCTCTCTCTCTCTTTCTCTCTCTCTCTATCTCTGCCTCTCCTCTCTCTGTGTAACTCTTTCAAATAAATAAATAAATCTTTAAAAAAGATAATGTTCTAACATATGAAGATCACAAATCTAACACCATGTTTTCACTTTGTCTTTGGTTCTTTCTAGCACCTGTCCTTACATATATTTATCTTTGATCATTGGATTTTGGATTTGCCATCCATTTTACTTCTCCCTTTTCCACCTGCAGTTGTTTAACTGAAAAAAAGTAATCATCTAATAGCTTCTCTGGCAGAGTAGCCATAGACAGGAGAGGTGAAATTTTTTTGTTTCTTGTTTATTGATTCCAGTTAAATTTTACTACAATGTGAAGTTTGAATAATGGCTGCAGTAAACTATTATTTGGATATGTAGCAGCGTGTTCTATAAAGTATACTTGGTGGTTACATTGTTTTGGTGATTACCGTACTGGTTCCTTCTGAGTCAGTTAGATACATAACATAAATCAAGATCTTTTTATTTATTTATTTCATCTTCTTCTGCTACTACCACTTTATACAAAGCAAAGCATTCAATACATCTACTCTATATGGATATTCTTTGATGTTCTTGCTTGAATCGTTTGATCACTACTTGTAAGGATCTTAGCTTGAATGGCGATTTAAATATTCTTTATTGGGGTAGACAGTTGGCCTAGCTAGCAGTCTGCGGGTTGGGAGTGCATGGATTCAAGTTCTGGCTCCACCTCTGTTGCCAGCTTCCTGTTAATGCAGGCCCTGGAGGAAGCAAGTGATGGCTCAAGTCCTTGGGAACCTTGTGGTCTCAGCTCTAGCTTTAGTCTGGCCCAGCCCAAGCTGCTGTGGGCATTTGGAAAATGAACTATTATTTGGGAATTATCTGACTCTTTGTCTCTCTTTCTCTCTCATATAAAAAATAATTATTGGGAAAATTCTTGTAGTTTAATCTGTTTGCCTTTCAATTTAGTTTCCTTTACATTCGATGACTTCCTGGACCTTACAGTAAAAGGCAAATGGAAATTATAAGAACAGAAATTCATATATTTCGGCTTATTATGTTTCTTTTAGAGAAGATTATTCAATTTAACACATTTATTATGTTAGAAATGTCTTTGAATCATACCCGAAAGTTTTATATTTATTTTCACAGAAATCATTAGTAAATAAGTTTTAATAACATAAATTGCCTTTTTTTTTGTTTAGTGGCTGTTTTAAAGTAGTATTATATTAATGTATAGACTTGGGAGTAATACAGCTTTACATTGTTGAATCTAAAATAAGATGCAACTGGTAGGTGATCAACATTCAGAATACATAACGAGCTCAAGAAACTCGGCAAAAACAAAACAACCAACCCAGTTAGGAAGTGGGCAAAGGACTTAAAGAAGAATTTTTCAAAAGAGAAAATCCCAATGGCCAACAGACACATGAAAAAATGCTCAGGATTCCTAGCTCTTAGAGAAATGCAAATCAAAACCATAATGAGTTTTCACCTTACTCCCCTTAAGATGGTTTTCATACAGAAATCAACAAACAAGAAATCAGGTGAGGATGTGGAGAAAAATTTACCCTAATCCACTGTTGGTGGGAAGGTAAACTGGTAAAACCACTATGGAACACAGTGTGGAGATACTTAACAAATCTCAATATAAACCTAGCATATGACCCAGCCAACACACTCCTGGGAGTTTTTCCAAGGGAAATGAAATCAGCATATGAAAAAGTTATCTGTACCCTATGTTTATTGCAGGTCAATTCACAATAGCTAAGATATAGAATCAACCCAAATGCCCATCAACTGAAGACTGGATAAAGAAATTATGAGATATGTACACCATGGAACGATACACAGTGGTCAAAAAAAATGAAATCTGGTCATTTGCAACAAAATGGATGCAACTGGAAACCATTTAAATTAGTGATATAAGCCAGTCCCCAAAAGACAGATACCATATGTCCTCCCTGATCTGTGATAAAAGAGCATCTAAAAGGTAATCTATAGAAGTAAAATTGACACTTTGAGATGTGATGATTTTGAACAGCCCTTATTCTTGACTATTGAAGAACAGTGGGTTTTTTTTTTGTCATGCTATTTGTTCAACTGTTTACTTAATACAGAGTTAATCTTATGTGTATAAAGTTAATTGAAAATAGATCTTAGTAAAAAATAAGAATGGGAATAGGAGAGGGAGGAGGAAGAAGGGTGGGAGGGCAGGTAGGTTGGGATGAATCACTGTGTTCCCAAAGTTATATTTATAAAATGCATGAAGTTTGTATTCCTTAAATAAAAGGTTTCTGGGTGAAAGAAAAAGAAAAAGAGCAAACAGAGCAGTGAAAGAAAAAGGAAGATAGATTCTGAACTGCTACTTTAAAAATGTTATTAAGTATCCTAGATAATAGTGTTTACAGTATTGAATTTTACATAAATATAGGAATAAGGGGCTGGCACTGTGGTATAGAGGGTAAAGCCACTGTCTGCAGTGCCAGCATCCCATATGGGTGCCGGTTCAAGTCCTGGCTGCTCCACTTCCCAGCTAGCTCTGTGCTATGGCCTGGGAAAGCAGTGGAGGATGGCCCAAGTCTTTGGGCCTCTGCAACTCTGTGGGAGACCCAGAAGAATCTCCTGGTTCCTGGCTTCGGATCAGCACAGCTCTGGTCATTGCAGCCAATTGGGAAATGAACCAGCAGATGGAAGAGTTCGTTCTCTCTCTCTCTCTCTCTCTCTCTCTCTCTCTCAGATTCAGAATTTCTCTCTGTGTGTAACTCTGACTTTCAAATAAAATAAATCTTAACCACTATAGGAATAAGATTCATGGAAAACGGAATTAAATGATGTTTATGTTGATGCAAAATTTTTTGTCTTAAAATTCATCCATGGCTTTTCATGATGCACATTTTCTGTGAACATTTTGAAGAAATGTTGTATAGTGGTTCTACTCCTGTAGTTGCAAACAAGGAGAGGCTTGATAAGGTACAAAAAGTACAGTAAACTTATTTTCCTTGGCTCTGGAAGTTGAATGATATTATATGAGTCTCTCAGCCTGTGCACATCTGCCTTATTTACAAAGCTAGAAGGTAGAAACAGTTGAATTTTAGGGTCTTTAAAATGCTTACCAAGTGGCATGAATACAGAAATATGTATAGCCTATGGCTGTGTAGGGAAAATGGTACTCCTACCTCTAGTTTTTTTTTTCTATTTTGACATTGAAATATGATGATAAAGATATTTTACACTCATAAACTAATCCACTATAGCCCAATTATATCAGTGTGTTAGGGGTCTCCAACAGGTACACACATCATCTGTATCAAGTCTCCTAAAAGTAGATGGAAAGAAGGGTCACCTGCCTTTCTAAAGGTTTACTGGGAGTCCTAGGATTGTGGTGGAAAGTAAATGCGTTAATGACAGTTAGAAGACCTACCCCTGGTGGTGTTTATCTAGGATGCATAAAGCTTATCATAATGGTGGACCACAACTGTTGGTCAAGAATCCTTTGAAAGTGAGATGTCAGCATCACCACCTCTGGATCTCTCATCACCAGGAAATTGAGAGGGAACATTTAACTGTTTGGCTATAAGTAAATGATGGTGACAGAGAAAGGATAGTTGTTAGCAGGTGAGAAGTAGAAAGATGGGAATAGGTAGCATACATTCTTTTTTACAAAGATTATTAGGAGGCAGAAACTCCTGTCTTGGTGTGGATGTTTTTGGCTGAGGCATCAGACAGGAGGGTGTGGAAGTGGTTAAGTCTGAAAGTCGTGAGAATGAGGTGGATGTCTTGCTGTCAGTGACTTAAGTGTTTGGGGATAGCTTGGACTTGTTGAGGAAAAAGTGAGAAATTATGACCAAACCTTGATTGTAATCATTTCTTTACATAGTGAATTATTCAGTTTTTGACTAGATTTAATTGAATAGAAAAAATCAAGCAGTAAAGAACATAAAAGTAATATTTTCTGGGATTGTATCTACTTTCCAGTCCTGTGTTTACCAGAAAAGAAGTTAGTCCTTGTCCAGCCTCCTAACTCTATGTCTTTACTTCAGCTTTCAAGAAAAGATGCCTCCGGCCGGCGCTGTAACAGAGGGTTAAAGCCCTGGCCTGAAGTGCCGGAATCCCATATGAGCACCAGTTCTAGTCCCGGCTGCTCCTCTTCTGATACAGCTCTCTGCTGTGGTCTGGGATAACAGTGGAGGATGTCCCAAGTCCTTGGGCCCCTGCACCTGCATGGGAGACCAGGAAGAAGCGCCTGGTTCCTGGCTTCGGATTGGCGCAGCTCCGGCCATTGTGGCCAGTTAGGGAGTGAACCAACGGTTGGAAGACCTCTCTCTCTGTCTCTACCTCTCTTTGTAACTCAGTCTTTAAAATAAATAAAATAAATCTTAAAAAAAAAAGGATGCCTCTTGAAAGGACGAGAACTACTAGTAGAATGGAAGTCTGTAACAAACTCAGAATAAGGCACATGCTATTATCAAATATTATTTATTTAGGCATTTGTGTATATAAAGCTTTTTATTTTGTATGACTTCCTGAATTTATTTAAATTATTAAATTTGAGTTACTCAAAGGGATTCTCAACTCACTGTGTACCTTGGAACTCTGTAGAAGCTCTTCTCAGAATAATGTTTTAAGTGTGTAAAAAAACACACACACACACAAAGGATTACAAAAGCAACCATTTATTTGAAAACACTGTTTTGAAAATTTTACACAACAAATGTGTGATAGGTATGTGAAGTAATGAATATCATTCATATTGCGAGGTAGCTGTCATAACCTAATATACGAAAATGCATGTGAGTTCTGTCGGTGACATGGTCACAAGATTGATTGTGCAGCACTAGAGTGACGTGTTGCCTATATTCATAACTCAAGGAAATATTAAATTTCCACTGAAGAGAGAGAAAACAAATTACTGGATCCCCTGAGCTTTATCCCTTGTTGCTTTAGGACCCCAGGTTGAGAACCAGCCCACACTGATGTAAGAAGTGGAAGATGTACAATCCTGTAATACGTCATAGTTAGAATACTGGGTTCTGATGAAAATATTGATTTGTTTAGAAATACTTTTCAACTCTAGCTTTTTCCTTAAAGTACAAGAGTTTCAGTACCATTAGGGTGAGAAATTGTTCAAGAAATGTCAACAAATTTTTAGAAAATGAGGACAGTTTTGGTGCCAGAGATGCTTAGTTGTTGATAATCACAGATATTTGGTAAAGAGTAGAGATGGCAGGACTTAAGGTTCAGGTATTTATGACATGGGGAGACTTTTGGTTTACAAAATATCCATGTGGGAAAGACCAGACCAGTCACTAACCAGATCTGGTTATTTTCTTAGGATTTACAATGTTGCTTTGGTGAACAAATTCCCGAAGATCGAAACAGCACTTTGGATAAAGGACTCTGAGTTGCTGAGGGGTCAGAGAAGTCTCTTTTCTGGCAGTAGCATATCTACTCTCAAGACGTAGCCTGTTTTCCTGGGGGTGTCGGGACCACTCCTTGACCCACCTCACAGGGTGAGGAGCCCACCACAGTGGGGGAAGGATTCCACACTCCTCATTACCCCCCGATGTATGAGAATGCTGTGGAATTAGTGGCTTCCTTTGGGTGCAGTAGAGTGAGCATCATACCTGGAAGACAAATCCATGCCCATGGTAATTTCTTTTGCTTATTTGTTTTAATCTCAGATAATACAGTTTCTTATCACGAGGAATGCTGAGAATTCATTTTTCACATTTATGCAACTCTTACTTATGTGCCTTCCTGGACACTGTGCAAATACTGGGAGGGGTACAGTAGCGAGGTGAGGGGTGAGACCCCCAGATGTGTCATTTGTTCCTGTTGGAACCGTTTTTAACCAGCTTTCCCCAAAAGGTACTCTAGAGACTGTGAAACTCAGTGCCAACTTCTCCCTTACTGCAGGAAACATTGAGACTTCTAGAAAGTGTTTTGGCTGGCCCTGGTTTGTACACACTTGGGAGGTGATTCACAGAACCCACGGAACACAGCGTATTAGATTACTTCTATCTCTGGTCCTCCCAAATGTGACTTGGTCTTTCTTTCAAGAACCTGACCCTGATGGATGGCTGAAAACAGAAAGTAAATTTACCGCTTTGAGGTGAAACTTATGTAACTTCTATTGAAATCCTTTTCGCAGCTTTATTTTGCAGTGCAGAGAAGTGAACTCTGAGGTGAGAGGTTTTGTAGTTCTCCAAAACAACCCAGCGTTGGTGTCAGTAGGAGCTACTCCTAAAAGGTGAAGGAATTGGGCCCAGTTTGCATAGCTTTTGCAAAGTTATTTTCAGTGTTACAAGTTGACATTTCAAAGTGCTGAAATTTGAAAATAACTTTTAAAAAATTCTAATTAAGCAATAATAAGTGAGAATTGACATTTTCTACCATTCACGCAGAAGTTTCCTAGCTAATAATGCCCTCATATCTAATTCCCAACTCAAAGCTGTTATATAAATAAAGTGACATTCTGGTGCTGTGTAGGAAATCAGGGTCTTAGCATCTAACCCCTCTCTCAGTGCCCCTGCAGAATGCTACTGCTGTTACCCTTCACAGGAAAAGGATCGACTCTGCCTTGGAAACTTTGAATAGAAATTGACTTTCTTTAGGCAGTCCTAATTTAGTTAATATGCCACAGTACTATTGACTGCGATTCGGTTAGCATTCCTTGAAACACTCCAGTTATTTTTAGTGTGAAAAGTCAAAGCTTGCATTTAGGAACTTTAAGGACAGCAGGCACATAGGTTGGTCCAAAAGAAGTCAAGAAGTGATGAGGGTTATGCTGGAGTGGTAGGCCTGCCCTTGAGAGAGGCGTCAGTATAAAATGGTGGCAAAGATTCCCACTTCATTGAGTACCCAGAGGTTCAGTAATACCTGTAGGTAATATCACCACCTCCAAGATGCACAAGCCTGGATGCATGGTGCTTGATTTAGCCTGAATCTACAGCCAAGTACTGGGTCTCAGGGCATTCAGCACGGTGAGTCATTTGATGTTCTGAGGTTGAGTGACAGGTTTCTGCAATCACTTGGGCAGAGGTCTGGCCAAACAGAGAAGGAACAGCAACTTATCCTTTAGTGTTTGCATTTTTTTTAAGATTTTATTTATTTGAGAGGTAGAGTTACAGACAGTGATGGGGAGAGACAGAGAGAAAGGTCTTCCTTCCATTGGTTCATTTCCCAGTTGGCTGCAATGGCCGGAGCTGTGCTGATCCGAAGCCAGGAGCCAGGAGCTTCTTCCAGGTCTCCCATGTGGGTGCAGGGGCCCAAGGACTTGGACCATCTTCTGCTGCTTTCCCAGGCCATAGCAGAGAGCTGAATCAGAAGAGGAGCAGCCTGGACTAGAACCGGCGCCCATATGGGATGCCAGTGCCGCAAATGGAGGATTAACCTAGTACGCCACAGCACCGGCCCCAGTGTCTGCATTTGATGGTTTATACCCTGATTGTGTGTCAATGAAAATTTGAAAATAAACTTTTGCTTTTCATGTGACATATTACATATTCAAATTTTGTTCATCTTTTCTCCCCAAAAGTATGACAGAGTCCTTTGTTGTTTCATTAACAGGATATAGAATTGGGTGACTCAGGTTTTAGGTTTGCACTCCCCTTTGACTGTGGGTGCACCCCTTGAGATTTCTAAGACCCATTCACTTAAAATAATAACGAGGATGGGCTAAAATGGATACAATATAACTAGCATGTTTGACTTCACATTTTGAGTAGTCATTCATTCGTTTCACAAATATTTGTTGAATGTATGCCTATCCAATGAATGTCCATGTGCAACACACATTCCAGGTACTGATAAATCAAAAGCAAACAAAATAAGTGTGGTGCCTGCCTCAAAGAGATTGTCAGCCTGGCAGTCCTAAGCTATATTTTCTAATCATTCCTGAATGATTGGCTTCTCCCATCTTACTTATCAGCAAAGAATATTTTAGATTCTTCCCTTAATCCTTTATAGCAATTTCTGAATCTTTACATCTATTAAATTTCTTGGTTTTAACTTATTTTCTTTCTGCTTTTCCTCAGTCAGAAAGGAGAAAATGTGTTCTCCTGGCAATTTGAATATTTTTATACTATAAAAAATATGTGTTCCTTGATCAAGGCTATGGGTAGTATATACTATATAGTTACTTTAACTATCATAATGAATTTAAGTATTCATTTATCTTTTATTTTTTCTCATGCTAATATAAATTTTTGTGACGTGTAAGGCTGATTTTGTAAGTGCTATACTATGACATTTACAAGGTGATCCCAACTAGGATGAGAATTTGTGTTAGCCTGAAAAATCAAAGTGTGTTTGTGTGTTTCAGAGGAGGGGGAGGTGCATTGCTTCTGCTGGGAGATTGGTTATTTTTGGGCTTAACACTTGAGGACTTTGCTGACAGGAAAGATTGGACATTGGAGTGGATCCTGAGTATTAGGCCACTAAAGGAATGGGCTTATGAAGGGATAAGTTGTTAGTGGTGCCTGGAGAAAAGACTTGGACCCCGGAACACATGATCAGGTACATCTGAGTGCCTACGCTTGACTCAAGGACACAGTCTGGTTGCCATTGGCTGCATTCTCATCTTTCTGTGAGGCAGAAATCCGTTGTAGTGCACTAGAGACCAACAAGTTTTATCAGATGAATCTCCAAGAGGCAGAGGAGCTTGGTTCAAGGGCAAGATAGAATCTAATGCATCTACATCATGAACTGCCAACAGTTACTGACATGACATTTATCAGACTACTAAGGACATTGGTTCATCTTGCTTATCTTCTTGCCTCCTGGCAAAATTGCATATTCATGATTCTGCATGGAGGTGTGTCTCACGCATCAGATGATCTTTGGGTGAGCTGACTTGGGAAGGAAGGCTCAGCCAGAGTTCAAGATGACTGTCTTTTTGAGTCTAGGATTCTGATATTCTGTGTTACTTCTATCCTCGAGCTAGTTCAAGCAAGTGAACGCAATATTTCCCTTTAGAGATTATTTAAATCATTGCAGAGATGGACATTTCAGAACAGACGGGGGCACATATTTCATGCAAAGCAGCATAGTGATCCCCACCATGGTCTTTGTGTCTTTGCCACAGGTGGTCACATTTTATGTGAGGAGTAGGTTTGTAAAGACCTTGCATTTGTCAAAATTCATAGAATTCAACACTAATTTTCCTACTGCAATAAATTATAAGCAAGAGGATACATTCCCAGACTTTATAAACCTAACAAAATTGTGGTGCAGTTTTACTTTTAAATATAATTTTTGTGTATATAAAATAACATAAAAATAACACATGAATAAATAAACCATAAAACTTTGACCCGTTTCATAGTTTTTTACCACACCTAATTTTGCTCCATGATTCTTGATTTGGGGGCATGAATTTAGGGCTATTAAGATGTAAAAACAATTATAAATTATAACAGCCATGAACATTAAACGAATAGTGCAATAGTTACAAAATCATTTTAGAGTGTTCCCAGGGACACTTTCAATTCTGATGTTTCTGCTTACCAGCCAAACTGCTGCTGTCTTGCGGGAACCACATGGATGCTATCAGTGGTCAACCTACACAGCACAGCTGCCAGCTTTGAAAGGATGTGATTCATAGATGGTTTTTAAAATGTGTTTGTGTGGATGTGTAAGATTGTATTATTTCAAATTTTCATGTCAACTCATGTGGTATATAAGATATAATGCATGTTATATAATGGTCTAATTAAATCATAGCATTTCATACAGTTTGATATGAGAATATTGTGTATCTGTACCCAGTAATGGTTATCATGATTACAAATGAAATTTTAGAAAAGTTTTTTTTTTGTTTATATAGTCTTGAACCAACTAGACTATATGATATTTTTACATTCAGCTGTATTGCTATGGACTGAGCTGTTTCCTCCACAAATTTGTTTGCAGAAATCCCCAACCCCTAGTATGACCACACTGGATACCAGGGCATTGAAGGAGGTGATTAAAGTTAAGTGAGGTCATGAGGATGGAGCCTTGATGTGAGAGGTCTTGTGTCCTTATAAAGGAGGGAGAAGTGCCAGGGACCTCTCTGTCTCCATACACTTGAGTCTGTGTGCAGCAAGCAGGTCCTGTGAATACACAGAGAGAAGGCAGATACATGCCAGCTAAGAGAAGAGGCCTCAAAAGGAAAGCTACCATGCTGGCATGCTCATCTTGGACTTCCCAGGTCAGTATTCTGAGAAATTTCCACCACCCAGTCAATGGGCTTTTATTATGGCTGTCACAGCAGATGTCTTTGATACTTCTTTGATATTGATTATGTGTAGCCTATGATTTCAACTTTGGTTTTTAAAACATATACCTAGTGGTTATGCACATGAAAGTATCTGTTTCAATTCAAAACCTATTATTTTAGTGTAATTTAACTTAAAAGTTGAATTATGGATTTTATCCTTCATTTCTGGGGATTGGCCATTCGTGTTTACTGAGTTGGTACTCTGAAGATTTATTCTGTTGCTTATTTGAGAACATGCTCAGTGTATGTAAGAAACTGCAGTAGGTACCTGGGGATGGAAGGGTGAAGAAGACATGGTCTCTGTCTTCAACAAAATCGTCTATTGAATGACAGGGAAGAGAAACGCACAGGGAGCCCATGGTGACTGGCAAAAAAAAAAAAAAAAAAAAAAAAAGCTTGAACAGAATGGAGTAGAATGAAATCCCTTCTTTCCCCACACTCTACCTCCGTCTGCCTGTCAGCTCTTTGCCAGAACCGAAAACTTTCCCACCTCACAGAGTTCATACCAAGGTTCTTCAAAAGATTAAGGAAAAATGACATTAAATATAAATATATTCATATAAGAGATTTACAAAATTTTCATGAGAAATGTGTGTAGGAAAAAAACTATGCATGTGGGGTGAGCATTTGGCATAGCAGTTAAGGTGGCGTTTGGAACACTTGTATCCCATATCATAGTGTCTGAGTTCAAATCCCAGCTGTACTCCTAATTCCAACCACCTGCTAATGTGCACCCTTGGGGGAAGCAGTGATGGCTCAAGTTACTGAGTCCCTGCCATCTATATGGGAGAGTGGCATTTGAGTTCTGGGCTTCTGCCTTCAATCTGGACCAGCCCTGGTCCTTGAGGATATTGGGGAATGAACCAGTAGATAGGAGAGCTCTCTGTCTCTGTCTGTCTCTCTTCTTTTCATATAAAATTATTTCATTATAAAAACTATGCATGTTTTCAGAATATTTTTGTACCATCATGATCTTAAATCTAATTACACTTTCTAGGAACATCACGAAGTACCCTTGGCAATGCTTTTCTTTCCCCAGAATGTTCCTCAATCCCCTACTCCTAAGTAACTTTCAGAGTTCAGACTTGTCACGTCTAAGTATCACATGCTTTAGGAAGTTTCCTTGAAACCCCTAGTTTTGCTGGAGTCTCTCTGATCTACTGTAGTATGTGATAGCACAACTACCAGTGGTGTGTTGGTAAACGTTAACAACTAGGTCTACTGGAGGAGGAAAGTGCCTTGATCTGTAGTGTGAGGATTTGGATGGGGTAGTTACTCCCAGTATGTTGATAGCAAGCTTCTGCTGTGACACTGAGCTTGGTGTTGAGAGAAGATGCACAGTAGCAAGTCATTATATAGAATTTCCACCACAGAAATGCAAATGCATGGGGCTAGTGTTGTGGCATACTGGGAAAAGCCACTGCCTGTGACACTGACATCCTGTGTAGGCACCAGTTTGTGTCCTGGCTGCTCTACTTCCAATCTAGCTGCCTGTGAAAGCAGCCAAGGATGGCCCAAGTGCTTGGGCACCTACAACACATGTGGGAGACTTAGATGAAGCGTCTGGCTCTTTGCTTTGGTCTGGCTCTGCCCTGGCCATGCAGCTATTTGTGGAATGAACCAGTGAATTAAAGATCTCCTCTCTCTCTCTCTCTTTGTCTCTCCCCCATATTCCCCCCCCCCCAATATCTCTGTAACTGTGACTTTCAAATAGATTAATACATCTTTAAAAATGCAAATGCATATGTAAATAACATGGAATGCATAGAAGAGTAAACTAGGAAATGTTGAGCTTAAAGTACTTACCACTTTCAGTTAATTTAAAGTTACGTAACTTTTTAATATTGACTACATTCAATGAATGCTTGTGCAAAATTCCTGAACATCTAGCAAGCAGCTCTTGACAAGTCTTGGAAACTGGCTCCAGCACACCACTGATAACCACCTAGTGACGTGTATAATCAGTTATTTCATATCTATTCTCCCTGTGAGAATGAAAGCTCATCAAGACACAAACCATGTTTGCCTTGCAGAATCAGTGTTGGGGCAGACCAACAGAAGCTGTTTAGGGATTCCAAATAGGAAAGGTTTTATACCAGGAACTAGAGATGTAACATCTCGGCAGGTCATGGAAGCAGGTGCTTAGAAGCGGATCCTTGGATACAAGTGTCATTTAGAAATTTTTCCAGAAGCTCTCTTGGTGGAGCTCCCTGTCTGGTGGGAACTACCACTGCTAAGCTAAGGATTTTCAAGAACCAGCCTTCTGCCCACAAGTCTGCCCACGGCTCGTGCTGGAGCTGTCCAGATCCCACGTGTGCGACACTCATTGGATGATTAACCTGGCACCAAATGGGAAGGGCATTCTGAAGACTGTGGTTTTAGAGTTCTCTTGCATTTCAGAAAATCTGTAGAAAGGAAAGAGATGATACAAACTTAGTGATGGGTGACGGACAGTCTTCCTATCTTCTCACTCACATAGCACTAGGGCCTAGAATACTACTTTGTACCTAGGAGGTGCTCAGTATGTGTTGGTTGAATGAAGCCAAGGTTTAAAAGTCCACAACACAGCCATAATAAAGCGTGATGGAAATTAAAGTAAAATTTTATTTGGACATCTTATTAAATCATTGATATTGTACCTGTAGCATTTAGATAAGCCTGACTCAAGAATTAGTATTCTGGAAGTTAATGTATAACTTAGTTGCTTAGAATTTAAACACATTTCTGCCTAATAACAATGATATAAGTTGTAAGGAGGCCTCTGGACTGGTCTATAAAAAGTCATTTCACTCATAATATTATTGAAATATAGCACTAATAATGTAATAGTTCATCACAATATTCTATGAGAAAATGCATTTCCAGATCCAGTTCTGGCGCTTTTGCATCTCTGGCAGTGAGTGTAGGAATTCCTCCTCCTCAGTTCCTGGAGAGAATTTAAGCCACAGCAGTCGGGACATCTGGGTATGCTTTTGGTTTTAGTCATAACAGAAAGTTAAGTTCTGAGTGCTCCTGTAGATGGGAAGTTCTGCATGGGGGATGGAGTTCCAGTAGCTATGATGTAAAACTAATTTCTGTTTATGGGACAGGGCTACTGTTTTATATTAGTTTTCTATATTATGCTTATTTAATTAAGATCAGAGTTTTCATTGCATAAGAATATAAGCTATATAGTTAAAGTTAAATTGGGAGAATAAGCTTTATTAAATTTGCATAGAGATTTTCTCTAGCAGGTCTTACCAGGTGAGTGAACCATACCTTGGGGATATTAACTCTGGCAGTTCTTAAAGGCATCACTTAGTAAATTACTGCTACAATGAACCAAAAGATACTCCAAAGAATACTAAGAAGTGCTATAAGCTTCTGGGGACAGGAATCATGTCTTATTCATTGTGTTATCCTTCAAGAGTTAGCTCTGTGTTTAACAAACAGGCATCCAATGAATGTCAAATAATGCAGCTTGTCAAGAAGTTAAATTTAGAAAAGAAAGCATAAACGGAGTTGATAGAATAGGAACCCAAGAGCTCCATAATATTCCTTAGAAAGAATAAATAAGAATTATGGGTTTACAAATAGGAGAATTGATATACAGATAAGAGGAGCTTATGAAGACACTAGTGCTACCCAAACAAATCAAGGTCTTGGCTTTCTGGAGAGAATGACTCTGCTTGGAGATGAAATGAGACTATGAAATGAGTTATGGCCAGTGTGTTCCTGGTAGCCATGATGCTTCCAGTCTGGAGCCTTTAGTTGGTAGTTCAGGACACTAGAACTTTTTTTTTTTTTCTTCTCTCTTAACCATGTTGTTTGATGGTATTGCAGATAGCACAGTTCTGTCAGCCTATGTTCTGTGTGATGGCTAAGTAGCATAAGTGAGAAATCAGTAAGGGAGATCATGTAGTTTTTCACTTAAACCAGAGCATTTCTGAGACTAAGTGGAGGCTGGGAAATAAACTGGAATTGTCTTGAATAAACAGGAGCTTGTGGTCACTGTCAACTCAGAACTAAACCTTTGTCCCTGGAAGCTACTGAGGCTTGGGTTGTCTATGAATGCAGTAAAACATCCTGTTCACATTGATACCTGGAGTCAGTGCTGGAACTGATGATGGCTTCTTTTGGATTTCCTTTAAATGAGTCTTTATGCATTAGTTGGGTTGTAAGAGACAGAAAGTCAACTCAAATTAATCTGGAGCGAAACCAAAAGAATCTTAGCAGCACATGGAGTCTAACAGAGAGTTAAAAAATAAAACAATGAGCAGGCACAGATGGAGCTGAGCCTCAGGAACAATCTGCTTGGGACAGGAATGCTGCCAGGCCTTTGTCTTCTGCCTTCTGTCTCCATCTCTGTCTGTGTGGTGGCCTCACTCTCTTAACTGCTGCACCAACACCCATCCGGTAGCCTCACTCTCTTAACAAAGCCAAGTGTCCTGCACAGGCAGATAAAACGTGGTCACCAGCAGCTCCTAAATTCTAAAATTCTGACTGTCTAGCATCAAAGAAGGACAGTTGTGCATATGTTCTCTGAATCCAGTTTCAAAACCCAGGGCAAGGCTTCCATTTGGCTCCGATTTAGAAAAATATCAACCTCTTAACCAACAGCTGAGGCCAGGAGGTGGAGTCATGTTGTACCCAGCCAGTCACCCTGGGCAGTACATCGGAAAATGGAGAGGGGAAGCTTCAAGAAGAAGGAGAGTAGGTTGCTAGGAAGACAAAAATGTCGGCATTTATTCCACACATATTCATGGCTGTGTGCAGTGGCATTGATAAGGCACTTGCTTAGAGCTTTTCTGGAACTATAGAGGAAAATTTGGAAAAATTACATCTTTTTTTCTGTTTCTTTTGTGATTATATTTGGGTAAAAATCTCAGATTTGAGAATAGCTAACTGGAAAAATGAGTTGTGGGGCCAAGGGACTGAGTGAAGCTAACTGACCCACCTGGGCATTGAACCAGAAATGCAGCTCCTAGTAGAATTATGTTCTAATCAACTGAGCTGCGCTATGGGAACATAAATGACATAATGACATTCAAAGTGACTTCTTCAAGTTCAAGATAAAATTCCATTATCTTCAATTAGCTGACTTAAAAACCCAAACTCAGTGGTTAGATGACAACAACTTAAACCTCCAAAGGCTGAAGCCTGACTTTGAAGGATACACTGTGCGATGGAGAGTTCTGCTGCAGGCTCTAGCCTTGTCTCAGTACATGGTCTTCTTTTTTTTTTTTTTTTTTTTTTTTCAATATAAGTTTGGGGGGACTGGCTATAGTGGAAAACTTACCCCCAACAAAGTTACCACCCAAATGCTCCTATAGCTCTGAAGGTAGTGCTGATTAAGAACCATGTGGTGATGAAATAATTGCTTTAATTAGCATCAAACAGGCTTCAGGGTCAACATGACAATGGGTTTCTTTGTGTGTTTGATTTAGTAGAAGCAGTTAATGATTTTGTTTTTATTATCTTTACCCCCTGCTTCAGAATTATTTACTTAGCACATGGAAGGCAACAGATATTTGTTATTATAAAATCAATTTCATGCCTGACTAGACCATCTCTTCCACCTTTGTCATTACTCTTTGAGCTTTGGGTGTTATCATGAGCTCATTTACGTTTATACAACTGGATGGCAATGGGCCCTAGCAAGAATCACTTGGGGAATTTGAATCCGGTAGCAACAAGCCCTGCATTTTCAGAGAATTTCCATGTATGCATTTTCTCCATTTCTATTAAAATTTCTAATCAGTAAAATAGCATTTCTAAAAAGTATCACATCATACTTTCTCCAATTTCCTACATGATGTTTAGAGTAGATTACATATCTAGAGTAAAAAATCCTGTATGTTTAAAGGAGAACATACATCCACATGCCATCATTTTAGTTAAAAGCATTCTTTGAAGTTTGTGTTTACCCCAGTTTTGTTCCTTTGTTTTCTCCAGCTTCATGTATGGCTCAAGGTGACAGTCATGGCTTTTCTGAAATGTCAGTAGCTGTGAAGTTAAATAATCTAAATGCCAGGGATGTTCTTCTTCTGTTTTTTGTTTTGTTTTTGGTGGAGTTTCTGAATTAATTTCTAAAACACACATAAATTATGTCTGCAAAGCCCCTCTGAGCTTGTTCAGCAGAGCCTGGCTGTAGGGTTGTGGTGTGGGACAGGAATGAGTCAGCCTGTTTCCATTGGCCCTGCCCACTGCTCTCATCATGCCTTGATAGGCTGAATGCCCTCACTTGCTGGCATGAGTGTTTTTCTGTGTTTGCAGTTTTATCAGGAGTCATAGTGATGAGCGGCCTCATTTGTTTAAACTGCTTACTAGTTTCCCACTGAGGCAGGACTCCAGCATTGTTCCTCCCTCCCAGTCTACTCCTTGGACCCAGGACACTACCCTGCCCTGGACCCAGTCAGTTATCTGGAGACCGATAGCTGCTCTTGGAATCCAATTACCTAATGTTTCTTGTAGATGGGCTATGACATTCAACACCCAGCGAGCAGTTTTTGAGCAAGTGCCCAAACCTGAGAAGTCTTTTTCAGGTATTTATAGGCTGTATAAGATACAGCAAGCTGGAAACATGCTGGCTCTCAATTTTTTTATTTAGGAAATATGACTAATATAAATAATCACCTTATCTGTCCTATGGTTGTGAAAACAGTCCCTTGTATACATTTCTCTACAAAGGTTCATTACCTCGTTTTATAGGAGGTACAGCATCTGTACTGGTGTTGAACGATCTTCTCTATTATCTTTATTAGTTAATATTTCCTAGCACTGCTCTGCCTGTGTTCTAGATTATTGCTTGGCACATGTTGTGTAGAAAGTTCTTAGATTTCTCAGTGTGTCAGACTCATATCTGTGGTCTGCAGAGGTAGATTTCTGGGCCTCTAGATGATCAACTCTGGTTTGAGGTTGGTCACAGAGCTGAGGATCCTGTGTTTTTGAACAAACACTATGTATGAGGTGACTTCATACAGTTCATGGAAAATGGAATTCAAAGATGTTTATTTTGGCACAAAAAAACTTTGAAATCTATTTATATGAGAGATCTTCAAAAATTTCCCAGAAAAAATAAAAAATATTGGGGCCCACACTGTGTCTCAGCAGGCAGCACATATGGGCACAGATTCAAATCCTAGCTGCTCCACTTACCATCCAGCTCCCTGCTGGCATGCCTGGGAAAGCAGTGGAGGATGGCCCAAGTGTTTGGGCTCCTGCACCCTTATGGGAGAGCCAGAAGAAACTCCTGGGTCCTGGCTTCGGTGTGGCCCTGTCCTAGCCATTGTGGCCATTTGGGGAGCAAACCAGTGGATAGAAGATCTCTCTGTGTCTCTTGTCTCTCTCTGTAATTTGCCTCTCAAATAAATCTTTTAAAAAAGGAAAAAGAAAATGGATTTCATTTTTTACACAGGAATAAGCATTTTAATTCACTTTTCCATGAGCTTTGTGAAGTGTGTTCATATCAGTGTTACTATTGCTGTGACAAGATATCATCATCTGGTGACTTAAATATTAGAAATTTGATGTCTCACAGTTCTGGAGGCTGAAACTCCATCCCCATTCATGTTGGATGAATGCTGCAAATAGAGTAGTTTTGCTCATCTGCTCTCCTCTGTGTCCCTGAGTTTCACTTACCCTCATGCACACACAAACACATAAATCTGAGTGACAGAGTAAGATGGAGAGGGGGGAAGGGAAGGAAAGAAGGAGGGAAAAAGATAGCATCTATCTGCTGTTTCATTCCCCCAAGTATCTGGATCAGCTAAGGCTGAGCCAGGCCAAAACCAGGAGCAGAAATTCCATCTGGGTCTCTTTGGGCAAGGGCCCAAGTACTTGAGCAATTGTCTGCTGCATTCTCAGGCACATTAGCGGGAAGCTGGATTTGAAGCAGAACAGCTGGAATCTGAACCAGCACTCCTATATGGGATGCTGGTGTGGCAAGTGGTGGCTTAATCTGCTGTGCTACAATACCAGCGTCCTAAGGAAGAGTTTTTAAAAACACAAGTCTTGAGAAAGGTGATATTTCCAAGTACCTTTGAAAGTGTTGATAGATATATGGTGCTAATTAAAATGTAATATATGCCTTCATTAAAATTATGAAGATTATACATCAACATGAAAATGTCCTAAATTCTATTTTAATTTTAAGTGAAGTAAACAGAACATAAAATTATATTTATGCTACAATTACAGCTATGGAAAATAGTGAATAGAGCCTGAGAGAACACAAATATGAAAATAGTTAAACTTGGGTGATAGATAAATAAGTAAATTGGTTTCTTTTAATACTATAATATGTTTTCCTAATACTTGGAAACATACAACAATAGACAGTTTGTGCTGTTGTTAGCTATAGTAAAATTATTCAGGTTCTGGGGATGGAAAATGAATTATATAAAGACTTCAGGGGTCTGCAGGCATAGGCTAATTGTGGTAGCCTAATGCTGTTTTTAAGCTTAAGCAATAATGAATATTTAGATAATATAGGAGATGTTTTAAAGACAGGGCTTTCATGTTTTAAAAGAGTCATCCTATCATTTATAGATAGTGTAAGCTCCATGTTTCAATTTCCTTCTAGGAGTAGAAGTGCCAGTAGGATGTCTGAAATTTAAGACCTACAACAATCAATACCCTAAACATCTTTTACTCAAAATCCACATAAAAGCTCTTTTAGGGGCTCTCTTGTATTTTGTTTGTGTGGCAAGAAACAGTCTCTGGTCTTTGGATCATCATGTCTTTTTCCACATAACAATCTCCTGTGAGGTTTTCATCAGGGAAGAAAAGGCAGCACACCGGAGTAAGATTTTGCCACGATTATCTCATCATCTCTTTTCATTTGCAGTGCCACTGGCAAAACTCGTTTTTAAAGAAGGGTTCAGTGAAATGATTGGCACTCAGTAAGTGGTTGATATTGAATAGAAAAAGCCAAGAGCTAATTTGAAGTCTTTACATAATGTTCTTTGTTTAAAAAAAAGAAGAGGAAAATTCCAAAATTAGAATACTAAGAGCGATGGCAGTCTTGCACCATACTGTTTTAATTGGCTATTGCTCATGAGAGGAATCAATAATTTTCTTTGAAGTTTCACATCAACTGCTTAATTTTGATCAAGTCTTGTAATTAATCAGCTGTGAATAAAATGAATCAGCTGTAATTTTAACCATAGTTTTTTTCCAAAATAGCTCTAAAATATAAGTAATTGGTTATCTAACCTTATTCAAAACTTTTCAAGTGATTTGAACAGTATTTTGGGGAGAACTACAACTTATCAATTTACACATGAGTTTCAGCAATCACATTTTCAATAGCTTTTTATAAAATATTTATTGAAATGTTAATGTAATTTTGTGTTCTTCAGGTATTATACCTGTTTCTTTTAATTATCAGGTAACAATACAGAACCTGCTGTATTTCTGATATTTACCAAGCACCATGGAGGCAGACAGTGATTTAAAAGCAGCATAGGTTATAGATCTCATTCTGATGGATTTTACAGTATAAATGAAACAACAGTTAATACACAAGATCATCAGAAAACCATTGGCTTTCACCTTGTAATTGTGAGTGGGTGAAGGAATTCCAGGACAGGAGGAATACTTGAGTAGACTTTGAACTCCTCAGAGTATATGAAGTGTGAAGGGTGGTGTGGCTGAGACGGCTGGTTTCCCCCAATTTCTATTCTTACCGTCTTAGATAGGAATAAAATTTAGCTGCCTAAACACTACAATTCTCAGGCTGCTTGCATCTAAATATCGACACGGGATCAAGTTCTTGCAATGGGAGGTAAACAGAAATGTGTCCGTACCTTCTAGGTCATGCTTTTTGCCCATCTCTCTGGGTCTGCCCAGGACAAAATCCTGGGAGTTGGAGCATCAATCTTGGACCATAACTTTGGAGTTGTGTGAATGTACCCAGTAACAAGACAGAGAGAGCCTGAATCCCTGTCAGTCTGTTCATAGTCGTTTGTCATGCCAGCCAAGAATTCTCTATATAAGAGAAATAGACAAATGTCTTACCTAAAACATTGTTATTGTGTGCTTCCTTGTAACAACAGTCAACCCCACACACTGATAATACAAATGGGTGGAATTTGTATCAGCACAAGGGCAAATGGAATTTTCCCTGTGAGAGAACACTGTGGACACTGGTCCTGGTTGGGGATTAAGATGAGACTGAGTTGTTACTTCTCTACCTTTGAATGTTTCTATTCATGTTGAAGAATAAAGTTGTAGATATTATTTATATAGCTTCATTGTGATCATGAAACACATTTGGTATGATATGAATTCTTTTAAATTCATTGAGACTTGCCTACTGAACATTGGTTTGTAGTGTTCAGTTTTTTCCTATTACCTTATCTTTTATGTAGTTCTACCTATGGAAGTGGGGTATTAAAATCTGTACCCCTTTCTCTGAAGGGAGGAGAGAACTTTCACTTTGACTACGACCTTGTCTAAATATGATCAGAGTTGGTGAACTCAAAAGGCTTCCATAGCCTTGGCAACTCATGACAAGAGCCTAGGGTGATTACTGATGCCATAAACAAGAGTGTCAATTTGTTAAGTCAACAACAGGAGTCACTGTGCACTTACTCCTCATGTAGGATCTCTGTCCTTAATGTGCTGTACATTGTGATTTAATGCTATAACTAGTACTCAAACAGTATTTTTCACTGTGTGTTTCTATGTGGGTGCAAACTGTTGAAATCTTTACTTAATATACGCTAAACTGATCTTCTGTATATAAAGATAATTGAAAATGAATCTTGATGTGAATGGAAGGGGGGAGGGAGAGGGAAAGGGGAGGGTTGCGGGTAGGAGGGACGTTATGGGGGGGGAGCCATTGTAATCCATATTCTGTACTTTGGAAATTTATATTCATTAAATAAAAGTTAAAAAAAAATCTGTACCTATTATTGGTGAATTTTCTGTGTATTCATTTATTTCTATCAGTTTTGGCTTCACGTATTTGATTCTCTACTTTAAGTTCAAATGTTTATAATTGTTATGTTCTCTTGATCGATTGACCCTTTCATAATTTAAAATATCCTACTTGCTCTCTAGTACCAGTTTTTTAAAATTTTTTTTTTTTAGTTTTGTTTTTAAACATTTTATTTATTTGAGAGGTAGAGTTAGAGACAGAGAAAAGGAGAGAAAGAAAGAAAGGTTTTGCATTCTATGGTTCTTTTCAAAAATGGCTGCAATGGCTGGAGCTGGGCCAATCTGAAGCCAGGAGCCTGGAGCTTCTTCCAGGTCTCCCACATGGGTGCAGGGGCCCAAGAACGTGGGCCGTCTTCCACTGCCTTCCCAGGCCATTAGCATAGAGCTGGATTGGCAGAGGAGCAGCTGGGACATGAACTGGGATGCCAGTGTCACAGATGGAGGCTTAGTCTACTACACCACAGTGCTAACCCCAACAATCTTTTTTTAAAGCCTATTTTGTCTGGTATTAATATAGTCAATCCAGCTTACTTTGAATCTGTATCCTACCATTTACATTAATGTAAAGGGACCAAATCCTTCAATTAAAGTCAGAAATTATTTTTAGTTTTCTCTATGTCTTGTTTGATTTGCACCTCTAATCCTCTATTCCTATCTTTTTTGATAGATATTTTGTAGTGTATCATTTTAATTCCCTTGTCATTTCTGTTTCAATGTGTTCTTTTAGTTCTTTTCTTAGTAATTGCCTTGGAAAATACAGTTAACATCATAATTTATTAGAATCTAGTTCGGATTAATAGCAGCTGAATTTTTAAACTCTATGAAAACTTTACTTCTGTGTATCTCCATTATCTAGCCCTTGGTTATGCTGTTCTTATCATACATATCATCCATAGCACACATGTATAACTGTGCAGTTTTCTTTTAAATTCATATGAGAAAATGAAGTCATCAACAAAAATACTTACTTATGTAGTTTTTGACAGTATGGTTATTTAATTAGTACTTAATAGTGATTAATACGGTTATTCACTCTACCAATATTGGTGTCTTTAATTCTCCCAACCCTGTGAAGGAAGTACCATTCCTAACCTCATTTTGTTTTTATTTATTTTTTATTTATTTATTTATTTATTTGACAGGCAGAGTTAGACAGTGAGAGAGAGAGAGACAAGAGAAAAGTCTTCCTTTCCATTGGTTCACCCCCACAAATGGCCGCTATGGCTGGCACGCTGTGCCGATCCAAAGCCACGAGCCAGGTGCTTCCTCCTGGTCTCCCATGCGGGTGCAGATCCCAAGCACTTGGGCCATTCTCCACTGCCTTCCTGGGCCACAGCAGAGAGCTGGACTGGAAGAGGAGCAACCGGGAAAGAATCTGGCGCCCCAACCCAGACTAGAACCCGGAGTGCTGGCCCCGCAGGTGAAGGATTAGCCAAGTGAGCCACGGCGCCGGCCCTAACCTCATTTTGCATAGAGCTAATGAAATCACGGAGAGGTTAAGAGCCTTGTCAAAGTTCCCACAGTGAATTTCAGAAACAGAATTGAAACCCTGAAACCCAGGTTATCAGATGTCAGAGTTCTTGACATTGTTATTCTATGCTACCTCTCAAAATAGTTACACTAGTTATGATACTGAATTCATTTTTTCTAATACTGACTGAGCATGCAATATATGCTAGGCATGGTGGATATTATAAAGAACAAGATATGTATGGTCTCCAGCATTATGTAAGGTAGTAGAATATAAATGTGAAAACAAGTAATTATATAATTATAAATGATACAAAAGGTAAGTATCACTCACCAGTGAAATCTAATCTTGTCTGAAGTGGCCATAAAAGTTTTGTTTCAGAAAATTGTGAAAATGCAAATCAGAATCAGAGTAGGGTTTATCAAGATCCCAGCCAGGGCAGTTCCTGCTAATGAATTCTGTGGTTTCTGTTAGTTGTCAATCTGTTTTCTTACCTGGTTTATTTCCCTTTTCTTTTTAGCCTTCTTTATCTCATAACTGCTCTTTTGCCTTTTGAATATCACATCAAAGAGCATTCGTTGGCATTCAGTCAGTGCATATTTTTTATTCTGTTGTCAGGTGCAATGTGGCAATGTTGGGAAATTCTCACTTTTTTTCTGAAGTTGTTGTTTATAGATTTTTTCTCAGTGTCACCTCATAAAACCATTGTGTGTATGTGTGTGTGTATTTTATTTTTAAGGATTATTCTTGTTTTATTTTTCAGAGACCTAATACATTTTGGATAATGGTCAAATTATATGAAAGTGGCTAGGGATCACAGCCCCATAAATGCTGTGAATTTTTGCTCTTGTGGTTTAAAGTGCATGTAGACATAGCTTCTGGGTTTGTCAGTTCTTTGCCTTGGCGCCCTCAGTCAGTAGCTTGGCGACATTTTACACTGGCAGGGTCTTATTGTCGGTCAACACAAAGCTGGTTTTATGGACACTGTTAGCTCCTGGATGGTTCTGCAGAAGTGATATGTTGCTAAGATTTTATTTTCCGGCAAGTCTCTTACCTGGTGGTTAATGGTCGTGATGGAGTATTTTTTCCTCAAGAAATGAGTCATTTCCTCTTAGTCATGTGTTCTAGTCTTTGATGATGTATTTTCCAAAAAAATTGTTATTGAAATCTTTTTCTATTAAAAAAAACTACTCTTTCTCCATTCTGTATTTATTATTCCTATCAGAAAAATGATGGATAACTGCAATCCCTCAAGCATTTTATTGTAAACCAATTGAATGATTACCTTCAACCTGAGGGACTCAGTAGGGAAAGCAGAGACAACAAATTCAGGATGTATTCCATTCACCAACAAGTGGAATAGAAAAACAGATTTTTACTAAATTGTTTTAACAATCAGAGAGTTCAGACTCTGAAGAAAGTGTGCATTTTGTAATCAAGATGAAGTAAATTATGTTTTTGTGTGCCCTGTATTTTATAACACAAAAATCTGCAGGATATATCTTCAGCTGGAGAAAAATGTAGAGCGCAGATTTAGCATAGTCTATCTTAGATGAGCCTTTTGGCAAATGCCTCTCAGTATAATAGTATTTTTTGGAGCAACAGCTAGTATTGCAATAGAGTAAGAGTTATGGTGATGGATTGACAAAGCATGCATATTAAGATAAAACAATTTCAATGTAAGATTCAAATAGAAAAAAAATGAAGATACTTGGTCTGAATTATAAATATTGGTTTTGATATCATGCTTATTTTAAGGCTAGCTGACTTTATTATACTCCAGTGTAGAAATAGGAGTTTGTATTTTTAAGTATAGTTAATGATTATGTTTATCTCTATACAAAAAACTAGCTAGTTTCTTATAAGTCTGACTATTGGGGTCTTGCAATGGTAAGGAATAAACTGACAATAAAAACAACTGTGAATGCTTTTTTAACATAGGTAAAATTACAGTAACTGATTTAGAGTACTGTGAGGAGAAAAACCGTGGTAATATCACTTCAGCCGTACAATATAATTCTAAGGACTATTGTGGGATTTTTATCCTTATAGCTTTAAAAATAGAATAGTGTCACTAGTCTGAAATAGTTTAATTGCCTGCATTCAGAAGTATTTATGAGACATCTTAAAATTACTGGAAATATTTTTATACTGAAAACTGGCTTCTAGTTCTGACTCTGGTAGTAGTTTGTTGTATGGTTATAAGCAGATTTCCAAAAATGGAAAATGACGAATTTTATTAGACAGTCTGTGAGGTTACATACAGCTGAAGTTCTTTTGGGATTTTCTCATGGAACATTAGGTAACATTGATCATCATATTTTGCAGGACCATCTATTTCCTTATGAAAATTAAGATTATAGATGACTTTGCAATGGAGTTACATCCCAATAAACTCATTGTGAGATGAAAATCAGTGTAAATCTAAACAGTTATTCTTATAATAATAAGTTGGATACCATCTACTTGTAGTCAGTACTACAGGGAAAAACCTAAAGAAGATGTCCACGTTGGATTTTGCAGTTGGTCCTTTTGGTAACAGCTCTACTTAAGACATCTAGTTGTGATAGTACTTATATAAAGTTCCATATTAATGCAAATTTTGAGATGTTGGAAAACTCTTCATTTTAATGAATTTAATGAATCTTTGTGGTAGGCTTACATCTGTTGTATTTTAAAATAGCAATTTTTTAGTAGCTATTATACACTTTTTGAACTTGTTTCATATATAATATCTTCTTTTATCTGCACAAAGAACTTGGCATGAGGGCATGATATGAGTCCTTTCTCTGGAACCAATCATGCATGGGTATGTGAGAATCTGGAACAGTGGTGGAAGGAGGGCCTGACCCTTTTGGGTTCATCCAACAATTCAATATCCTATGGGAAAGGCAGATGGGTAGCCAGGAAATCCAGACAAGTTCAGGTGACTGAGAGAAGTGCAGCTTTATGATAAGTGGGCAAGGTCAACATCCAAGGCTGTCAGTTAAGATCAGATGAGACGTTCAAGAGGTATGTCTGTCTTCCCACAGTGTGGTGGAGGAACTTGGATTACTCAGTTGAACAGCAAGGAAGGCATGATAGTGAGGTGAATTAACTTATATAAAGTTCTTCTGTCCCCATGCAATGTGGATACCAGAAATTAAGCCTACATCTTTGAAGTACAGTATCTCAGTAAAATAATTAACCACCTATATTTCTAAATACAATATTTAGTTTCTTCTCTACCCACCTCATAAGTAACGTTAGGGTGTTCCATGTATGTTAAATAATACTTGTGAGGAAGTTCTTATCTTGAATTTCAATGAAAAAAACAGAATCTAAGATTCACTTTTTCATGGCAGCACTAGACATGAAAAACAAGTTTGTGAAACAATATCCTAGGGCCAGCGCTGTGGTGCAGTGGGTTAAAGCCCTGGTCAGTGGTGCCGGCATCCCACATGGGTGCTGGTTTGAATTCCAGCTGCTCCACTTCTGATCCAGCTCCCCGCTAATGTGCCTGGGAAAGCAGCGGAGGATGGCTTAAGCCCTTAGGCCCATGCACCTATGTGGGAAACTTGGAAGGATCTCCTGGCTGCTGGCTTCGGATCAGCTCAGCCCTGGCTGTTGCGTCCATTTGGGGAGTGAATAAGCGGATGGAAGACGTCTCTCTCTCTCTCCTCTCTCTCCTCTCTTTCTTCTCTTTCCTTTCTCCTCTCACTCTCACTCTCTGCAACTCTTTCTAATAAATAAAATAAATCTTAAAAAAAAAGAAGCAATACCTGTTTAGGTTGTGTATAATGAAAACACAAGGCTGCATATTTGCTCTATCAGATTGCTTTCTTAGCACGTGAAGCTTTGGAATTCAAGGTTTTTTCAAAGAGCTGTTGTGAGCCTGATTTTTTAAAAAATTCTGTTGCTGTTTAATACAGAAGTCCAAATAAAGAATACAAGTCTGGTTCCCTGGGAACATCATCGTTGGTTGGAAAACCCATTCATCAATGACTGTCCTCAGTTTCAAAGTTCCCTGATGAATAGTCTGGCTCAGCTCTTAAATATCTTGTCCTCCTTGTGCTCTAAGCCCCTGCTAGTCCAGCCTTTGTTTCTCATCCCTCAGAGATGTTCATGATAGACATAGAGTGAGGAGTCCTTTCACTTGCAGGAAAATGCAAGCACAAGCTTGATCTATTTGTGTATTTTGGTATTTATTGTTTGTGAGCCTTCCACTCCTTAGTAATAAAACTTTATTACCCTTTTAGATTAAATCATTATTCTTGTTTAGTAACTCTCCACAAGGTTGCACATACCTGGCCCATGGAAATGCTGGGACGAGCTACTTGATGACTACAAACATTATTTTCATTCTACCTTCATATATTATTTAAATATATCAACACATGTAAGAGCATGCTTTGGCTGGATGCTTTTCTTTCATGGTTTCTATGGAAAGATATTGGTTAGCATTATGGAGAAACTGGAATTCTCAGGCAGTGATAAAGAATGCTGGCTATGTACATGTTTTAATATCTTAGGGCTCTAGTATTGGGTGCATATTTTTATTTGTCTTGCATTTCATCATTTAGTGAATCTTTGGCTGTAGAACTATCTTACTAGTATAAGACATTGAGTCTTTAGGGAAAGAATAGGAAGCTGCATGACAAGTTAGAGCACCTATTCCGTGTGATTCAGCATAAAGATCTACAACTCTGACATGTAGATGGTTTATCATCCTGTGATTCCCAGCATATAAATCTCAAGGAGCAGCTGACACTTCTGATCACCTTAAAGATATAATATTTAACAATAATTTTACTTTCAAAAAGACGAAAAAAAAAATACTTGTTACTCAGTGCTATTTATTCTACTACTGAATTCATGATGTTAAACTATGCAACTCTGTTGCCTGCCACTTTTGTAGAGTCATTTAACAGTTGAGAAAATGGAACATATAGTCACATATTGTGTATGATTAAGTAAAGCTTTGTGCAATATGGGATTGGGCTCCTAGTTTGTGATAGCTGTCTGCCTTAGAGAAATTAGTGTTCTGAGGAATAAGACATGAGTGACTTTCACACAATGTTTACCACTGCTATTAGTAATGGTGAATTTGGTAAGTTCACTATGGACTTGAGGATCTTTCTAGACTTCTGAGAGGTAGAAGAGTTGAAATTTAATTTAAAGGACCAGGTATCTTTCCATCCCAAGGGAGATAACTTATCTCAAATCAATTTAAGACAAAAGGGAATTTCTGTGCTCATAATGCTGCAAGTTCTTACAGTTTTCTTGCTTCAGGCATGGGTAGATCCAGGGGATTAATCAGGTTATCAGATGTTTCTCTCTCTCACCTTTCTCACCTCTCCCTGTGCCTCCTTCTCTCGTTCCCTCTCCTCTCTCATAGTTAACCAGTTAGTTTTCTTCATTTTAAGCTCTCCCTCTTCTTTAACTATTTAACTCTTTTTTTTTTTTTAAAAAGATCTATTTGTTTATTTGAAAGTCAGAGTTACAGGGAGAGAAGGAGAGGCAGAGAGAGAGAGAGAGGTCTTCCATCTGCTGATTCACTTCCCCAATTGGCTGCAACAGCTGGAGCTGTGCCAATCCGCAGTCAGGAGCCAGGAGCACCGTCCAGATCTCCCATGTGGGTACAGGGGCCCAAGGACTTGGGCCATCCTCTATTGCTTTCCCAGGCCATTGCAGAGAGCTGGATCAGAAGTGGAGCCCCTGGGACTCGATCCAGTTGCCCATATGGGATGCTGGAACTACAGGCAGAGGCTTTACCCGTTACACCACAGCGTTGGCCCTATTTAACTCTTAATCCTTTCACTCTTAGGGATCCATTTCATTTGTAACGTCCCCTGATTCCTTCCTTGATTACCTCTTTTTTTGGTACATATCTAAGATCCGTGAAAGCACTTTCTCTCTCTCTCTTTGTGTTTGTGTGTGTGTGTGTTTGTATGTAGGTGTCTATTGATGTAGCGATTTAAAATTAAATCACATACTATTTAACATCAAGTAACAATATGTTGCATTAAATATGCATGCAGATCCTAATGAGCTGTAGACTATGATACCCTTTAGAACACTCATGAGTAGAATGTGGAGACCTAGAGGCAGAAGGATATCTACATAACAAAGACATGGCAGTAAGACACACTGGAAACAGTTTGTGTTGTTTGTGGCTAAGGAACGATTAATTTCAAAAATTTGACTTAGCATCCTTATGTCTTTGCTTTGAGCAGTTTCTGTTTTCCAGGGAAGGCTCTTTTCTTCTTTTGATGGAAGATCTCTCCCCAGAGCTGAGTTGAGAGGAGGATTGGGGGTTTGAACACTGAGCATGTGAACTTTCTTCCAGTGCTCCTGTTTTCAGGATGGGAGAGGCACTTACTCTTAACCTTGCCTGAAGAGGAGTCTGTGTGTGTGTGTGTGTGTGTGTGTGTGTGTGTTGTGAGGAGGCAGTATCAGCCTGCACTGTGCAAAGCAGCAAAAGAGACCTCAAGAGAAACTGCATTCCCCGGTGCCCCATGGCAGCAGGCAACCAGGGCAGAGCCAGTCCTCCAGATAGAGATCTTTGCTGCCAATTCACAACATGGAAATGCAGTCCAGCAGCCATATTCCCTGATCCCTTGTATTTTCTCATCAACAGAAATCAGATGAGAACTCGTATCCAACATCCTAGAAGTCTCTGAGTGATAATTAAAAATCCAATGAATCCTTTTTCTTAACTTATACTTGCAAATGTGTAGTATCTGTAAGATAAACCTGATTTATCTTATTTCAAGTAGGCTCAATCATCAACATATACAGGAAAGTCTTCTATAATACTTTAAAAGATTCTAACATTTGGCTATTTTAAGATCCTTAAGGAGCTTTTATCACTTTAGAGGTATTCTAAGATCTTTAAAGAGGATTATCTGTATATAGCTAAATATAAGGTACTACTTAATATTGAACTATCTGTGGAAGGCAATTTAGTGATCATTTTACAATAAAATAACACCTAACATCAAATTTAAAGTGACATTAGTGTTTTATTTTATTTTTCTTTTCAGGGAATTTAAGGTTCAAGGGTGAAAATCATTATAATATTTTATATTCATTTCCTACAGAGATGCATATTTCTACTCTATTTAATTATTAATTCTTCCTGCTCTTGATTTCATGTTAGATATTGTCATAAAACAGAAATAGTTAAAGGTATGCAGTGCTGTGTTAGCTTTCCTTCTCCTAAGCTCCTCTTTGTTCTCTCTCCATTTTTATTCTTCATTAGTGTTGATGACAAGGCTTGATGGTTGTGTGAGGTGCTTGGAACATGTACTCCTGAGTTCTCAACACTCCTGGTGAAGTCCATGTTTTGAGATAGGATAGAAGCCATTATCTTCTGATGCATGGGTCGGGGTGGATTTGGGGGGAAGTGGACAAATATGATTTGAGTTTAATTTGAAAACAAACCTTTGATTTTAATAAAACATTCATGATTCTGACAAGTGATTAAGAGAAGTGCATTTATTTGAAAATTATATTCTCAGAAGCTAAACATTTTTTGATCTGATTATATGAAGATCTATTCAAATTTTGCTTTGTGCTATGACAGAGTTTTCAGGTAATGATTAATGATTTAAAAGAAAACGAAGTGTTGCTACCAAAACAGAAAGAAAACCATGATTGATTTGAAAAGCTGAAATTCTATTCTTATAAAATCAGTATAAAATAAGGATCCAATATACCATCTAGGAAGATGCTAATCATGGCATTTTTTGTCCAAAAAACATGTTGTTACTCATACCACCGAGTATTTATTGAGTACATACTGTTTGTTCCACTTGTCAAACTAGTGTTCCATGGAAAACTATATTACAAGATGCTAAGAGTTGTACTGCAGAGAAATGTTACTTTGATTAATTGTGTTTAAAAAACCTTCACTTCTAAGAATGTAAATATCTGAGTGGTTTTGAAATATGTTATAATTCCTACAACATGGAACACTTTTAGTATAAGCACCTGTAAATTTGTTTGAAAATACTGTCCTGTGCAAGTGAATTTAGGAAACCCTCACAAGTAATTCTACATGAAATCTTCAAGGTCAGAGAAATGTGTTTACACACACATTTAAAGTAGCAAGTAATTTTGAGTTGTTCAATATTAGTTTAACATTTCTACCTGAAAAATGATCATCTTGTTGTTTAGTAAGTAAGCCTTGGTAATTCTAGTAATAAACACCCTTCAAGCAGTGGAATGATTTCTCATGGATTTACAGGGCTCCATCTGTCCAAAGGATTGCTATTAAAACTAGCCATTTACGGGCCGGCGCCGTGGCTCAATAGGCTAATCCTCCACCTTGCGGCGCCGGCACACCGGGTTCTAGTCCCGGTCGGGGCGCCGGATTCTGTCCCGGTTGCCCCTCTTCCAGGCCAGCTCTCTGCTATGGCCAGGGAGTGCAGTGGAGGATGGCCCAGGTGCTTGGGGCCTGCACCCCATGGGAGACCAGGAGAAGCACCTGGATCCTGGCTCCTGCCATCGGATCAGCACGGTGCGCCGGCTGCAGCGGCGGCCATTGGAGGGTGAACCAACGGCAAAGGAAGACCTTTCTCTCTCTGTCTCTCTCTCTCACTGTCCACTCTGCCTGTCAAAAAAAAAAAAAAAAAAAAAAAAAAACTAGCCATTTACCAGCTCTGTGCTGTGGGCCGGGAAGGCAGTGGAGGATGGCCCAAGTGCTTGGGCCCTGCACCCCATGGGAGACCAGGAGAAGTACCTGGCTCCTGCCATCGGATCAGTGCGGTGCGCCGGCTGCGGCGGCCATTGGAGGGTGAACCAATGGCAAAAAGGAAGACCTTTCTCTCTGTCTCTCTCTCACTGTCCACTCTGCCTGTCAAAAAAAACAAAAAACAAAAAACAAAAACAACAACAACAAAAAAAACAAAACACTAGCTGTTTAAATGAAAGGTACTTTATTAAAACTAAAATATTTAGTTACTTTTCAGAAGATTTTTTAATCTATAGAAATAAATGGGTGTTTCTAAAATTTTAGTTAGATTTCTGTTAAAAAGCACAAAACCATTTAAGCGTAATACTTTGACTAAATAAACAGTGTGTTGATGAATATGTACTAAGCATCCAGCATGTCAGGGGCTATGAAATCATTGGAGAAATAAGACATGAGATCTCTGTACCCTAGGAGAAGTCACTGTAATGAAAAATTTAACTTAGGGAATTAATGGGATGATTAGAGCAACTTTAACTTTCCTCTTAAACTGTTAAATGGAAAAAGAAACAACTTTTCTGTTTGGTTCCATAGTGTCTGCAAATACTAGCTGATAGAATAAAAAAGGGAGAGAATGGTCCAACATGGGAAGTGAGATATACACAGCAGACCCATAGAATGGCAAATGTCCTAACAGCACTCTGGCCTCATAATCAGCCCTTAAGGCATGCAGATCCGGCTGAAATGCCCATGAGAGTATTTCAGGCATGGAAAGCCAAGACACTCTGGGGGAAAAAAAAAAAACAAACCCTAAATGAAAGATCTCCACAAGTGAGATCCCAGTGGAAAGAATGGGTCATCAAAGAAGGAGGTACCTTTCTCTGAAGGGATGAGAGAACTTCCAGTTTGACCATGGCCTTGTCTAAAAATGATCAGAGCCAGTGAACTCAGGGGGCTTCCATAGTCTTGGCAGCTCATGACAAGAGCCTAAGGTGATTACTGATGCCATAAACAAGAGTGTCAATTTGTTAAGTCAAGAACAGGAGTCACTGTGCACTTCCTCCTCATGTAGGATCTTTGTCCTTAGTGTGCTGTACATTGAGATTTAATGCTATAACTAGTACTCAAACAGTATATTTCACTTCGTGTTTCTGTGTGGGAGCAAACTGTTGAAATCTTTACTTAATGTATGCTAAACTGATCTTCTGTATATAAAGAGAATCGAAAATGAATCTTGATATGAATGGAAGGGGAGAGGGAGTGGATAAGGGGAGGGTTGCGGGTTGGAGGGACGTTATGGCGGGAAGCCATTGTAATCCATAAGCTGTACTTTGGAAATTTATATTCATTAAATAAAAGTTAAAAAAAAAGAAAAAAATTATTTGTGCTCAACATGATTTGCTGTTCTTATATGCTGCATTAGCAGGCCCTGATTATGAAGTCAGAAGTTTATTTTATAACAAATGGATGATGACCTTCAGTGATCATGAATCCTATAATTTCTCTTTAGAAATATCCCTCTTTAGGGATATTAAGAAATTATGTCATTATTTACCTCCAAATTAAGACTTTATTTTTGATAAAAGGTGATATATATATTTATGAATCAATAGTGCCCTGAAATAGAGCAAGAACAACTTGTAAAATTATTAACCAATTAGTTTCAATTAGAAGCTTAACCATCCAATGTTTTTGAAAATTTAGCTAATGGTTGTTTGATGCTTTTATTTTTTGTCTATGATATTATGCTTTGTTTTTGAAGTTCAGAGCATGGGTCTTTGGTAGACTTCATCACTTATCAATTATATATCCAATTACCCTTTTTGGAGGTTCATTCAGTGGGGTGGAAGAGCATGTATTTTCAACAGGTAGATTTCAATTAGGTGAATTGACTTCTAGATGAGTCTCATGAAGCATTCCATATGTGTGCCAACGTTAATGTGCATAGTGCACATGAACTCACATACAACATACACGCATACACTTATACATGTAGATACCTCCCTCATGTTCACCCATCCAGAAGTATAGATGCATAGTCACTATGTTGTCATTAGTACAGTCTTTAATAAATATTAAATATTTTTATTTTAACCATATTATGAAAATGAGATTCTCAGATAGTCATGTTGCAATTAGCTCTTAAGCAGTCAGTGGATGGTTAATTTTGGCCTCACCTGTGGAGAATATTGGGAAAACTGAACAGGAAATTGTGCAGGAAAATTGTGTTCATGATTCAGAATGGAGAAGGCTGAGATGTCCAGGTACTCACAGAAAACAGATGGCCACACTTTCTCCATTAGAAATTCCCTGGACTGAGAAGACGGGGTGAGAGAGGGTGTTAGTTGTTCACACACCTTTCTTAGCCTGCGTGTTCAAGAGTGTTGGAATTGCGTGGTAGTGACAGTATCTTTATACTTCCAGATAAATAGATCCATTGTGGCTTAGGGAGCCACTAATGGGACTATTAATGTCTAGAGGGATGACATTAGTCTTTTGGGGTTTTCAAGCTTAGACAGATTTGGTAAAGCTGTATTTGGAATTTGTTCCTTTTTGTCTCTGGGCAATATTCCATAC
The DNA here is from genome assembly GCF_964237555.1 of Oryctolagus cuniculus. Classification (NCBI taxonomy): domain Eukaryota; kingdom Metazoa; phylum Chordata; class Mammalia; order Lagomorpha; family Leporidae; genus Oryctolagus; species Oryctolagus cuniculus. Next base: position 16,200,291 of record NC_091440.1, on the reverse strand, counting down.
AGAGAGAGTTTTCTACAAAGAATTATATGTATTATTCAAATATAGATGGTTATTTAGAGAACTTATATTATCACTATTTGTTACCAATACAACATTTAGGTTAATTTCAGAATAGTTTCTATATAGGTGATCTTGAAACTCTTCTGGTGATATTTCATGCAATATGCCTGTGCATTTATATTCATAATGTATGGCATAAAGCAATAATTCAATGCGGCTGAGGGTATTGCATTATTATTTCTTAGTTCACTAGCAATACCTTAAGTTAAAAGAAGAAAAAAATGTTATTTGTTTGTCCCAGTGGAGTTAAATTATGTAGGATAGATTGGTAAAGGAATTTCTGGAAATAGTATTCAAATTAGATTTTTTGTAAAAGGGGGACATAATTGCAAACTTCTATACTTGTATGAAATAGACTAAGCCAGGTTGTTTTATTACCTCTGACCATTCATAGCGTGGCTTTACTTTCCAGACTGTTTAAAAGCACTCTGATGTTATGTACTATATGCTTTAGCTAACAAAAATATAAATCTTATAAATGAAGGTGGGCTGTCTTTCTTGAATGAGGCTCATGCATTTATATATGTACAGTATAGAATGAAGGCAAATGATAGAAACCCTGCCTAATTCTCTATAATTTAAAATTCCTTTCTTAGTTGTGTGAATAGAATGAGAGTTATTTTAAAGGAGTCATAGCAAGAAACAAAAAACCTTTGGATTTTTATAATCAGTTGCTTTTTAAATAAACAGTATGTGGTTGGAACTAGGGTCATGGTTACAATCACAAGAGGATGATCAATGAATTGACCTTACTTTCCAGCTGTTTCATCAGATGGCTACCACTATTTTATACCTTTTGAACATGCTACATATAGCACATTGAAAATAGTTCCACTTAAACCTTATTAATTAGATGACAGCAGTATCTGAAATAAATTCATTTTTTCAGTGTTTAGCAGAGATAGTATTTCCTTAAGATATAATCGGTTACATTCACCTCTTAAATTTTTAAAAGAAAAATGTTAACTAACACGTAGAGGTGTTTCCTCTTTGTTTCCCGACTGTCATTGTGATTTAGAAGTGGTAGCTGAGAAGCCGTGTTAATAGAACAACAGTTGATGCGGTTGCAAATCTTCCCGTTTTAAGACCCTGAGTTCTCCCCATGGAGCAATCCTGGCCTCCTGTACAGATGTGGAGCTCTCCTTACCAAAACAATAGTGCTGAGCCTGATGCAGATGTTTCCACATTGCCCAGCACTTTGATTAACCTTTTATGAAGTGTCTGCCTACAGAAATCTGGATTAGTAGGTTCCCATGTGTCTTATTAAAAGCCTGCCAGGCTCTATTGAACACTGTGTTTATACTTTTTGTTCTGTGGACAGTTTTGGTGTCTAGTGAGCATCGAATCATTAGCATACACTAACAAGGATGTCTGATGTTAGCTGCTGGCTGACTTGAGTTTGAAATGGGAGCCATCATGACTGGATTAGCTGATTGTCTGGAAAGAGTGCCTATGGTGACACAGACAGGAGGGGCTTTGATCCCCATGAACGTGTTGCTAATGGAGGGCTGACTTTGCTTCTTTGGGAGATGTGTTAATAGAATGTCTTGCTGTCAACAGGTTTTTGGGATAGAGTTTCCAAATGTGCCACACCATAGTCCAGTATTGTGCCCTCAGTACAGGAAGCATAAGCCAGGTATACCTATGTACGTTTCAATTTAAATAAAAATAAATTCAATTTCACAGTCACTTTGTATACATTTTAGGTGCTCAGGAGCCATGTGTGACCGGTGGCTGCTGTCTTGGATAATGCAAGCGGAATACTTCCATGATTGCAGAGAATTCTGCCTAGCAGTGAACAGAACTTTAAGTACATGATTATCTCCTATGCTGCAGACTTTCCATTTATGTTCTACATTATTAAAAGGATGTTTCCAATGGGCTTCTGAGTCATTTAAATTTATAGTATCGAAATAAGAAGCATCAGGCTCTCCCTAGGCAGGGGTGGGGAATGTACAGCCTGTGGGCCACTAACGGCTCATGAAGTCATTAGCGTTGGCCCTGCCAAGGCAACCACAGGTGGGAAATTCCAAGTTCAATACATCTAGAGTAGGTTCATTTTTAAGTTGATAATTTTGTATGATGTTATAGGTACCCAAATGGCCCTTGCTAGGAAACAACCTTCCCCATCCTTGTAAGAGTTACGACCAGTTCTAGTTAATTACAGATTAACATCCAAATTTGGATTGTGAGATTTAAGAATGGGTTCTTGGAATAGCCATTTTTTAAAAGAAGTATATCTGGAAAGTCTGAAGAAAAAAGTCCCAGGAAATTGATGATGGTCTGCATGTTGTGAATTGCAGAACACTAGAAAACCTGCCATAAAATTCCCAGGATTTAGAAAACACCAACATTCTCCAGGCTATTCTTTTGTATGATAGGAAATTAACAAAATAATTTACTGTTCACCTAGCTATACATGATTTAAATGGGTGGCATTATGATTGTATTAACTGGAAGTTTATTTTTTGTGTACTTGAGTGAATGGTCTCAAGTATTCTTCAGTGTTCCTAATCATCTCTCTTCTATGGTATGAAGTACTTTTAAAAGTTAAATAGTTTTATTCAAATGTTTACCAGGAACATTTTCACTAATTTTCTTATATCTGCCTTCTCCGTATTCTAAATTGGTGCTTTGATTTATTAAAACAATTATTTGAATATCTGCATGTTTCATCTATTTCTTGCATTAGCTTACACATTGCTTTCGTCCCCAGTTTATTTTCACTTGTGTCTGTCCTTAATGCTGCTCTAGAGTTATCTTCCTAAAGTGCACATTTAATCACATCTCAAGGCAGGTAAGGTCTCTGTTATATTCCTGTGATTTCTATCAGACTAGCATTTTGTTCAATGGCCTTCCACATCCTGGCACTTTTTACCTTTTAAAGTTTGTTTCCATCCAACAATTTTTAAGCTCCCCTCTCATGTATTTCTAATGACTCTGTACATCTTGATAATGAACTTTCCCCTTTCTGCAAAGGTTCCTATCCTCAGCCTTACCTACTTGTTCTCATCAATGACAACTTTCTTTTACTACTTAAATTTAGGTGGTTTACTTAAATTCTCTGGTTTCTACTTCTACATTTCTGTATTTCACCTGTTTCCTTTCTCTGCCACTCTTCTTGGAGGAAGAAATATTGCTGCTTTTATCGAATAAGTTGAAGTAAAGCTGAACACTGAATTTGTACTAAAAAACTTTGGGTATTTTCCTCTCATAGTGTATCTTGAAATGGAAACAAAATAAAATAAAAAAATACAACAAAAATTCTTGGTGTTCAAGACATACTGTGACTTGGCTCTAACGCATTTTGTTTGTCTGTTCTCAGAGTTCCTTCTTTGAGCGGCTATGCACACGGATTTCTTCTGTGTGTGCACCTTGCTTTGGTTTTCCCTACCTTGCCAGTGTTCTTTCTTCTAAATGTAGCTTTCCTCTCCCCCATCTCAAATCATTTTTTTTGAGCATCCAGACAAAAGTCTTGTCCCAACTGAAGACTTTTCTGAGTCCCCCAGCGTACAATGCTCCTTGTCCTCATCTGCACTCCCATAACACTTATCATCTGTTCCACTTGCATTCATAATCTTGCCCACTGGCAGAGGAGCTCCTGGCTAAAGATATATTGCTTATTCAGCGTCTTCTGTTCCCTACAATGTGCAGCACACAATCTTGCATATAGTATTTGTACCAAATATGTATTCGAAATGAATAAATGGATGGAATAACTTAAATCCAAGCCTAAACATTTCATGAAAAAGTATAACAATTTTAAATGAAAATTGCTTAGAAAAACCAGCTGTTTTGGGGCTTTTCTATGCATGAACTCTGAATTAGGGAAGGGAAGTAACTAATTTCTGATTTTAACTGGTTAGATGTGATGTATTTAGATAATTACTGAAATGCGCCTATTTATCAGAGTTAAAGATTTTTTTTAAACTTTTATTTAATGAATATAAATTTCCAAAGTACGACTTATGGATTACAATGGCTTCCCCCCCATACCGTCCCTCCCACCCACAACTCTCCCCTTTCCCACTCCCTCTCCCCTTCCATTCACATCAAGATTCATTTTCGATTATCTTAATATACAGAAGATCAGCTTAGTATACATTAAGTATGGATTTCAACAGTTTGCTCCCACACAGAAACAAAAAGTGAAAAATAATAGATGATTTTTTTTTAAATGATGATGAAATCAGAGCAGACCTATTGTCATGTTTAATCCCAGTGAGAGTCAAGTTGGGAATTGATAATTTCTTTTTTTTTTTTTTTTACAGAGGATCAGTTTAGTATGCATTAAGTAAGGATTTCAACAGTTTGCACCCCCATAGAAACACAAAGTGAAATATATTGTTTGAGTACTCGTTATAGCATTAAATCTCAATGTACAGCACATTAAGGATAGAGATCCTACATGAGGAGTGCACAGTGCACAGTGACTCCTGTTGTTGACTTTACCAATTGACACTCCTGTCTATGGCATCAGTAATCTCCCTATGCTCCAGTCATGAGTTTCCAAGGCTATGGAAGCCCTCTGAGTTCTCCGACTCTTATCTTGTTTAGACAAGGTCATAGTCAAAGTGGAGGTTCTCTCCTCCCTTCAGAGAAAGGTACCTCCTTCTTTGATGACCTGTTCTTTCCACTGGGATCTCACTCACAGAGATCTTTTGCCAGAGTGTCTTGGCTTTCCATGCCTGAAATACTCTCATGGGCTTTTCAGCCAGATCCGAATGCCTTTAGGGCTGATTCTGAGGCCAGAGTGCTATTTAGGACATCTTCCATTCTATGAGTCTGCTGAGTATCTCACTTCCCATGTTGGATCACTCTCCCCTTTATTTACTCCATCGGTTAGCGTTAGCAGGTACTAGACTTGTCTATGTGCTCCCTTTGACTCCCAGTCCCTCCACCATGACCAACTGTGAACTGAAATTGATCACCTGGAACAGTGAGATGGCATTGGTACATGCCACCTTGATGGGATTGAATTGGAATTTGAAAGAGAAGTGTTAGAAGGAGGAAGGGAGTGAGGGAAGGTGGAGGGGAGGGATAGAGGGAGGAGGGTGAAGGAGAGGGAGAGAGAGAGAGAAAGAGAAAGAGAGAGAGAGAATCTTCTATCCACTGGTTTACTCCCCAGCTGGCCTCAACTAAGTCAGGAGCCAAGAGCTTCATCTGGGTCTCCCACATGGGTGTCAAGGGCCTAACACTTGGGCCACCTTCTGCTGCTTTTCTCAGGCCATCAGCAAGTAGCTGGATCAGAAGTGGAACAGCCGGGACTTGAACCAGCACCCATATGGGATGCCAGTGTTGCTTGCAGGCAGTGGCTTTCCCCACTATGCTACAACACTGGCCCTGAAATTTATCAGAGTTAAATGCAGGGAGATAATCCTGTCTAACAGTGGTTATTTCATGGATTCTTTGTTGTTGTGCTCAAATGCAAATGTGTCAGGAGTTTTAATAGAAAGGAAATGGCAAGTTTCCAGTGAGAAAAACAGGACATGAAATGAACATGATTTTGCATGTGAATGCACAAAAACACATTAGCATGTGACAGGATGAAAGAAATGTTGAAATTGGAACAAGGGGAAAGCAAATGGGTGGAAAGCAAAAACCCACAGTTGCAGAATATAGAATGCTTTTTCCTAAAATGAGTATTATAAGGTCAGTTTTGTTTCCTAAGCTCCATAACCAATAACACCAATTCTTAGGTCAAATGTGAGTTCAGATATGTTCATTTATCATGGATCCTCTTAGGATGATGTTTTACCCTCTTCTTGGATACATTCTTTTTTTTTTTTTTTAAGGTTTATTTTTTATTTATTTGAAAGGCAGAGTTAAAGAGATAGGAGGAGAGAAAGAGAGGGAGAAAACTTCCATCTGCTGATTCACTTCCCAAATAGTCACAAGGATTAGGGCTGGGTCAGGCTGAAGCCAAGAGCCAGGAGTTTTATTCAGGTCTCCCATGTAGGTATAGGGACCCAAGCACTTGGGCCATCTTCTGCTGCTTTCCCAGGTGCATTAGCAGGGAGCTGGATTGGAAGTGGAGCAGCTGAGTCTTGAACTGGTACACATACAAGATGCCAGCATTGCACGTGGAGGTTTAAATTGCTATGCCACAACTCCAGCCCCATGGGCATATTATTTGACTCTAGAGGTATCTCTAATAGTTTGATCCCTAGATCAAGATAAAGCAACACCCAAATTTTTGTTCAGCAATTGTAAAGTGTTCTTTTTTTTTCCCTGTTTATTTCTGAACTCCATTTCAACTTTATATATGATAGTTGATCTATCTCCAACAATGAGGTTGTTGTGTTTTGACCTGTGTATCCTCTGCCTATTTTAAGGAAGGAAGTAAAATGCTCAGCAGAAGTGAAGATGAGCACCTATTGTTTGTCCTGCAGCTTTTGTTATGCCAAACATCTGGAATCAAATGGAAAGAATTTCATAGTGCAGGAAAAAGACCTGAAGATTACCAGTACCTACTGGAGATGATGGAAAAGCAGTATTGTGAGTTCAATAGTGGTAGAGACAATTTCTTTAGAAATACTTAATTTTGAATGTAAAGTAGAAATTTAAACATTGTTAGTTTATCTAACCCCTTGTTTTAGTAGTTGTTTCTGAATCTTTTATCTAAGGAAAAGTAGGAGTCTATATCTCATGTTTCTTTGGAGTACTTCTCATGGTGGATTAAAGTCCTACTAAAATCTAAGCCTTAATCTAGACACTGGGAAATTAAAACACAAGATGGTCTTTGCCTGAATGGAATTTGTAATCTGTTGATTGAGATCAAATAAAGCAATGGTGGAAGTAATGAGTGTAACTACATGATGTAAGTTTAGAGTATTAAACTCCATGAAAGCTGGATTGCTTCTGTCCTCATCAATGCCTTATTCTTGGCATCTAGCACAATGCCTTGCACTTCACGGAAGCTGAATAAATATGAGGATACATCAAAAACTTCATGGAAAATGGAATTAGGAAATGTTTATTTTTGTGCAAACATTGAAATTCATACACAGGTTTCTTTTTTTTTTTATTCACTTATTTGACAGAGACAGAGAGAAAGGTCTTCCTTCTGTTGGTTCACTCCCCAAATGGCTGCTAAGACCAGCACTGCGCAGATCCGAAGTCAAGAGCCAGGTGCTTCCTCCTGGTCTCCCACGCGGGTGCAGGCACCCAATTACCTGGGCCATCCTCTCCTGCCTTCCTGGGTCACAGCAGAGAGCTGGACTGGAAGAGGAGCAGCCAGGACTAGAACCTGGTGCCCATATGAGATGCTGGCGTTGCAGGTGGAAGATTAGCCAAGTGAGCCACGGTGCTGGCCCCGTACACAGTTTTCTTAATACCCATTTTCCATGAATTTTTTTTTGGAGATCTTTCTCCTATGTGTTGGATGCTGTTCAGGGTTTTGCAGAAGAAAAATATTGGAAAAATGGTACTTGATCCAGTTCATAGAGGGCCTCCCAATGATGACAACACCTGAACAAAGTCATTAAGGACATATACAGTTCATACCACTAGATAGACCAGTTGTGAAGGCCACTTCTGCACAGCGAAAGAAAGTGGGTTAAGCACAGTTGTATGAGAGAACAGGTAATGTTTGTGTTGGATGGAGTATCAAAAGGTAAGGCTGTAGAGGCAGCGAGTCCAAATTATGAAAGAACATGGGAACTGCACTTAAGCATTGAGGCTACCAGGAACTCAAGAGCATTTCAGATTAGTATACTCAGGTTTGCTCTGAAGAAGGAAAAAATTACTCTGCCACTGATGTTTTGAAGGGAAGGTAGCATTGGGATAACCCAGGTCAAAGGACTCAGGCATTCCAAATTGTGTTTTGAAGAAATCTTAATAAAGAGATAAAGTTTCTAGAATTCTGAAATTAGTGCAAGAGATTATTCTTCCTTTCATGCCAAAAAGTAGGGGCTGGCATTGTGGCATAGCAGATGAAGCCGCCACCTGCAGTGCCAGTATCCCACGTGGGCGCCTATTTGAGTCCTGGCTTCTCTGCTTCTGATGTAGCTCCCTGCTAATGTGCCTGGGAAAGTAACAGAAGATGGCCCAAGTCCTTGGGCCCCTGAACCCAAGTGGGAGACCCCAAAGAAGCTTCTGGCTTGTGGTTTTGGCCTGGGCCAGCCACCGTCTGTTGTAACCATTTGTGGAGTGAACCAGTGAATGGAAGACTTCTCTCTCTGTCACTCTCTCTCCCACTCTGTGACTCTACCTTTCAAATAAACAAAATAAGCCTTAAAAAATGTTTAGAGAAGATAGATACATTGATTATTTATTGGAACCTCTTTATAAAGTTGCTTTCTTATTTCATATAAAATTAATGTATATATCCCTCAATATGTTCAAAATACTCATGTTTCTCTAATAGGTTGCAAAACTATTTAATTAATGTTAAAATACATAATTAACTTTACTTTGAAAAAATTGTAATAGTAAGAGGAGTTTAAAAGTTTGGAATTTGTTTGACAATGATGTTGAATGGTCCACATCTTATATAGACGTTGAAAACTGCTAGCAACACCACTGAGAAGAAGGCATTCAGTCTTAAGTTTCTAGGAGAGAGGGGTATT